>NC_058520.1:595893504-596522754 GCF_904849725.1 Hordeum vulgare subsp. vulgare | reverse complement strand
CATGTTCGACGGCTGGTTGCGTCCCTCGTAGTATCGGACCAGTTGCCGATGAGGTAGAATAAGACATAGGATACTAGCCGGTTCATGTGAGTCGAGCTTGCGCTGTCTTTCATGGCCTACTCTTACTTGTTGGAGCCTGTAACCCGGACGATGCCGGTGGACATGAGATCGATGACGAATTCTTTCTAGGAGCCAATGTCCACCACGAAGTGGTTGCGGGGCCCACATTGGTTCATCATATGGGCCGTCGGAGAGTGCGGCTCCGCCTCTCCAATGTCCATCACTAGGAAGGCCTTCGTTGCTTCTCGTGCCCGTTGCCTCGTACTACACGCACGCCGCACCATGTTTGTGTCCTCAACGCGTAACGAAAGGGTTGCACGTCTGCCATGACGCTCGGATGCCAGATGGATCACATCGCCTTCGATGAGGTAGCGACACCGGTTGTGTTGATGCAATGAATTCCCAACATTGCGAGTCCGAGCGTTGTCGTCGGGCGGCCGCCTCATGGGAGGTTGCACGTCTGCCATGACGCTCGGATGCCAGATGGATCACATCGCCTTCGATGAGGTAGCGACACCGGTTGTGTTGGTGCAATGAATTCCCAACATTGCGAGTCCGAGCGTTGTCGTCGGGCGGCCGCCTCATGGGAACGACGAAGCGCAAGCCGGATGAGCATCTCCTCCTCGGGGCCACGTGTGACCAGCTTGTGGTCGACGGATCTAAAGATGTAAGGCTTGGATCCGCTGCTCGCAAAGACGGAGACGATTGAAAATCGTCGGAGATGAGTTTGGATGGGGAAGAGAGTGGAGTGAAGTGGCTGGAATTTGATCGGGCGAACGAACGAGGATGAATATATATGTGCTCGGGCGGGCCAGCAAGGGCCAGGTCTGACGTGACGGATGCGTCCGGACGCCCCCATATCCACCTCATATTTGAATTGGATATTGTTAGAGTTTAATTAACATGTGTTAATTATGGGGTAATCTCCCCTTGTAACTGCCATCTCTCCCGAATAGATGCCTCTTCATTGCATCTCTTCTCCTTGTATATATATCCATATTCATCTAATGAAAGAGGATGAGGATTCATTCTAACACGTTATCAGCACGTAGTCTCTATACTGAGATAGACAGGAATGGGCGAGACGGCGGTTCCGCACAACGCCGAGGAGAGAAGATCTTCCGCGCCGTGCCCGCGCCCAGCTGTGCGCCCGCGTCGACGCCCGTCCGCCATGCCGTGGCTGCACTCGCCCGTGCCCGGCCATGCTCATCCGTGCCCGCCCGCGCCGTGGCCGGCAACACCAGACCTTAGCCGTCGCTAGCCGTGCCTGTCAGTGGCCATCCCTGACCGCGCCTACCCGTCTGCTCCGCCCAACGCCTGCGCTGCGCCCCGCGCACTCGCTTGCCTGCGCCCGACATCGCCAAGCCGTGGCCGCCCGCACTCCGCCAGTCGGCCGCGCTGAGGCGATGCTCTTGGATAACTGCCTGCGCGGCGACCCCTATCTCACCGCCGACCGCGAGGCAGCAGCCCTCCAATGGAGCCAGCAATGGCTCGGCCCGCAGGTCGTGGCACTGCGATGCCCTATAGCGACACGACTCTGGCGACCACCGGGCCCGAATCGCAGCTTCTCGCGAATGACATAGGCGAAGGCGTTGGTCAACAACCAACTACGCTTTGCTCGTGGCGGCGCCTGTCCCATCTCCACACGCCACGGCCGCTCATAGTGTAACGACCAAGATGCGGTCCTTTCCGATCTGGGGGTCGAGGCCCCCGAATAGGAAAGAAGCGCATCTAAGTGTTTTGCAAGCAAGTAAACATAGCACATAATAGTAAATAAAGTAGACAATCTGGGTTCAACTGTCTTCTTATTAATGATACAGAGTACAACGCAGATACAATCAATGTAGTTCCGGTACGGACTACAAAACAAGGAAAATGCTATGCTACCCGCTACAGGCCCACGATCACGACCACGGCTCAGTCCTCTGGATAGTTCACGTAAAGGCGATCTGTCTCCTCGTCGTACTGCCACGCCAGCTGGGTGCCGTCGGGATCATCTGCCTCTGGGGTACCTGTACCTGCTGGGAGTTTCAGAGGAATCCGTGAGTCACGGGGACTCAGCAATCTAAGACCTTGGTGCCAGACCTAGTCATGTTAATGGGTAAGGAAGGGATGAAGTGTTTCCGGCTGCTGCATCCTAAGATTGAATAAGTGGCTAGCTTACGCAAAGGGGAAAATGACAATGGTATATGCTAACGATCGAGAACACTTGATCAGAAAGTGATCCTGAACACCTACCTACGTCATACATAACCCCTCCGTGTTCCCGATCGAAGAGAGATCTTCGAAGGGACAGTCACGGTTACGCACTCAGTTGGCATGTTTATTAGTTTATGTTCAAGTTCTCTAATACCGGATGTTAACAAATATTCCAAGTTGCCACATAACCGCGGGCACGGCTTTCCGAAAAGATTAAACCCTGCAGGGGTGCTCCAACTAGTCCATCACAAACGAACACATGCCGCAAAGGCATCCTCTATCACGAATCTCGTGATCTCGTCGGATTCCTTAGAGGAAAACCTCAACTCTGGGGAAACCAAAGCTTCACCGGGATTCCGTGCGCAAGATACACCGCTAAGGCAAGACAAGACTAGCAGGACCTCCCGACGTGTCGACGACCCTGATAAGAGCCGCGTATCTCAGTCTCAGGACACGCCGGATGAGCGATGGTTACCACGCCAAAACTCCGAGTTGCCCCGGGGAGCGTAATAAGCTGCTCTGGTTTGGACCAACACTCATGAGGAGCACTGGCCCGGGTGGTTGATTAAGAAACCTCGGGGTAGCTATTCCCTATGCAGTTTATTATTAAGTGATTAGCAAATAGTACCAATGTTGGGTCTTGCCGGACAAGCCTTAACACTACGCGGTTTATCAAGGGGGTCCCCATAACAACCCCGAACGTGTTAGGAGCGATCAATATGGAATCAAACACCGGTAACCGGTAACTAAGGCGGCAATAACGGAACAAGACACCCGGCAAAAGGCTAGGCCTCCCGTCATTTACCAAATATATAGGTACATTAAATAAATAACAGAAATTAATATAGTGATATCAAGCTCATGGCAACTCATGAGTTATAAACACCTGCAACTAACAATGCTAACATTAGTAGCTGAGCAAGCCTACCTAGCCATGCAAATTTGCTAGGAAAGAGTAAGGTGTTTGGGCTCATGGCATATGAAGAGGCAATATATCATCAGTGGTAGGCAGCGAGCAATATGACGTGGAATCGAAACTAACATAACAAGTCTAGATATGGGATCAAGGTCATGTCATCTTGCCTGTGATATCCTCAGCTTGGAATGGTTCTGGATCGTTCTGCACGTACTCTCCTGACTCCACGTAATCGGTCTCCGCTCCCGGTGCTACCCAACACAAGAATGACAACCAATGAACAGCAGCACCAAGAAATGCAACATTCACATGATGCATGAGATGAAAGTTGAGCATGCACCACTATTTCTAACACTAGCACAAGCACGAATAACTACAACAAGTTCCTGGACAGAACTTTGCACTAAAATATTTGGACATGCATGGGAATGATATGAACAGATGCATCTCGTAAAAACGGTGCAAAACCATTTAAAGAACTTTGCAAACGGAGCTACGGATCAACGGGAATCAACGAAACCGATATGAAGCCCTACGTGAAGATTCATCACCACACACACAATTGGCACAAATCTGGTGTTCCCAGGTTGCCAAGACATATATGAACCCAACATGAATGAAATGGAGCAAGGTAGAACACTCCAACAACAATTAAACGCAAACTTTGAACAAAATGTCAAAACTACGCAATCTGCCAGTTTCTGCATCTTAGCTGTTTGAGAGCAACATGCAACATAGCTACAGGTCTTCAAACATGACAAATAATATATGTGGATGTTGCCAACCAAGAATACTACCATCTCCAGCAAGAATCACAGCAAAAGGAATTAAACTCTAGAAGATACAAGGCCACAAACTTTCCCAAAACCATCAGTTCTCAGGGACTTGGTGAAAATTCCTGCACCTGAGTTCTGAGCTTTTTGACAGCAATCAAAACACAATCTACTGGACTCCAAATGACTTGAAAATTGACAGGAAGCTTCACAACCATACCAGGTTCAAAACACTAGCACTGAACTAAGTCCAGTTCCCAACATAATGACCAGCACAACCTTATTTACAAGGGAAGAAAATGTTTCCAGCACTCCAGACTTAGTGAAATTTTCAGAGTTCAAAAATCTGGAATTTTTCCAGCCACATGCCCACTTTGTCTAGGCATAGTTTGCACACACATGTCCCCAAGAGGTGTTTGACACCACTATGGTGTTGAGCATAAACCCCTACAACTAGCACACCAAGACCCATGCCTTAGGCCTCCTTCTATACCATGGGAACAAGGCCCAAACTTTCAACAAAGTGCATATGCAATCCATAAGGTATGCTCCTAAGATGACAAGTAAATAGGAGAGTTTCATGTGCACAATGACAAAGTGACATGGGGGTTTGAACCCCATGTTTGTGTCATGCACATCAACAACACCAACACCCATATCACAATACTACTAGATTCAAGCACAACACAATAGGATTCTAAGCTAACAAGAGAGTATGCACACCTCCACATATGGGCATGTGATGGTGCACACTCTCACATGTATTCCACTTCTTTTACAACAACATCATGCCCTTAAACCTAAGGAAAACTAGAGGGGGTAAGAAACTAAGCAAGTAACTTGGTAGCATCAACTCTCAAACACTTTTAGTAGGTACCACAAGTGGTGTGCACTCACAACAACATCATCTCCATTCCTACACATGTTATGATGGCAATGAACACTAGGATAAGCTCTCACACACAATTATATGTGGTGGGGAGGGCACCCCTTCATCCACACACTTGCACAAGGCCACCCTCATGAGGGCAACTAGCACCCACATGCACTAGACTAGCAAGGCACCCAAGTGAGAGCACCAATATAAACACACTCTCACACACATCACACCTCAAGCACCATTTACAAGCACCTAGGCCCACACCACTACTACCATCACAATACTTCTCCTACTTCCTCAACAAGTGACATGGAAGGGAGGAACATAGGCATGGATTCACACCACTACTATCATCACAAACTACTCCTACACCTCCTACAATTAACATGGAAGGGAGAAATACATAGGTCAAAATATACTCTGAGCTGGACATGGGGTTGCTCACATAGCAAGGGAAAAAAAACTGCAAAACGGGAAAAAAAAGAACAAAAGAAAAAGAATTCTGGGCTGACTGGGATTCGAACCCCAGCCCCCTGATACAACAATACCACAACCCACCACTACGCTGCTGCTACGGTTGTCAACAAGAGAGGAGGGAATAGCAAGGTAAGTTGACTGCATGCCCTTTGATACGAATAAAATCAAAAACAACCACCAAAAGGCGCCGAGGGGGGGACTCGAACCCACGCCCTCCTACAGGCGCTAGAATAAGCCAGCACTACACTACCATCGGGCTACGGATCGGGAACTGGTTAGAGCAGCAGGTAAAAATAGTAAAACACTCCTCTCGCGAGAAGTATCCCGCCGGCGGCCGGAGCCGAGGACGCTGGCGGCGCCACTCCCGGCCACCACCGGCAGGGGAAACCGTCGGCGGGGCCCGCGGGACTCCCGGGGGATCCATTTTTGCCCTGAGCACGGGAGAAGGAGCACCCTTGGCTGCCTTGAACTGCAGCGGCGTTCCTGCTACGCTGCAGTTCGCCTGGGAGCACGGGACAGAGAGCTTGACGGGCCTCCCTGCTAGCGCTGCCGCGCTGCACTACCGACGACGAGGGGGGGTCCCTCTGGTCACGCGCTACCGTCGAGGGAAGGAGGAAGCCCCTGTTACCACCCCTACCTCTAACAGCAACAACTAACACTCGTACTCTGCACGTACACGCAACAACAGCCCCCTGACGAACGCCGGCAGGGAAGACGACGACCTCGCCGCGGATCGGGACCGGACTGAGGAGGAGGAAGCACTGGGCGGCGGGCCTCACCTTGGGGCGAAGAGGGGGCGCCGCACAGGGCGGAGGACGCCGGAGGCGAAGAAGAGGAGCCGCGCAGTTCGCCCGGTTTGCCCAGAAGACGGGGACGAGCTCGACGGGGGGGGGGGGGGGCTCGGGGTCCTAGCGCCGGGAATGGGACGCGGGGAGCCGCCCCGAGCCCCCGGACATGGCGCCCAGTGCCGGAGACGACGGATCGGCGGTTAGACGGAGGAGGCGCTGCACCCTCTCTCTCTGCTTTCTCTCAGAACTTACCAGGGAAGAACGAGGGCACGAGGGAAACTGGCGGCGCTGGGGAGGAAAGGAGAGGGAACCCTAGGGCGGAGGAGGAGGTCTCGGGCTCCTTTTAACGCCTCGGGAGGCGAGCTCGAGCCGCTGGATCGAGAAGAGGGCGATCGGGAGGTTGAGCGCGCGTCGTACAGGAGGTGACGTCGGGAGGAAGAAGGAGCGCTCGCCGGTGGGCTCTATCGCCAGGGAAGTCCAACTGGGCCAGCACGGGAGAAGGCTTGATGGGCCAGGGAAAGCATTAGACACCCAGGTAGTTTAACCAAATATAACAACAGAGGTAGGAATGCTTTCAGGGAAGAAAAAATATTACCCAAGAAAAATACTGGGATAAAAATTAAAAGGAAAATCCTGCTAGACACAAAAAATAATAGCCCAATAGGGAAAAATAGGAATGCAATATTTGGAGATGTTCGAAATAAATGCAAAACAGTAATTAACCTACTGTTTTGTATTTATTTGCACCACCAAAATCAAAGAATCAAATCAGAAAAATTGCACCCCTTCATAAGCAATTTTTATCTACCCACTAGACATTTTAGAAACATCTTTGAGAAAAAGGAATTTTGACAAGAATAAAAATAGGAGGGGAAAAGGAGTTTGAAAGCAAGAGCTTAAAAGACTAGCACTCACTCTTGCATCACACGCACCATTATCACATGCTCACAAGGTAGTGCAAAACCCCCACTTAATCCTAGCAAGATCACATGCACTCACAACACCACAACGCTACTCCCATTAGACTCAAATGCAACATGATCATGGCATGCAATCCTAAGTATGGCAAGGAATGATATGTGATTCATGCATGCAAGGGAAGTAAGCACTAGGGATCACACCTGGATTCATGGCACAAAATGATAGCATCAAGATATCTGACAAGGTGGCCCCACATGGAAGGTTACAAGAAGGGAAAGTTCTACACTTGGGGCACTACAAACTCTCCCACACTACAAAGAAGATCTCGACCTCGAGATCTAAGACTGAAAGAAATCGGGAAATTCGGAACGGAGGTGATCCTCGCGTTCCCACGTAGCCTCTTTATCGGAATGGTGTGACCACTGCACTTTGAGAAACTTGACAGACTTGTTACGGGTCTTGCGCTCAGTCGCCTCGAGAACCGCAACTGGATGCTCGCGATAAGAGAGGTCAGGCTGGAGATCGATATCCTGAAGATGCACGGTGCGCTCGGGGTTCTTGAAACACCTCCGAAGCTGAGAAACATGGAACACGTCATGGACATTTGCAAAGGTTGACGGAAGCTCGAGCTGGTACGCGAGGTCACCCCTCTTGCCAACCACTCTGAACGGACCAACGAAACGAGGCGCAAGCTTGCCTTTGATGCCAAAACGCTGCATACCCTTCATAGGCGAAACCTTGAGATAGACAAAATCATCAAGCTCATACGACATGTCACGGTGCTTGCTATCATAATAGCTCTTCTGACGGGACTGAGCTGCTCTGAGGTTGTCGCGAATGATCCGACACATCTCCTCAGCTTCTTCTATCATATCATTGCCAAGGATCTGACGCTCGCCTGTCTGGGACCAGTTGAGCGGAGTACGACACTTCCTGCCATAGAGGATCTCGAACGGAGCCTTGCCAGAGCTAGCTTGATAACTGTTGTTATATGACAACTCCGCGAAAGGCAGACAATCCTCCCACTTCATGCCAAAGGAGATAACACAGGCTCTCAGCATGTCCTCAAGAACTTGATTCACCCTCTCAACTTGACCACTAGTCTGAGGATGGAACGCTGTGCTGAAGCGGATCTTCGTGCCCATAGCCGACTGAAACGAGTCCCAGAACTTGGAAGTGAAGATACTCCCGCGATCTGATGAGATCATCATGGGTACACCGTGCAACGAGACAATCCTCGAGGTGTACAACTCTGCCAGCTGAGCTGCTGAAATGGACTCCTTGATTGGAAGGAAATGCGCCACTTTACTCAATTTGTCGATGACGACGAAGATAGCGTCATTGCCCTTCTTGGACTTTGGAAACCCTGTGACAAAGTCCATCTCAATGTGATCAAACTTCCACTCGGGAATCGGCAACGGCTGCAAGAGGCCCGCTGGTCTTTGATGTTCTGCTTTCACCCTTCGACATACATCACACTCATTGACAAATTGAGCAATTTCACGCCTCATACGGGTCCACCAGAACGACTGCTTCAAGTCATGGTACATCTTGGAACTTCCCGGATGAATAGAAAGCAGAGAATTGTGAGCTTCTTCCATGATCACCTTCCTGAGATCACCTTTCGGGACGACAAGGCGGTCCTCGAAAAACAAAGTGTCTCTGGCATCCACAGTGAAACACTTATACTTGGGAAGGCTCTTTCCCACACCAATCTTGACCTTCTTCACCATAGTATCAAGTAGCTGAGCTGCTCTGACCTGATCTTCCAAGGTAGGAGAGATCTGAAGGTTCGCCAGAAAACCCTGAGGAACCAGCTGAAGATTGAGCTTCCTGAAAGACTCAGAAAGACCCGGCTGGAGAGGTTGCAGAATCAGACTGTTGCAATATGCTTTCCTGCTCAATGCATCTGCCACAACATTTGCCTTGCCTGGCGTGTACTCAACACTCGGATTAAAATCCTGGAGCATTTCCACCCAACGTGTTTGTCGAAGATTCAAGTTAGGCTGAGTGAAGATATACTTGAGGCTCTTGTGATCGGTGAACACTTCAACCTTACGTTCCAACAAGAGATGTCTCCAAGTCATCAAGGCGTGCACCACAGCTGCTAGCTCGAGATCGTGCACAGGATAGTTCTTCTCCGCAGGCTTCAGCTGCCTGGAGGTATAAGCAACCACCTTCCTATCTTGCATCAAGACTGCACCAAAACCCTGAAGAGAAGCATCGCAAAAGACCTGGTACGGCTTGGAATCATCCGGAGGAGCCAATACCGGAGTGGAGGTAAGCTTCTCTTTGAGTGTATCAAAAGCCAGTTGACACTCTGGAGACCACACATACTTGACACCCTTCTGAAGAAGACTAGAGAGCGGCTTGGCGATTTTGGAGTTCTCAACGAATCTTCTGCAATATCCGGCAAGACCGAGAAAGCTTCGAAGCTGCTTCACATTCTGCGGAGGTTCCCATTCAACAATGGCCTGAACCTTGGACGGGTCAACCTTAATGCCCTCGGCAGAGATAATATGCCCAAGATACACCACTTCTTTCAGCCAGAACTCACACTTGGAAAACTTGGCATAAAGCTTGTATTCTCTCAGTTTATCAAGCACCAACCTGAGATGTTTCTCATGTTCTTCCTCATCCTCAGAAAAGACCAGAATGTCATCGAGATAAAGCAAGACAAACTCATTCTTGAATGGCGAGAAGATATAGTTCATCAATCGGCAAAAAGTCAGAGGAGCATTAGCCAGACCAAAAGACATGACCGTATACTCATATGAGCCAAAACTGGTCCTGAATGCCGTCTTCGGAATGTCTTCCTCACGAATGCGAATCTGATGATAGCCCATCCTGAGATCAAGCTTGGAGAATACTTTAGCACCTTTCAACTGCTCGAACAACTCATTTATGTTCGGAAGTGGGTATTTGTTCTTGATTGTCTTCTTGTTCAATGGGCGGTAATCGACACACAGTCGTTCCGTGCCATCTTTCTTCTTGACAAACAGAACACCACATCCCCACGGAGACGAGCTTGGTCTGATCAAACCCAAACGCTCCTGCTCATCGAGTTGTCTCTTGAGTTCCTTCAACTCTTCTGGACCCAGCTTGTACGGCCGCTTGCACACTGGCTCTGTGCCTGGCTCAAGCTCAATGACGAACTCCACTTCACGGTGCGGAGGCATCCCTGGCAACTCTTCAGGAAACACGTCTTGATATTCGCAGACTACCGGAACTTGCTCAATGGGATTGATCTCACCCTTTTCATTCAAGGAGAACAAGCGGACTGTGTCATCGCGCGCCGCGAATATAATCACATCTTCCGACGAGTGGGTCAGCTTCACTTCTTTAGCTTCACAATCAATTGATGCCTTATTCATGGCCAACCAGTCCATACCAAGGATCAAATCAATGTCGGACTTGCCCAAGACAATAGGAGACGCCAGGAAAGCATAATTGTCCATCTTGATAGAAACATCCGGAACCCTCATAAACGAACTCATGCGCATGCCCGGAGAAACCACACGGAAGGGACTATCCAAATGAATTGCAGGAATATCATGCTTAGCTAAGAAAGGCTTGGATATGAAGCAATGCGAAGCACCAGAATCAAACAAGACTTTAGCAGGAAAATCATTGACTAGGAGATTACCCATGATCACATCCGAAGAATTCTCTGCCTCAGCTGCATTCACCATGTTGACTCGAGCTGATCTGGGGTTGAACTTCACAAGAGCGTTGCTAGGAGGTTTGCCTGGAGGAGGAGGCGGTAGACGGAGCTGAGAAGTGCATTTGTTGGCATAGTGACCCTTCTGCCCACATTTGTGACAAGTGACCTCTGTTGGCTGCCGGAACTGAATCTGAGGAGGCCCTTGCTTCTGCTGCTGATATCTCTGTTGGAATCCGGGGTTGGGTGGGCGGGAAGAACCACGTCCACCTGAGTGCTTCGGCTGCTGAGAGTGCCGAGGAGGAGGAGGAGGAGAAACCCAAAACCTCTGTTGCTTCTGAACCACCTGAGTCGAAGAAGAGCTGGAATCTCTGAAACGTTTCTTGGAGTTCTCCACCCTGAGCAAGGCTGCCTCTGCTCTGAGAGCTAAGTTATAGAATTTGTCAAACTCCTCAGGATCGTGCAAAGCGAGTGCTAACTGCAAATCCTCCTTCAAGCCACCCCTGAACTGGTATATCTTGCTCTTCTGATCCGGAACATCCTGCAATGCGTAACGGGCCAGCTCGTGGAACTCAACATTGTACTTGTACACAGAATTGCTGCCCTGCTTCAAGCGCCTGAACTTCTCACGCATCTCCTCAACAAAATTGGAAGGAATGTAGTGGGACCTGAAGTCACGACAGAACTCGTCCCAAGACATCACCCTGCCACCTCTGGAGTCCTTAAGCTGCTGCCACCAAATAGAAGCCTGCCCCTTCAACTGGAATGTTGCAAACTTGACACAATCCTCTGGACGAACATTGCTACACTCAAAATGCTTGTTCATATCACGGATCCAATCTTCCGCATCAAACGGCTGGTCGCAAGAAGTGAACGTCCTGGGCTGGTTTGACAGGAACTGACTCAGACTAGCGAAGTGATTGCCACCTTGCTGGAAATTGCCTTGCTGATGATTGGCTCTCTCCTGGATCAACTGTAACAGCATCTGAGTATTTGCATTGGTAGCTGCCATCATCGCCTGCCAGGCCTCTGCAGGAGGAGGCGGCGGCGGTGGCGGAGGAGGAGGTGGAGGAGGCATATCCTCACGCGCTGGGGTCTGACGAGTCGGTGGAGCCATCCTGAAGACGGACAGCATATTAGTCCACAGAATATTTGAAGATAAGCTGAATCAAAAGACAGAATATCTGAATAGAACTTAGCATTGCACTCGAACAACATAGCAAGAGTGCATTCTCAAAGTAACAGACGACAAAATTCCGATAAGGCCACAACGAACAAGTGTGAGCTAGAACTGCTCGGAACAAACATATGATCGAGATTTCCCAAACCTCAATCAAGCGTCCGTAGGAAGATAGCCCTATAAGATACTACCAGATATCCCACCTATGAATTCCCGAAAAACTGGGCATGCAATCAGGCACACGGATACAAGGAGTATTTCACACAACTCCTAATCTAAACCATCACCTGTATCACATCCTTCAACACACAACCAGCATCTCGGACCTTCGTCTACAACAGATCCTCGTGATCACAACGGTACAAAGTGTGGTAGTACCCCCGAACAATCTACACCAGTACTGGGGACGTCGGGGTTAGCTCACCACTACCCGTATTGAAGCAATAACGAACACCCTCCGTTCTTAGGTACTCAGAAATCTGAATGATGGCGATGTGCGCGATAATCCCTGGAGCTCAACTCCCCTGATACTTAGAGCAGATAGGAGGCACCAGGACCCGATTCCGTCACATCGAAATCATATAGATTTCGCAAACACCCGCGTGATCCTAAAAAAAAATTTGAGCGGGAAAAGGAGTAGAGTTAAAGATTTCCTAAGACGGAAGCCTCACCAGAGCAAAGAAGAGGAGAAAAATGAAACCTACTCTCCGATATAACTAAGACTCAAAACATCTACTAGACTCGACTCGGCCAAATACGATCACACAAAGGCTCCTATGGTCGTAGGGCTCTGATTACCAACTTGTAACGACCAAGAGGCGGTCCTTTCCGATCTGGGGGTCGAGGCCCCCGAATAGGAAAGAAGCGCATCTAAGTGTTTTGCAAGCAAGTAAACATAGCACATAATAGTAAATAAAGTAGACAATCTGGGTTCAACTGTCTTCTTATTAATGATACAGAGTACAACGCAGATACAATCAATGTAGTTCCGGTACGGACTACAAAACAAGGAAAATGCTATGCTACCCGCTACAGGCCCACGATCACGACCACGGCTCAGTCCTCTGGATAGTTCACGTAAAGGCGATCTGTCTCCTCGTCGTACTGCCACGCCAGCTGGGTGCCGTCGGGATCATCTGCCTCTGGGGTACCTGTACCTGCTGGGAGTTTCAGAGGAATCCGTGAGTCACGGGGACTCAGCAATCTAAGACCTTGGTGCCAGACCTAGTCATGTTAATGGGTAAGGAAGGGATGAAGTGTTTCCGGCTGCTGCATCCTAAGATTGAATAAGTGGCTAGCTTACGCAAAGGGGAAAATGACAATGGTATATGCTAACGATCGAGAACACTTGATCAGAAAGTGATCCTGAACACCTACCTACGTCATACATAACCCCTCCGTGTTCCCGATCGAAGAGAGATCTTCGAAGGGACAGTCACGGTTACGCACTCAGTTGGCATGTTTATTAGTTTATGTTCAAGTTCTCTAATACCGGATGTTAACAAATATTCCAAGTTGCCACATAACCGCGGGCACGGCTTTCCGAAAAGATTAAACCCTGCAGGGGTGCTCCAACTAGTCCATCACAAACGAACACAGGCCGCAAAGGCATCCTCTATCACGAATCTCGTGATCTCGTCGGATTCCTTAGAGGAAAACCTCAACTCTGGGGGAAACCAAAGCTTCATCGGGATTCCGTGCGCAAGATACACCGCTAAGGCAAGACAAGACTAGCAGGACCTCCCGACGTGTCGACGACCCTGATAAGAGCCGCGTATCTCAGTCTCAGGACACGCCGGATGAGCGATGGTTACCACGCCAAAACTCCGAGTTGCCCCGGGGAGCGTAATAAGCTGCTCTGGTTTGGACCAACACTCATGAGGAGCACTGGCCCGGGTGGTTGATTAAGAAACCTCGGGGTAGCTATTCCCTATGCAGTTTATTATTAAGTGATTAGCAAATAGTACCAATGTTGGGTCCTGCCGGACAAGCCTTAACACTACGCGGTTTATCAAGGGGGTCCCCATAACAACCCCGAACGTGTTAGGAGCGATCAATATGGAATCAAACACCGGTAACCGGTAACTAAGGCGGCAATAACGGAACAAGACACCCGGCAAAAGGCTAGGCCTCCCGTCATTTACCAAATATATAGGTACATTAAATAAATAACAGAAATTAATATAATGATATCAAGCTCATGGCAACTCATGAGTTATAAACACCTGCAACTAACAATGCTAACATTAGTAGCTGAGCAAGCCTACCTAGCCATGCAAATTTGCTAGGAAAGAGTAAGGTGTTTGGGCTCATGGCATATGAAGAGGCAATATATCATCAGTGGTAGGCAGCGAGCAATATGACGTGGAATCGAAACTAACATAACAAGTCTAGATATGGGATCAAGGTCATGTCATCTTGCCTGTGATATCCTCAGCTTGGAATGGTTCTGGATCGTTCTGCACGTACTCTCCTGACTACACGTAATCGGTCTCCGCTCCCGGTGCTACCCAACACAAGAATGACAGCCAATGAACAGCAGCACCAAGAAATGCAACATTCACATGATGCATGAGATGAAAGTTGAGCATGCACCACTATTTCTAACACTAGCACAAGCACGAATAACTACAACAAGTTCCTGGACAGAACTTTGCACTAAAATATTTGGACATGCATGGGAATGATATGAACAGATGCATCTCGTAAAAACGGTGCAAAACCATTTAAAGAACTTTGCAAACGGAGCTACGGATCAACGGGAATCAACGAAACCGATATGAAGCCCTACGTGAAGATTCATGCATCTGGAATTTTCAGAGTTCAAAAATCTGGAATTTTTCCAGCCACATGCCCACTTTGTCTAGGCATAGTTTGCACACACATGTCCCCAAGAGGTGTTTGACACCACTATGGTGTTGAGCATAAACCCCTACAACTAGCACACCAAGACCCATGCCTTAGGGCTCCTTCTATACCATGGGAACAAGGCCCAAACTTTCAACAAAGTGCATATGCAATCCGTAAGGTATGCTCCTAAGATGACAAGTAAATAGGAGAGTTTCATGTGCACAATGACAAAGTGACATGGGGGTTTGAACCCCATGTTTGTGTCATGCACATCAACAACACCAACACCCATATCACAATACTACTAGATTCAAGCACAACACAATAGGATTCTAAGCTAACAAGAGAGTATGCACACCTCCACATATGGGCATGTGATGGTGCACACTCTCACATGTATTCCACTTCTTTTACAACAACATCATGCCCTTAAACCTAAGGAAAACTAGAGGGGGTAAGAAACTAAGCAAGTAACTTGGTAGCATCAACTCTCAAACACTTTTAGTAGGTACCACAAGTGGTGTGCACTCACAACAACATCATCTCCATTCCTACACATGTTATGATGGCAATGAACACTAGGATAAGCTCTCACACACAATTATATGTGGTGGGGAGGGCACCCCTTCATCCACACACTTGCACAAGGCCACCCTCATGAGGGCAACTAGCACCCACATGCACTAGACTAGCAAGGCACCCAAGTGAGAGCACCAATATAAACACACTCTCACACACATCACACCTCAAGCACCATTTACGAGCACCTAGGCCCACACCACTACTACCATCACAATACTTCTCCTACTTCCTCAACAAGTGACATGGAAGGGAGGAACATAGGCATGGATTCACACCACTACTATCATCACAAACTACTCCTACACCTCCTACAATTAACATGGAAGGGAGAAATACATAGGTCAAAATATACTCTGAGCTGGACATGGGGTTGCTCACATAGCAAGGGAAAAAAAACTGCAAAACGGGAAAAAAAAGAACAAAAGAAAAAGAATTCTGGGCTGACTGGGATTCGAACCCCAGCCCCCTGATACAACAATACCACAACCCACCACTACGCTGCTGCTACGGTTGTCAACAAGAGAGGAGGGAATAGCAAGGTAAGTTGACTGCATGCCCTTTGATACGAATAAAATCAAAAACAACCACCAAAAGGCGCCGAGGGGGGGACTCGAACCCACGCCCTCCTACAGGCGCTAGAATAAGCCAGCACTACACTACCATCGGGCTACGGATCGGGAACTGGTTAGAGCAGCAGGTAAAAATAGTAAAACACTCCTCTCGCGAGAAGTATCCCGCCGGCGGCCGGAGCCGAGGACGCTGGCGGCGCCACTCCCGGCCACCACCGGCAGGGGAAACCGTCGGCGGGGCCCGCGGGACTCCCGGGGGATCCATTTTTGCCCTGAGCACGGGAGAAGGAGCACCCTTGGCTGCCTTGAACTGCAGCGGCGTTCCTGCTACGCTGCAGTTCGCCTGGGAGCACGGGACAGAGAGCTTGACGGGCCTCCCTGCTAGCGCTGCCGCGCTGCACTACCGACGACGAGGGGGGGGGTCCCTCTGGTCACGCGCTACCGTCGAGGGAAGGAGGAAGCCCCTGTTACCACCCTACCTCTAACAGCAACAACTAACACTCGTACTCTGCACGTACACGCAACAACAGCCCCCTGACGAACGCCGGCAGGGAAGACGACGACCTCGCCGCGGATCGGGACCGGACTGAGGAGGAGGAAGCACTGGGCGGCGGGCCTCACCTTGGGGCGAAGAGGGGGCGCCGCACGGGGCGGAGGACGCCGGAGGCGAAGAAGAGGAGCCGCGCAGTTCGCCCGGTTTGCCCAGAAGACGGGGACGAGCTCGACTGGGGGGGGGGGGGCGCCTCGGGGTCCTAGCGCCGGGAATGGGACGCGGGGAGCTGCCCCGAGCCCCCGGACATGGCGCCCAGTGCCGGAGACGACGGATCGGCGGTTAGACGGAGGAGGCGCTGCACCCTCTCTCTCTGCTTTCTCTCAAAACTTACCAGGGAAGAACGAGGGCACGAGGGAAACTGGCGGCGCTGGGGAGGAAAGGAGAGGGAACCCTAGGGCGGAGGAGGAGGTCTCGGGCTCCTTTTAACGCCTCGGGAGGCGAGCTCGAGCCGCTGGATCGAGAAGAGGGCGATCGGGAGGTTGAGCGCGCGTCGTACAGGAGGTGACGTCGGGAGGAAGAAGGAGCGCTCGCCGGTGGGCTCTATCGCCAGGGAAGTCCAACTGGGCCAGCACGGGAGAAGGCTTGATGGGCCAGGGAAAGCATTAGACACCCAGGTAGTTTAACCAAATATAACAACAGAGGCAGGAATGCTTTCAGGGAAGAAAAAATATTACCCAAGAAAAATACTGGGATAAAAATTAAAAGGAAAATCCTGCTAGACACAAAAAAATAATAGCCCAATAGGGAAAAATAGGAATGCAATATTTGGAGATGTTCGAAATAAATGCAAAACAGTAATTAACCTACTGTTTTGTATTTATTTGCACCACCAAAATCAAAGAATCAAATCAGAAAAATTGCACCCCTTCATAAGCAATTTTTATCTACCCACTAGACATTTTAGAAACATCTTTGAGAAAAAGGAATTTTGACAAGAATAAAAATAGGAGGGGAAAAGGAGTTTGAAAGCAAGAGCTTAAAAGACTAGCACTCACTCTTGCATCACACGCACCATTATCACATGCTCACAAGGTAGTGCAAAACCCCCACTTAATCCTAGCAAGATCTCATGCACTCACAACACCACAACGCTACTCCCATTAGACTCAAATGCAACATGATCAATGCAATCCTAAGTATGGTAAGGAATGATATGTGATTCATGCATGCAAGGGAAGTAAGCACTAGGGATCACACCTGGATTCATGGCACAAAATGATAGCATCAAGATATCTGACAAGGTGGCCCCACATGGAAGGTTACAAGAAGGGAAAGTTCTACACTTGGGGCACTACACATAGTGCAGCGGTTGGTGCCCCGCCGCGCGACTGATTCCCAGTGCATGGTCCGTCCTAGTGTTGAAGCGAGGCTGCGACGTCAGGCAAGATCCCCAGGCCCTTCAATGCGCATGCGCGGCGACCGACTGCCGGAGCCCCCACATAGGACAACAACGACCGGACCGAGCCTTTAACTGCTGCTTGCACAAGGTGCAGTGGCCAACGGCGCCCTCCACGGTTGCCAGGTCCGAGCGCGAGGCGCAGAAAACAACCCCGAATGGGCCAGCCTCGATCTCATGCCGCAAGGCACATGAGTGTTCTCTGGCATGGTTGCTCGCTGTCATGGCTTCTCCCTCAACGGATTTGACAGCGTGGCTGCTAGAGAAAAGCTAGACGAATCGATTGATTCATATGCAAGGCCACACCCACATGAAGCGATAGAGAACCTTATCTTTTTCCCCTTTTGCATTTCAGGCCTCATATTCTGCGTATTTATAGATTGCACTCTGTTATTTGCTATCTAGTCCTTGGACTTTGTTCAGTATGCAGAATGTCATTTGACTTATTTGTATTTTGCATTTAAGTCTCCATAAATTACAGATTAGCCCACGGTTTTTCCTGTGCAATGCAAGTATGAAAATAGGACATGTTCAATGTACTTGCTCTCTAGCAATTCCTACAACATGTTTCGTATTGCGATTGAGATTAAGTTTTTTCGCACAACAATATTGATTTACGATTGGGAATTTTCTTTTCTCGCAAAACAATCTCATTGCGATCGAGATTAATTTTCTCTCACAAAATATTAATTCACCTCGCTGAATTATCTTGCAACTTGCTACAAGATCATCTCATTTAATTTGAGGTCTATACAATTCAAGTTTTTCACTTGAGCATCAAGTTTGCAACATCATTACTATTCATTGCAATAGTAGTATATATCTGTTGAGTACTGAGATATATTCCAGATCTCAAGTTGATGTAATATATGTCCACATTTATCACGTGTCGAGATTAATTACGTCCATTTGCAATTGAAATTTTAATGTCTTGCAAAGATAATATGAGTACCTATGCAATACTATTATTTCGTTGAATACGAGATATTCCGGAATATTTCTATGATGTATCTAATTTCATGTTAAACACATGTTGAGATTAATACATTTTTTTGCAATTGAGATTTTCAATTTCTTGCAAATAGAATCAATTCATCTTCATTGAGCCTTTGGCTTGATACAAGCAAGAATTGATGTGCAAAATCCCAAGTGTTGTTTTTCAAATTGATGTTTTTGGGACCATAAGGTAGTGTGTAGATCTACTGCTTTGCAGATTATCACCACTACTGATAAAGCCTACATTTTGTCGCTTCGATATTATGTTTGCTTTACAAAGTGCTCTCCCACACATTTTACTAATTCACGACATAAGGCATTACGAGTAAGTATCTACTGATTTCATCAGATTATACTCTCACTGCTGCGAGATCTACTCCATTTTGGAGATTATCTTCAAGGTGTCATATTTAGCAATTTGAGATTCACACTAATGGTTTGAAGATAATTTCTTGGAATACCCATTGATTTTGTTAAGTTCATTACAACATCAACCATTATGGTCTTTAATTTACTAACCGTAAATTAATTATCTCTGGTTTACCCATAGCGGTAAAATATGGCTATAGAATTTGAGGCACTCGCCCTCAATGGCCACCATTGCCCTATCTGGGCCATAGACATCATGATCGCTCTTGTCTCTCGTAGGATAAAGTGTGCAATCCAGGCCTCTGGTAAGGATCACACCGCTAACAGAAAAATGGTGTCTTATATATCATAAGGCATTAGATTCAGATCTTAGCATCTGGGTATTATGTATTAGCAGTTCCTGGGACACAATGAACTCAAGGGAAAAGGCTTGAAGCTCACTTCAACCTTCAACCTGACATCACTAATGATGACGGGACCCTATGGGCATGGAGAACGTGTGGTTGATTATGCCTCAACTGACATGTTTGGAGACTATGAGTAGTCTCTCAATCTCTTGAGTGCTCAATATTTATTTATGTCCATTTATGATGTTGTATCAACAACATAAGTATTGTTGTCATCATATATTGTATATCACAATATATTGTATCAGCACTTTGGTACAAATACATTTATATGTATTATATATATCTGACTGTGATTTTCATATTGAGAATCTTCATGTCTATATATAGATTTCTACGGGCGTTAATCCAATGAAAAATGATATGTGCCTTGTGGACATATGCACCACAAACTCTATACTCAGGGAAGTCCAATGTTTTTCACTCTCGTTGAGAGAAAGGAGATACTTTAAAATCGCTAGACGCGATGAGGTATTTGTTGGCTCAACTCGAGCCATATTTACTATCCCTCTGGGTACTCGAGTAATGTCAGGATGCTTTATTGCTTCTTGGTTTAACTCGTACCCTACTAAACTATGGAGATATCCGTCAACACAGTTTCCATAGAGAAACTTATGATGACAATAAAGAGAAATGACTTCTCTTTACCATATGCAACGGATATGGCAAGCACATTCTCCATGTATCATCTGGATTGTACTACACATATTACACAGCCCGTAGCACATGTTGCGCCCAAGACAGTTCCCCAAAATGTCTTGTACATGACAAACTTGGCATACTCGCCTTGGTCATCGAGATATTGGGTTGAAACCGGGACTATCGGCAATTTCAATAGTTTATGATTATTATGATGCTAAATTCTAACAATATTGGATTTTATGTGTACTACAAGTGACACAGGGAAGCTAATTTTAAGGCTCACGCACCTTAAAATCTACGCTGAACCACCCAGACTCCTTGAACGCATCAAGTCAAGGTGAGTGGCTCTTCCCATCCATTGACTGGACCATTCAGGTATTCCATGGTTTTAAAAGACATATCTAATACGATTGTCTCAAGTGTGATTTATCCACATGAAACCATTGGCTCATTATCCTGACATCGATTTCAAGCAAATCGAATGGATAACATTGCAGAATTCTCCTTGAGTGCCTTCTCTATGATCCTTGGATTGAAGGTTAGCAATTTGTCCTATTTGTCTAGACTCAAAATGGTTTGGTAGAATCTTATCCAAAGAATTAAGCTCATTACATGATCTTTACTTTGGAATTGCAACTTACCAACTTTACGTTGGAGTCATATGCAGTTTTACACGCTCATGAGAGAACTGCATAATATTATTCCCCTCTATCTTTGATACGTGGAAATCTACCAAGTATTTCCCATCTGCGATAATTCGGTTGCATACCGATATCACCACCCGGCATACATCATTGGCCCCTCAACATATAGTTGGGATCTATGTGAGGAATAACTGTATTACCGTCAATACCTCAAACCCCTCACATGGGGAATTATTCAAGGCCAGTATGCTGATTCAATGAGGAATATTTCCAGGCATTAAGGGGAGAATTCAAGTACCATAAAGAATGCTAGGAAATTAGTGGAATGTTCAACACATTTCTGCCTCAAATTCACGTATTCAAAGATTTGAACCATGCGTTCAGAAGATTTGTAGCTTATTGCAAATAACCTGCCAGATTCATTTACTCGATATAAAGGTGTCATACAATCCTACGATCCTTTCAAAAGTACGCCTGAAAGAGTGGAGGTACCAACAAAAACCACTCCACTCCCCATTCGATGCAACAGGGGGAGATGTATGGCAAAAGTACATTAGGATTAAGCTTCTTGCAAGCAAGGATATCAAGGCCTATGAATCAGTAAATGCAAGTCAACTTCACATTGATAGACACCTAATGGGTGGTATACCCAGTGGACGGAAAACCTCCACCAACCCAGGTCATAGTGCACATAATGACTTGGACATCGGAATACCCGACTCAATCGCATTGGGAAATCGCGAGCAGTCACCATGGGTAACGATATTTACATCAACTATATATTGATATATAGATTCTGAACAAACATATAATCGAAAGTCTACCATTGTCGACATACATTTCTCAACTAGATTGCAAAACCTTGCAAATGATTCAGATCCAAAGACCATGGCCATGGCAAAGTGTGAACAACACTCGGACTGAACTCAAGCAAAGGGTATAATCTAGGTAGAAATGATCTTGCTCAGTAGTGAGAAGGTATTCATAAGAAATACCTACACCAGTTTTCTTCTGGAAACATAATTGAGAACAACGAGGTGGTGAAACATAGAGCAAGTATTGTAGCACAAGGGTTCACGCAGATACCCAACTATTCTCCAGAGGTGGAATCTCTTTCCGATAATTTATATCATTGGCAGTACATAATCATCTATCTTTGCAGTTAATAGATGTAGTGATCACATATCCATGTGGTTCACTAGATTCAGACATATATGATTGATTCCCGATGAAATCTTACTTCTGAATTGAAATGCAAATTGTAACATACATTGTGTAAAAATCAGTAAGTCACCATACGACTTATTGTTGTCGGTACATATGGTACAACCGACGTAGTGAGTTCCTTATGCATAAGGATTACTCCTACAATGATGATTATCCATGTTTGTATGTGTGCAATGACGACACATGGAATCATCTAAATGACGGAGTTTAAAATGAAGGATTTGGGAAAACCAAAATACCGCTCGTTGCTACAACTTGAGCACCTTCATTTATACACTATGGTATACTATGTTGTCTATATCCATAATATATTAGGGAAATTCATTATGGACAAATATTATCCATCCATAGCTCTCATGGTAGTTCATTCTCTAGACATAGACCAAGAGATGATGGAAATGAGATATTGGGACTCAACGTTCCATAATCCATTGGATCCACCAAACACAATTGGTTGGTACTCAAGAATATCTTTCGATATCTCCAAGGCATCAAACATCCTGTCCTGGGTTTTCAGTTTCACAGAAATGTGAGCACCGATGTTATTGGATACATCGATCAGATCCCCACTATGTCAGATCGTAGACAAGCTTAGTGTTCATACTAGGTGTGGTAGCCCTCTCATGAAGAGTCTTAAAAACATACCTCATGGCTACATCCACCAACCATTATCTCAAAGATAATGTTGCTTGTGTTGCCCGGATGCAAACAGGTTACGTAATAAGCAATATCGCTATATTGCATTTCTTGCAAATCAAATCATGTGACTGATTTGGTCACAGAATCTCTACCAACTTTTACATTCCAGAAACATGTTCATGGAATTGGCATGTGACGACCGGCTTCGAAATTTGCAAGAATCAGGGGGGAGTATCTTCCTGAATTGTTCCTGTTCAATGCATCATATTATACTCTTTTTCCCTCCATGAGTTTACTATATAGGTTCTCATGAAGGTTTTTAACGAGGGTTTTTGGAGGAGCCTCTAATCAAGATGATGATTCTGGATGGACAAGGATAGATTAGGGGGAGTGTTAGAGTTTAATTAACATGTGTTAATTATGGGGTAATCTCCCCTTGTAACTGCCATCTCTCCCGAATAAATGCCTCTTCATTGCATCTCTTCTCCTTGTATATATATCCATATTCATCTAATGAAAGAGGATGAGGATTCATTCTAACAGATATAAGGGATATCAGTCAGCCCGAACGTTTGATGTCCGTTTGAGGCACCCGGCTAGGTCAAAATTTGGTGGCCCACCCGATGTATGAAGTGGGTTTGGGGCGAGTAGTGTATCTTGAACAAATTTCTAATCGTTTGCCTTTCGAAACATAACTCGTATTAAATCGGTTGATCTAGGGATAAATGCATGCCTTGGAAACCAGAAGGGAGACACAAATCCCCTCACCAGAAAAAAAAGAGAAAAAAGAGGAAGGGAGAGACAAATGATTACAATGGTGAATACTACTAGTGCACTTGTGCTCATGGTCGTCATCATCATAGATTGGTGTCACATGTGTTGCACTCTTCCACTAAGACAGGCCAGACCAGATCGTAGCTCACCGGACGGGTTCATAGATACTTTCGTCGTTCCTAAATATATGATCTTTTAGATATTTCATTATAAACTAGGTACGGTATATAGACATATTTTAGAATATAGATTCAATCATTTTGCTTCATATATAGTCTATAGTGTAATCTCTAAAAGGTCTTATATTTAGAAACGAAGGGAGTAGATATCATGGAGGCTAAATTTCGTATTTTTACCTTTTTTAAAACTTGATCTAGATCTGATCCTAGTTTATAAAAAAATTAGGATCTAATCTTCTTTATTATCAGAGTCCTTGACGGTAGGGTATAACAACTTATCGTCGTGGTATATGACGATAGAAAACTTATCCACATCAGTAATACGGACATCTATTGCCAAAATATGATGATGGTAGCCCGTACAACCCTACCGTCAAGGTACGCGGCGGTAGGTGCGTACATGCATAGTGTTCGATACTTAAGAAAAAAAAAATCAACCTTACCGTCAAGGTCATTGACGGTAGACTGTTATACCGTGTCGCCATAGACTCCGACGGTAGGAAAAAAATCAGATCTTATTTTTTTTATAAACTAGGATCAAATCTGGATCAAGTTTTAAAAAAGGATCAAAACAAAAAAAGTTTTCATATCTTGGACGAACATCTCCTCCACGATTTCTTCCCCGAGAAATCTTGGAAAACTTGTGATCATCATTCAGTAGTGATTTGCGGCTCTGGCCGAGGCCGAGGGAATTCACGCGCGACGTAGGGCAAAAACCAGCAAACGTGACGCAGAAACGAGCACTCTCCTCCCGATAAGGTACTTGCCAGTTCTCCTCACCGGGGCTTGTACAGGCGTACCACCATGGGACGCACATGCCGCTGTTTCCCGTCACCAAGATCCCGTGTCCTCCTTGTTCACCGCCGGGATCCACCGGCCCTCGGGCTCGTCGAAGGATAAAATTCACTGTTTTGACCTTTTACCGAAAGTTAAGCCGGATTTGATCATAACTAGAATTTTTTTCAGATCTGACCCTTTTGCTACCGCGAGAGTCCTTGGCAGTAGGGTATAACAACCTACCAGCAAGGCCCCTGGCGGTAGGAAAATGGCCTACTGTCGGAGATGTTGGCGGTAGCGCATGTGATCCTATCGCCAAGGGGTCCTGCGGTAGGCACACGTGCGCACTGTGTCCGTAACTTGCAGATTTTTTAACGGTAGACGTGCAACCCTATCGCCACGGGCCTCGACGGTAGATTGTTATACCCTACCGCCAAGGGCTCTGGCGGTAGCAAAAGGGTCAGATCCGATTTTTTTCCCAACGGGGGTCAGACCCGGCTTAACTTTCTGTAAAGGGTCAAAACAGTAAATTTTACTTCGTCGAGGCACAACACCTTGGTCATCACCCCGAACACGAAGTATGGTATGCTCCCGCAAGTGTCGGGTGTGCTCACCATCGGAAGCTCGGACCGCCCCGGATCGTGGACTCCATGAGCACGACCCACACCGATTCCGCGCGTGGACGCACGCCGCGTCTTGGCCGAAGGCCGGTGAAGCCCCATACGACACCCAAGCGTCGAGCTCCGAGTGGACGCTCACTGCGTAGAAGGCGCCCTTACAGCAAACCAACCCGTGGTTGGATGGTTAGAGTGATATTCCTAGATCATCAGGATCTAAGTCCTGATGTTTGCATTATTTTTAGATTTCTAGACTAGTAAAAATATTTGTGCATTGCAACGGGTGAATAAAAACATGCTCAAGACCCCTCACGTGTTCTGCATCAAAGTTGTCAGAATCGCGATTTTGAATCGGATCGGAGCTCCGTTGCTAGGATCGTGAATCGTAGAATCTTAACTATCAGGATCGTAGAAACTTAGATTCTATGAGCAAAATCGTAGAATCGGAGGGTCTATTTTGAATCGTAAGATCTTCAGATTCTAAGACTTAAGTCATGATTCTGACAACTTTGTTCTGCATCATTCCAGCAATTTTATTTGCATAGGATGGCCCCAAAATTTATATTATTAAAAAACAATAAAGCAATGACTTGTTATGCTCCCACATTTATCAACAACAACATTTCTGCATTGGTAGTAGCAACTTTTACCTTCGATTATGTCTTCTATCTCTCCCTAATAATAAAGTATCGATGGCTTATGTCGTCCGTCGTCGGTATTTTTGCACAAAAGTCCCTCCGCTTCTGGGTATTCAACCCGTAGTTCCTATATAAGTGGATCTGAAAAAAAAAACGTTTCACGTTTACAAAATTCCGCTGACGCTCCTTATCCAGTGGCAGAGAAGGTCGCTCGTTGTCGTTATTCGGCTGCGCGTCAGAGGCTGCACGACAGCGTCCTCCCCTCCTCCTCCGCCCCCACCCACCCCCCTTCTCCTCCTCCCCTCGCCGCACGGATCCGTCGGCGGAGGGGTCTCTGGCGCGCCGGCGGCTCGACTTCGAGCGGGATCTGCTTTGAGCAGGGTCAACGTCCGGGGAGTCACGCCGGAGGAAGCGTCACGACGGGCGTTGGCTGCGGCGGGCGTGAGCGAGGCGAGGGATGGCGGCGCCGATACCAGGGGAGGACGGGGGACGTCGACGCGTCATGACGGCCGTTCGTTGCGGAGGCGCACATGGAGCGGGGCGCTGCGGGAGGGGATGACGGAGGCGGAGGGGGCTGCGTTGTAGGGGACGGTGCGGGCGGACGACACCTTCCCGGGACGGGCTCCAGGGGCCACCTGCACGTCGCTGGTGGCGCAGCGCGTGGCGGCGCTGGGGTGCGTGGTGTGGCCCATCATGCGCAGCTTCAGCAACCCGCAACGATACAAGCACTTCGTGCGCACCAGCGCGCTCGTGGCCGGCGACGAGGCCAGCGTCGGCAACGCCCGGGAGGACACCGTCGTGTCTGGCCTCCCGGCCTTCACCAGCTCCGAGCGCCTCGAGATCCTCGACAACGGTCGTCATATCCTCAGCTTCAGCATTGTCGACGGTGAGTACTGCCTCCGCAACTACCGCTCCGTATCCTCCATCACCGAGTTCCAGTCGGGCCCCTATTGCGCCGTCGTCAAATCCTATGTCGTTCCTGATGGCTGGCGACACAGTGCTCAACAGGGAAAAAATTTAAGTGGCGGGTTCTCTCAACAAGATGGCGCTGCGCTCATATTTTTACATTTCATCTTTATACCTCAAATACAATTATGTTCTCATCCTAATCAATGTGGAAACGTATTCAACATCTGGGAACTAGATCATAAGTACTACTCCAAAACTGGGAGTACTCCAAAACTGGGAGATTTCTCCGTTTTCAGCTTTTTACTTCAATTTTCATCTTATTTGTTACCATTAGTGTCTGCATCTAAGCTCTTTGGTCAAATTTTCTATTCATTACTTATGTATCCACATTCAATCTCAGACGCTGCATTAAAGTATGACTCTTTGAGATGCCCCCTTCCATTGCCTGTAACAATGAGTTTATTACTACTGCAGAAAATGGCCAAGCGAAGTTCGGTTCAAGCTAAGCATACAATTTCTGAATATGGTAAAGCTGGAGATAGAAAAAATATCACTTCTAATGCACCAAGTGGCCCTCTGCTCTGTTTCCTGTACAGCTGGTTACATTCCACCCAAGATCTATTCAGCAAACATGTTTCTTGTCTGGATTTGTAATGTGTGATATAATTCTACACGATAGTTTCATGGAAGTTGATTCACCTGGGAGAGCCGCGGCTGGGATTAGAGAATTATGAGGTGGTGTGTCCAAAGGAAGATCTGGTGTAAGCCCCAAAGATATCATAAATGCCAATGATACTGTGTCCTCTTATATAAGAGTTGCCTACAAACTAACAGATGTATGATTTGTGTGTTGGTGCTTATCAGCTTATACCATTGCATAGTTTGCATCGTCAATGATATAGCCTGCCTAGCATATGAGTTTCTTTGCTTGTTCATGCATTTTGCTGAAATGCAGTATTTGATCCTATGGATATATGAGAAAACTGGTTCATGTATCTGGAGTTCTCAAAATCCATCAAAGCTTGGTAGCTGGACTGGCTTCAGGTACAACATACGAAAATCACGTTCACTTCACACTTTAGCATATTTACTGAAAATGCAGGATCAAATTTAGGTTAGGACTTAGGAGGACAAGAATAAATATCATATATCCCTAACTGGCACCCTGAAGAACCTTATTTTTACTGGACCTTGCTGTTAATAGGTTCATCGTTTTTGTCACTAGCAGCCCCTTATTTTTGTTCCGTTGCAACGCACGGGCATTTGTGCTAGTTAATCTAAAAAGAACTATGTCTTCTATTCGTTTGCGTGACCATACAATGATCCTCGTAGTAATATGGTACCTATCAAGGAGTTGCTAACCAATAATGGGTCCATTTAGTTGTGCATTTTTTCTCCAAAACTCATTAGATCCCAACTCCCATACAACTATTGTTAGGTCTTGAAACACAAGAACTTAGATTTCTCACTTTAACGTGCAACACTACTAGGGAAAACCCTAGTAGTAGCGTGGGGTAATGACCTATTAGTAGCACGGGAATTCACGCTACTGCTACGATACTATAGCTAACTTTTAACAGTAGTGCGGGTCCTACAAGGAGTAAGAAGAAGAGAAATAATATTTTTATTAAGGGTCATTACAAGATGTACAAGATTATTACAATATCTTCTTCTTCTTCTTCATATTCTTTGTCTTCTTCTTCTTCATATTCTCCATATCCTCCCCCTCCCCCTCCTTCTCCTCCCCCCTCCTCCTCCTCCGACGCAGGGGCAAGCGGGGGATCTCCGACGCGGAGGCGAGCTGGCGATCTTCGGCGTGGCAGAGGAGCGCAGTGTTTGTTGGGAGTTTGCTAGGGAGGTTTTCAAAAAAATACCACGAGGACATCTTTTTCCAGACGAAGGGAGTATAACACTAAGCATAAAAGCAAGAAGCCGCGACACACCAAGTTTAAATGCACAATGATGGACAGATACACAGATACCACAGTCACACCAAACAAACTGGTACCTCCACTGTGGCCAAGAAGGTCAGTGATGCTAACACATGAAAGATGTAAAGAGAATCCGAGGTTGTCAGATGAGTAAAGATCTACTATTAGGAACAATGTCTGAGCGGACGGAGCAATACATAACTCTGATGGAATCCGATGAACTACAAAGAATATCGATGACTTAAAATATTAATCGAGAGTTACGAGACTTCAAGTAGAGGAGAATTTGTGGCGGGCGCGCTCCGAAGGAAGACGGAGGCGATGCAGATGAGCTCCGATGACGACGGTGCATGGACGAACTCGCTCGCAACTAGAAATGACAACGGGCTCGACAGTGGCACTCGAGATGAGAGGAAGAAGAAGAGGGTAAAAAATGAATCTGGAACCGTCGTCGTTTTCTCACGAAATATGCCATGGGTAGGCTAATCGAGGTGAGAGCAAGGCTGCCGTGGAGGATCCGAGACGGGATAGGGTACTAGCACGCGATGGTTTACCCAGGTTCGAGGCTCTCCCGAGAGATAATACCCCTACTCGTGCATGTATGTATATGAGGTATATTTGCAGTACAAGGTTGTTCCTGGAGCAGTACTGGAGAGGAGAGCCATGGGCTTCTGCCTCATACATGAGTGTGTGTGAGATGGGAGAGAGTGAGTCCATGATAGGATGAGAGGGCAGCCAAAGGGGGGCCTCCCATACGTGGTGGGCATGATGCCCTTTGTATGGATGTGTGGCTTAGTATGTAAGCTACAATGGGTAGCTTACATACTAAGCTACTTGGGATGTAAGCTACCATGGGTAGCTTACATGCAAGCTATATGTAGCTTGGAAGCTAGGCTATGCTTGTCCCTTGGGGCACTTTATAAACCAGCGCCCAGGGGACAAGTTACACTATAGAAGACACCGCCTGATGTGCGTACAGCGCACTGCTACCCCTCAACGGTGCACCGCCGAGGGGTATGGCCGTCCTGTCCGCACGTGTCCGATGGGACGCTGTAGCCGGCTCTAGCCAGCTGGCCGCGGGTGCGAGTAGGAGTAGCCGGCCCGGGCGGGCGGGCACCCCGTCCGAGTCGTCGCCCTTGGGGTACCCGGGGGTCATCCCCTCCGACAGTAGTCTCCGAGCCTCTAAGCGACTCAAAGAGACGGACGGAGGATTTTCGCAGTCGTTTGTTGTTGCAGAAGTTGTTGATGATGGTTGATTGCAGGCCGGGGACGGCGTGGTTTGCTTCCAGCGGGGCGTGCTAGCGCACCCGCTCGGTGTAGTCTTCGAGCCTTCGGGCGACTCGAAGAGTCGGGCAGAGGGTTTTTACTGTTGCTGAAGCAGACGGTGGCGTCGAGGATGTCGGGCGCGGACGTGGAGTCCGCCGACTGATGGGCGCGGGGTCGTGCCGGGCGCGGACGCGGGGTCCGCCGGCTGGTGGGCGCGAAGCCCTGCCGGAAACAAATGCGGGGTCTGTCGGCTGATGGGTGTGGGGCCCTGCCGGGCAGGGACGCGGGGTCCGCAGGCTGGTGGGCGCGAAGCCCTACCGGAAACAAACGTGGGGTATGCCGGCTGCTGGGCGCGGGGTCCTGTTGGGCGTGGACGCAGAGTCCGTCGGCTGGCTGTTTTCAGCGGGGGCGCGCAAGCACACCCGCTCGATGTAGCCTCCGAGCCTTCGCCTGACTCGAAGAGTCGGATGGAGGGTCTTTGTTGTTGTTGTAGCAAAAGTTGTTGATGTCGGCCGGCTACGGGCAGCAGCCGGCAAGGTTCTCACCGGTGAGGCTCCAACCGACTGGGATCCAGTCGGACGAGAGTAGCCAGTAGCCGGAAGCCGGCCGGGCTCCAGCCAGCTGGCGATGAGGGGTTCCCACGAAGATGATCATGCAAAAGAAAAGGTTAGTCGATGCAGACATGTCAAATATTTGGTTTTGGGAGTGGAAGTTTATGCAGAAGGTGCCGACTCGGTTTCGTCCGAGCCCCCTTAAGCCTTTTTCATGTTCTCTCCACTCTTTGGCTTTTGCTCTTGCTAGCCGGACAGCTGGGAGCGGGTCTGTAGCTGAGGCGAAGAGTGGGCCGTGGAATGGAGCGTACAGTACTTGTACTCTGGGAGCAGACTCGGCCGAGCATATACTCACAAATGAAAACACCGCGTCGCCCAAGCCGTTTTCTTCCTGGACGCTATTCGCATGTGGTGACCTCCAGCCTTTTCTCTCGCTAACCAGACAGACGCGATGCGGTGTGTAGCTGAGACAAAGAGTGGGCCTTTGGTACCGTATACGCTACTAAGCCGTCTCGTGGGAACGAACGTATCGGGCCAAGCGACCGGCCCCGGGCCAGACTAGCTGGCGCCGGGGTGAACAGTAAAGTAGCTGAAATAAATGCGGAGATGGCCCCCGAGGTTCGCTCGGGGTATTCTTTTTTGTGCGCGGTGTAGAAATATGCAAATGAAGAGCTCACATTGCTATTTTTGGCGTTGGCGAGGCGGTTGCTGTCGATGATGGCCGGTGCGGCTTGCAGCCTTTGTGTCCTTTTGCCAGCGGAGCGTGCCAGGGCACCCGCTAGGTGTAGGCGTCGAGCCTCTGGCGGTCAGCGGGTATGCCAGCATGCCGGAAGTCGAAGCAGACGGGCGAGCGGAGTCGGCGTGATGTCGAAGTAGACGGGCAAACTGAGTCGGCCCACCATCCGGTCACGCGGTGACGCACGGAGCCGACCGATCGAAGGCGCGGACGGACGGGCGCAACTAGTCTTTTTTTGGCCCGCACGTCCTTTGACTTCTCTTCATGAGCTGGTCCCTTTTCTTGTGCCAAGCTCGCTGGAGGAGTGCGGAGCGCAGCCGACGCCGGTTGGGGATACGAGCCGGAGGAGGGAGGCCAGCCGACCAGGGTGGCCAGCCGGCCGGGGAGCAGCCGGTAGCCAGCTGGGGAAGCGAGCGGGCGCAACAGGGGGAGGCTGATACGTCCATTTTTCATCATGCTTTCATGTTGATATTTATTTCTTTTTGGACTGCTATATTACTTGTGGTACCATATTTATGCCTTTTCTCTCTTATTTTGCAAGAATTATTTGAAGAGGGAGAATTCAGGCAGCTGGAATTCTGGACTGGAAAAGGAGCAAATACTAGTCCACTATTCTACACATCTCCAAATGCCCTGAAAATTTACGTGGATTTTTTCTGGAATATATTAAAAATACTGGGGGAAAGAACTACCGGAGGGGGCCCACCAGGGCCCCACAAGCCCCCACGCCGCCACCACCCCCCTGGTGGCGGTGGGCAAGCTTGTGGGCTGCCTGAAGGCCCACTAGCCCCCCTCTTTTGCTATATGATGCATCCTGACCTGGAAAAAAACATACGGGAGCTTTTTCGTGGTTTCGCCGCCGCCACGAGGCGGAACTTGAGCAGATCCAATCTAGAGCTACGGCAGGACGATCCTGCCGGGAAACTTCCCTCCCGGAGGGGGAAATCGTCGCCATCGTCATCACCAACACTCCTCTCGTCGGAGGGGAGGCATGTTCATCAACATATTCATCAGCACCATCTCCTCTCCAATCCCTAGTTCATCTCTTGTAACCAATCTTCGTCTCGCAACTCCGATTGGTACTTGTAAGGTTGCTAGTAGTGTTGATTACTCTTTATAGTTGATGCTAGTTGGATTACTTGGTGGAAGAGTTTATGTTCAGATCCTTGATGCTATTCATTACACCTCTGATCATGATTATGATTATGTCTTGTGAGTAGTTACTTTTGTTCCTGAGGACATGGGATAAGTCATGTTAATAATAGTCATGTGAACTTGATATTCGTTCGGTATTTTGATATGTTATATGTTGTTTTTCCCCTAGTGGTGTTATGTGAACGCCAACTACATAACACTTCACCATATTTGGGCCTAGAGGAAGGCATTGGGAAGTAATAAGTAGATGATGGGTTGCTGGAGTGACAGAAGCTTAAACCCCGGTCTATGCGTTGCTTCGTGAGGGGCTGATTTGGATCCACTAGTTTAATGCTATGGTTAGACTTTGTCTTAATTCTTCTTTTGTAGTTGCAGATGCTTGCGAGAGAGGTTAATCATAAGTGGGATGCTTGTCCAAGTAAGGGCAGTACCCAAGCGCCGGTCCACCCACATATCAAACTATCAAAGCAGCGAACGCGAATCATATGAACATGATGAAACTAGCATGACAGAAATTCCCGTGTGTCCTCGGGAACGTTTTTCCTCCTATAAGACTTTGTTCAGGCTTGTCCCTTGCTACAAAAGGGATTGGGCCACTTGCTACACCGTTTCTACTACTTGTTAATTGTTACTCTTTGCTTGCTACGTTTCACCTCGCTACACAATCACTTGTTACCGCTACTTTCAGTGCTTGCAGTTATTACCTTGCTGAAATCCATCTATCAGAGCCTTCTGCTCCTCGTTGGGTTCGACACTCTTACTTATCGAAAGGACTACGATTAATCCCCTATACTTGTGGGTCATCAACACTCTTTTCTGGCGCCGTTGCCGGGGGGTGAAGCGCCTTTGGTAAGTGGAAATTGGTAAGGAAACATTTTTATATTGTGCTGAAATTTATTGTCACTTGTCACTATGGAAACTCTTCCTTTGAGGAGTTTGTTCGGGGTATCTTCACCACGAACGGAAGCACGAGGAGTTGCTCCTCGACCTGAGGTACCTACTGAAAATATCTTTTATGAAATTCCTTTGGGTATGCTTGAGAAACTGTTGGCTAATCCTTTTACAGGAGATGGATCTTCACATCCACACTTTCATCTAATCTATGTAGATGAAGTTTGTGGTTTATTTAAGCTTGCAGGTTTGCCTGAGGATGAGGTAAAGAAGAAAGTCTTTCCTTTATCTTTGAAGGATAAGGCGTTGACATGGTATAGGCTATGTGATGATGCTGGATCATGGGGCTACAATCGGTTGAAATTGAAATTTCATCAAAAGTTCTATCCTATGCATTTAGTACATCGTGATCGGAACTTTATTTATAACTTTTGGCCTTGTGATAGGGAAATCATAGCTCAAGCTTGGGGGAGGCTTAAATCAATGCTATACTCATGCCCCAATCATGAGCTCTCGAGAGAAATCATCACTCGAAACTTTTATGCTCGGCTTTCTGATGAAGATCGTACCATGCTTGACACTTCTTGTGCCGGTTCTTTTATGAAGAAGGATATTGATCACAAGTGGAATGTATTGGAGAGAATCAAAGGCAACCCTAAAGATTGGGAGCTGGAGGAAGGTAAGGACTCAGGTATGAATTTCCAGTTTGATTGCGTTAAATCTTTTGTTGAGACAAACACTTCTAGAGATTTTAGCGCTAAGTATGGACTTGACTCTGAGATAGTAGCTTCTCTATGTGAATCTTTTGCTGCTCATGTTGATCTTCCCAAAGAGAAGTGGTTTAAATATCATCCTCCAGTAGAAAGCAACATAGCCAAAACCAATCTAGTTGAGGAGAAAATCATAACTTTTAGTGGTCCTGTTGTTCCTTGTGCTTACACTGAGAAACCACCATACCCTGCTAGAATGAAGGATTATTCTAAAGTTCCAACTGTGATACGTAGGGGTTACATTAGACCACTTGCACCCCCTGAGGAGATTAGAGTTGAACCTAGTGTTGCTATTATCAAAGATGTCTTAGCCAAAGACATAGACGGGCATGTTATTAAATTCTGTGAGGACTCCGCTAGAATTGCTAAACCTCACGCGAAAGACAAGCACGGACCTGTAGTTGGCATGCCCGTTGTTTCTGTTAAGATAGGAGATCACTGTTACCATGGTTTATGTGATATGGGAGCTAGTGTTAGTGTAATACCCCGTTCTCTCTATGATGAAATCAAAGATGAGATTGCACCTGCTGAGATAGAACCCATTGATGTCACTATCACGCTAGCTAATAGAGACACTATCTGCCCTCTGGGAATTGTGAGAGACGTAGAAGTCCTGTGTGGTAAGACGAAGTATACTACTGATTTCCTCGTCCTTGGTACTGCACAAGATAGCTTTTGTCCCATCATATTCGGTAGACCCTTTCTCAACACTGTCAATTCTCATATTGATTGCATTAAGCAGACTGTCACAGTAAGTTTCGAGGGTGTGTCTCATGAATTTAACTTCTCCAAGTTTGGAAGACAACCCCATGAAAGAGAGTCGTCTGGTAGAGATGAAATCATTGCTCTTGCCTCGATTGCCGTACCTCCTACGGATCCTTTAGAGCAATATCTGCTTGAGCATGAAAATGATATGCATATGGAAGAGAGAGATAAGATAGATAGAATTGTCTTAGAACAACATCCTATTCTCAAGAATAATCTGCATGTTGAACTGCTTGGGGATCCTCCCCCACCTAAGGGTGATCCTGTGTTCGAGCTTAAACAGTTGCATGATACTCTTAAGTATGCCTATCTTGATGAGAAGGAGATATATCCTGTCATTATTAGTGCTCTCCTCTCAGAGCGCGAAGAGAAGAAGTTACTATAAACTCTGAGGAAGCACCGCACTGCTATTGGATATACTCTTGATGATCTTAAGGGTATTAGTCCTACTCTATGTCAGCACAAGATTAAAACCGATCCTGACTTTAAACCAGTTGCTGATCATCAAAGAAGATTAAATCCTAAGATGAAAGAGGTTGTTAGAAAAGAAATATTAAAGCTTCTGGAAGCAGGAATCATTTATCCTGTTGCTCATAGTGATTGGGTAAGTCCAGTACATTGCGTTCCTAAGAAGGGAGGTATCACCGTCGTTCCTAATGATAAGGATGAACTAATCCCACAAAGGATTATTACCAGCTATATAATGGTGATAGACTTCCGAAAACTGAACAAGGCAACCAGGAAAGATCATTATCCTTTGTCGTTCATCGACCAAATGCTAGAAAGGCTATCAAAACACACTCACTTCTGCTTTCTAGACGGTTATTCAGGTTTCTCGCAAATACCTGTTGCACAATCTGATCAAGAGAAAACCACTTTCACCTGCCCTTTCGGTACCTTTGCCTATAGGCATATGCCTTTTGGCTTATGTAATGCACCTGCCACCTTCCAAAGATGTATGATGGCTATATTCTCTGACTTTTGTGAAAAGATTGTCGAGGTTTTCATAGATGGCTTCTCCGTTTACGGGTCTTCCTTTGATGATTGCCTCAGCAACCTTGATCGAGTCTTATAGAGATGCGAAGAAACCAACCTCGTCTTGAATTGGGAGAAGTGCCACTTTATGGTTAATGAAGGTATCGTCTTAGGATACAAAATTTCTGAGAGAGGCATTGAAGTTGATAAGGCTAAGGTTGATGCAATTGAGAAAATGCCTTGCCCCACAAATATCAGAGGTATACGAAGTTTCCTAGGTCATGTTGGTTTCTATAGAAGGTTCATTAAAGACTTCTCTAAGATTTCTAGGCCTCTTACCAACCTCTTGCAGAAGGATGTTCCTTTTGTTTTTGATGACGATTGTGAGGAAGCTTTCGAAATACTTAAGAAGGCTTTGATAACCGCACCTATTGTTCAACCACCTGACTGGAACTTGCCCTTTGAAATCATGTGTGACGCTAGTGATTATGCTGTTGGTGCTGTTCTAGGACAAAGAGTTGACAAAAAGTTGAATGTCATTCACTACGCTAGTAAAACTCTAGATAGTGCCCGAAGAAACTATGCCACTACGGAGAAGGAATTTTAGCAGTCGTGTTTGCTTGTGAAAAGTTCAGATCTTACATAGTTGACTCCAAAGTCACTATTCACTCTGATCATGCTGCTATTAAGTACCTTATGCAGAAGAAGGATGCTAAACCTAGGCTGATCAGATGGGTTCTCCTCTACAGGAATTTGATTTGCACATCATTGACCGAAAGGGTGCTGATAACCCTGTAGCAGATAAGTTGTCTAGGCTAGAGAATGTCCTTGATGACCCACTACCAATTGATGACAACTTTCCTGATGAGCAACTAAGTGTCATCCGCACTTCACTTAGTGCAGCGTGGTATGCCGATTATGCAAACTATATCGTAGCCAAATACATACCACCCAGTTTCACCTATCAACAAAAGAGGAAATTCTTCTTTGATTTGAGACACTACTTTTGGGATGATCCTCACCTTTATAAGGAAGGAGTAGATGGTGTTATTAGATGTTGTGTGCCTGAACATGAACAGGGACAGATCCTGCAGAAGTGTCATTCCGAAGCTTATGGAGGACACCATGCTGGAGATAGAACCGCCCATAAGGTATTGCAATCAGGTTTCTATTGGCCCACTCTCTTCAAGGATGCTCGCAAGTTTGTCTTGTCTTGTGACGAATGCCAAAGGATAGGGAACATCGGTAAGCGTCAAGAGATGCCTATGAACTATTCACTTGTCATTGAACCATTTGATATCTGGGGCTTTGATTATATGGGACTCTTCCCGAGTTCCAATGGGTACACTCACATCTTAGTTGTTGTGGATTACGTTACTAAGTGGGTAGAAGCTATCCCCTATAAAAATGCTGATCACCACACCTCTATTAAGATGCTTAAAGAAGTCATTTTCCCAAGATTTGGAGTCCCTAGATACTTGATGACTGATGGCGGTTCACACTTCATTCATGGTGTTTTCCGCAAGATGCTAGCTAAGTATGATGTCAACCATAGAGTTGCATCTCCTTATCATCCTCAGTCTAGTGGTCAAGTGGAGTTGTGTAATAGGGAGATCAAGTTGATCCTACAAAAGACCGTCAATAGATCTCGAAAGAACTGGCCTAGCAAACTTGACCATGCATTATGGGCTTATAGGACTGCTTATAAGAATCCCATGGGCATGTCATCGTATAAAATGGTTTACGGTAAGGCCTGCCATTTACCTCTTGAGCTGGAACACAAAGCTTATTGGGCAATCAAAGAGCTCAACTTTGATTTCAAACTTGCCGGTGAGAAGCGGTTGTTTGATATCAGCTCGTTAGATGAATGGAGAGCCCAGGCATACGAGAATGCCAGGTTGTTCAAGGAAAAGGTTAAGAGTGTTGGAAATATGCCCTAGAGGCAATAATAAAATGGTTATTATCATATTCCTTGTTCATGATAATCGTCTATTGTTCATGCTATAATTGTATTAACAGGAAACAGTAATACATGTGTGAATAAATAGATCACAATGTGTCCCTAGCAAGCCTCTAGTTGGCTAGCTCGTTGATCAATATATGATCATGGTTTCCTGATCATGAGCATTAGATGTCATTGATAACGGGATCACATCATTGGGAGAATGATGTGATGGACAAGACCCAATCCTAAGCATAGCACTAGATCGTATTGTTCGTATGCTAAAGCTTTTCCAATGTCAAGTGTCTTTTCCTTCGACCGTGAGATTGTGCAACTCCCGGATACCATAGGAGTGCTTTGGGTGTATCAAACATCACAACGTAACTGGGTGACTATAAAGGTGCACTACGGGTACCTCCGAAAGTGTCTGTTGGGTTGGTACGAATCGAGATCGGGATTTGTCACTCCGCGTGACGGAGAGGTATCTCTGGGCCCACTCGGTAGAACATCATCATGAGCTCAATGTGACTAAGGAGTTAGTCACACGATGACGTGCTACGGAACGAGTAAAGAGACTTACCAGTAACGAGATTGAACAAGGTATAGGTATACCGACGATCGAATCTCGGGCAAGTTCTATACCGACAAACAAAGGGAATTGTATACGGGATTGATTGAATCCTTGACACCTTGGTTCATCCGATGAGATCATCGTGGAGCAAGTGGGAGCCACCATGGGTATCCAGACCCCGCTGATGGTTATTGGCCGGAGAGGTGTCTCGGTCATGTCTGCCTGTCTCCCGAACCCATAGGGTCTACACACTTAAGGTTCGATGACGCTAGGGTTATAGGGAATTGTTATACGAGGTTACCGAAGGATGTTCGGAGTCCCGGATGAGATCCTGGACGTCACGAGGAGCTCCGGAATGGTCCGGAGGTAAAGATTGATATATAGGATGGATGGGTTTGGACGCCGGAAATGTTTCGGGCACAACCGACAAAGTGTCGGGACCACCGGAAGGGTTCCGGAGGCCCATCGGGAGGGGCCACAAGCCCCGGAGGGCTACATGGGCCAAGTGCGGGAGGGAACCAGTCCCTAGGTGGGCTGGTGCGCCCCCCACACCCAGCCCATGTGCACCAGAGAGGGAGGGAGGGGAAACCCTAGGCGCGGGGGAGGCCCAAGGCCCACCTAGGGCGGCCCCCTTTCCCTGCCCTAGCCGCCGCCCCCTCTCCCATCTAGGTTGCCGCACCACCTAGGGTGGGAACCCTAGGGGTGGCGCACCCCCTCCCCTCCTCCTATAAATAGTGGGGGTTTTGGGGCTGTTGCACACACCGTTTTCCCTCTCCCTCGGCGCAGCCCTGCCCTTCTTTCTCCTCCTCTCTGCTGGTGCTTGGCGAAGCCCTGCCGGGAGACCTCGTCTCTCCATCGACACCATGCCGTCGTGCTGCTGGAGTTCTTCCCCAACCTCTCCCTCCTCCTTGCTGGATCAAGGTGCGGGAGACATCACCGGGTTGCACGTGTGTTGAACGCGGAGGTGCCGTAGTTCGGCACTAAATCGGAATCACACCGCGATCTGAATCGCTGCGAGTACATCTCCATCAACCACGTTCTAGTAACGCTTCCGCTTAGCAATCTTCAAAGGTATGAAGATGCACTCACCCCTATCTCGTTGCTGGTCTCTCCATAGGAAGATCTGAATGTGTGTAGGATTTTTTTTGAATTTATGCTACGTTACCCAACAAAGAGATGGCACGACAAACGGATACAGAAACGAGAGTTCAATGTAGGTGATTATGTCTTGCTATACAATTCTCGTTTGAGATTCTTTGCAGGCAAGCTTCTCTCTAAATGGGAAGGTCCCGATGATGTCGAGGAAGTATATCATTCCGGTGCCATCAAAATCAATAACACGGAAGGAAATTTTCCTAGAGTGGTAAATGGGCAAAGAATCAAGCATTACATCTCTGGTACTCCCATAAATGTTGAGACCAATATCATCAATGTCATAACTCCACAGGAGTACATAAGGGATGTTTATCAGCCTGTTTCAGACCTTGAAAACAAAGATGTTTTTGTTTTGGCAAGAAATTGGACTCCGATGCTTTTCCAATAGGAAGTTTCCTCAGTTTTGGAATTTTTGGAAAATTAGAAAAATAAAAAGCAGTCCGGAGAGCAAACAAGGAAGCCACAAGGGCCCACACCGCCACCACCACTGGTGGCGATGGGCAAGCTTGTGGGCACCTCATGTGCCTCCCGGACTCCGTTTTCTTGCGGAGGACTCCTTCTGGCCCAGAAAAAATCAATATATAGTCGCCCGAAGGTTTTGATCTCCGTATCGCGTAGTTTTGCTGTGTTTTCGTTTCGAGCTTGTTGTCTGCCGCAGATTTAGAGCAAAGATATCTCAGGAATCTGTTGGGGAGAATGATCTTCACCAAGTTCATGAGGAAGTAGATGTTGATCTGAAAAGAGTAGAAGTTACGAAAGCCAGGGACCAAGCTATGGAGAAACCCAAGCTAAGGAGAAAGTTCAACCTATATTCAACGTTGAAGACGTTGAAGGAATAGACTTTCTCCAACCCTTCCTTCACATGCTGTCTCCATCCTTGATTGAAGTCTCGAGGTTTTGCGAAACAACTCGTGCTCGCAATATTTCTCTTTCTCGTGAAGTTGTTTTGCTGGAAAACCATGTCACAGATCTCAGAGGTATAAATCAAAGGTTGATATATCTCTTGGAATCAAAGGCGACAACAACACCATCACGACCAAAGGAAGACAACGAAGCATTGGTATGGGCAATCCCCTTGGCTTCTGCCAAGCTTGGGGGAGTTGCCCCGGTATCAAGTCACCTTTATATCTTTTGCTTTTACCTTTGTTTTAGTTCTTTCATTTTCAGTTTTTATTTCTTCTTTTAGAGGAATAAGTCTTTAGTTTTTAGTTTGAGTCTTTTGCTTTTGTCTCTCCCCCGATGTATTCGAGCTTACGAGCTATATAATAAAGAGTGTCTTAGTCAAGGGCTTTGCTTTGTGCCATGATCAAAAGTATGAAAAGAACGATAGCATGAAAGATCATGAGACGATCTTATGGAAAGTGATAACTTCACTTATGACACGTATGATGATTCAAACTTGCTGAGAATAAATCAACATAGACCCCAGTCATTGTTGCAATTAATAAGAAGTAATAAGGAAAGAGAGGTTCACATATAAATATATCATCTTAGACACTTTTTGCAATTGTGAGCACTCACCAAACTATTACATGCCTAGGAGTAGATGTTGGACAAGGAAGACAACATAATGAATTGTGTTTGCTTGGTTCCAAACAATGTTATATGATTAGAGATCCCTTAGCATGTGACGATTGCTTCCACCTCATATTAGCCAAAACTCCCGCACCAAGTAGAGATACTACTTGTGCATCCATAAACCTCCTACCAATTTTGCCATGAGAGTCCACCATACCTACCTATGGATTGAATAAGATCCTTCAAGTAAGTTGTCATCGGTGCAAGCAATAAAAATTGCTCTCTAATATGTATGATCTATTAGTGTGTGGAAAATAAGCTTTGTACGAACCTGTGGTGAGGAAGACATAAAAGCGACAGACTGCATAATAAAGTTCTTTATCACACGAGGCAATATAAAGTGACGTTCCTCCGCACTAATATGACACGCATTCAAACCTCAAAAGCGCATGACAACCTCTGATTCCCTCTGCGAAGGGCCTATCCTGTACCTTTACTTTTTACCCTTGTAAGAGTCATGGTGATGATCACCAATTCCCTTTTTGCCTTTGTCTTGGCTACCGTCACATGTTTAGGAAAGATCTATATTCATATATCAACTTGGGGTTGAGTACTCATGCTTTATTGTTGTTGACTTTACCCTTGAGGTAAACCGTTGGGAGGCAAAACTATAAGCCCCTATCTTCCTTAGTGTCCAGCTGAAACTTTGACACCATGAGTACCACGTGAGTTATATTAATTGTGGAAAACAAAAGAGATGATTGAGTATGTGGGTTTGCCTTACAAGCTCTTATTTGACTCTTTCTGATGTTGTGATAAATTGCAATTGCTTCAATGACTATGGACTATTGTTGGTTACTTCTCGGTAAGGTTTTTGCTTCATGCTTTGCTTTGTGAAGGAATTGTTACTTTCCCATAAGAATCTTTATGATATATTGCTATTCTATGTGTGATCATGATGCCCTCATGTCCGTATTATGTTTTACCGACACCTTGTCCCCAAACATGTAGACATGTTTATGGAACTTGGTTTTCACTTTAGGACAAGCGAACGGACGGATGCAGCTAGTCTTTTTTTGGCCCGCACGTCCTTTGACTTCTCTTCATGAGCTAGTCCCTTTTCTTGTGCCAAGCTGGCTGGGGGAGTGCGGAGCGCAGCCGACGCCGGTTGGGGATACAAGCCGGAGGAGGCAGGCTAGCCGACCAAGGTGGCCAGCCGGCCGGGAGCAGCCGGTAGCCAGCTGGGGAAGCGAGCGGGCGCAGCAGGGGGTGGCTGATACGTCCATTTTGCATCATGCTTTCATGTTGATATTATTTCTTTTTGGGCTGTTATATTACTTGTGGTACCATATTTATGCCTTTTCTCTCTCTTATTTTGCAAGAATTATTTGAAGAGGGAGAATTCAGGCAGCTGGAATTCTGGACTGGAAAAGGAGCAATCCTAGTCCACTATTCTACACATCTCCAAATGCCCTGAAAATTTACGTGGCTTTTTTCTGGAATATATTAAAAATACTGGGGGAAAGAACTACCGGAGGGGGGCCACGAGGGCCCCACAAGCCCCCACTCCGCCACCACCCCCTGGTGGCGGTGGGCAAGCTTGTGGGCTGCCTGAAGGCCCACTAGCCCCCCTCTTTTGCTATATGATGCGTCCTGACCTGGAAAAAACATACGGGAGCTTTTTCATGGTTTCACCGCCGCCACGAGGCGGAACTTGAGCAGATCCAATCTAGAGCTACGGCGGGACGATCCTGCCGGGGAAACTTCCCTCCCAGAGGGGGAAATCATCGCCATCGTCATCACCAATACTCCTCTCGTCGGAGGGGAGGCATGTTCATCAACATATTCATCAGCACCATCTCCTCTCCAATCCCTAGTTCATCTCTTGTAACCAATCTTCGTGTCGCAACTCCGATTGGTACTTGTAAGCTTGCTAGTAGTGTTGATTACTCTTTGTAGTTGATGCTAGTTGGATTACTTGGTGGAAGAGTTTATGTTCAGATCCTTGATGCTATTCATTACACCTCTGATCATGATTATGATTATGTCTTGTGAGTAGTTACTTTTGTTCCTGAGGACATCGGATAAGTCATGTTAATAATAGTCATGTGAATTTGATATTTGTTCGTTATTTTGATATGTTGTATGCTGTTTTTCCCCTACTGGTGTTATGTGAACGTCAACTACATAACACTTCACCATATTTGGGCCTAGAGGAAGGCATTGGGAAGTAGTAAGTAGATGATGGGTTGCTAGAGTGACAGAAGCTTAAACCCCGGTCTATGCGTTGCTTCGTGAGGGGCTGATTTGGATCCACTAGTTTAATGCTATGGTTAGACTTTGTCTTAATTCTTCTTTTGTAGTTGCAGATGCTTGCGAGAGAGGTTAATCATAAGTGGGATGCTTGTCCAAGTAAGGGCAGTACCCAAGTGCCGGTCCACCCACATATCAAACTATCAAAGCAGCGAACGCGAATCATATGAACATGATGAAACTAGCATGACAGAAATTCCCGTGTGTCCTCGGGAACGTTTTTCCTCCTATAAGACTTTGTTCAGGCTTGTCCCTTGCTACAAAAGGGATTGGGCCACTTGCTGCACCGTTTCTACTACTTGTTAATTGTTACTCTTTGCTTGCTACGTTTCACCTCGCTACACAATCACTTGTTACCGCTACTTTCAGTGCTTGCAGTTATTACCTTGCTGAAATCCATCTATCAGAGCCTTCTGCTCCTCGTTGGGTTCGACACTCTTACTTATCGAAAGGACTACGATTAATCCCCTATACTTGTGGGTCATCAACACTCTTTTCTGGCGCCGTTGCCGGGGGGTGAAGCGCCTTTGGTAAGTGGAAATTGGTAAGGAAACATTTTTATATTGTGCTGAAATTTATTGTCACTTGTCACTATGGAAACTCTTCCTTTGAGGAGTTTGTTCGGGGTATCTTCACCACGAACGGAAGAACGAGGAGTTGCTCCTTGACCTGAGGTACCTACTGAAAATATCTTTTATGAAATTCCTTTGGGTATGCTTGAGAAACTGATGGCTAATCCTTTTACAGGAGATGGATCTTCACATCCACACTTTCATCTAATCTATGTAGATGAAGTTTGTGGTTTATTTAAGCTTGCAGGTTTGCCCGAGGATGAGGTAAAGAAGAAAGTCTTTCCTTTATCTTTGAAGGATAAGGCGTTGACATGGTATAGGCTATGTGATGATGCTGGATCATGGGGCTACAATCGGTTGAAATTGGAATTTTATCAAAAGTTCTATCCTATGCATTTAGTACATCGTGATCAGAACTTTATTTATAACTTTTGGCCTCGTGACAGGGAAAGCATAGCTCAAGCTTGGGGTAGGCTTAAATCAATGCTATATTCATGCCCCAATCATGAGCTCTCGAGAGAAATCATCACTCAAAACTTTTATGCTCGGCTTTCTGATGAAGATCGTACCATGCTTGACACTTCTTGTGCAGGTTCTTTTATGAAGAAGGATATTGATCACAAGTGGAATTTATTGGAGAGAATCAAAGGCAACTCTGAAGATTGGGAGCTGGAGGAAGGTAAGGAATCAGGTATGAATTTCCAGTTTGATTGTGTTAAATCTTTTGTTGAGACAAACACTTCTAGAGATTTTAGCACTAAGTATGGACTTGACTCTGAGATAGTAGCTTCTCTATGTGAATCTTTTGCTGCTCATGTTGAACTTCCCAAAGAGAAGTGGTTTAATTATCATCCTCCAGTAGAAAGCAACATAGCCAAAACCAATCTAGTTGAGGAGAAAATCATAGCTTTTAGTGATCCTGTTGTTCCTTGTGCTTACACTGAGAAACCACCATACCTTGCTAGAATGAAGGATTATTCGAAAGTTCCAACTGTGATACGTAGGGGTTACATTAGACCACTTGCAGCCCCTGAGGAGAATAGAGTTGAACCTAGTGTTGCTATTATCAAAGATCTCTTAGCCAAAGACATAGACGGGCATGTTATGAAATTCTGTGAGGACTCCGCTAGAATTGCTAAACCTCACGCGAAAGACAAGCACAGACCTGTAGTTGGCCTGCCCGTTGTTTCTGTTAAGATAGGAGATCACTGTTACCATGGTTTATGTGATATGGGAGCTAGTGTTAGTGCAATACCCCGTTCTCTCTATGATGAAATCAAAGATGAGATTGCACCTGCTGAGATAGAACCCATTGATGTCACTATCACGCTAGCTAATAGAGACACTATCTGCCCTCTGGGAATTGTGAGAGACGTAGAAGTCCTGTGTGGTAAGACGAAGTATCCTACTGATTTCCTCGTCCTTGGTACTGCACAAGATAGCTTTTGTCCCATCATATTCGGTAGACCCTTTCTCAACACTGTCAATGCTCACATTGATTGCATTAAGCAGACTGTAACAGTAAGTTTCGAGGGTGTGTCTCATGAATTTAACTTCTCCAAGTTTGGAAGACAACCCCATGAAAGAGAGTCGTCTGGTAGAGATGAAATCATTGCTCTTGCCTCGATTGCCGTACCTCCTACGGATCTTTTAGAGCAATATCTGCTTGAGCATGAAAATGATATGCATATGGAAGAGAGAGATGAGATAGATAGAATTGTCTTTGAACAACATCCTATTATCAAGAATAATCTGCCTGTTGAACTGCTTGGGGATCCTCCCCCACCAAAGGGTGATCCTGTGTTCGAGCTTAAACAGTTGCCTGATACTCTTAAGTATGCCTATCTTGATGAGAAGGAGATATATCCTGTCATTATTAGTGCTCTCCTCTCAGAGCGCAAAGAGAAGAAGTTTCTAAAAACTCTGAGGAAGCACCGCGCTGCTATTGGATATACTCTTGATGATCTTAAGGGTATTAGTCCTACTCTATGTCAGCACAAGATTAAAACCGATCCTGACTTTAAACCAGTTGCTGATCTTCAAAGGAGATTAAATCCTAAGATGAAAGGGGTCGTTAGAAAAGAAATATTAAAGCTTCTGGAAGCAAGAATCATTCATCATGTTGCTCATAGTGATTGGGTAAGTCCAGTACATTGCGTAGACTTCCGAAAACTGAACAAGGCAACCAGGAAAGATCATTATCCTTTGTCGTTCATCGACCAAATGCTAGAAAGGCTATCAAAGCACACTCACTTCTGCTTTCTAGACGGTTATTCAGGTTTCTCGCAAATACCTGTTGCACAATCTGATCAAGAGAAAACCACTTTCACCTGCCCTTTCGGTACCTTTGCCTATAGACGTATGGCTTTTGGCTTATGTAATGCACCTGCCACCTTCCAAAGATGTATGATGGCTATATTCTCTGACTTTTGTGAAAATATTGTCGAGGTTTTCATGGATGACTTCTCCGTTTACGGGTCTTCCTTTGATGATTGCCTCAGCAACCTTGATCGAATCTTATAGAGATGCGAAGAAACCAACCTCGTCTTGAATTGGGAGAAGTGCCACTTTATGGTTAATGAAGGTATCGTCTTAGGACACAAAATTTCTGAGAGAGGCATTGAAGTTGATAAGGCTAAGGTTGATGCAATTGATAAAATGCCTTGCCCCACAGATATCAGAGGTATACGAAGTTTCCTAGGTCATGCTGGTTTCTATAGAAGGTTCATTAAAGACTTCTCTAAGATTTCTAGGCCTCTTACCAACCTCTTGCAGAAGGATGTTCCTTTTGTTATTGATGAGGATTGTGAGGAAGCTTTCGAAATACTTAAGAAGGCTTTGATAACCGCACCTATTGTTCAACCACCTGACTGGAACTTGCCCTTTGAAATCATGTGTGACGCTAGTGATTACGTGTCACGCCAAGATGCGACCCTATCCTCAATTTGGCACGGGGGCCTCGTCAGGGATAGAAGCGCATCTCGTCGTGTCACAAGAATGGATATCGTTACAAGTACATGTACTGAAAAGAAGAGATATATATATATATATATATATAGAATTGGCTTATACTCGCCACAAGCTACCTCAGAGTCACATCAGTACATTACATAATCATCAAGAGTAAGAGCAGGGTCCGACTACGGACGAAAAAAACGAGAAAAGAAGAACGACATGCATCCTTGCTATCCCAGGCTGCCGGCCTGGAACCCATCCTAGATCGATGAAGAAGAAGAAGAAGAAGCAACTCCAAATGAACAATCAACGCGCTCGCGTCAAGTAACCATTACCTGTACCTGCAACTGGTGTTGTAGTAATCTGTGAGCCACAGGGGACTCAACAATCTCATTTCCAAACGTATCAAGACTAGCAAAGCTTAATGGGTGAGGTACGGTTAAGTGGTGAGGTTGCAGCAGCGGCTAAGCATATATTTGGTGGCTAAACTTACGAGTACAAGAAATAAGAGGGGGAAGATCTACGCGTAGCGGACGTGAACTACTGATGATCAAATGAATGATCCTGAACACCTACCTACGTCAGACATAACCCCACCGTGTCCTCGATCGGAGAAGGAACTCACGAAAGAGACAGTCACGGTTACGCACTCAGTTGGCATATTTTAATTAAGTTAACTTCAAGTTATCTAGAACCAATGTTAAACAAAGTTTCCACGTTGCCACATAACCGTGGGCACGGCTTTCCGAAAAGATTTAACCCTGCAGGGGTGCTCCAACTAGTCTATCACAAATTACCACAAGCCGCATAGAAATCCTCAATCACGAAACTCGCATCTCGTCGGATTCCCTAGTGGAAAACCTCAACTCTGAGATTACCCAAAGCATCACCGGAATCCCGATGCACAAGATATCTCGTCAAAGGTAAAACTAATCCAGCAAGGCGCCCGACGTGTCAACGATCCCGATAGGAGTCGCGTACCTCGTTCTCAGGACACGACGGATGGGTCACACTAGGAGATACCAAACCTCGGGTTGCCCCGCGGTGGCCCCGTAGTCTGCCAATTTGGACCAACACTCATGAGGAGCACTGGCCCGGGGGTTGATTAAATTTCCTCGGGTTAATTACTCCCTATGCAGTTCATTAGTTATTAGGAAAATGTAGTACCAAAGTTGGGCCTTGCCAGACCAGCTTTAATCTAAAACGAATTATCAAGGGGGTCCCTATAACAACCCCGATCGTGTTAGGAGAGCTCACTTATGGAACATAACACCGGTAGCCGAAACTAAGGGGGCAAATGTGGAACAAAACACTAGGCTGACAAGGAACCCATGTTGTCACATGGAAGTATCTACACCTGCAACTAGCAACGCTAACAACAGGGTTAAGCAAGCAGTAACATAGCCAAACAGTGGTTTGCTAGGTCGAACAGGTTGAAGGTAATCATGGCATTGTTGAGACGCTGATATTTAACATGTGGTAGGCAACGAGACATTAACGATAGAAACGATAAATCTAGCATGGCAATGATAGTAATGGTATATGGGGAAATGGTCATCTTGCCTGAGATCCCGCTTGGAAGAAGAATGACTCCATGAAGCAGACGAACCGACGTAGTCGAACGGGTCCTCACAATCCGACACGCTTGCGGATCTCTATCGAGACGGAGCAAACCGGAAACAAGCATCAACACCGATATTCACCACACGATGCACAACATGATGCATAACCTACTATGATGCATGATCAGATCAAAATGCAAGGGATGGCATGGCAATTCACCTCACGCAAACTCTACACTTTAAGTGAAGCTCGATATGCAACGAGTTGCATACCGACGGAACTCCACATTTAATTATTTAATTCACTCCCGATTACTTACACGACAATATTAAATTGTTGTTATCATGGCAAGGGGTGAAGCGGTGATCCTACATGGCATCCTAGACGGTTAACACACGAAACATCGATCGGAGCTACGCACAAGAGACATGCAACACAAGATGTATATGCCATGAATGCGTCATGCATGCGAGTTCAAACAACACGGCAAGAAGACAAAGAAACATGTGTCGCCACGGCGAGCGAGAGGGAACCATGGCGGCAACACGGAAATGATGCCACGACAACGTTCCTATCCCGATAACTCATCGAGATAACGTGCCAACGAATAGGGAGCGTGTGCGGGAACGCTAAATAATGATGGGGTGATCCCGTTTATCGGGTTCCCATGTGTCGGGGTTCAACAAGAGGAACACGTGCAACGGCAACATAAGGCGCAAACATACAATACATCTCAAACATCACATGCACATCACATGCACATGGTCCCGACACGTTCCTTCGGTATACCTTTGACGCGTGCATATCGGAGGGGTTCGGTTCGGTGAAGGAGTACAACGGTCGTCGAGGAACTCGGATCTCGTCGACGGTAGTCGTTCTCTTGTCGTCGGCACAGGGTCTTCGGCGTCGGTAGTCGAACTCATTTCCCGAAGACGTCCGGGGGTCGTCGAGTATGTCGTGGTACTCGTGAACTTGGTGACCCCATGCGGCGGGGACGGTCTAAGCAGCGACGGCAAGCGGCAGCACAAGCATCAAAATGCAAGCCTCACGCAAGGCAACAGCAAGCGGCGACCGCATGCAGCTATCGCACCTAGCATCGGCTAGCAGCAATAGCAACTAAGCAACCTAGCATCTAACAGCAAAAGCAACTAAGACTAGCTATAGCGGCTAGCTACCTACAACAAGAGCAACAACAACTAAGCTACGACAACCAAGCAGCAAGCAGGCAACACGCTAGCAAGCAAGCTACAACAGCAAGAACAACATGCATCAGCCAGGTATAGCGAGCAGGCACAAGCAGGCAAGCAGCTAGCATCAGGCGTGCAGGCAACCAGCGAGCAAGCAACATATAACGCAGCCGGCAATCAGCAGAGCAATCGGCAGCAGCATGCTACATAGCAGCAAGCATCGGCTCCAGCATCTGGCAGCAGCAGCAGCAAAAATGGTAAACAAGCAAAGCAGCAGCTACATCACCCGACCCGCAGCACGGCGACACGGCACGACGGCAAGAGCAGCAACAACACATGCACCAGCGGCAACAACAAACGCAGGGGAACGCCAAGGCGGCTCGGCAGGACGGCGGCGCGCAGAGGACCAAGGCATCGCGAGGGACGGCAACCGGAGGAGGAGGCCGGCGGGCGCGGCACAGGAGGCCAGGGCGGACGGCGGCGCATCTCCGGCGAGAGGTCGAGGGGAGGCCATGGCGAGGCGGCGATAGGGGACGGAACTCGGCGCTGGAGAAGCCATGGCGGCGGCGACTCGGCAAGCAGCGAGGCGGCGAGGCGAGGCGGAGCAGCAAGCACGGCGGCGAGGGCACGCGAGGAGGGGGCTGCGCGCGGAGGCGGCGAGGCGGCGCGGCAGGGCTGCTGGCGCGAGGGCAGGAGGCAGGGCGACGGCCATGGCGCGCGGGGGCGAGGTCGAGGCCATGGAGGCGACGCAGAGGGTCGCGGCGGCCGACGGCGGCGGTCAAGAGGAGCGAGGCGGCGGGCGGCGGCTGGCGAGCTCGAGGCCGAGGGGAGGCGCGCAGGCATGGGGCGAGGGCGCTGCGGGGAAGACGGAGCACGGGGACTCGGGGAGAACGAGGGGAGCGGGGCGGTTCGCTAGGCCTTGGCCTGGGGTCCTCCCCCTTTGAGTTTTTTTTAACTTTTAAAACAGAAAATTTTAAATAAAGAAAGGTTTTTAACAAAAATAAAATAAAACAAATGCCTTTGACCTCTTTTGAAAAAAAATATTCCCAACTATAAGAAATAGTTGGGCATTTTTAAAAGAAATAATAGAAACCCTTTTGAAGAATTAAAGTTAAAACCCGTTTACAAAAGAATTAAAAAAAATCAAACCCCTTTTATAAATAAAAGGGTCTCTAGTTTTTAAAAAAATAACAAAGGGAAAAAAATAAAGCAAAACCTAGGGGTTGTCCCCACATTTAATAAAAGGACTTTTATTGAAAAGAAGAAGACGAACCCTTTTAAATAGGGGTTTAAAACGGGAAACTTTAGCAAACCGCAAAAACGAAATAAGAGGAGAGAGAGGGGGAACTACTATCGCTGTACGACTCGGTGATCACTCGAAGCACAACACTCAATACACCACAAGTGACATACGATGCAAGATGCCATGCATGATGCGACGATGCAAACTAAATGATGATGCAATAAATAAAACTAATCACACGACGGAAACGGAAATAAAGCGGGAATCTTCTGGAACGTCGGCATCGGGCTGTCACATTATGCTAATTGGTGCTGTTCTAGGACAAAGAGTTGACAAGAAGTTGAATGTCATTCACTACGCTAGTAAAACTCTAGACAGTGCCCAAAAAACTATGCCACTACGGAGAAGGAATTTTTAGCAGTCGTGTTTGCTTGTGAAAAGTTCAGATCTTACATAGCTGACTCCAAAGTCACTATTCACTCTGATCATGCTGCTATTAAGTACCTTATGCACAAGAAGGATGCTAAGCCTAGGCTGATCAGATGGGTTCTCCTGCTATAGGAATTTGATTTGCACATCATTGATCGAAAGGGTGCTGATAACCCTGTAGCAGATAACTTGTCTAGGCTAGAGAATGTCCTTGATGACCCACTACCAATTGATGACAGCTTTCCTGATGAGCAATTAAATGTCATCCGCACTTCACTTAGTGCACCGTGGTATGCCGATTATGCAAACTATATCGTAGCCAAATACATACCACCCAGTTTCACCTATCAACAAAAGAGGAAATTCTTCTTTGATTTGAGACACTACTTTTGGGATGATCCTCACCTTTATAAGGAAGGAGTAGATGGTGTTATTAGACATGTGTGCCTGAACATGAACAGGGACAGATCCTGCAGAAGTGTCATTCCGAAGCCTACGGAGGACACCATGCTGGAGATAGAACTACCCATAAGGTATTGCAATCAGGTTTCTATTGGCCCACTCTCTTCAAGGATGCTCGCAAGTTTGTCTTGTCTTGTGACGAATGCCAAAGGATATGGAACATCAGTAAGCGTCAAGAGATGCCTATGAACTATTCACTTGTCATTGAACCATTTGATATCTGGGGCTTTGATTATATGGGACCCTTCCCGAGTTCCAATGGGTACACTCACATCTTAGTTGTTGTGGATTACGTTAATAAGTGGGTAGAATCTATCCCCACTAAAAATGATGATCACCACACCTCTATTAATATGCTTAAAGAAGTCATATTCCCAAGATTTGGAGTCCCTAGATACTTGATGACTGATGGCGGTTCACACTTCATTCATGGTGTTTTCCGCAAGATGCTAGCTAAGTATGATGTCAACCATAGAGTTGCATCTCCTTATCATCCTCAGCCTAGTGTTCAAGTGGAGTTGAGTAATAGGGAGATCAAGTTGATCCTACAAAAGACCGTCAATAGATCTCGAAAGAACTGGTCTAGCAAACTTGACCATGCACTATGGGCTTATAGGACTGCTTATAAGAATCCCATGGGCATGTCATCGTATAAAATGGTTTACGGTAAGGCATGTCATTTACCTCTTGAGCTGGAACACAAAGCTTATTGGGCAATCAAAGAGCTCAACTTTGATTTCAAACTTGCTGGTGAGAAGCGGTTGTTTGATATCATCTCGTTAGATGAATGGAGAGCCCAGGCATACGAGAATGCCAGGTTGTTCAAGGAAAAGGTTAAGAGTGTGGGAAATATGCCCTAGAGGCAATAATAAAATGGTTATTATCATATTTCCTTGCTCATGATAATCGTCTATTGTTCATGCTATAATTGTATTAACAGGAAACAATAATACATGTGTGAATAAATAGATCACAATGTGTCCCTAGCAAGCCTCTAGTTTGCTAGCTCGTTGATCAATAGATGATCATGGTTTCCCGATCATGGGCATTAGATGTCATTGATAACGGGATCACATCATTGGGAGAATGATGTGATGGACAAGACCCAATCCTAAGCATAGCACTAGATCGTATTGTTCGTATGCTAAAGCTTTTCCAATGTCAAGTGTCTTTTCCTTCGACCGTGAGATTGTGCAACTCCCGGATACCGTAGGAGTGCTTTGGGTGTATCAAACATCACAACGTAATTGGGTGACTATAAAGGTGCACTACGGGTACCTCTCAAAGTGTCTGTTGGGTTGGTACGAATCGAGATCGGGATTTGTCACTCCGCGTGACGGAGAGGTATCTCTGGGCCCACTCGGTAGAACATCATCATGAGCTCAATGTGACTAAGGAGTTAGTCACACGATGACGTGCTACGGAACGAGTAAAGAGACTTACCGGTAACGAGATTGAACAAGGTATAGGTATACCGACGTTCGAATCACGGGCAAGTTCTATACCGACAGACAAAGGGAATTGTATACGGGATTGATTGAATCCTTGACACCGTGGTTCATCCGATGAGATCATCGTGGAGCAAGTGGGAGCCACCATGGGTATCCAGACCCCGCTGATGGTTATTGGCCGGAGATGTGTCTCGGTCATGTCTGCCTGTCTCTCGAACTCGTAGGGTCTACACACTGAAGGTTCGATGACGCTAGGGTTATAGGGAATTGTTATACGAGGTTACCGAAGGATGTTCGGAGTCCCGGATGAGATCCCGGACATCACGAGGAGCTCCGGAATGGTCCGGAGGTAAATATTGATATATACGATGGATGGGTTTGGATGCCGGAAATGTTACGGGCACAACCGGCAAAGTGTCGGGACCACCGGAAGGGTTTCGGAGGCCCACCGGGAGGGGCCACAAGCCCCGGAGGGCTACATGGGCCAAGTGCGGGAGGGAACCAGCCCCTAGGTGGGTTGGTGCGCCCCCCATGTTGGAATTATGCCCTAGAGGCAATAATAAATATAGTTATTATTATAATTCCTGTATCAAGATAATCGTTTATTATCCATGCTATAATTGTATTGAATGAAGACTTATATACATGTGTGGATACATAGACAAAACACTGTCCCTAGCAAGCCTCTAGTTGGCTAGCCAGTTGATCAAAGATAGTCAGGGTCTTCTGACTATGTACAAGGTGTTGTTGCTTGATAACTAGATCACGTCATTAGGAGAATCACGTGATGGACTAGACCCAAACTAATAGACGTAGCATGTTGATCGTGTTATTTTTTTGCTACTATTTTCTGCGTGTCAAGTATTTGTTCATATGACCATGAGATCATATAACTCACTGACGCCGGAGGAATGCTTTGTGTGTATCAAACGTCGCAACGTAACTGGGTGACTATAAAGATGCTCTACGGGTATCTCTGAAGTTGTTCGTTGAGTTAGTATGGATCGAGACTGGGATTTCTCACTCCGTGTGACGGAGAGGTATCTTGGGGCCCACTCGGTAATACAACATCACACACAAGCCTTGCAAGCAATGTAACTTAGTGTAATTTGCGGGATCTTGTATTACAGAACGAGTAAAGAGACTTGCCGGTAAACAAGATTGAAATAGGTATGCGATACTGACGATCGAATCTCGGGCAAGTAACATACCGAAGGACAAAGGGAATGACATACGGGATTATATGAATCCCTGGCACTGAGGTTCAAACGATAAGATCTTCGTAGAATATGTGGTATCCAATATGGGCATCCAGGTCCCACTATTGGATATTGACCGAGGAGTCACTCGGGTCATGTCTACATAGTTCTCGAACCCGTAGGGTCTGCACATTTAAGGTTCGACGTTGTTTTATGAGTATTTGAGTTATATGGTTGGTTACCGAATGTTGTTCGGAGTCTCGGATGAGATCACGGACGTCACGAGGGTTTCCGGAATGGTCCGGAAACGAAGAATGATATATAGGATGACCTCATTTGATTACCGGAAGGTTTTCGGAGTTACCGGGAATGTACCGGGAATGACGAATGGGTTCCGGGTGTTCACCGGGGGGGGGGGGGGGGGCAGCCCACCCCGGGGAAGCCCATAGGCCTTGGGGGTGGCGCACCGGCCCTTGGTGGGCTGGTGGGACAGCCCAAGAAGGCCCTATGCGCCGTGGATAGAAAATCAAAGAGAGAAAATGAGGTGGGAAAGGAGAGGACTCCACCTTCCAATCCTAGTTGGACTAGGATTGGAGGAGGACTCCTCCTCCTTTGGTGGCGCAGCCCTTGGGGCTCCTTGAGCCTCAAGGCAAGCCTCCCCTCCCCTCCTCCTATATATATGGAGCAATTAGGGCTGATTTGAGACAACTTTTCCAAGGCAGCCTGTAAGTGCATCTACTGCCCTTTAGTGATTTTGGTGGTTTGAAGACTTATAGGTTAAGTATCTAATGTGTTTGTAAGTGTACACAGGATCTATAAGTCATTGAGGAGTTTGAGACATTTGAGGAATATCGACCCCTAAAAATATATGTCTTCAGTTGAAGAAATTGGTCTGAAGCTGAAGAAATGAATCGCGAGGAATCTGCGATGAAATTGGTATTCCTCATGAAGATACTGATATTGAGAAGTCTGGTGGTTCCTGAAGAAAATCATTCTGAAGAATTTGAAGCATGAAGATTTACACTTTCTGTTTTACTTTCTTCGCATTTGAGTAATAGGAACACCGCACTGTTAAAGGGGGTCGAAGTTGCACTATGGAATGAATTTCCTCATGATGCTCAACCCAAGCCTAATCCTACCAAAAGCCTCAAGTGAGGAATATGAGTGACATGAGGACTCTCACAGTTGAGGGTTCCGACCGTTTCGATAACCACGCCAAGTCACTGGTCTTATCCACTCCAACGGTCATATTATTTAAGGGCATTAGTGTCAAATCATGTCGGGATGCTCCCAGGCTATAAATAGCCACCCCCACAACCACTAGTTGGTTGGCTGCTCCGTTAGAAACTGACACTTGTCATAAGAGCAACCCAAATTCCTCAGAGCCTACGAGAGTAATTCATCAGTGAGGAAATACACCACCCACCGAAACCACAAACCAAACCTAGTGATTGAGCATCACTGAAGAAGTTGTTCCTGTGTGGGACTGAAGCCTTTTACCTTTGAGGACTGTGCATCCTCGAGACGGTTAGGCGTCATGGTCTAGAGCAATCCAGCAGACAATTGTGGATCGCCGGGTGACCAAGTTTGTGAGGGTTTGGAAGTCTGCCCTGAAGACTTACCACGAGTGTTGGGCGAGGACTGTGTGTCCTTAGCTCAAGGAGAATACGGTAGGGACTGTGTGTCCCGGGACTGGGTGTCCTTTGGTTTCAATACCAAGCCGCTCCAGACCAGATGTACAACTGTCACAATAGTTGGAACTGGGTCATCAACAACTGTCTTCATGGAGAAACGGGTTCTAATTCCTCAACTCTTTACTTTCCTTGTATTGTGTGTTGATGACTTTCACTGTGACTGTTTGAAGAATTTGCTAAAGACTTTCTCTGAATTTCCTCAACCCCAAATGCTTCACGATAGTTAATCATCATCTGTATTCTGCGTGCCTGCTTACTGTGCAATCTGTTTTCACATTCTTCACTCTGGAATACTGCTGTTGTGAACATTTGCACGTCTGATCCTTTACTGTTTCCGCTGTAAGTTAGTCATCAGTGAGGAATTTCCTCAAAAGGAATTTCCTCAGTGATGAAATTCTAAAAATCTCCTATTCACCCCCCTCTAGTCGATATAACGCACTTTCAATTGGTATCAGAGCAAGGTACTCCCTTGTTTTGTGTGATTTTGGTTTAACCACCTGGAGTTTTAGTTATGTCGACTGCAGGCATGTTTAAGGTGACTGCAGCATGTCCTACCTATGAAGGAAAGAACTTTCCCTTCTGGAAGAACAAAATGCAAATGCATTTACAAGCTATTGACAATGATCTCTGGTATATTGTGGAAAATGGTGTCCCCATTATCTCTGCCAGTGTCACTGCTGCTGATGTGAAGAAATTCAAGCAACTCGATTCTCAAGCGAAGAACATCATATGTGGCCATCTGAGCCCAGGCCAGTTTGGAAGAGTAAGTGCTTTGGGCTCTGCAACACTGATCTGGGAGAGACTGTGCAAGGTAAATGAAGGAGTATCAACCCAGCGTGACTCTCGTGTTGATATTCTTCGCAATCTCTTCAATCGCTTCAAGAGACATGACAATGAAAGCTGCCAAGACACCTTTGATCGCCTCACTGACATATCAAATGAACTGCAAGGACTGGGAGCTCGAGACATCACTGATCACGAAGTTGTGAAGAAACTGCTGAGATCTTTGGATTCTTCATTTGATACTTTAGTTCTGATGATTCAAGAAAGACCAGATTACAAGATGCTTGATCCAGCTGATATACTAGAAAGACTAAATACTCATGAATTCCAGCTAGAAGAAAAGAGAGATCTATATGGACCAAGTTATTCCAGACCACGTGCACTGAAGGCTAGAGCAATTTCCTCATCTGAAGAAGAAGAAGACACAGATGACAACATTTGTGACCCTGAAGAATTTGGACAGGAGCTTGCAATGCTCGTGAGGAAATTCCAGAGATTTACACGACGTGGCCAGTTTGGTAAATCTTCAAGAAGAGACATGAGGAAATCAGAATCTTCATCTGAGGACTACAAGAAACGAACTTGTCACAAGTGCAAGAAATCAGGTCATTACATTGCTGATTGTCCCCATTGGGGAAAGGAATCAAAGAAGAAGAAATACAAGGATGACAGTTCTGATGACTCGAAGAAGAAGAAAAAATCTTCAAAATCCTCATCTTCAAAGCCCTCATCACACAAGAAGACTAGTTTCAGAAAGGCTCGAGCACTTATTGATAAGGAAATGGACTCCGAGGCAGAATCAGAGGAAGGTGATGAAGAAGAAGGTTCTGAAGAAGACTCAGAATCTAGACAGGCTAGTCTTGCACTAGCAACTAGTTTCGTCAGCAAGTCAATCTTCAATCTTGAAGAAAATGATTGCACCATCCATACTGATGACTATGTTGATGACTTCGCTCCAACCTATTGCTTCATGGCAAAGGGTTCAAAGGTATAAAATAATGCCTCCTCCTCTGATTCAAGTGACTGTGAATCTAATGATTATAAGAAATCCAGTTACAGTAAACTTGCTATCATTGCCACTAAACAACAAACTGTTCTTGAAAAGCTTCAGAAACTGCTAGACAAAAGTGATGATCTGTTGAATGACGAAATGAACCTTACCCAAATCCTCACCGATGACATGAAAAGTCTTCAGTCTAGATTTGATAATCTTCAGGCTCGTTATGATACACTCCTCACTGATCATGAGAAGCTTTCCTATGAATTTCTTCAAAGGACGCTTGATCTTGAGATGCTGAGGATGTCTCATGATGATCTTCGTATGGAAAATGATTCATTACTAGCTCAACAGATCAGCACTAGTCAAGTTGAATTTATTCCTCCATGTCTTAAATGCATTGAACGCGAAACTGCTAATTCCTCACCAGAATCATCAAATGCTACCATTGCTACAAATTCTTCAACTGCACCTGTTGTGTCTATTTCCTCACTTGAGGAAAACACAAATGTTACTGATGAGAATGCAGGGTTGAAGGAATTGTACGTGACAGGCATGTACAAAAGCCTCAAAGGACATCAAACCCTTTGTGATGTGCTCAAAAAGCAGATCTTGAACAGGAACCCGAGGAAAGAATGAATTGCCTTTGAGAGGAAACTAAATGCTGATGGATCTTATTGGAAACCTGAGCAGTATCCCAAAACCTCATGGGTTGCTGCTATTGGGCCTCCTTTTGATCCATCTAAACTAACTGGCTTTTCATGTGAATTATCCTATTCCTCGGATGAGTCATTTGATTCCAACTATAAATTATTCAAAAATCAATCTGGTGAAGTATTTGCTTGATATGTTGGAACTAACTGCAGGAATGGCCCTCCTCTGAGGAAAATCTGGGTTCCCAAAAGCTGTCTTAAAAATCTTCAGGTGAATGTCCTCATGGCACCACCACTGAAGAATCTGAACCCCAGATCAAATTCCTCAGGAGGACCAAAGTCTTCAAGAGGATCAAAATCCTCAACTGGTCAAAACTATGCTCGTACCCGTGCTTATGCGTCTAACATGCAGGGAAACTACAAGGAATATGAATATGAGCATTACTCCTCAAATAATTATGTTCATAAATCCTCAAACCAGTTCTCTACATATTCATATGAGTACTTTAATCCCCCTACTGTTAAGAGAAGTGCATTAGCTTCAATGCCACCTTTCTCATACGGTGCTCGCAGGATGATGAACGCTTTGCCACCCCTTCAGATGTGGGTGGTGAAGAAATCAAACTAATCACTTCTGCAGGCCAGGTCTCCAGATGAAAATCATCATCTGAAGAATTTGCTGGAGACCTGAAGAAATGCTTGATAGGACGCAAGCTAATGATTGATGAAGTAGAAACATTTCACACGTCCTTACATTTCTGTTATGATGAAATTACTGATCTGATGAAATTAGTATCATATTCTTCAAATATGAAGCATATGAGATGGTAAGCTGTACTAATTCATCTGCAGGATGACAAACCCAAGAATACTGAGTGGGTTCTTGATAGTGGCTGCACACATCACATGACTGGTGATAAAAGCTTACTGATGAATATGCCACTAACTCCATCACCTCTGAAGCAAATCACATATGCTGACAAAGGTAAAAGCAAGGTATTGAGACTTGGCAAAGTGGCTATTTCCAAGGATAGGCACATGGACAAAGTGATGCTTGTTGAATCCCTTGGTTTTAACCTCATGTCAGTCTCGATGCTTTGTGATCTTGATATGATTGTCATCTTTGGTAGATATAGATGTGTAGTCATCATGGAATCTAACAGATCCAAAGTCTTCGAAGGTGTAAGAAGAGGGGATTTGTACATTGTTGATTTTTCTACAGGTCCTCAACCAGCCACTTGCTTACTAGCAAAAACCTCAGAAGGATGGTTGTGGCACCGAAGACTAGGTCATGTAGGCATGAGGAATTTGCACACGCTCGCGAAGAAGAAGCATGTCATCGGCATCGGATCAGTAAAATTCCTCAAGGATCATCTCTGCGGTGCTTGTGAATCTGGGAAAATGACCAGATCCAAGCATCCCTCTAAAACCATCATGACCACTACACGTCCATTCGAATTGCTTCATATGGATTTATTTGGACCTACTCACTATGCCACACTAACCAATGCAGCATCTTTATATGGCTTCGTCATAGTTGATGATTATTCCAGATATACTTGGGTGCATATCATAGTGTATAAAACTGAAGTGCAGGAAATCTTCAAACGATTTTCTTCAAGGGCCTCGACGAACTTTGGCATCAAGATCAAACATATCAGGAATGATAATGAAACCGAGTTCAAAAACACTGGTCTTGATGATTATCTTGATGAACTTGGTATTACTCACGAATTGTCTGCTCCTTATACTCCTCAGCAGAATGGTGTCGTCGAAAGGAAGAACAGGACTCTGGTTGAAATGGCTAGAACTATGCTTGAAAAATATCAGACTCCTCGTCGTTTTTGGCCTGAAGCAATCAACACTGCATGGCATATCATCAATAGGGTATATCTTCACAAATTCCTCAAGAAAACCTCATATGAACTCCTCACTGACAAGAAACCCAATGTAAGTTATTTCAAAGTCTTCGGTGCAAAATGCTGGATTAGAGATCCTCACCATAGCTCAAAATTTGCACCTAAGGCACATGAAGGTTTTATGCTCGGTTATGGAAAGGACTCGCACACTTACAGAGTCTTCAACAACTATCACAACAAAGTTGTTGAGACTGTAGATGTGCGGTTCGATGAAACTAATGGCTCGCAAAGAGAGAAATTGCCTTCTGATCCAGATAAGCTGTCTCCCGAGGAAGCAATAAAGCTTAAGCCTACTGAAGACATTGTTCCCACTGAGGAAATTGGTGAAGAAACAATTCCCATCGCTGATAAAAACCAAGAAGATGCTCCTGAGGAAATTGCACCAGCACCACTTCCTCAGCCCAGACAAAATCCTCAACCAGCTCATCCGAGGATTGCAAACGAAGTAGAACTTGACAAAATCCTCATCGACATCAACGCGCCAGGTCCTCTCACTCGCTCAAAAGCTTCACACTTAGTTAACTTTTGTGGGCACTTTTCCTTTGTATCCATCACAGAACCCTCAAAAGTTGCAGAGGCTTTTCTGGAACCGGAGTGGATCCAAGCTATGCAAGACGAACTTCTTCAATTCAAGCTGAATGACGTATGGGAGCTCGTCAAACGACCAGATCCTCGCAAGCACAACATCATCGGCACTAAGTGGATTTTTCGAAACAAGCAAGATGAGGACGGTCAAGTGGTGAGGAACAAGGCACGACTTGTAGCCCAAGGTTACACCCAGGTTGAAGGAATAGATTTCGATGAAACTTTTGCACCTGTTGCTAGACTTGAAGCTATTCGAATATTACTTGCTTATGCTAATCATCATAACATCACCTTATATCAAATGGATGTGAAAAGTGCATTCCTCAATGGTAAGCTTGAGGAAGAAGTATATGTTGCTCAGCCTCCAGGTTTTGAGGATCCAAAGAATCCACACAAAGTCTTCAGACTCAAAAAGGCTCTGTATGGCCTCAAGAAAGCCCCTCGGACATGGTATGATACATTGAAGGAATTCCTCGTGAAGAAAGGCTTCAAACCTGGTTCACTCGATCCAACTCTTTTCACAAAATCCTATGATAATGAGCTGTTTGTATGTCAAATATATGTCGATGATATCATTTTTGGCTGTACTTACAAAAGATACAGTGATGAATTTGCCTACATGATGAGTGAAGAATATCAGATGTCCATGATGGGGGAGCTGAAATTCTTCTTAGGTCTTCAAATTCGTCAACAAAGCAATGGAATCTTCATATCACAGGAGAAATACCTCAAGGATGTTTTGAGGAAATTCGACATGCACGAATGCAAAGGTGCCAAGACTCCAATGCCTACCAACGGCCACCTCGGCACTGATGAAAATGGTAAAGATTTCGATCAGCAGGTATATCGTTCTATGATTCGCTCTTTATTGTATCTATGTGCATCTAGGCTAGATATAATGCTTAGTGTTTGCATGTGTGCACGTTTTCAAGCAAAACCGAAGGAATCACACCATAAGGCTGTGAAACATATTCTTCGATACTTAGCTCACACACCAACACTAGGATTATGGTATCCCAAGGGCTCAAATCTTCATCTGGTAGGGTATTCTGATTCTGACTATGCTGGTGACCGTGTGGATCGCAAGTCAACGTCTGGCACATGCCATTTCCTCGGAAGATCACTAGTTTGTTGGTCCTCAAAAAAGCAGAACTGCGTATCACTCTCCACTGCCGAAGCTGAGTACATTGCTGTTGGTTCTTGCTGTGCTCAATTGCTATGGATGAAGCAAACCCTCAAAGACTATGGCATCAACATGAAGAATGTGCCTCTCTACTGTGACAATGAGAGTGCTATCAAGATTGCACACAACCCAGTACAGCACTCGAAGACCAAGCACATCCAGATTCGTCATCATTTTCTTCGGGACCATGTCCTCAAGGGCAATATCCTCATCGACCATGTGAAGGCTGATGATCAACTGGCAGATATCTTCACTAAGCCCTTGGATGAGAAAAGGTTTTGCAAGTTGTGGTGTGAGCTAAATATCTTAGAATCTTCAAATGTTTTGTAAATACATGCACACATCCTAACACTTATGCAAAGTTGATGACTTAGATGTGCAACACATGATGAATCGTTTTTCTTCAACTGATGAAGAATGTCACTCTGAATGTGAAGAAATTAACGAAGAAATTGATTCTCAGGGCCCTACGACAATTGTACGCGGCGTCTGTAATCAACATTCTTATATGGTGGGTAACGCCACCGCCCAATGTGAAATTCCTCAAGTTGATTTTCTTCAAATGATCAATTTTCTCACAATGCGTTTTTCTTCAAAACAGCTGTTCTTCATTGTGATGATTTATTACAAAAATCTTCAAAGACACTTGATGACTTTCATTTGACTAGATAGACTGTGATTTCTAGTCCTCAACAGCATTCACTTATTGCTATTTCTTCAAGTTGATGTTTCTGCTAAGTGAATGTGATCGGACCCTACTTTCCCTCTATGCTATACTTATCCAGTCATTCAATTCTTCATATGCGTTCTATTTGAAAATTTGTTCAAAATCCTCACTGCATCCTTGTCAGCTGATGATTTTGTAACGAATATCCTCAAATCTTCAAAAATTGTTTTCTTTAAAGGCACAGTAACTGAACTCCCACTTCCCACGATCGGATAACCACGATCTCCACTATCTTCACCGCGTCGTACAGGAGCTACACGTGTCCTGCGGAGACGTAGAGGCAGGGGCTATTTGGTCCACCATTTTCGTGCCAACAGTAACTTTTGGCTATAAATATGTCCTTATCCCCCTCGGCATCCTCTTCTTCGCCTCATCGCTCTCCTGCCATAGCACACTCCATCGAACCCTAGCGCCACCGCTCGTAGTCTCATTGCCGGTGAGGAAGAGCTTCACCGCCTCGACTTCTTCGTCGCCAGAACCACGCCGGAGTCGGACCATCTTTGTCCGCCGCCGCCATAGACGTCCTCTGTCGCCGAGTTAGGGTGCATTGGACACTCGAACGAAGAGCCTTTCCACACACAACTTTCTGTGTTCTTCGTGCGCACCTTCCAGGGTAATTATATCCAATTTTTACAGCAAGTTAGATCTAAAATTTTACATCCTCTATGTGAAATCTGTTTCTCCTCAAGATACGATGCGCACTTGATTCCTCAAACACTACCTATCACCACAATCATTGATGAACTATACTAAGCATATAATATTATCACGAGATTCCTCAATTGTGCGAATTTTCGGATCTGTACAACTCTGGAACCCAAGAACAGTATGCTTAGGCAAATTCCTCAATCACTGGTTATATTCCTCAAACTGTCAAACTTTTCCATTTTCTTCAAATCTGAGAACGCATATGACCTCTCCAAATTCCTCGCAACCATACTCAGTTCACAGGTACACACATGTCAGCTGATGAATCTCTCGGTTCTCATCACATTAACTCATTTGCAGCGTTTCTGGAAGAAACTCTTCAAGGCTCATCAGAATCCTCAAGAGTTCAAAATCATCAGCAAAATCCTCAACTGAGGAAAATGGAGGAAGACAGAAAACAGAAGGGAGGAAAGAAACTTGAGCAAAACACAGCTGCTGATATCCCTGAGGACATTTACTTGGACTATTGTACGCGTGGTGAAAATGGGACAATGGCCAAGAGAAAGATACGGCTGCAGAAGATTGAACGCCGATGGGCGAAGGAATGGAAGGAGTACAGGTTTGTGACTCCCAAATATGCGAAGAAATTCGCTTTGAAGCCTCCTGGCAGAAGGGCCCCACTTGAGGATCATCAAGTAGCACATCCCTCAAGCCTCAAGACCATTGATGACTATCCAGATGAAAAGGAAAAGCATCTGGCCAAGCTCAAGAGGCGGGCAGAAGCTGCAGTGAGGAAATTTAATGAATTCTCAGCTGCTGCCTCCGGTGCTGCTAATTCCTCACCTGCAGAAACCTCAGGCTCAGAAATTCCTCAAATGCAGTCTGTGCCGTCAAAGCCAAGGGCTCCAAAGCCTCACGAGAAGTCTGCTCAGGCTTCTGTCACAAAACCTTCAGCACCAAAACCCTCATTACCAAAACCTTCAACACCAAAACCATCAGGGCCAAAACCCTCAGTACCAATCTCCTCAGCATCAAAAACCTCAACTCCACCTCCAAAGCCTCAAGAGAAACCAGTACAGAAGCAAGTCGTGAAGCCTACGACCGCCAGCTCCAGCTCCTCACTCCCAGCTGCAACTAGCTCGGAGACAAAGTCTTCAACACCTCCTGTGAAGACTTTGGCAACTGCTGAACGTGAACCTCTGCCCAGCCCCAACAAAATCATCGCAGTCCCGTCTGCATCAGAGGGAAGTGATGAATATGATGATGAAACCCTGCAAGCCATCATCAGAAACAAGCAAGAAAGAGTAGCTCAAGCATCAGGCAGTGCTATTCCTCTGGCCATGGACCCCAAGGTCCTCCTTGACTACATCAATATCTGGTATGAGGACCCAAACACTCCTATTGATGATTTAAAACTTCCCCCTGGCATCAGCCACATGGTGGCCACTTTCATAAATGAAGCCAGGTGGAAAGAACAGCAGGCCAGGCAGGCAAAGGTTGCAGAGATCAAAAAGGAGAAATTCCTGAGGCAAAATCTCCTCAAACTGACTCCTGATGCACTAGTGACAACACAGGCAGAGTTGCAGAAATTGACTGACAAGTATGCCAAGCTGTGAGATCGCAAAAGCATCAAGACCAATTTTATCAAGCTGGCCACTAGTGTTGTTGATGACTACAACAAGAGAACCGCACCCCCAGCACCAACTTCTCGGGCCTTGGTTGAGGAGCCAGCAGATGCATCTCCTCATGAGGAGGAAACTCCTCAAGCTGAGGAAGTACACCAAGAGCGCCGTGTTGATGAACCGGCCATTGAAGAAATCATCACGGAAACTCCAACTGATGAAATTGTTGCCGCTGATGAGACTGCTCCTGATCCAGCTGCTTCATCAAAGCAGGGTGATGACTCTGTTCCAACTGGTTCCTCACTACCAGCTGAAGAAACTGAAGAGAGAACACCTTCACCAAAAGCTTCAAAGGTGAAGAATATAATTCTGTCTGCATCAGACATTAAGAAAACAAGGGCTGCTGAAGAGACAAGCCTCCTCAGCAGTAGAAGAGACAGAGGCAAAGCGCCTCAAAGAAATTGAAGAAACTGCCTCTCTGGACCCGGTGCCTCTCAATGTCGCCCCTTCCTATGAGATGGTCATCATTGATGACCCAGCTACAAAGGCAGATGAGGAAATGAAGGATGTCGCCCCTGAGGAACACACTGATGAGGAAATTCAGATTGACGACAGTCCTCAACCTCTTATTCCTCAGACAGAAACTGCTCAAGCATCAGCTGCACCAGCTGATGAAACTGATTCTGCCACAAAGCCAGCTAAGGAAAAACAAGCTGAAAGTCCTCATGCTGACGAAATTCAACATTCTGAGAAGACTCCTCAAGATGAGGAACAGGCTGACCCAACTCCTCCAACTGAGAAAGAAGCAGAAATTCCTCAGCCTGAAGCTCAGCCAGAGCAAGCATCATCTCCTCACCATGAAGTACCAGCTGATGAAATTCCTCACCCTGAGGAAAATGCTGAAGAAAATGCACCCGCCCAAGACAATGCATTCATTGTGCTTAACCCAGAGACTGCTATAGTTGTCTCCCCCTATTCCTCAGCAAAATCTTCAGCCAGTTCAGCGTCAGCCATTCTCCAAGCGCCCAAAGTTTCAGAAAGAAAATTTCTTTGAAGAACGCATGTACTTCATCGGAGAGAACCCTTATGACAAGCCTCAAATGAGGCATCTGAAGTTTTGGACAAGGACTCAGATGAACTACTATGCCTCGGTGCTCTGTGGACGAAACAAGATATTCCAGCACAGGCATATTCAACATGTTGAGCTTGAAGCAATACCTTGCCTGGAGCCAGTCCTCAGTGTTCTCCATGATACAGGTTTGCTCCCAATGTGCTCAGACATATCAGACTGGAATAGCGAGTTTATTCTTCAGTTCTATGCCACTCTTCACATATCTGGCAACCCTGAAGACATCAACACTTGGGTGTTTGACTGGATGTCACAAAACACTCACTACAAGGCTCCTGCTTTTGAACTCCTCAGAGAACTGCCCGTACCAATTCCCTCAGATGGGGCAGTGAAGCTTTATGGTGAGCGTGAGCTGCCAAATGGAATGATGGAAGTCCTCATGAAGCCTTTGGCTGTAGGCAAATCTTCAAGAACAACCTTCCTCGTCCACGAGCTGAAGTACACACCCCGGTCTGTCTACAGAATCCTCTGCAGCGTGCTCGCACCGATCAAAGGCCATGACGATGAAGAAGATGTTGTAGGCCTCATGAAGAATATCCTCTTCAACATCATTCACGGCATTCCTATCAATATCCATGATTTCTTCTTGAGGACTTTGGCCGACAATGCCATGTGCCCCTTTGATCACAAGATATATGCCCCGTGGATCATGAGATTCATCAGGACAAGGACAGGCATCAACTTTCACGCTGATTGTCAAAACCATGTTGGTTATATGCCTCCGATCCGGGTCAACAAGAAGACTTTCGAGCCCATTGAAGGAAAAGGAAAATCTGTGATTGAAGAAGGCAGTAGGCCCCTTGATGGCCAGTTCAGAGAGCCAGAAGCTTATTCTTCATGGGACGATACTGAGACTCGTCCAGCAAGCTCAGTTCCTCCTCGCGTGCTGAATACCAGAGAGCTCCTCCTCAGTCTTCACCAGAAGGTGGATCGCAACCACAAATGGGTCAAACGCCAGTTTGGTGCCATTGTGAAAACCCTCACTGAAACACAGAACTCTGTGAAGATTAACCATCACTATCTGCGTGAGGTTTTCGATCGCACCTGGGCTACACTTGCACATCTGAAGACTCAGACTCAGCTTGAAGAAATGAACTGTGAGCGAGACTTTGACTGGTCGTGGCCTCCCAAGAAGAAGTTCAGGCCCATTCCAGTGCCAGACCTTGAAGACAGCTCCTTTTCTTCATTCCGCACTGCTGAATCTGATGAAGAACAGCTCGACACTGCAACCGGCCCAAGGAAGAAGACTACTCCCAAGAAGCATCATGGCTCTTCCTCGACCGCCAAGAAATGAAGTCTTCATGGGCGTTAGTCCTCAGTTTGTCCCTTTTTGTCACTTGATGACAAAGGGGGAGAAACTCGAGAGTTAGTCTTCAAGCAGGATATTTTTGGGGCTTATGAACTATATTTAAGTTACAAACTCTTGGCTCTTCTGAAGTTTTTATGTAATGAGTTGTAACTTAAGCCCGATGGTACTCTGATGCTTTTGAACGTTTTTCTTCGCATGCTTATTCTTCAAGTTTTAATCCACGCATGCTGAAATTCGTCAGATACCATTTGTCATCATGCATTTTCATTTTCTTCATATGATATGTTACATATATGCATGATTTACAAAACTCAGGGGGAGATCTCCATCATATAAATCATCAATGTGCATTTGCTATAAAAGAAAAATCCTCAAGGTATGCACATCTTCAGGGGGAGTCTCTCTGAATCTTGTTTTCAAATTCCTCAAATGAGTATTTACACTTCATACTTTTGATCCCTGTTGAAGACTTAACCTAATTGTCATCAACCACCAAAAAGGGGGAGATTGTAAGTGCATCTAGTGCCCCTTAGTGATTTTGGTGGTTTGAAGACTTATAGGTTATGTATCTAATGTGTTTGTGAGTGTACACAGGATCTGTAAGTCATTGAGGAGTTTGAGATATTTGAAGAATATAGACCCCTAAAAATATATGTCTTCAGTTGAAGAAATTGGTCTGAAGCTGAAGAAATGAATCGCGAGGAATCTGCGATGAAATTGATATTCCTCATGAAGATACTGATATTGAGAAGTCTGGTGGTTCCTGAAGAAAATCATTCTGAAGAATTTGAAGCATGAAGATTTACACTTTCTGTTTTACTTTCTTCGCATTTGAGTAATAGGAACACCGTACTGTTAAAGGGGGTCGAAGTTGCACTATGGAATGAATTTCCTCATGATGCTCAACCCAAGCCTAATCCTACCAAAAGCCTCAAGTGAGGAATATGAGTGACATGAGGACTCTCACAGTTGAGGGTTCCGACCGTTTCGATAACCACGCCAAGTCACTGGTCTTATCCACTCCAACGGTCATATTATTTAAGGGCATTAGTGTCAAATCATGTCGGGATGCTCCAAGGCTATAAATAGCCACCCCCCACAACCACTAGCTGGTTGGCTGCTCCGTTAGAAACTGACACTTGTCATAAGAGCAACCCAAATTCCTCAGAGCCTTCGAGTGTAATTCATCAGTGAGGAAATACACCACCCACCAAAACCACAAACCAAACCTAGTGATTGAGCATCACTGAAGAAGTTGTTCCTGTGTGGGACTGAAGCCTTTTACCTTTGAGGACTGTGCATCCTCGAGACGGTTAGGCGTCATGGTCTAGAGCAATCCAGCAGACAATTGTGGATCGCCGGGTGACCAAGTTTGTGAGGGTTTGGAAGTCTGCCCTGAAGACTTACCACGAGTGTTGGGCGAGGACTGTGTGTCCTTAGCTCAAGGAGAATACGGTAGGGACTGTGTGTCCCGGGACTGGGTGTCCTTTGGTTTCAATACCAAGCCGCTCCAAACCAGATGTACAACTGTCACAGCAGTTGCAACTGGGTCATCAACAACTGTCTTCACTGAGAAACGGGTTATAATTCCTCAACTCTTTACTTTCCTTGTATTGTGTGTTGATGACTTTCACTGTGACTGTTTGAAGAATTTGCTAAAGACTTTCTCTGAATTTCCTCAACCCCAAATTCTTCACGATAGTTAATCATCATCTGTATTCTGCGTGCCTGCTTACTGTGCAATCTGTTTTCACATTCTTCACTCTGGAATACTGCTGTTGTGAACATTTGCACGTCTGATCATTTACTGTTTCCGCTGTAAGTTAGTCATCAGTGAGGAATTTCCTCAAAAGGAATTTCCTCAGTGATGAAATTCTAAAAATCTCCTATTCACCTCCTCTAGTCGATATAACGCACTTTCACAGCCCGACCACATACCTCCACCGTTTTACCTCTAGATCGCGTTTCTGCGGAGCTCGGGCGGAGCCCTGCTGAGATTAGATCACCACCAACCTCTGGAGTGCCGTCACGCTGCCGGAGAACTCATCTACCTCTCTGTCTCTCTTGCTGGATCAAGAAGGCCGAGATCATCGTCGAGTTGTATGTGTGCTGAACGCGGAGGTGCCGTCTGTTCGGCACTGGATCGTGGGACGGTTCGTGGGACGGTTCGCGGGGCGGATCGAGGGACGTGAGGACGTTCCACTACATCAACCACGTTCACTAACGCTTCTGTTGTGCGATCTACAAGGGTACGTAGATCGGAAATCCCCTCTCGTAGATGGACATCACCATGATAGGTCTTCGTGCGCGTAGGAAATTTTTTGTTTCCCATGCGACGTTCCCCAACAGTGGCATCATGAGCTAGGTTCATGCGTAGATGTAATCTCGAGTAGAACACAAAAGTTTTTGTGGGCGATGATGTGCGTCTTACTACCCTCCTTAGTCTTTTCTTGATTCCGCGGTATTGTTGGATTGAAGCGGCTTGGACCGACATTACTCGTACGCTTACGAGAGACTGGTTTCATCGTTACGAGTAACTCCATTCCTCAAAGATGACTGGCAAGTGTCGGTTTCTCCAACTTTAGTTGAATCGGATTTGACCGAGGAGGTCCTTGGATAAGGTTAAATAGCAATTCATATATCTCCACTGTGGTGTTTGCGTAAGTAAGATGCGATCCTACTAGATACCCATGGTCACCACGTAAAACATGCAACAACAAATTAGAGGACGTCTAACTTGTTTTTGCAGGGTATGCTTGTGATGTGATATGGCCAACGATGTGATGTGATATATTGGATGTATGAGATGATCATGTTGTAATAAATAATATCGACTTGCACGTCGATGGTACGGCAACCGGCAGGAGCCATAGGGTTGTCTTTAAACTAACGTTTGTGCTTGCAGATGCGTTTACTATTTTGCTAGGATGTAGCTTTAGTAGTAATAGCATGAGTAGCACGACAACCCCGATGGCGACACGTTGATGGAGATCATGGTGTGGCGCCGGTGACAAGAAGATCGTGCCGGTGCTTTGGTGATGGAGATCAAGGAGCACGTGGTGATGGCCATATCATGTCACTTATGAATTGCATGTGATGTTAGTCCTTTTATGCACCTTATTTTGCTTAGAACGACGGTAGCATTATGAGGTGATCTCTCACTAAAATTTCAAGACGAAATTGTGTTCTCCCCGACTGTGCACCGTTGCTACAGTTTGTCCTTTCGAGACACCACGTGATGATCGGGTGTGATAGACTCAACGTTCACATACAACGGGTGCAAAACAGTTGCACACGCAGAACACTCGGGTTAAGCTTGACGAGCCTAGCATGTGCAGACATGGCCTCGGAACACATGAGACCGAAAGGTCGATCATGAATCATATAGTTGATATAATTAGCATAGGGATGCTTACCACTGAAACTATACTCAACTCACGTGATGATCGGACTTGAGCTAGTGTAAGTGGGTCATGAACCACTCAAATGACTAGAGAGATGTACTTTTTGAGTGGGAGTTTAGCAAGTAATTTGATTAAGTTAAACTCTAATTATCTTGAACATAGTCTAAGTCCATTTTGAATATATTTGTGTTGTAGATCATGGCTCACGCGACAGTCACCCTGAATTTTAATACGTTCCTAGAGAAAGCTAAGTTGAAAGATGATGGAAGCAACTTTGTAGACTGGGCTCATAATCTTAAGTTGATCCTACAAGCTGGGAAGAAGGATTATGTCCTTAATGTTGCGCTAGGAGATGAACCACCCGCTACGGCTGACCAAGATGTTAAGAACGCTTGGTTAACACGTAAGGAGGACTACTCAGTAGTTCAATGTGCAGTCTTGTATGGCTTAGAACTGGGACTTCAACGTCGCTTTTAGCGTCATGGAGCATATGAGATGTTCCAGGAGTTGAAGTTTATCTTTCAGAAGAACGCCCGGATCGAGAGGTATGAGACCTCCGATAAATTCTATGCTTGCAAGATGGAGGAGAATTCGTCTGTCAGTGAACATGTGCTCAAAATGTCTGGGTACTCAAACCGTCTAGCTGAGCTGGGGATTGAACTCTCGCAAGAGGCTATCACTAACAGAATTCTTCAATCACTGCCGCCAAGCTATAAGGGCTTTGTGTTGAACTACAACATGCAAGGGATGAACAAGTCACCCGGCGAGTTGTTTGCGATGCTGAAAGTCGCAGAGTCTGAACTCCGTAAAGAGTACCAAGTGTTGATGGTGAATAAGACCACTAGTTTCAAGAGAAACGACAAAGGCAAGAAGGGTAATTCAAGGAAGAGCGGCAAGCCTGTTGCCAATCCAACGAAGAAACCCAAAGCTGGACCTAAGCCTGAAACAGAGTGCTACTGTTGCAAGGGTATGGGTCACTGGAAGCGCAACTGCCCCAAGTATCTGGCTGATAAGAAGGCGGCCAAAGAAAAATCAGGTATATTTGATATACATGTTATTGATGTGTACTTAACCAGCTCTCGTAGTAGTGCCTGGGTATTCGATACCGGTTCTGTTGCTCATATTTGCAACTCGAAACAGGAACTACGGAATAGGCGAAGGCTGGCGAAAGATGAAGTGACGATGCGCGTAGGAAATGGTTCCAAGGTTGATGCAATCGCCATCGGCAGAGTTTCACTTCAGTTACCATGAGGATTAGTTATGAACTTGAATAATTGTTATTTAGTGCCTGCGTTGAGCATGAACATTATATCTGGATCTTGTTTATTGCGAGATGGTTACTCTTTTAAGTCAGAAAATAATGGTTGTTCTATTTCTATGAGTAACATATTTTATGGTCATGCACCCAATGTGAGAGGATTGTTCATATTGAATCTTGATAGTGATGATACACATATACATAACATTGAGACCAAAAGAGTTAGAGTTAACAATGATAGCGCCATGTTTTTGTGGCACTGCCGCTTAGGTCATATTGGTGTAAAGCGCATGAAGAAACTCCATACCGATGGACTTTTGGAGTCACTTGACTTTGATTCACTTGACACATGCGAACCATGCCTCATGGGCAAGATGACTAAAACTCCGTTCTCCGGAGCAATGGAGCGTGCCAGTGACTTGTTGGAAATCATACATACCGATGTGTGCGGTCCGATGAGCGTGGAGGCACGCGGCGGATATCGTTATTTTCTCACCTTCACTGACGATTTGAGTAGATATGGTTATGTCTACTTAATGAAGCACAAGTCTGAAACATTTGAAAAGTTCAAGCAATTTCTGAGTGAAGTTGAAAAACATCGTAACAAGAAGATCAAGTTCCTACGGTCTGATCGTGGGGGTGAATATCTGAGTTTCGAGTTTGGTGGTCACTTAATACAATGTGGAATTGTTTCACAGTTGACACTGCCTGAAACACCACAGCGTAATGGTGTGTCCGAACGTCGTAATCGTACTTTATTAGAGATGTTGCGATCTATGATGTCTCTTACCGATTTGTCGTTATCGTTTTGGGGTTATGCATTAGACACAGCTGCATTCACTTTAAATAGGGCACCATCAAAATCCGTTGAGACGACACCATACGAACTGTGGTATGGCAAAAGGCCAAAGTTGTCGTTTCTTAAAGTTTGGGGATGTGATGCTTATGTCAAAAAGCTTCAGCCTGAAAAGCTGGAACCCAAAGCGGAAAAGTGCATCTTCATAGGTTACCCAAAGGAGACAGTTGGGTACACCTTCTATCTCAAATCCGAGGGCAAAGTGTTTGTTGCTAAAAACGGAGCTTTTCTCGAGAAGGAGTTTCTCTCGAGAGAATTGAGTGGGAGGAAGATAGAACTTGATGAGGTTGTCGAACCTCTCATCCCTCTGGATGGTGGCGCAGGGCAAGGGGAAACCCCTGTCATTGCGACGCCGGTTGAGGAGGAAGTTAATGATGATGATCATTAAACTCCGGTTCAAGTTCCTATCGAACCACGCAGGTCGATGAGACCACGTACTGCTCCAGAGTGGTACGGTAATCCTGTTTTGTCAATCATGTTGTTAGACAACAATGAACCTGCAAATTATGAAGAAACAATGGTGGGCCCAGATTCCAACAAATGGCTGGAGGCCATGAAGTCCGAGATAGGATCCATGTATGAGAACAAAGTATGGACTTTGGAAGTACTACCTGAGGGCCGCAAGGCTATTCAGAACAAATGGATCTTTAAGAAGAAGACGGACGCTGACGGCAATGTGACCGTTTATAAAGCTCGACTTGCGGCAAAGGGTTTTTCACAAGTTCAAGGAGTTGACTACGATCAGACATTCTCACCCGTAGCGATGCTTAAGTCCGTCAGAATCATGTTAGCAATAGCTGCATTTTTCGATTATGAAATCTGGCACATGGATGTCAAAACGGCGTTCCTTAACGGTTTCCTTAAGGAAGAGTTGTATATGATGCAACCCGAAGGTTTTGTCGATCCTAAAAATGCTAACAAGGTGTGCAAGCTCCAGCGATCCATTTATGGACTGGTACAAGCATCTCGGAGTTGGAACAAATGCTTTGATGAGGTGATCAAAGCATTTGGGTTTATACAAGTGGTTGGAGAATCTTGTATTAACAAGAAAGTGAGTGGGAGCTCTGTGGCGTTTCTAATATTATATGTGGATGACATATTGCTGATTGGAAACAGCGTAGAGTTTTTGGAGAGCATAAATGATTACTTGAATAAAAGTTTCTCTATGAAGGACCTAGGAGAAGCTGCTTACATTCTACGCATTAAGATCTACAGGGATAGATCGAAACGCCTGATAGGACTTTCACAAAGCACATACCTTGATAAAGTTTTGAAGAGGTTCAAAATGGAACAGTCCAAGAAAGGGTTCTTGCCAGTTTTACAAGGTACGAGATTGAGTAAGACTCAGTGCCCAGCAACTGATAAAGATAGAGAGCATATGAGCACCGTCCCCTATGCTTCAGCCATAGGATCTATCATGTATGCAATGTTGTGCACTAGACCGGACGTTAGCCTGTCCATAAGTATGGCAGGCAGGTTCCAGAGTAATCCAGGAGTGGATCACTCGACGGCGGTCAAGAATATCCTGAAGTACCTGAAAAGGACTAAGGAGATGTTTCTCGTGTATGGAGGTGACGAAGAGCTCGCCGTAAAGGGTTACGTCGATGCAAGCTTTGACACAGAACCGGACGACTCTAAGTCGCAGACCAGATACGTATTTATTCTTAATGGGGGTGCGGTAAGCTGGTGCAGTTCCAAGCAAAGCGTCGTAGCTGATTCTACATGTGAAGCGGAGTACATGGCTGCCTCGTAGGCGGCTAAGGAGGGTGTCTGGATGAAGCAGTTCATGACGGATCTTGGAGTGGTGCCAAGCGCACTGAATCCGATAACCTTGTTCTGTGACAACACGGGTGCCATTGCCTTAGCAAAGGAACCACGGTTTCACAAGAAGACCAGACACATCAAACGACGCTTCAACCTCATACGCGACTACGTCAAAGGGGAGGACGTGAATATATGCAAAGTGCACACGGATCTGAATGTAGCAGACCCGCTGACTAAACCTCTTCCACGGGCAAAGCATGATCAACACCAGAACTGTATGGGTGTTAGATTTATTACAATGTAATTCGCATGATGATGTGAGGGCTAGATTATTGACTCTAGTGCAAGTGGGAGACTGTTGGAATTATGCCCTAGAGGCAATAATAAATATAGTTATTATTATAATTCCTGTATGAAGATAATCGTTTATTATCCATGCTATAATTGTATTGAATGAAGACTTATATACATGTGTGGATACATAGACAAAACACTGTCCCTAGCAAGCCTCTAGTTGGCTAGCCAGTTGATCAAAGATAGTCAGGGTCTTCTGACTATGTACAAGGTGTTGTTGCTTGATAACTGGATCACTTCATTAGGAGAATCACGTGATGGACTAGACCCAAACTAATAGACGTAGCATGTTGATCGTGTCATTTTGTTGCTACTATTTTGTGCGTGTCAAGTATTTGTTCCTATGACCATGAGATCATATAACTCACTGACATCGGAGGAATGCTTTGTGTGTATCAAACGTCGCAACGTAACTGGGTGACTATAAAGATGCTCTACGAGTATCTCCGAAGGTGTTCGTTGAGTTAGTATGGATCGAGACTGGGATTTGTCACTCCGTGTGACGGAGAGGTATCTTGGGGCCCACTCGGTAATACAACATCACACACAAGCCTTGCAAGCAATGTAACTTAGTGTAAGTTGCGGGATCTTGTATTACGGAACGAGTAAAGAGACTTGCCGGTAAACGAGATTGAAATAGGTATGCGGATACTGACGATCGAATCTCGGGCAAGTAACATACCGAAGGACAAAGGGAATGACATACGGGATTATATGAATCCCTGGCACTAAGGTTCAAACGATAAGATCTTCGTAGAATATGTGGGATCCAATATGGGCATCCAGGTCCCGCTATTGGATATTGACCGAGGAGTCACTCGGGTCATGTCTACATAGTTCTCGAACCCGCAGGGTCTGCACACTTAAGGTTCGACGTTGTTTTATGCGTATTTGAGTTATATGGTTGGTTACCGAATGTTGTTTGGAGTCCCAGATGAGATCACGGACGTCACGAGGGTTTCCGGAATGGTCCGGAAATGAAGATTGATATATAGGATGACCTCATTTGATTACCGGAAGGTTTTCGGAGTTACCGGGAATGTACCGGGAATGATGAATGGGTTCCGGGTGTTCACCGGGGGGGCAGCCCACCCCGGGGAAGCCCATAGGCCTTGGGGTGGCGCACCAGCCCTTGGTGGGCTGGTGGGACAGCCCAAGAAGGCCCTATGCGCCATGGATAGAAAATCAAAGAGAAAAGAAAAAAAGGAGGTGGGAAAGGAGAGAAGGACTCCACCTTCCAATCCTAGTTGGACTAGGATTGGAGGAGGACTCCTCCTCCTTTGGTGGCGCAGCCCTTGGGGCTCCTTGAGCCTCAAGGCAAGCCTCCCCTCCCCTCCTCCTATATATATGGAGCAATTAGGGCTGATTTGAGACAACTTTTCCAAGGCAGCCCGACCACATACCACCACGGTTTTACCTCTAGATCGCGTTTCTGCGGAGCTCGGGCGGAGCCCTGCTGAGATTAGATCACCACCAACCTCCGGAGCGTCGTCACGCTGCCGGAGAACTCATCTACCTCTCTGTCTCTCTTGCTGGATCAAGAAGGCCGAGATCATCGTCGAGCTGTATGTGTGCTGAACGCGGAGGTGCCGTCCGTTCTGCATTACATCGTGGGACGGATCGCGGGACGGTTCGTGGGACGGTTCGCGGGGCGGATCGAGGGACGTGAGGATGTTCCACTACATCGACCGCATTCACTAACGCTTCTGCTGTGCGATCTACAAGGGTACGTAGATCGGAAATCCCCTCTCGTAGATGGACATCACCATGATAGGTCTTCGTGCGCGTAGGAAAATTTTTGTTTCCCATGCGACGTTCCCCAACACCCCACACCTAGCCCATGCGCACCAGAGAGGGAGGGAGGGGAAACCCTAGGCGCAGGGGAGGCCCAAGGCCCACCTAGGGTGCGCCCCCCCTTTCCCTGCCCTGGCCCCTCCCCCTCCCATTTGGGCTGCCGCACCACCTAGGGTGGTAACCCTAGGGGTGGCGCACCCCCCTCCCCTCCTCCTATAAATAGTGGGGTTTTTGGGGCTGTTGCACACACCGTTTTCCCTCTCCCTCAGCGCAGCCCTGCCCTTCTTTCTCCTCCTCTGTGCTGGTGCTTGGCGAAGCCCTCCCGGGAGACCTCGTCTCTCCATCGACACCACGCCGTCGTGCTGCTGGAGCTCTTCCCCAACCTCTCCCTCCTCCTTGCTGGATCAAGGTGCGGGAGACGTCACCGGGCTGCACGTGTGTTGAACGCGGAGGTGCCGTAGTTCGGCACTAGATCAGAATCACACCGCGATCTGAATCGCTCCGAGTACAACTCCATCAACCGCGTTCTAGTAACGCTTCCGCTTAGCGATCTTCAAAGGTATGAAGATGCACTTACCCCTCTCTCGTTGCTGGTCTCTCCATTGGAAGATCTGAATATGCGTAGGAATTTTTTTGAATTTATGCTACGTTACCCAACAAAGAGATGGCACGACAAATGGATACAGAAACGAGAGTTCAATGTAGGTGATTATGTCTTGCTATACAATTCTCGTTTGAGATTCTTTGCAGGCAAGCTTCTCTCTAAATGGGAAGGTCCCTATGTTGTCGAGGAAGTATATCATTCCGGTGCCATCAAAATCAATAACACGGAAGGAAATTTTCCTAGAGTGGTAAATGGGCAAAGAATCAAGCATTACATCTCTCGTACTCCCATAAATGTTGAGACCAATATCATCAATGTCATAACTCCACAGGAGTACATAAGGGATGTTTATCAGCCTGTTTCAGACCTTGAAAACGAAGATGTTTCTGTTTCGGCAAGAAATTGGACTCCGATGCTTTTCCAATAGGAAATTTCCTCAGTTTTGGAATTTTTGGAAAATTAGAAAAATAAAAAACAGTCCGGAGAGCAAACGAGGAAGCCACCAGGGCCCACACTGCCACCACCCCCCTGGTGGCGATGGGCAAGCTTGTGGGCACCTCGTGTGCCTCCCGGACTCCGTTTTCTTGCGGAGGACTCCTTCTGGTCCAAAAAAAATCAATATATAGTCGCCCGAATGTTTTGATCTCTGTATCGCGTAGTTTTCCTCTGTTTTCGTTTCGAGCTTGTTGTCTGCCGCAGATATAGAGCAAAGATGTCTCAGGAATCTGTTGGGAGAATGATCTTCACCAAGTTCATGAGGAAGTAGATGCTGATCTGAATAGAGTAGAAGTTACGGAAGCCAGGGACCAAGCTATGGAGAAAACCCAAGCTAAGGAGGAAGTTCAACCTATGTTCAACGTTGAAGACGTTGAAGGAATAGACTTTCTCCAACCCTTCCTCCACATGCTGTCTCCATCCTTGATTGAAGTCTCGAGGTTTTGGGAAACAGCTCGTGCTCGCAATATTTTTGTTTCTTGTGAAATTGTTTTGCTGGAAAAGCATGTCACATATCTCAGAGCTATAAATCAAAGGTTGATAGCTCTCTTGGAATCAAAGGCGACAACAACACCATCACCACCAAAGGAAGACAACTAAGCATTGGTATGGGCAATCCCCTTGGCTTCTGCCAAGCTTGGGGGAGTTGCCCTGGTATCGTATCACCTTTATATCTTTTGCTTTTACCTTTGTTTTAGTTCTTTCCTTTTCAGTTTTTATTTCTTCTTTTAGAGGAATAAGTCTTTAGTTTTTAGTTTGAGTCTTTTGCTTTTGTCTCTCCCCCGATGTATTCGAGCTTCCGAGCTATATAATAAAGAGTGTCTTAGTCAAGGGTTTTGCTTTGTGACATGATCAAAAGTATGAAAAGAACGATAGCATGAAAGATCATGAGACGATCTTATGGAAAGTTATAACTTCACTTATGACACGTATGATGATTGAAACTTGCTGAGAATAAATCAACATAGACCCCAGTCGTTGTTGCAATTAATAAGAAGTAATAAGGAAAGAGAGGTTCACATATAAATATATCATCTAAGACACTTTTTGCAATTGTGAGCACTCACCAAACTATTACATGCCTAGGAGTAGATGTTGGACAAGGAAGACAACATAATGAATTATGTTTGCTTGGTTCCAAACAATGTTATATGATTAGAGATCCCTTAGCATGTGACGATTGCTTCCACCTCATATTAGCCAAAACTCCCGCACCAAGTAGAGATACTACTTGTGCATCCATAAACCTCCAACCAATTTGGCCATGAGAGTCCACCATACCTACCTATGGATTGAATAAGATCCTTCAAGTAAGTTGTCATCGGTGCAAGCAATAAAAATTGCTCTCTAATATGTATGATCTATTAGTGTGTGGAAAATAATCTTTGTACGAACCTGTGGTGTGGAAGACATAAAAGCGACAGACTGCATAATAAAGTTCTTTATCACAGGAGGCAATATAAAGTGACGTTCCTCCGCACTAATAGGACACACATTCAAACCTCAAAAGCGCATGACAACCTCTGCTTCCCTCTGCGAAGGGCCTATCTTGTACCTTTACTTTTTACCCTTGTAAGAGTCATGGTGAACATCACCAATTCCCTTTTTGCCTTTGTCTTGGCTACCGTCACATGTTTAGGAAAGATCTATATTCATATATCAACTTGGGGTTGAGTACTCATGCTTTATTGTTGTTGACTTTACCCTTGAGGTAAACCGTTGGGAGGCAAAACTATAAGCCCCTATCTTCCTTAGTGTCCAGCTGAAACTTTGACACCATGAGTACCACGTGAGTTATAACAATTGTGGAAAACAAAAGAGATGATTGAGTATGTGGGTTTGCCTTACAAGCTCTTATTTGACTCTTTCTGATGTTGTGATAAATTGCAGTTGCTTCAATGACTATGGACTATTGTTGGTTACTTCTCAGTAAGGTTTTTGCTTCATGCTTTGCTTTGTGAAGGAATTGTTACTTTCCCATAAGAATCTTTATGATATATTGTTGTTCTATGTGTGATCATGATGCCCTCATGTCCGTATTATGTTTTATCGACACCTTCATCCCCAAACATGTGGACATGTTTATGGAACTTGGTTTTCGCTTGAGGACAAGCGGACGGACGGGCGCAACTAGTCTTTTTTTGGCCCGCACGTCCTTTGACTTCTCTTCATGAGCTGGTCCCTTTTCTTGTGCCAAGCTAGCTGGGGGAGTGCGGAGCGCAGCCGACGCCGGTTGGGGATACGAGCCGGAGGAGGGAGGCCAGCTGACCAAGGTGGCCAGCCGGCCGGGAGCAGCTGGTAGCCAGCTGGGGAAGCGAGTGGGCGCAGCAGGGGGAGGTTGATACGTCCATTTTGCATCATGCTTTCATGTTGATATTTATTGCTTTTTGGGCTGTTATATTACTTGTGGTACCATATTTATGCCTTTTCTCTCTTATTTTGCAAGAATTATTTGAAGAGGGAGAATTCAGGCAGCTGGAATTCTGGACTGGAAAAGGAGAAAATCCAAGTCCACTATTCTACACATCTCGAAATGCCCTAAAAATTTACGTGGATTTTTTATGGAATATATTAAAAATACTGGGTGAAAGAACTACCGGAGGGGGGCCACCAGGGCCCCACAAGCCCCCACTCCGCCACCACCCCCCTGGTGGCGGTGGGCAAGCTTGTGGGCTGCATGAAGGCCCACTAGCCCCCCTCTTTTGCTATATGATGCGTCCTGACGTGGAAAACATCATATGGGAGCTTTTTCGTGGTTTCGCCGCCGCCACGAGGCGGAACTTGAGCAGATCCGATCTAGAGCTACGGCTGGACGATCCTGCCGGGGAAACTTCCCTCCCGGAGGGGGAAATCGTCGCCATCATCATCACCAACACTCCTCTCGTCGAAGGGGAGGCATGTTCATCAACATCTTCATGAGCACCATCTCCTCTACAATCGCTAGTTCATCTCTTGTAACCAATCTTCGTCTCGCAACTCCGGTTGGTACTTGTAAGGTTGCTAGTAGTGTTGATTACTCTTTGTAGTTGATGCTAGTTGGATTACTTGGTGGAATAGTTTATGTTCAGATCCTTGATGCTATTCATTACACCTCTGATCATGATTATGATTATGTCTTGTGAGTAGTTACTTTTGTTCCTGAGGACATGGGATAAGTCATGTTAATAATAGTCATGTGAATTTGATATTCGTTCGGTATTTTGATATGTTGTATGTTGTTTTTCCTCTAGTGGTGTTATGTGAACGTCGACTACATAACACTTCACCATATTTGGGCCTAGAGGAAGGCATTGGGAAGTAGTAAGTAGATGATGGGTTGCTGGAGTGACAGAAGCTTAAACCCCAGTCTATGCGTTGCTTCGTGAGGGGTTGATTTGCATCCACTAGTTTAATGCTATGGTTAGACTTTGTCTTAATTCTTCTTTTGTAGTTGCGGATGCTTGCAAGAGAGGTTAATCATAAGTGGGGTGCTTGTACAAGTAAGGGCAGTACCCAAGCGCCTGTCCACCCACATATCAAACCATCAAAGCAACGAACGCGAATCATATGAACATGATGAAACTAGCATGACAGAAATTCCCGTGTGTCCTCGGGAACGTTTTTCCTCCTATAAGACTTTGTTCAGGCTTGCCCCTTGCTACAAAAGGGATTGGGCCACTTGCTGCACCGTTGCTACTACTTGTTACTTGTTACTCTTTGCTTGCTACGTTTCACCTCGCTACACAATCACTTGTTACCGCTACTTTCAGTGCTTGCAGTTATTACCTTGCTGAAATCCATCTATTAGAGCCTTCTGCTCCTCGTTGGGTTCGACACTCTTACTTATCGAAATGACTACGATTGATCCCCTATACTTGTGGGTCATCAGAGGCCAGCCCGAGTGGGCGGCTAGCCGGCCAAGGTGGCCAGCCGACCGGGGAGCAGCCGGGAGCCAGCTAGGGAGGCCGTCGGATCCGTGCAGCAAGGGAGCCGGCCGGTGAGCGTGCAGGAGGCCGACTGGGGGAGACATCTGGCGGTCGGCTACTGCAGGCTGCGAGGGTGCGCGGCAGCTGGAGCCGGCTGATGACGCTGCAGCGGCAGACGAGGCCGCGTGCGGGCAGCGGCGAGGCCATGGCGTAGGAGCCAGGACGAGACACTGTCGGCGCGTACATGTTGGGCTAGACGGGGCGAGCTGTCACAGGCGGAACCAGTTGCGGGCGTGTGGGGCGTCCGATGAGGAGACGACGTGGATCCTGCCAGAGAGGAGCGCAGCCGGCCGCGGCGAGCCCGAACAAGGGTGCAGGGCGACGACCCAAAGCCGGCGCGTGGATGCGGGCCAAGGGCCGAAGCAGGAGCATTGGCAGGGCGCTGTCCCAGGGGGCTGGAGCAGACGCATATGCCGAGAGGGCCGATGCAGCCATGCGCGAGGACGGCCAGCTGTGCGCGAGGCACATCACAATAAACGCCATTGCCTCGGCAACACTACTAGGGAAAAGCCTAATAGTAGGACGGGGTAATGACCTATTAGTAGCGTCGGGATCCGTGCTGCTGCTACGGCACTACAGCTAACTTTTAGTAGTAGTGCGGGTCCTAGAAGGAGTAAGGCGAAGAGAAATAATATTTTCATTAAGGATCATTACAAGATGTGCAAGATCATTACAATATCTTCTTATTCTTGTCATATTCTTTGTCTTCTTCTTCTTCTTCTTCATATTCTCCATATCCTCCTTCCCCTCCCCCTCCCCTCCCCCTCCCCCTCCCCTCCTCCTCATCCTCCTCATCCTCCTCCTCCTCCTCCTCCCCCTTCATTTTCTCTCTTATTTTGCAAGGTTTACATGAAGAGGGAGAATGCCGACAGTTGGAATTCTGGCCTGAAAAAGGAGCAAGTTTGAGATACCTATTCTGCGCAACTCCAAAAGCCGTGAAAATCAACAAGGAATTATTTTGGAATTTATAAAAAATACTGGGCCGAAGAAGTACCAGAGGGGAGCCACCTGGAGGCCACAAGCCTGCTAGGCGCGGCCTACCCCCCCTGGCCGCGCCTAGGGGGCTTGTGGGTTCCCTGCTGGCCCTCTGGCTCCCCTCTTTTGCTATAAGAAGGGTTTCGTTCCAGAAAAAATCAGGAGGAGTCTTTCGGGAGGAATCGCCACCGCCACGAGGTGGAACTTGAGCAGAACCAATCTAGAGCTCCGGCAGGATTGTCGTGCCGGGGAAACTTCCCTCCCGGAGGGGGAAATCGTCGCCATCGTCATCACCAACACTCCTCTCATCGGAGGGGACTCATCACCATAGACATCTTCATCAGCACCATCTCATCTCCAAACCCTAGTTCATCTCTTGTAACCAATCTCCGTCTCGCGACTACGATTGGTATTTGTAAGGTTGCTAGTAGTGTTAATTACTCTTTGTAGTTGATGCTAGTTGGATTACTCGGTGGAAGATTATATGTTCAGATCCTTGATGCTATTCAATACCTCTCTGGTCATGAATATTATTATGCTTTGTGAGTAACTACTTTTGTTCCTGAGGACATGGGATAAGTCTTGCTATAAGTTGTCATGTGAATTTGGTATTCGTTCGATATTTTGATGTGTTGTATGTTGTTTTTTCCTCTAGTGGTGTTATGTGAACATCGAATACATAACACTTCACCATTATTTGGGCCTAGAGGAAGGCATTGGGAAGTAGTAAGTAGATGATGGGTTTCTAGAGTGACAGAATCTTAAACCCTAGTTTATGTGTTGCTTCGTAAGGGGCTGATTTGGATCCACTAGTTTAATGTTATGGTTAGACTTTGTCTTAATTCTTCTTTCGTAGTTGCGGATGCTTACGAGAGGGGTTAATCATAAGTGGGAGGTTTGTCCAAGTAAGGGCAGCACCCAAGCACCGGTCCACCCACATATCAAACTATCAAAGTAGCGAACGCGAATCATATGAACATGATAAAAACTAGCTTGACAGAAATTCCCATGTGTCCTCGCGAGCGCTTTACCTCCTATAAGAGTTTGTCCAGGCTTGTCCCTTGCTCTTGCAGCACCTTTGTTACTTGCTACTTGTTACTTGCTACTTGCTACGAATCATCTTATCACGCAACTATTTGTTACCGATAATTTCAGTGCTTGCAGAGAATACCTTGCTGAAAACCACTTGTTAGATCCTTCTGCTCCTCGTTGGGTTCGACACTCTTACTTATTGAAAGGACTAGATAGATCCCCTATACTTGTGGGTCATCAAGACTCTTTTCTGTCACCGTTGCCGGGGAGTGAAGCGCCTTTGGTAAGTGGAATTTGGTAAGGAAACATTTATATAGTGTGCTGAAATTTATTGTCACTTGTCACTATGGAAACTAATCCTTTGAGGAGCTTGTTCGGGGTATCTTCACCTCGAACAGAAGCACAAAGAGTTGCGCCTCAACCTGCTACACCTACTGAAAATATTTGCTTTGAATTTCCTTCGGGTATGCTAGAGAAACTGTTGGCTAATCCTTTTACAGGAGATGGAACATCACATCCCGACTTTCATCTAATATATGTAGATGAAGTTTCTGGTTTATTTAAGCTTGCAGGTTTGCCCGAGGATGAGGTCAATAAGAAGGTCTTTCCCTTATCTTTGAGGGGATAAAGCATTGACATGGTATATGCTATGTGATGATACTGGATCATGGAACTACAACCGATTGAAATTGGAATTTCATCAAAGGTTTTATCCTATGCATTTGGTACATCGTGATCGGAATTATATTTATAATTTTTGGCCTCGTGACAGAGAAAGAATCGCTCAAGCTTGGGGGAGGCTTAAATCAATGTTATATTCATGCCCCAACTATGAGCTCTCGAGATAAATTATCATTCAGAACTTTTATGCTCGACTTTCTCATGATAATCGCACCATGCTTGACACTTCTTGTACCGGTTCTTTCATGAAGAGATATATTGACTTCAAATGAAATTTATTGGAAAGAATTAAACGCAACTTTGAAGATTGGGAGTTTGAAGAAGGTAAGGAGTCACGTATGAATCTCAAGTTTGATTGCGTTAAATCCTTTGTCGAAACAAATACTTTTTGTGATTTTAACGCTAAGTATGGACTTGACTCTGAGATAGTAGCTTCATTGTGTGAATCATTTGCTGCTCATATTGATCTCCCTAAAGAGAAGTGGTTTAAATATCATCCTCCTTAGAAGTCAATGTAGTTAAACCCAATCCAGTTGAAGAGAAAATCATTGCCTTTAATGATCCTATTGTTCCCAGTGCTTACATTGAGAAACCACCTTTCCCTGTTAGGATAAAGGATCATTCTAAAGCTATTATCAAAGATCTTCTGTCCGACAATATTGTGGGCCATGATATTCACTTCGGTGAAGATGCTGCTAGAATTGCTAAACCTCATGCTAGAGACAAACATAGGCCTGTTGTTGGCACGCCTGTTGTTTCTGTTAAGATAGGAGATCATTGTTATCATGGTTTATGTGATGTGGGTGCTAGTGTTAGTGCAATACCTCAATCTTTATATGATGAAATTAAAGACGAGATTGCACCTGTTGAGATGGAACCTATTGATGTCACTATTCAGCTTGCCAATAGAGATACTATCTGCTCTTTGAGAATTGTTAGAGATGTCGAAGTCTTGTGCGGTAAAACGAAGTATCCTGCTGATTTTCTCGTTCTTGCTACCACACAAGATAGCTTTTGTCCCATCATATTTGGCAGACCTTTTCTCAATACTGTCAATGCTCATATTGATTGTGAAAAGCAAACTGTCACTGTTGGCTTTGAAGGTCTATCACATGAGTTCAATTTCTCCAAGTTTGGTAGACAACCTCATGAAAAAGAGTTGTCTAGTAAGGATGAAATTATTGCTCTAGCTTCTATTGTTGTGCCTCCTACTGATCCTTTAGAGAAATACTTGCTTGAGCATGAAAATGGTATGCATATGGATGAAAGGAATGAGATAGATAGAGTTATCTTTGAACAACATCCTATCCTTAAGAATAATTTGCATGTTGAACTGCTTGGAGATCCACCCCCACCAAAGGGTGATCCTGTGTTCGAGCTTAAACAGTTGCCAGATACTCTTAAGTATTCTTATCTTGATGAAAAAGAGATATATCCTGTTATTATTAGTGCTAGCCTCTCAGAGCATGAAGAAAAGAAGTTACTAAAAACTCCGAGGAAGCACCGTGCTGCTATTGGATATACTCTTGATGATCTTAAGGGCACTAGTCCCACTCTATACCAACACAAGATTAAAACCGATCCTGATTCCAAACCAGTTGTCGATCATCAACGGAGATTAAATCCTAAGATGAAAGAGGTAGTAAGAAAAGAAATACTAAAGCTCCTGGAAGCGGGTATTATCTATCCTGTTGCTCATAGTGATTGGGTGAGTCTGGTGCATTGCGTCCCTAAGAAGGGAGGTATTACTGTTGTCCCTAATGATAAGGATGAATTGATCCCTCAGAGGATTATTACTGGCTATAGGATGGTGATTGATTTTAGGAAATTGAATAAAGCCACTAGGAAAGATCATTACCCTTTGCCTTTTATTGACCAAATGCTAGAAAGACTGTCTAAACACACAAACTTCTGCTTTCTAGATGGTTATTCTGGTTTCTCCCAAATACCTGTTGCACAATCTGATCACGAGAAAACCACTTTCACCTGCCCTTTCGGTACCTTTGCTTACAGACGTATGCCTTTTGGCTTATGTAATGCTCCTGCTACCTTTCAAAGATGTATGATGGCTATATTATCTGACTTTTGTGAAAAGATTGTTGAAGTTTTCATGGATGACTTCTCCGTTTACGGGTCTTCTTTTGATGATTGCCTCAACAACCTTGATCGAGTCTTGCAGAGATGTACAGATACCAACCTTGTCTTGAATTGGGAGAAGTGCCACTTTATGGTTAATGAAGGCATCGTCTTAGGACATAAAATTTCTGAAAGAAGTATTGAAGTCGATAAGGCTAAAGTTGATGCAGTCGAGAAAATGCCATGCCCTACAGATATCAAAGGTATAATAAGTTTCCTTGGTCATGCTGGTTTCTATAGAAGGTTCATTAAGGACTTTTCTAAGATTTCTAGGCCTCTTACCAATCTCTTGCAAAAGGATATTCCTTTTGTTTTTCACGATGATTGTGAGTAAGCCTTCGAAATACTTAAAAAGGCCTTGATAACTGCGCCTATTGTTCAACCACCTGATTGGAACTTACCTTTTGAAATCATGTGTGATACTAGTGATTATGTTGTTGGCGTTGTTCTAGGACAAAGAGTTGATAAGAAGTTGAATGTTATTCACTATGCTAGTAAAACTCTAGACAGTACCCAAAGAAACTATGCTACTACGGAAAAGGGATTTGTAGCAGTCGTGTTTGCATGTGAAAAGTTCAGGTCTTACATTGTTGATTCCAAAGTCACTATTCACACTGATCACGCTGCTATTAAGTACCTCATGGAGAAGAAAGATGCTAAACCTAGACTTATCAGATGGGTTCTCTTGCTACAAGAATTTGATTTGCATGTTGTCGATAGGAAGGGTGCTGAGAACCCCGTAGCAGATAACTTGTCTAGGTTGGAGAATGTTCTTGATGACCCACAACCTATTGATGATAGCTTTCCTGATGAGCAATTGAATGTCATCAATGCTTCACGTAGTACACCGTGGTATGCTGATTATGCAAATTATATCGTCGCCAAATATATACCACCTAGTTTCACATACCAGCAAAAGAAGAAATTCTTCTTTGATTTGAGACATTACTTTTGGGATGATCCTCACCTTTATAAGGAAGGAGTAGATGATGTTATTAGATGTTGTGTACCTGAACATGAACAAGGAGAGATCCTAAAAAAGTGTCACTCCGAGGCTTACGGAGGACACCATGCGGGAGATAGAACTGCACACAAGGTATTGCAATCAGGTTTCTATTGGCACACTCTCTTCAAGTGTAACATCCCAAAATTATAAATTTTGGAATGTTAATATAATTATTAGATTGATTGTTTGTTTGTTTGCTGAGTGATTGAAACTTGTGTGAAATTTGAAACTTTTTGAAACTTTTGAATGAGAGGGAATAAAATGACTTTCCCCTTCTCCGGTGAATTCAAATTCAATCTTTTAGAAGCAAAGAGAGAAGATGACATGACTTCTTCAACTATAAAGAATTTGAACGGGGATATTTGCATTGAATTCTTTTGCATTTCCATTCGTTTTCTTCGTGCAACAAAATGTCGGGAAATACAATCTAGAGAGGAGGAACATGACCCTCGAACCCACGGGCATTTTGAAAGTTAATTGAACCCTCAAACTTAGAGGGTCATTTGAAAATTATTTGCAAAAGAAAATAAACCTTTTAGGAAATTTTGTAAAAATAATTTTTTCTGAAGTATTTATTTTTGCCTTGGAAAAATGTTAATCGAGTAGAGGATCTTTTTCTGAAAATTTTGGTATATAATACCCCTATATTTGGATTTTATTTTATTCCTTTCTATTATCTTTTCTTTCTGTTTTCGAAAAAAATACAAAATCGGGCAGGATATCTTTTTTTTTAGGAAAGCGCCCTGGGCGCGATTTACCTCGGCCCAGATCCCCCCTGGCCCGGGATCCCTCCCTCCTTTCCTTCTCGGTCAACCGACCGAGCCAGCCCCGCCGCCCCCCCCCCCCTCGCTGCCAGTAGGCCCCACCTGGCCGACCCGAGCCCCGCACCGGTCACCCCTCCCCCGCGCCTCCCTCCACCTTCCTTCTTCCCGAGCCGAACCTGCCATTGTCGAGGACCTTCCTTGCCTCCCCCAATTCCCTTCCCTCTGGAGCTCCCCCACTCCCCTATAAGTAGCCGGCCCTGAGTCCCCTCCGCAGCCCCGTTCCCACCCTCGCCGCCACCCCACCCCGTCCCCTCCACCGCCCCCCGGAGCCTCTCCCCTCGCCGGAGGACTGCCGCCGCCGCCGCCCCGTCCCCTCCACCGCCCCCCCCCCCCCCCCCGGAGCCCTCCCCTCGTCGGCGACCACCTTCCCCGCCGGAGTAGTCTCCCAGCCACGGTAGACTCTCTCTTCCTCTCTGTTGTTCTTCTTTTTCTTTTGTAGCCCTTAGATCTTTATTCAATGGTTTAGATTAGATCCTAGAATAACCCTTCGGTTTAGAGTAGAAAACCGGCAGTTTTATTTCACTTAATCTTTTAGCCAGCAAGTTTTGCTAGCCCTCGGCCGTTTGCTCCTAACCTTGCAACAAACACCCCTCGCAGCCTATCGTAGCGCGCCACGTGTACCCCCCTGTTAGTTACTAGTTAGCTTCATTTTTTCTGCCTATTTGGAAAAACAGAAAAGTTTCTGTTTTGTTTAGCCTCTAACTTTTGGTCCCGAAGTCCAATGATAGTTATTCTTTTTCCAGTAGCTCACAAATTTCCTGTAGTTTTTAAAAACATATAATTTGTCTGTGTTTGAAATTTTCAAATATAAGTTAGATCAGATTTAGTTTAAACCTTGTTTTGCATATTCCGGGAGTTTAAAAATAGCTTTTAATTTGATTCCTTTTGGTACTGATCACTAGATATCTTATTTATCAGTGGTAAAAATTTCAGATTTGTTTGAGTATTTTAGCTCACTGTTTCATGTGAAACAATTTCTGTTTCACCTCTTTTAGGATTTCGGCTAATTCCAATTCTATTTTTGTTTTAAAATATTTTCTTTATTATTTCAGAAAGATTATTATGTTTTGTTTATGTTAGTTAAATAATAGTTTTGCAAAGTTTTATTTCATTTTTATTTGTTTTCATGAAATCAATTCTAGTTCCTTAGTAACTTGCAATTGGTTTCACCACTGTTTCAAATCCCGTTTGGGAATACTTTCAAAAGGTTTTGTGAAAAAATACTTTATTTTATCTTAGTTAAATTTATATCTTAGTTCCTTGTTATTATTTTCTATTAGACAAAAACTATTTAGTGTTTGACGTAGTAGAAGACTCCCTAGTCTTATTTGAAGTTTCTTTCGGATTCTATTTCGCTCTCTCTTTTGTTTTGATTGCTAGAATGATTGCTAGTACGAGTGCTTATGTGAATGATATGTTTGTTATATAGATTTCATCGGAGAGTGACGAGTAGTCTATCAAGTTATTTCTCGAGAAATTCTTCTTCGTCAACATCACCAGGCAAGTCACTTTGATCATACTATCACCTATGTTTTATGCATCGTAGTTCTACCATCCTATGCCCAATTGCATGCTGAGTAGGTACTTGGAAATTTTAGTATAGATTGTAGTATCATGTGGTAGGCACACAACAACCCCGATACTTGGCCCCGGGACGACAAATTTCATATTGCTATGCTTGAGTAGACGGGATTTTGGTTGAGTGCATAACACGAGTGATGCGAGGTTGATTAAATAATCAAGACCGGTTAAGACAAGATTTTCAAGACCTCGGACGCAATGCAACTCTGGGTGAAGGACGGTTGATCGGCTCCCTGGAGAACCCAGTGGATGCCCGGGATGCTGGGGACGGCCATGACATCCTGCGGAAAGCTTCACCCAGGCTCAAAGAGACGGACGGATATTTTCAAGACCCAAGGCTTACCTGCACAGCCACAAGTCATTATGGGCTCTGGCTTGGTTGGACAACACGGCGACTCTGGACAGGCGGTGCTAGCAGATGTAGAAGAACGATAGGAATGGATGGGCACCGACAGGGATTCAGAGGGACCCATTGAAAGACCATGTTTTGATCATCCGGTCTTCAAACACCCTGAAGTGCGAGGACATACACGGAGGCGATCAAATCTTGTGGGGAACGTGTGCAAAGCTCTGCAGAGTACTCAAACCTAATCGATTAGCCGTGTCCACGGTCATGGACAACTTGAGCCAAAGGAACTGAAGTTATCTGGATTTCTCAACACCATTAAATATATTTGATGAGGGTAACTATTGACAACTCGGGTACGAGAACTGGTTGGCGGAACCATCTCGTTAACAACCAACAATGTAGTAACATTTTGCTTTTAGCCCACTCTTGTTGTAGGAGAAAAACTTGCTTTACGCTAAAACTTGTAGCCCCACCTGCCATATATGCATATAGTATAGATGATTACTTTTCACCCCTCTCTTATGTGACTTGCCGGCATATTCAATATGCTGACCTACACGGCTGCAACGTCTTATGTTGCAGATATTTTCTTCGACGAGTAAGAGTACGATTCAGGGTTACGGTCTACACTCAACTTGTCGTTGGTGTTTATTGGGACTCCACCCCCTTGACCGCTTCCGCTGAGATATTTAAGGTATATATCAGTTTTACGCTATTTACATGTGATTGCACTTTGATATATACATTGATGTACTGTGTGTGCCAGCATACCGATCCAGGGATGGCACAGAAACACAGAGGCTTGACTCGTCTTGAGTCGGGTCGCTGCAGAAATGGCATCAGAGCACATGTTGACTGTAGGACGTGACCCTAGAAATTGGAAATTTCTTAGGAAAGGATCTCTCAAAAATTTCTATTTTTTCAAGAACATCCTTCATTTCTCATCTCTTCTGATTTTATCAAATGTTCTCTCTCACCTCAAATAGTTATACAATCCCCTTACCCCTTCGACCTCATGAAGAATCAACGGAGTTCTAATTCAAAGTAAAGAGGATTTCACCACGCGTTTGAAGAATTGAAGCTACACCAACAGTAGACTCTCAAGACCCTGAAGTGTCCGAATAATTATATGACTATTAGAAGTCCAAACCCCTGTTATATACCCACGTTAGTTACGATGATTTGTGAGCCGTCATTGGTGTGTGTTGTCCGACGGCAACAACAAAAATCTATTCTCAAAAATATTGTTTGTATTGTGTGTATTTTCACCCCTCTCTTATGTGACTTGCCGGGATATTCAATATGCTGACCTACACAGCTGCAACGTCTTATGTTGCAGATATTTTCTTCGACGAGTAAGAGTACGATTCAGGGTTACGGTCTACACTCAACTTGCCGTTGGTGTTTATTGGGGCTCCACTCCCTTGACCGCTTCCGCTGAGATATTTAAGGTATATATCAGTTTTACGCTATTTACATGTGATTGCACTTTGATATATATATTGATGTATTGTGTGTGCCAGCATACTGATCCAGGGATGGCACGGAAACACAGAGGCTTGACTCGTCTTGAGTCGGGTCGCTACAGACTCTCTTAATCGTCTCATCCCCAAAACCTCAACCCTACCAGATGGAGTATGAAGCTGGACTTGTAGTCTCTGGACCAATGACCCAGCTGGAGGCTGAAATATGGATTCAAAACATGGAGAACCACTTCGGGAGCAACTTGGTCTCAAGGAAGCATGAAGTGGAACACGCTCTTCAGTACTTTACGCAAAGTGCTGCAATCTGGTGTAAAATGCATCATGCCATACAAGGATTTAGTGGAGCAAAAACTTGGGACGAATTCAAGAACACGCTGTTAAGATCTCGTCTCATTCGGAAGGGCTATGATAATCCGAAGGAGAGGACTTGTGCATGCAAGATCTGTGGAGAAATAGGACACACCCAGGAGGAACACAAGGATGGATGCACTCATTGTGAAGAAAATCACCCAGCTGAGGAATGCCCAAGTAGTCAGGTGACTTGTTTCCTTTGTGAAGGAACCACCCACTACCCAGCTTAGTGTCACATTTACCCCAAGGTGCAACAAGTTGTCAAGCAGCAGAAAGATGCAGTGGAGGAAACACTCAAGAAGAAGATTCTAGAAGAGCCAGTGATGAACGAAAATATTGAAGACCCTGATAGACAAGGACTGACCAGATTTTTCTCCAATGCATGCTACTCATGTGGAGAAGGACATTATTCACAGGACTGCACGAAGATAAGCCAAGAGTATCTGGGAAACTTCCCGACGGAAGAAGTGGAGTTTGATCCACTTGAAATAGAAGAACTGGCCAAAATGAAGGAGTCCGGAAAGAAGAAAAAGTACCTTCGGAAGAACCAAATCTCTGCAGATATAGACCTGAGTCATGTCAAATGTTACAAGTGTATGAAATTTGGCCACCACAAATATATGTGCTTAGGAAGGAAGCCGGGAATCCAAGGAGCAAAAGCAGAAGCTAAGAAGCCTCGAGACTTGTCAGAACTCATTTGCTTTTGTTGCAAGGAAGCAGGACATTTTTCCAGCGATTGTCCACAAAGGAAGAAAGCTAGAAAGGAGTAGATAAGTTTTGACCATGGCAATAAGTGTAATCCGAAGCACTCTTGTTTTTCATGAGATCATGGAGTGAAATTTTTGTAACAGAAGTCCCTGAGATTGTAATAACATCATGAATTAATGGAATTTATTGTCTCATGATTGCCTAGGTTGAAAATGTATGCGTTGTTTCTCTACGAGCAAAGCTCTCTGAAAAATTATGAGGATAGAGAAATTATGGTCTATGCAGGCATGAGTATAATTCATTTAAGTGTGGTAGTAATCGGTAAACGCACAGGATCCACTGAGTAGGAATGTACCATGATTACCAAGGAGACACATACATTCCTCTGAGTACCTATTTACTGACACCGGCAGATGACAACTCTCTACGAGTCATTCCTCAAAGGCCCAGAAATGATCATGACCCTGACCAGTGATCATGATTACCCAAAAATCCTGAAGGACATGATGAAGCACATTCATCTTGAAGGAGATGCAGTCTACAAAGGCTACTCATTCATGGAGAATGGAGTGGAACTTTGGTACGTGGAAGTACACCTCCACCATGTGAAAGGAGTTTGTCCAAAGACTATGGGACAATACTTTTTCATTTCATGTGTACCACGAGCAACCTTCTTTGATGTTGTTCGTGAAGCTGCCATGGAAGCCATACGTCAGATTGGAGAAATACTTGAAGCAAGACTCCGTCATACCCAGGAATACCTGAGTGAAGTGCATGCGGAGATGATGGAGATGAAGCTCATGACCACCATGATGAAGCAAAAAGATGGATGATTTCAAGGAGCACATTGGAAAGTTCCAGTGGAACTAAAGTACCTCCAAGAGAGGCAGATGAATAAAGTTGGCAGAAATGCTTGACCATACCGAACAATGTGGATGACAGCATTTGTAATAGAGTACTTTTGAATTGGAGTTTTTGATAAGAAATTAAGGATGTAATAAAGGATTGATTATGAAATGAATATGATTTATGGAAGAAGCTATGATGGATCAGCAAAACGTTTTCTTAGGAGCATACGAAAACCTGAGAGTTGTGAAGATACGATAGATGTTTCGTTCAGCTTGCAGAACCAATGGATTATCCGAACATCGTTCGTGGACAAGAGAAATTCGGCAACGCTTGTGAGGATGCCCAAGTGTTAGAATGCGAGATTCGCTAAACCTTATACAGAGAAATGATTTGGGTGCGGCATGGATTGATCACCATGACGACTTACTCTTATCATTTATCTTGCTATTCGGGATGGTAAATCTGAGAGACTTACCCATATAAAGAGACGACGTTCTTTGAAGCTTTTGTTTAAGCCTTATAATGGTACAAGGAAAGCCCCAAGTACATGGCATTTGTTGTCACGCGTAGGAAATTTTACGGTGAGAATGAAACCAAGACCCCTCTCTCTGCAGGATAACCACAAATGGTAGACCACCATGAGAATCGTCGATAGGTTATTTAGAATTGACCACGAGATTGTCAGTTAAGAAGACCCAGTAACGGAAGAAGCTTATATCAACAGACGAACCCTCGATTTTGATGGAAACGTTATGAATATAACGGGAGAGCATCACCAAAGGATTTAGTATGAAGACTCTGAGAAGTCAGTTGCCAAAACCCCAGAGGATCGTTAAAACATTTTGAGGGACCAGTAATCCTTATTTTGAAATGTGGTAGCATCCCACTTTGCCGGAGGTTGGATTTGTTAGAAGACCACCAAACCCTAACCTTTCTTTCTAGCCTCTTAGAATCTCGAGGACGAGATTCATTTTAAGTGTGGTAGTTTGTAACATCCCAAAATTATAAATTTTGGAATGTTAATATAATTAGATTGATTGTTTGTTTGTTTGCTGAGTGATTGAAACTTGTGTGAAATTTGAAACTTTTCGAAACTTTTGAATGAGAGGGAATAAAATGACTTTCCCCTTCTCCGGTGAATTCAAATTCAATCTTTTAGAAGCAAAGAGAGAAGATGACATGACTTCTTCAACTATAAAGAATTTAAACGGGGATATTTGCATTGAATTCTTTTGCATTTCCATTCGTTTTCTTCGTGCAACAAAATGCCGGGAAATACAATCTAGAGAGGAGGAACATGACCCTCGAACCCACGGGCATTTTGAAAGTTAATTGAACCCTCAAACTTAGAGGGTCATTTGAAAATTATTTGCAAAAGAAAATAAACCTTTTAGGCAATTTTGTGAAAATAATTTTTTCTGAAGTATTTATTTTTGCCTTGGAAAAATGTTAATCGAGTAGAGGATATTTTTCTGAAAATTTTGGTATATAATACCCCTATATTTGGATTTTATTTTATTACTTTCTATTATCTTTTCTTTCTGTTTTTGAAAAAAATACAAAATCGGGCAGGATATCTTTTTTTTTAGGAAAGCGCCCTGGGCGCGATTTACCTCGGCCCAGATCCCCCGTGGCCCGGGATCCCTCCCTCCTTTCCTTCTCGGTCAACCGATCGAGCCAGCCCCCCCCCCACTGCCAGTAGGCCCCACCTGGCCGACCCGAGCCCCGCACCGGTCACCCCCTCCCCCGCGCCTCCCTCCACCTTCCTTCTTCCCGAGCCGAACCTGCCATTGCCGAGGACCTTCCTTGCCTCCCCCGATTCCCTTCCCTCTCGAGCTCCCCCACTCCCCTATAAGTAGCCGGCCCCGAGTCCCCTCCGCAGCCCCGTTCCCACCCTCGCCGCCACCCCGCCCCGTCCCCTCCACCGCCCCCCTGGAGCAGCACCCCGTCCCCTCCACCGCCCCCCGGAGCCTCTCCCCTCGCCGAAGGACTGCCGCCGCCACCGCACCGTCCCCTCCACCGCCCCCCCGGAGCCCTCCCCTCGTCGGCGACCACCTTCCCCGCCGGAGTAGTCTCCCAGCCACGGTAGACTCTCTCTTCCTCTCTGTTGTTCTTCTTTTTCTTATGTAGCCCTTAGATCTTTCTTCAATGGTTTAGATTAGATCCTAGAATAACCCTTCGGTTTAGAGTAGAAAACCGACGGTTTTATTTCACTTAATCTTTTAGCCAGCAAGTTTTGCTAGCCCTCGGCTGTTTGCTCCTAACCTTGCAACAAACACCCCCCGCAGCCTATCGTAGCGCGCCACGTGTACCCCCCTGTTAGTTACTAGTTAGCTTCATTTTTTCTGCCTATTTGGAAAAACAGAAAAGTTTCTGTTTTGTTTAGCCTCTAACTTTTGGTCCCGAAGTCCAATGATAGTGATTCTTTTTCCAGTAGCTCACAAATTCCCTGTAGTTTTTAAAAACATATAATTTGTCTGTGTTTGAAATTTTCAAATATAAGTTAGATCAGATTTAGTTTAAACCTTGTTTTGCCTATTCCAGGAGTTTAAAAATAGATTTTAATTTGATTCCTTTTGATACTGATCACTAGAGATCTTATGTACCACTGGTAAAAATTTCAAATTTGTTTGAGTATTTTAGCTCACTGTTTCATGTGAAACAATTTCTGTTTCACCAATTTCTGTTTCACCTCTTTTAGGATTTCGGCTAATTCCTTTTCTATTTTTGTTTTAAAATATTTTCTTTATTATTTCAGAAAGATTATTATGTGTTGTTTCTGTTAGTTCAATAATAGTTTTGCAACAAGTTTTATTTTATTTTTATTTGTTTTCATGAAATCAATTCTAGTTCCTTAGTAACTTGCAATTGGTTTCACCACTGTTTCAAATCCCGTTTGGGAATACTTTCAAAAGGTTTTGTGAAAAAATACTTTATTTTATCTTAGTTAAATTTATATCTTAGTTCCTTGTTATTATTTTCTGTTAGACAAAAACTATTTAGTGTTTGACGTAGTAGAAGACTCCCTAGTCTTATTTGAAGTTTCTTTCGGATTCTATTTCGCTCTCTCTTTTGTTTTGATTGCTATAATGAGTGCTAGTATGAGTGCTTATGTGAATGATATGTTTGTTATATAGATTTCATCGGAGAGTGACGAGTAGTCTATCAAGTTATTTCTCGAGAAATTCTTCTTCGTCAACATCACCAGGCAAGTCACTTTGATCATACTATCACCTATGTTTTATGCATCGTAGTTCTACCATCCTATGCCCAATTGCATGCTGAGTAGGTACTTGGAAATTTTAGTATAGATTGTAGTATCATGTGGTAGGCACACAACAACCCCGATACTTGGCCCCGGGACGACAAATTTCATATTGCTATGCTTGAGTAGACGGGATTTCGGTTGAGTGCATAACACGAGTGATGCGAGGTTGATTAAATAATCAAGACCGGTTAAGACAAGATTTTCAAGACCTCGGACACAATGCAACTCTGGGTGAAGGACGGTTGATCGGCTCCCTGGAGAACCCAGTGGATGCCCGGGATGCTGGGGACGGCCATGACATCCTGCAGAAAGCTTCACCCAGGCTCAAAGAGACGGACGGATATTTTCAAGACCCAAGGCTTACCTGCACAGCCACAAGTCATTATGGGCTCTGGCTTGGTTGGACAACGCGGCGACTCTGGACAGGCGGTGCTAGCAGATGTAGAAGAACTGTAGGAATGGATGGGCACCGACAGGGATTCAGAGGGACCCGTTGAAAGACCATGTTTTGATCATCCGGTCTTCAAACAACCTGAAGTGCGAGGACATACACGGAGGCGATCAAATCTTGTGGGGAACGTGTGCAAAGCTCTGCAGAGTACTCAAACCTAATCGATTAGCCGTGTCCACGGTCATGGACAACTTGAGCCAAAGGAACTGAAGTTATCTGGATTTCTCAACACCATTAAATATATTTGATGAGGGTAACTATTGACAACTCGGGTACGAGAACTGGTTGGCGGAACCATCTCGTTAACAACCAACAATGTAGTAACATTTTGCTTTTAGCCCACTCTTGTTGTAGGAGAAAAACTTGCTTTACGCTAAAACTTGTAGCCCCACCTGCCATATATGCATATAGTATAGATGATTACTTTTCACCCCTCTCTTTTGTGACTTGCCGGCATATTCAATATGCTGACCTACATGGCTGCAACGTCTTATGTTGCAGATATTTTCTTCGACGAGTAAGAGTACGATTCAGGGTTACGGTCTACACTCAACTTGCCGTTGGTGTTTATTGGAACTCCACTCCCTTGACCGCTTCCGCTGAGATATTTAAGGTATATATCAGTTTTACGCTATTTACATGTGATTGCACTTTGATATATACATTGATGTACTGTGTGTGCCAGCATACTGATCCAGGGATGGCACAGAAACAGAGAGGCTTGACTCGTCTTGAGTCGGGTCGCTACATCAAGGATGCCCGTAAGTTTGTCTTGTCTTGTGGCGAATGTCAAAGAATAGGTAATATCAGTAAACGTTAGGAAATGCCTATGAATTATTCACTTGTCATTGAACCATTTGATGTTTGGGGTTTTGATTATATGTGACCTTTTCCAAAGTCCAACGGGTACACTCATATCCTAGTTGTTGTTGATTACGTTACTAAGTGGGTAGAAGCTATCCCAACTAGTAGTGCTGATCACAACACCTCTATTAGGATGCTTAAAGAAGTTATTTTCCCTAGATTTGGAGTCCCTAGATATCTAATGACTGATGGTAGTTCACATTTCATTCATGGTGCTTTTCGTAAAACGCTTGCTAAGTACGATGTCAATCATAGAATTGCATCTACCTATCATCCTCAGTCCAGTGGTCAAGTAGAGCTAAGTAATAGAGAGATTACACTAATTCTACAAAAGACTGTTAATAGGTCTAGAAAGAATTGGTCTAAGAAGCTTGATGATGCACTGTGGGCTTATAGAACTTCTTATAAGAACCCCAGGGGCATGTCTCGGTACAAAATGGTTAACGGCAAAGCATGTCATTTACCTCTTGAGCTAGAACATAAGGTTTATTGGGCAATCAAAGAGCTCAACTTTGATTTCAAACTTGCTGGTGAGAAGAGGTTATTTGATATTAGCTCACTTGATGAATGGAGAACTCAGGCATATGAAAATGCCAAGTTGTTTAAATAAAAGGTTAAGAGGTGGCATGATAAAAGGATACAAAACCGTGAGTTCAATGTAGGTGATTATATCTTGCTATACAATTCTCGTTTAAGATTTTTTGCAGGCAAGCATCTCTCTAAATGGGAAGGTCCCTACATTGTTGAGGAAGTATATCGTTCCGGTGCCATCAAGATCAACAACACGGAAGGTAATTTTCCGAGAGTGGCAAATGGGCAAAGAATCAAGCATTATATCTCAGGTACTCCCATAAATGTTGAAAGCAATATTATCAATACCATAACTCCGGATGAGTACATAAGGGATATTTATCAGCCTGTTTCAGACTCCAAAAATGAAGAGGTATGTGATTCGGTAAGTAAACCGACTCCAAAACTTTTCTAGTAGGAATTTTTCTCTGTTTTGGATTTTTTTAGAAAAATAGAAAAAATTGAAGCAGTCCGGAAAGCGCACGAGGAGGCGACAAGCCTGCCAGGCGCGGGCCACCCCCGTGGCCGCGCCTGGGAGGCTTGTGACCACCTCGTGTGCCTCCCGGACTCCGTTTTCTTGCGGAGTACTCCTTCTGGTCGGGAAAAATCATTATATATTCTCCCGAAAGATGTGACCCTTGTATCACACAATTTTTCTTTGTTTTCGTTTCGAGCCTGTTTCTGCCGCAGATTTAGAGCATGTCGTCTGAGGAATCTGTAGGGGAGAACGATCTCCCTCGAGTCTATGAAGAAGTAAATGCTGATCTGGAAAGAATGGAGGTCATGGAGGCCAAGGAAAGGCTACCTAAAGAAACTAAGGGCAAACATAAGGAGAAGAATCCGGCGTTGGACGAAGGGCAATCTGTGTTCAACAAGGAAGAAGCTGAGGAAGAGGATTTTCTTCAACCTTACCTCCACCTTTTACCTCCATCCTTGATCGAGCTCTTGAGGTTATGTGAAATAACTCGTGTTTGTAATACTTATCTCACTCGTGAAGTTGTTTTGCTGGAGAAACATATCACATAGCTCCAAGGTATAAATCAAAGATTGATGGCCCTCTTGGAATCAAAAGACAAAACAACTCCACCACCATCACCATCGAAGGAAGACAACTAAGCACGGGTATGGGCAATCCCCTTCGCTTGTGCCAAGCTTGGGGGAGTTGCCCCGGTATCGTATCAACATCACATCTTTTGCCTTTACCTTTTCTTAGTTCGATCCTTTCTGGTCTTATCTTTCTCTAGTAGAATAAAGTTCTTAGTGTTTTAGGCTTGAGTTTTGCTTTGTGTCACCCCTGATGTATTCGAGGTTGTGAGTCATATAATAAAGAGAGTTTTAGTTAATGGCCTTGCCTCATGCCATGATCAAGAGAATGATAAAAGAACAAAAGCATGAAAGATCATGTAATGATCTTATGGGAAGTGATGACTTCACATATAAAAAGAATGTTGATTGAAACTTGTCGTGGGTGGACAAACGTAGACTTTGGTCATTGTTGCAATTAATAGGAAGTGATAAAGAAGGAGAGGTTCACATATAAATATATCATCTTGGGCACCATCTATGATTGTGACCACTCACTAAACTATTACATGCTTAGAAGTAGATATTGGACAAGGAAGACCACATAATGAATTATGTTTGCTTGGTTCCGAACAATGTTATATAATTAGAGATCCCTTAGCATGTGATGCTTGCTTCCACCTCATATCAGCCAAAAATTCTGCACTGAGTAGAGATACTACTTGTGCATCCATAAACCTTCAACCCAGTTTTGCCATGAGAGTCCACCATACCTACCTATGGATTGAATAAGATCCCTCAAGTAAGTTGTCATCGGTGCAAGCAATAAAAATTGCTCCCTAAATATGTATGATCTATTAGTGTGTGGAAAATAAGCTTTGTACGAACCTATGATGAGGAAGACATAAAAGCGACGGACTGCATAATAAAGTTCTTTATCACAGGAGGCAATATAAAGTGACGTTCCTTCACATTAAGAGGTCGCACATCCAAACCTCAAAAGCGCATGACAACCTCTGCTTCCCTCTACGAAGGGCCTATCTTGTATCTTTACTTTTTATCCTTGAAAGAGTCATGGTGATCTACACCAATTCCTTATTTTGCCTTTATCTTGGCTAACGTCATATGCTAGGGAAAGATCTATATTCATATGTCAACTTGGAAGTAAGTATTCATGAATTATTATTGTTGACATTACCCTTGAGGTAAATAGTTGGGAGGCGAAACTATAAGCCCCTATCTTTCTCCGTGTCTGACTGAAACTTTGATCTCATGAGTACCACGTGAGTTGTACCAAAAGATGATTGAGTATGTGGATTTGCTTTACAAGCTCTTATTTGACTCTTTCCGATGTTATGATAAATTGCAATTGCTTCAATGACTAAAGGCTATTGGTTGTTAATTCTCAATAAGGTTCTTGATCCATACTTTACTTTGTGAAGGAATTATCACTTTAGCATAAGAGATGATATGATGATATTGTTGTTCTGATTATGATCATGATGCCCTGCATGTCCGTATTTTGTTTTGTCGACACCTCTCTCTCTCTAAACATGTGGGCATATTTATTGATCTCGGCTTTCGCTTGAGGACAAGCGAGGTCTAAGCTTGGGGGAGTTGATACGTCCATTTTGCATCATGCTTTCATGTTGATATTTATCGCTTTATGGGCTGTTATTACACTTCACGGTACAATACTTATGTCGTTTCTCTCTTATTTTGCAAGGTTTACATGAAGAGGGAGAATGCCGGCAGCTGGAATTCTGGCCTGAAAAAGGAGCAAGTTTGAGATACCTATTGTGCGCAACTCCAAAAGCCGTGAAAATCAACGAGGAATTATTTTGGAATTTATAAAAAATACTGGGCCGAAGAAGTACCAGAGGGGAGCCACCAGGAGGCCACAAGCCTGCTAGGCGCGGCCTACCCCCCTGGCCGTGCCTAGGGGGCTTGTGGGCTCCCTGCTGGCCCTCTGGCTCCCCTCTTTTGCTATAAGAAGGGTTTCATTTCAGAAAAAATCAGGAGGAGGCTTTCGGGAGGAATCACCGCCGCCACGAGGCGGAACTTGAGCAGAACCAATCTAGAGCTCCGGCAGGATCGTCCTGCCGGGGAAACTTCCCTCCCGGAGGGGGAAATCGTCGCCATCGTCATCACCAACACTCCTCTCATCGGAGGGGACTCATCACCATAGACATCTTCATCAGCACCATCTCATCTCCAAACCCTAGTTCATCTCTTGTAACCAATCTCCGTCTCGCGACTCCGATTGGTACTTGTAAGGTTGCTAGTAGTGTTAATTACTCTTTGTAGTTGATGCTAGTTGGATTACTCGATGGAAGATTATATGTTCAGATCCTTGATGCTATTCAATACCTCTCTGGTCATGAATATTATTATGCTTTGTGAGTAGTTACTTTTGTTCCTGAGGACATGGGATAAGTCTTGCTATAAGTAGTCATGTGAATTTGGTATTCGTTCGATATTTTGATGGGTTGTATGTTGTTTTTCCTCTAGTGGTGTTATGTCAACGTCGACTACATAACACTTCACCATTATTTGGGCCTAGAGGAAGGCACTGGGAAGTAGTAAGTAGATGATGGGTTGCTAGAGTGACAGAAGCTTAAACCCTAGTTTATGCGTTGCTTCGTAAGGGGCTAATTTGGATCCACTAGTTTAATGCTATGGTTAGACTTTGTCTTCATTCTTCTTTCGTAGTTGCGGATGCTTGCGAGAGAGGTTAATCATAAGTGGGAGGTTTGTCCAAGTAAGGGCAGCACCCAAGCACCGGTCCACCCACATATCAAACTATCAAAGTAGCAAATGCGAATCATATGAACATGATGAAAACTAGTTTGACAGAAATTCCCATGTGTCCTCGGGAGCGCTTTACCTCCTATAAGAGTTTGTCCAGACTTGTCCCTTGCTACAAAAAGTATTGGACCATCTTGTTGTACCTTTGTTACTTGCTACTTGCTACGAATCATCTTATCACGCAACTATTTTTTACCGATAATTTCAGTGCTTGCAGAGAATACCTTGCTGAAAACTACTTGTCAGATCCTTCTGCTCCTCGTTGGGTTCAACACTCTTACTTATCGAAAGGACTACGATAGATCCCCTATACTTGTGGGTCATCACTCCTCCTCCTCCTCCGGCGCAGGGGCAAGCGGGGGATCTCCGACGTGGAGGCGAGCGGGGATCTCCGACGCGGGGGGTTTCCTGCGCGACAGAGGAGCGTTGTGTTTGTTGGGAGTTTGCTAGGGAGGTTTTCAAAAAAATACCACGAGGACATATTTTTCGCACGAAGGGAGTATAACACTAAGCATAAAAGCAAGAAGCTGCGGCACATCAAGTTTAAATGCACAACGATGAAGAGATACACAGATACCACAATCACACCAAACAAACTTGTACCTCCATTGTGGCCAAGAAGGTGATGCTAACACATGAAAGATGTAAAGAGGAACCGAGGTTGTCAGATTAGTAAAGGTCTACTATTAGGAACAATGTTTGAGCGGCCGGAGCAATACATAACTCTGATGGAGTCGGATGAACTACAAAGAATATGGATGACTTAAAAGATTAATCGGGAGTTACGAGACTTCAAGCAGAGGAGAATTTGTGGCGGACGCGCTCTAGAGGAAGACCGCAGGCGATGCAGATGAGCTCCGATGACGACGGCGCATGGATGAACTCGCTCGCAACTGGAAACGCCGGCGGGCTCGACAGTGGCACTAGAGATGAGAGGTCTATTTATAAGAAAGGAGAACCCAAACGGCACGATAAAAACATGGGTCGTTGCAGTAATTAGTGGCTACAAAAAAGCCTCGATTCCCACACTTGACTGAATTTGACATCTATTTTAACAAGATTCGTTATGATGACACGAACATGTTAGGGCATCTCCAACAGTTTGTTGGTTAGGTTGTTGGTAAAATATGCCATGTCATCAACCAACACCTTAACATACAACTACTCCAATGGGTTGTATCTAGTTTGCCCAATAAGATGTGATGTAATAAATAAGGTGCTCTCTCATTCTACATTGGAGCTTGTGCAAGGGTGTTGGTTAATTTACATACAACCTTGCTCTCTTTCCTCATTTATTGCATGACACATCATCAAAAATCCTATGTGTCAAAATTACCAACAACTATCTTACAACCATTGGAGATGCCCTTAGAGGCCAACAATATGATGTCATCATGGTGATGGCTTAAAAGAAGCCAAGTCTTGATAAGGGAAAACGACCCGTCCACGGTTTTGACCAGGGCATACCTTGAGACGGTAGCTGAAGGGAAGTCGGCTTATAGATTTCAACAAAGATCATTTATATCTTTGGCTCCTTTTCAGGATGGAACTTAACATGGATAAATCCAAGTTAACCTGGGGCTAGTTGGGTATATACCCCACGGTAATGACCTGGCCAGAGTATGACCCGGCTCTTAAGTGACGGCTCATAACCAGGCAATTAAAGTCCATTAACGTTAGGGCCCATAATGAGGAAGAATGCAATGTTTATTCTATTTACATCAAATTTAGGAGTTCTGATGCATACTCAAAAGGAGTTCTGATGCATACTCCTTCCGTCCAGGTGTGTAGGGCGACTTTTAAAAAGCTCAGCGATTTAGGCAGGAAAGCATTGGACGAGAGCGCACGCAGTTTTTGCTAAAAAGGTGAAATAGTTTTGGAAATAAATTCCGTCATTAGGGATGCCGTCTCAGCTAACCCTGCATGCATTGGATCTTTCCTTTTCTCACGGGCCATGCATCCTGATGGGAACTGAAGAAATGAGAGGAGGTAGGTCGTAGTACTCCGAGGGGCATTTAATTGAGTACGAGGTTGTTGAGATAAACGAGGGCATTCAATTAAATTACGCCTAACACTTTTAAAATTCTTGAATTCTTAAAATCGTCCTATGCACTTGGACGAAGGGAGTACTCAAAATGAGGAAGTGTATGGGATTATGCGTGTTATTGCCTCCTTCCAGACCAGACTGTCCACTGGTGTTAAGTTAAGTGTCACAAGCGACACCTTAGAGTGGGCTTCTCGCGCATGCACTTCTATAGGAGCTCTTTCAAGTTGCTCAATGGTCCCTCTATGCAATTCTTCTGGATATTAAATAGTAGTCGAGATTATCTGTTTTCAATTACCTAATGGATATTTTAATGAAAGTGGATTATTTCACATATTAAGACCCTGTTTGGAACCACCCAGATTATATAATCTGATTTTTATAATCTATTATGTTTCCAAACAGGACAGTTTATATTGTAGGTTTTAAAAACTAGATGACCAGATTATTAAAAACTCATAATCTACTCTACCTCAACTAAAACCAGATTATGGATTACTAATGACCTATTACCCTTGTAAATTTGGAGATAATTACCTACTGCCACCGCCACCGTCCTATTTTTATAAACAGGACAGACATGTCATTGTACAATGTAAAATCTGAATTGCAATTTATATAATCTGGCCTCCAAACATGCCCACCTGAATTATTTTTATAAACCAGATTATATAATTTATCTTCATAATCCAGATTATTATAATCTATTGTGGTTCCAAACAGGGCCTAAATTTTACAATGCTAGTCACACAAATAGAAGGAAAATCAAATAAACCAAATCACAATTTATAAAGATCAGATATGGGAGCACCTGGAACTCATCTAGCTAAGACAAACCTATGGTCTCATTCACATATGATGTCAGCCTGTTTGCTCACCTATGATCTGGTTGTATTCTGTTTTTTTTTGTGTGTGTGTGGCTGGTCTAGCGTGTTTTCTTCATTTTTGTTGGGCTTGACTTGGCCTAACAACACCGTTATATTTCGTCGAGACGCTTGAGCTACTAGTAGTTGCTCCCGCCAAAAAAAAAAGAGTAGTTGCTCCCGCCAAAAAAACTAGTAGTTGTCGTTTGAAGACATGGAAGCTAGGTGGAAACTTGTAGAAAAAGAAAAGTTGAAGCAACAATTTACACCACAAACTAATTCACCCTGAAATTTTGTTGATTTCCTGTTATTTCATTTCACCATAATACGTTGGCAAAAATGTTGTTGCAAGTATAGTAATAGAGCCATGTAGATTTCCAGGTGTTTCATTTCACCATAAACCATGTGATTTTCTATTTCAAAAAAAATCATGAGTATGATTTAAAACTCCTCATATTTTAATTTGTTGTCAAATGCAAAAAATATGAAATATTAACAAACGTTTAAAAATCACAAAAATTATAGATAATTCATGATTTTAAAAAGTCATGATTAAAAATGGAAAAATAAATAAATAAAAACAAATCTATCATTAGTTATAGTCACGTTGGTGCCACCACAATTGCAGCGAGGGTTTAACACTTGCAATCGCCTAGGTCGCCGTGCACATGCAATTGGTTGCAACACTTTGTAATAGCGAGAAACCTAGAAAACCTGAAGTTGCGGCCTGCCTTGTGGAAACGTGTAGTTGCGCCCCATTGGGACATGAAATTGCAACAAAACCTAGAAAACATGCACTTGCAGTTCCCGCTTGAGGACATGCAATTGCGATAAAACCCCTAAAAAACTTACAGTTGCGACATGCCTTGAAAACCATGCAATTTCGATTCCCATCTTGGACCTTGCAGTTGCGATAATCCTAGAAAACATGCAGGTGTGACCTTCTTGAAAAAGACGCACTCGTGATGCTATTTAAGAACTTGCAGTGACGCTCCCCTTGAAAGAATGCAGTTGTGACCCCCAAACAAAAGCATGCACGCTCCCTTGAAAGCATGCAGTTGCGACATTGTTGAAAAAACATGCAGTTGCGACCCCGAAACAAAAGCATGCAGTTGCGATGCTCCCTTGAAAGCATGCAGTTACGACATTGTTAAAAAAACATGCCGTTGCGGCCCCAAAACAAAAGCATGCAGTTGCGACGCTCCCTTGAAAGTATGCAGTTGCGACATTGTTGAAAAAACATGCAGTTGCGGTCCCCCTTGAAAACACATGCAGTTGCTCCCACACGTTGAAAACATGCAATTGTGACCCCATTTAAAAACTTATAGTTGCAACCCTCTTGAAAATCATGCAGTTCCGACCCTTTTTTGACAGACATGCAGTTACGACCTCCCCATGACAGACATGCAGTTGCGACCTCTCCTTAAAAATATACAGTTGCGACTCATTTTAAAAACTTGGAGTTACGACCTATCATGAAAACATGCAGATAGTTGCCTTTTTGAAAAAATACAACTGCAACTTAAAGTTACAACACATCTTGAAAACATGCAATTCCAAATTGGGCTTTATAGGAACAGAAGACAATTTGATATGAAGACTGATGACATGAGCGAAGCATAGTTAAAACTAATGTTGTCCCATGAAAATAAGACAATTGCAAACAAACGTAGAAGAAAAAAAAAAGAAAAAAGCAATAATGAAGAACAAAAAGTAAAATAATAAAATTAATTGTACGTGGACTTTTAAAAAGTGAAGCTCCCTAAAAAAGAGTGTACAGATGTTCAAACAATACAAAAAATATCACATTCAATCAATGTGACGTAATAGCCTGTAGAAGAAAAAAATAAAAAACAGTAACCGGTGGCGCTAGACCAACATGCAAGCTATCGGACAACAACAGAAAAAACACGAATCTTAGCACGCTTTTGATCCAACGGCTGTCGAGGTGATTGAAACCATAACTAAAACTCAGCTAGCTGAGTTTTAGCAAAACCGATCAGATATCGTAGACAAAAACATTCTCTTTACCGAGAAGTCTTCACATATTCCGTACAAAGTAAGACCAGTTTGAATTGCATTTGCCTTTCTTATACCGGACCTAATAGTGGTAAAATTCAGGTGCAACATAGGGCAGAAACCAACTACCATAGCGCCAAAGCGAGCAATCGTAGGGACCGTAGGACGTGGAATCAGACGAATCATAATCTACAGAATAAAACCAACTGCTTGTGGACATAATCGGCTCGCCTCGCCTTGGGACGCATAAGCCGACGTTGTCCTTCACCAAGATCTCCATGTCGCCACGGTTCACCATCAGAAGCTCGTCCCGGGTCGTGGACTCCACGAGCACGGGCACGCCCCTCACCGGCTCCGTCCGTGGACTCGCGACGATCCTAGCCCGCAGGCCGGCGGAGCTCCCGTCCGGCACCCACTCGTTCAGCTCGGAGTCGACGCGAACCGTGTAGAAGGCGCCCTTGTGGGTGGAACATGACGTCCTGGTAGTTCCTCGGTGCCCACGCCGGTGCATGCAGCGCCGTCCAGCATTGCGCGCCGGCCGCCGGGTGCGAGGAACGAGAGGCCCTAGCCGCCGCTATGGACCAGCATGACGGCGAAGGTGCCGAGCCGGCGGCCCGGTGCCAATGCCACCTTGTGGAACATGCCCTGGCCGATGTTCCTGATGGCCTGCTCGATGCGGCCGAGCGACGAGATGACAGGAGGCAGCCGGAACTGCCGGCCGGTGAGCGGCTCCAGCAAGGTCAAACGGCACGCCTTGTACGTCGACGGTGATCACCCAGCCGTAGGAGGAGCCGATGATGCGCGTCGGGTGCGCCGAGTCGGCCTTACTAGCCAGGTCCAGGGCGACGCCGACGGGACGGTCGGACTCCCTCGCGCAGAGGCAGACCTTGTTGGTCCATGGCTCCCTCCCTCAGGAGTCGCAGGGCAGCATGGTCGGCCGCCACGTCGGGCACTCGCAGCGAGGGTCGACGTACACGTGGTGCGGGCGTGCGGCAGCTTCGGGCGCTCGAGCACGCGGAGGCGCTTGGTCTTGAGCGCGCGGCGCCACGTCCGGCAGACGGCGGGGCAGGCAACGTTGACCAGCGGCCCGGCGCGCCGCGCGATGTCGTCCAGGGCCTCCGTCGGCAGATCGCAGAAGCCGGTGGGCGCCATGGATATGTCGCCTCCACCAACAACAAACGCGGCGTCCTTGTGCCGCGATCGACGCGGTGTGTTTTTGAGCATTTTTTTTTTTTTGAAGTTCTGAGCAATACATCGAATCCAAAACCTACGATGCGCTGCAGGCGCCAGCGGGACCTCCTATGCGCCAACTGCGGAGCGGAAGCATAGGGCGTCGACCGACTGGGTCGGCCCAGTTATTTATTTTCATTTTTATATTTTCTATTTATTTCCTTTTTTTAATTCGTTTTCTCTTTCTTCTTTCCTTTTCTTTTCTAATTTGAAGTAAAAAAAACGGATTTGACGAATACTTGCTGAAAATTCAGGAAAAAAAATTGTAACCTTGAACATTTTTTAAGTTATGAACACATATTGAAACATGAACACATTTTAAATTCGTGATTTTTTTTATAAAATCATAAACATTTTTAAAATCTGCAAAAATATTTTGAAACCACGAATAGTTTTCAAATTGTGAACAAAATTTGAAAGATGAACAAATTTGAAACATGAATAATTTACTAATTTTTGAACAAAATTATTAAATTGTGACTATTATTTGAATCTATGCATAAATTTCTAAATTGCAAACATTTTTCGAATTTTGAATTTTTTTGGAAACATGAAACAAATTAAATTCATGAACAAAATCTCACTGAAAGTGAAAACCATGGCTGGACATGGTGGTGCAAGGACGACGACGGACCGAAGGCGGTGATGCAGGAGATGCTCGCAATCCACGGTGACCACAGACTAGAACCGACCGGTGAGAGAGCTGCCGATTGTCAACTGTAGATGCACAAAGCGGCTAAGGTTAACGAAAAGTGCAAATGGACTTTAAATAACATATTTCCACATAACCAAAAAAATATAGAAAAATTATACATATATAACACGTTGAGGAAAAAGTTCATAACAATACACTTCCATACGTGGCGTATACAAAAAAAATACAAAAAACAAATGAAAATGGGACCTTTTTTGTTGTTCTTGGGCCGGAATTTTGTTGTTTTTGTGCAGCTTGCAAAAGGAAAAAATTTGAAACAAAATTTTACAGATCCACTGCAAATATGTATAAGTTTTCACATATATATTTTTGGATTTTTTTTAACATAGAAATACCATTTTTGAACCTTTTGAAATAAAGTCCTCCAATGCACCTGTCCATCAAAACTTCGCACTCCTAAGGTTGAGCACTATTTGCACAGGTGGCCAACGAGTATGAGTGGCAGATGGCGAGCGCGGGGATGGCTACCACGAATTTTTCCCAATTGTGAACAAAATTTGAAACATGATTTTTTTTTCATTTTGAACAAATTTTGACACTATGCACATTTTTTGAATTGTGCATAAATTCTAAAACAATCAACGTTTTTTGAATTGTGCACAAATTTTAAATTAATAAAGAAAATACAGAAAAATAAAATAAGACCATTTTTCAAATATGTGAAGAAAGTGCAAAATTTAAATATGTTACGGATTGTTGAACAAATTTACAAAACAGGAACAATTTTCTAAATTCCAGAATATTTTTATATTTTTGAGCAAAATTACGAAACAGGATTTATTTTTCAAATTCCCATATAGAATTCATATTTCGGATTTGAAGAACTATCTTTGAAAATTCGGAAAAAAAATTAAAAATCCAAAACATTTTCCTAAAAAGCAAAAACATTTTTTGAATTTAAAGATAATTTTTTGAAAGTGCAGAATATTATTTGAAATTCTAGAAAAGCTTTTGAAATCCAGAACATTTATACAAAATCTAGAACTTTTCTTTAAAATCCATAAATACAAAAACATATTTCAAATTGAAGAACAACTTTTTGAAAATACGAACATTTTTTGCAATAAAAACAGAATAGAAAAAACAAAACAAAAAACAAAATAAAGGAAAATAAAAAAAACGCTTCAGAGAAACTTCTAAAAGTTTCCTAAAACTGGGAAAACAGACTGAGAACCGCTGCGTACGTTCCCAAAACCGGGACGCACTAATGCGCCGATGGCTGCCTCCCGTGTGTGTTATAGCGACATTTCGGCCGGAGCTCCTATGCTGCTTTGCACGCGCCCGTTAACCATATGGCGCCTGCAGCGCTGTTAGCATGGGTCGTCTACTAGCATGATGTCCAGTTTTTTCTCTTTTTTTATTTCTAAAAAAGTATATAATCCAAAAATATTTACATATTTAAACAATAAAGGTTTATACATTGGAAAAAATTTCATATCTTTAAAAAAGGTTCGTCAATTTTGAAAACGTTCATCAATATGAAAGAAAGTTCATTGAAAATGAAAAAAAAAATCATCTAATTTAAAATAAGTTCATTAAATTTTTTAAAAGTTCAATAAACGTGAGAAAAGTTTATCAAAAATTAAAAAAAAACAATGTATTTTTTAAAAAGTTCATTGAACTGAAAAATGTTTCATAAAGATTAAAAACTTCATCCATTTCCAAAAAGATGTTCAAAGTTCACAAATGTTTACAGATATTCAAAAAAATTCGTCAATCATAAAAATTGTTCATTAAAATTTAAAAAATGTTTATCGATATTCAAATAAGTCGCCTGCTCATGAGCCAGGCCGTGTGGCAAGCGCTTGATGGCTTTATCGATTGCCATGCCCTGGTCGCTCACTCAAGGGTTGTTTCATCTCTGATTATCTTTTATAAAAAGAAAACAAATATGTAAAATTTCAACAAAAAATAAAAATCATGATATAGAAAAAATTCTGAAATGAAAAAAATCACGATTGTAAAAAATGGTTCATAAATTTGGATAAAAAGTTCATGGTGATCTGAAAAAAAGTTCACAATTTTATTAAAAGTTCATGGATTTTGAACAATAGTTCAGTCTTTTTGGAAAAAATCATCAACTTTGCAAAAAGGTTAAAAACCATGAAAAAAGATCACAGATTTCAATAATAATTCATGGAATTTCGGAAAAACTTCATTGGTTTTGAAAACAAAATAGTCAAATTTGAAAAAAGCTTATTGAATTTCAAAAAAATAGTTCATCAATTTGAAAAGGAGTTCATCAAATTCGAATGATAGTTCATCGCTTTTATAGAGAAAAATAGCGAAATTAAAAAATATTCACGCATTTATCATTTATTAAAAAGAGTAAAAAATAAGAAAGAAAAATGTAAAAAGAAAAAAACAGAACAAATTCGAAAAACAGTAAGTAAATCAACTAAAAAGAAGGGAATCAATCACGTCCTAAGGAATTGGCCTGGTGGTTAACGCATCGTACTTGAAACCCGCAGCTCCCGAGAGTAACTAGTTAGCAAACGTTTCTTCACAAGCCTCTCAGCAAGCACTTCCATGTACCGCAACATGACGTGTTCTCAGCCGCCGCCACGTGTCGTGCTCTAATTGTTTTTTTCTGGATTTTATTTCTTTAACTTTTCCGCACGCGTTTTTGGTTTTTTAGATTATTATTTTTTTGATCTTTTTTGGTGTTTCAGTTTTTCACCAGTCTTTCTTAGCTTTTTGACAAAAAAATGCGTGAAAAAATATGTTTTTGTTTTTAGCGAGAGTCATGGTTTTGCTTCCACGAAAGGTACAAATTTGCCTTCACGAGAGGCATGGCCGTGCCTCTTGGAAACGAAAATAAAGAATTTTCAAATTATTATTTTGGCGGGAGGCACGATTTTGCTTCCGCGAGAGGCATGGTTTTTTGCTTCCACGAGAGCCACAGTTTTGCCTTCGTTAGGGGCATGGTCGTGCCTCTCGAAAAGGGAAAAACACAATTTTTTCCCCTGAGAGGCACGGTGTTGTCTTCGTGAGAGGCATGACCGTGCCTCTCAAAGAAAAAAAATGCGAAAAAACGCGATTTTTATGTTTTTCCTATCGCGGGGGGTACGGTTTTTTGGTCCGGGTTTTTACATGAAAAAAATCGTCAAAACCTATCAACATGGGATCTAGTTTTGAAGATCTCAACGCGAGAAATCCAACAATGAAAATGGTTTGAGATTTAGACGCACGATTTAAGAGATAAGACATTTTTTAAATATGAATCTATGAAAAAGAGAAAACTCTCAGGTAGCGATAAATGAAACGCATGCAGTGCACCACTTGTCACATCCTGAATAGGTGGGAGTGATCTTTAAAAGATATACTTTACAATTAATGATTTCCATAGCTCGCTGGTTAGAAGCCGCCTAGCTCACTTTTTTCTGCTAATTAGCAAATGAGGAAAACAAATAGACCGACACAGTTCACAGTGCGCTGAAAGTGTCGGTTAACAAAACGGACGTTAACCGACGCCTGCAGCGCCAAATAGAACTTACGGCGGCGTCAAATAGGATTTGTCGTGATTAAGCTAGGGCTGTTGCAGTTGGACTCAAATATAGGCCCGCAAAGCCCGATAGGCTAAGATACATTTCAGAGACTCGTGTGTCTCCGTGTTCACGCTCAAATTACTATCCCTAAAAGTTTCTCAAAAAAAGATGAATACTGCTCCATAAAAACACGCTTAAATTACACGTGATTTCATTTTGTTCCGGAGCTACATTGCGGTTTCATAAAATAACTATTCACATTCGAATAAAGAACTAGTGTTTACTAAACTAGCTTGCAAATTTTTAGAGGTAGCTTACCAAGCTGACTACTTGGTGTTTACTAAACTAGCTGGTCTTGCTAGACTAGTAATAGTGGGTAGCATCATGCATATGATAGTATAGTATGATATTATCTTTATAGTGCATAGTATCATAAACTAGTATCATAAAAGGTCTCGTTTATTGATATGCATGACACATAGTAGCATAGCATTTAATATGATACAATATTTATCTATGTTACTCTAACCCTTTCTCCCTTATTTAATTATATGCTACATCATTATGTTTGCTAATTCTAAGATTATAATACTAGCTATGGTACTTTCATTATGACCAGCCTTAAAGCAAATTCTTTTGTCGGTATCAGAAAATACCAGCGCACGCATCATCATAGTAAATGAGAAACTTTTGTCCAGTCATGGAAATGGCGAATATGCAGGGGAACACTGGCGGTGTCGGTGACGCATTCGCCGGAGAATTTGCATCTTTTAAATGGGCGCCTCCCTGGAAACAGAAAATTTGCATCTTTCAGTGGGTGCAACGTTGGAGCAGGATAGATATACCTCCACCCGTCTTGCTCCCTGCGCATAATAATATCTTCTTCTTTTCAATTTAATAATCCTTGGCGCTGCCTGTTGGCGTTCCAAGTTGATGAAATATATATTCAGGGTACATACATACTTTTAATCAAGCATGACAGTGGATGGGTCAGCACCAGTTCCCAAAAAGCATGATGGTGATGCAGTAGGCGATGCTTTTTAAGGATAGAGTGCACTTGATCAAATACAATTTTAGTTTGATGCCCCGATCGCTTTGCTCCAAATACGACAGGGGCAGGAAGCAACGGCGAAGCTCTCCTGTGTTTTCTCATGCCAAGGAACAAAAAGAGCACGCACGCATGCACGCTCGCCTCGGATCCCATATTCCTGGGCTGGGCAACGTAAAACCGGCGCCACGGCCAGTAGGAGTAGGGCCAAAAGTTGGTAAAGAAGCACGTCTGCTGCGTGTGCATGTGCATGTGCATGCGCGGGAAGAAGTTTCAGCTAAAAGACGGCACGGCGCCACTTGCCGCTGCTTGAACTGCAAAGGGAAAGTGCATGTGCATGTAGCGCGTAGCGGAGGGGAGCTCCGTGAGCGAGACAAACTTGACTACGTGCGACCTACTATCACCAATGTGGCAGTGCAATAATATGATTTCTTCGTTTGAGCTTTGTTTGAGCGTCGAACCCACGGATTCGACGCAGAAAAGCCGAGGAGGAAAAGGACGGAGCACGCGCACGGCTCGTCGTCATCGCCAGCTGCTACTGCAAAAGTTGATGCGAGCTCTTGCATTTACTTGGGGCGGACCTATGGCATGGCTTTTGCTGCTGCCTTGTGAAGCTTTCCGGCAGCACACAGTGGGACCATTTGTTGGGGTTTGGCGGCACGGCGTTGCGCTGGTCGGATGGATCACATGCGAATGCGACGCGAGCAAACGAGCCGCTGCACTTGTCTTGTCTCCATGGAAACCGGCCGGCGAGAGAGCAATCCTTAGTCACGACTTGCAAATTCGGGCTCTGATACTTCCTCGGACGTGTTTGGGTGCATCCGTAGACACTCATTGACATTCCTTAAATTTCGTCCTTCACATTCGCGTATCTTATATTCGGTCCCTCATATCCATACTAGCATGTAAAATTACGACACCCTAGCGACCGAAGCAAAATTACGACGCTGCGACGGTCGATGCAAAATTACGATGCCGACGCACGCAAAATTACAACGCCTCGACGACCGATGAAAAATTACGACGCCACGTCATGCAAAATTACAATGTCTCGGCACACAAAATTATGACGCGTCAGCGACCGATGCAAAATTACGACGTCCCGACTCAGCCATCACGGGCATGGAGCGGGCGTGACCGGACAGCCTCATATCCTTCTCATATTTAAGACGAGTTTGAGGGATGTCGGCCGATACGGGCTTTTGAGACCAGTTTAAGAGGACAGCATATGTCGCTTTTTCGTAACCGGTCAGTGACCGGGCGGCCTGTTCGGGCGTTTGAGAAGGATATGAGGGGTTCGGCTATAGATTCTCTAAGAGCATCATGAGATGCTAACACATCGCATATTCTTTTTAAACACGTTTAAACAAATCATGAAATTACATGCAAAGCGGAAATTTTCATTCAAACTGGACAAAAATATTTACATTTCGTTTTTTTAACTAAACTATATCGTACTACGGTAAAACTAGTCTACGGCCAACCGCGAGGGATCTCTACTCCCACAACATGTTTTCACTATGTCCGACAGTCCGCCCGTCGGAGCGGGCTGCCGGGAGCCCTTATAGAATATGCTTGAGCGGGAAGCCAAGAGTAGCCCCACTTCGCCTATGTGAAGCACGAACCAGGATTGTTTTTTGGGAGGGGAAAGATGGTCGTCGTGGTCTACGTCCACACTCTGTGGGCAAGACACCGGCTGTGTAACCCGGTGACGCGGTGGCGGTGGCCTTCATGGGTACCCAAGAGACGGCGCGCTCCCATGGTCAAGCATTCCTCAATGTATGTGGTGGTCGCACATGAACGAGCCTCTAACGATATGGCTTCTTTTCGCAAATGCATGACGCGTTGTCGCCATTGCTCACGACGTATTTCCGAGGAGACGGCATTGCCTCGACTGGACGGGCAAGGAGGGCTGGCCATGGCGATGGAGGTAGCGCTAGATCTGAAGGGTTTTTCGGTGAGCCAACCTGTATCGAGCTGGCTCGCCACGCAATCCAAGTCGTTGCAATGCACGAGAAGTCCTTCTTTTGGACGGAGGCCATGGTAGGTGTTGTACGAGGAGATGGACAAAATGAAGGTGAGGTGTGGTTTTTACCCACCACCTCGACACGTTTACATAGTGGGCAGATACAAGGAACTAGTCGGAGATGTGTTTAATGTGAGCCTGCACAAGAAAGGGAGTGTAGCGCTCGGTTTGTCACAGTAGGTTCCTTGGCACACACGTCGGTTTAATGGAGGTAGGGACGCACACGAACGTCGTTTCAATGCGAAGAGAAGGCGTGCACGGCGGGTGGCGTTCTCGGACAACAAGCCGCTTCAAAGTCGGCTCCAGTAAGAGGTCGTGCTTCCCCTGGGCCGGCATGGATGCGAGCAGCTGATTTTGGGCGAGAAAAGGCGGGGAGAGAGGTTTTTGGTAGGCAAGTCCAAAACGGGTGTGTCGGCGGTCCATACGCCCGCAAAGCCCTGAGTTTGTCTCCGATTTACAGAAAAAGTGCATTTGAACTGCAGAACGGACCGATACAGTACCACGTTAGATGACAAAACATATTAGAATCAGGTGGTCTAGAGGGTCGACGTTGGAGATGCCTTAAGAGAATATGCAGTCGGGCACCTCAAACCCCCCTCATAGGCCCGCGCGGACGACCCGATCAGAAAAAACCCGACTCACACGGATGTCTCAAACCGACATCAAACAACCGGGCTGACCGACATGTGGTGGATACGGGAAGACCCGGGCACAACTGGTCGCGTTTGTCATGTTGGATCTGACCCACGTTGGCCAATCCAACCCCACATATATTCATCACCTTCCTCCTCGGACCTAACCCTAGCCACTCCACTTCCCTCCCCTCCACTCCACTCCGCCCCAAGCTCCCGTCCAGCGATCTACGATCTCCTCTGCCAAGGAGGGCAACGAATCTCACTCTGACTGCGGGTTGGAGAAGGCAATGATCGTCCGCATTGCACTCCGCCGCTCCCGGGGGACAGCTCCCGCCCTATGTTAGGATCTGTCTCGTGCGACTCTGTAGCGTCGGCGCGTCATTCGCTCAGATCCTCCGGGGCTGGATCATCACGGTCCTCCCGGGAGCCTTCAAATCTCCCCTTCCCCATCACCGATCCGTGAGAGTATAAGGGAGGCCGAGGTTGTCTCGTTGTCGGCATGAACTAGACAAAGGCGGCTAATGTGGCGGTGCTAGCGATAGCAGAGCAGGAAGTCATCTGCGTCTACATTGTAAAGAAGCAACAGCGAAGAAACACACGGACATCGCACGAGTGCAGAATGAGGCAGTGTGTGCCATGGCCGGACTGTCACCCAAGGAGTGTAAGGTGGACAACGAGGATCGGACAACTGCGGCGACGAGCCCGATTTACATAGTTATACGAAAATCGGGCGATCCCTACGGTGTCTTCGACCACTACTTGCACGAAAAAGACATCAAGGACGTTGGAAAGGACGAGGGCACCCGTGGATGATTTTCTTCCTAGCCAAATATGTCAAATTTTTATAGTACGATGGTATATTGTGATGTACTAGTCGAAAGATGCGTCTAATGTATCGTTTCATAGTTACATGAATTTAAACAGATTTAAAATAAGATAACTAAGGTGTCCAAAAAAATTAACCTTCACTATTCACAAACGCAGATGTGAACTTTTGAAGAGTCGGATTTACCATTTTCAGTTATAGATGATTTAACTAGACGAAAGATGGAGCCGAGGAGAGCCACCATAAAAAAAGCCGGAGATAATTGGATGTACCGTTTTCAAAAAAAATTGAAAGTTAGCAGAAGAACTGCTAAGATTCCGTTACAGAAGAAGAAGCCAAAAGAAGGCTGAAACTCCTCGGTTTATTAGAGGAAAACGGGGCAAAACATGTACAAATCACACATCACACCTAGATAAACTAGGTCGAAAGCGCTACCCGACATACAAAAACGCCAAGGCACAAACAAGTGAACATCCTCATCAAGACCGGAGAGAGAAGGCATATCCGATAAAGGAGCGGACAAGTGTCGCTCCGGTGGTGAAAGTGTTGGGTAATGTAGCATAAATTCAAAATTTTCCTACGCATGTTCAGATCTTCCTATGGAAAGACCATCAACGAGAGAGGGGTAAGAGCATCTTCATACCTTTAAAGATCGCTAAGCGGAAGCGTTGCTAGAACGCGGTTGATGGAGTCGTACTCGCAGCGATTAGTGCCGAACAACGGCACCTCCGCGTTCAACACACGTGCAGCCCGGCGACGTCTCCCGCACCTTGATCCAGCAAGGAGTAGGGAGAGGTTGGGGAAGAAGACCAAAAACACGACGGCGTGGTGTTGGTGGAGAGACGAGGTCTCCCGGCAGGGCTTCGCCAAGCGCCGCCAGAGAGGAGGAGGAAGAAGTGGAGGGCTGCGCCGAGGGAGAGGGAAAACCGTGTCCTCCAAAGGCCAAAAGTGCCCACTATATATAGGGAAAGGGAGAGGGGGTGCCACCCCTAGGGTTCCCACCCTAGGGGGTGCGGCAACCCTCCCAGATGGGGGGTGTGGCGGCCAGGGCAAGGAGGAGGGGTGGCGCACCCCTCTGGTGGGCCTAAGGCCCACCTAAGTTAGGGTTCCCCCCTTCCCCTTTTTTCTGGTGCACATGGGCTGGGTGGGGGGCGCACCAGCCCACTTAGGGGCTGGTTCCCTTCCCCACTTAGCCCATCTAGCCTCCCGGGGTCGTTGCCCCCTTCGGTGGTCCCCCGGGACCACCTCCGGTGGTCCCGGTGGTCCCGGTACGTTACCGGTCATGCCCGAAACACTTCCGGTGTCCAACACCATCCGTCCTATATATCAATCTTTACGTCCGGACCATTCCGGAGCTCCTCGTGACGTCCGGGATCTCATCCGGGACTCCGAACAACTTTCGATAACCTCGTACAAGAATTCCCTATAACCCTAGCGTCATCGAACCTTAAGTGTGTAGACCCTACGGGTTCGGGAGACAGGCAGACATGACCGAGACACCTCTCTGGCCAATAAACATCAGCGGGGTCTGGATACCCATGGTGGCTCCCACTAGCTCCACTATGATCTCATCGGATGAACCACGATGTCAAGGATTCAATCAATCCCGTATACGATTCCCTTTGTCTGTCGGTATAGAACTTGCCCGAGATTCGATCGTCGGTATACCTATACCTTGTTCAATCTCGTTACCGGTAAGTCTCTTTACTCGTTCCGTAGCACATCATCGTGTGACTAACTCCTTAGTCACATTGAGCTCATGATGATGTTCTACCGAGTGGGCCCAGAGATACCTCTCCGTCACACGGAGTGACAAATCCCGATCTCGATTCGTGCCAACCCAACAGACACTTTCGGAGGTACCCGTAGTGCACCTTTATAGTCACCCAGTTACGTTGTGACGTTTGATACACCCAAAGCACTCCTACGGTATCCGGGAGTTGCACAATCTCACGGTCGAAGGAAAAGATACTTGACATTAGAAAAGCATTAGCATACGAACAATACGATCTAGTGCTAGGCTTAGGATTGGGTCTTGTCCACCACATCATTCTCCCAATGATGTGATCCCGTTATCAATGACATCCAATGTCCATGATCAGGAAACCATGATCATCTATTGACCAACGAGCTAGCCAACTAGAGGCTTGCTAGGGACACATTGTGATCTATTCATTCACACATGTATTACTGTTTCCTGTTAATACAATTATAGCATGAACGATAGACGATTATCATGAACAAGGAAATATGATAACAACCATTTTATTATTGCCTCTAGGGCATATTTCCAACAGTCTCCCACTTGCACTAGAGTCAATAATCTAGTTACATTGTGATGTATCGAACGCCCATAGCATTATGGTGCTGATCATGTTTTGCTCGTGGAAGAGGTTTAGTCAACGGGTCTGCAATATTCAGATCCGTGTGTACTTTATAAATATCTATCACTCCACTCTGGACATGGTCCTGGATGGAGTTGTAGCGGCGCTTGATGTGCTTCGTCTTCCGGTGAAACCTGGGCTCCTTGGCTATGGCAATGGCTCCAGTGTTATCACAGAAGAGTGTCATAGGACCCGACGCGCTTGGAACCACTCCAAGGTCGGTGATGAGCTCCTTCATCCAAATTCCTTCATGAGCCGCTTCTGAAGCAGCTATGTACTCCGCTTCACATGTAGATGCTGCCACGACTTCTTGCTTGCTGCTGCACCAGCTCACTGCCCCACCATTCAACACATATACGTATCCGGTTTGTGACTTAGAGTCATCCGGATCTGTGTCGAAGCTAGCATCGACGTAACCCTTTACGACGAGCTCTTCGTCACCTCCATAAACGAGAAACATTTCCTTAGTCCTTTTCAGATACTTAAGGATATTCTTGACCGCTGTCCAGTGTTCCGCACCGGGATTACTTTGGTACCTCCCTACCAAGCTTATCGCAAGGTTTATATCAGGTCTGGTACACAGCATGGCATACATTAGAGAGCCCACGGCTGAAGCGTAGGGGACAGAACCCATCTTCTCTCTATCTGCTGCCGTGGTCGGTGACTGAGTCTTACTCAATCTCATACCTTGCAAAACTGGCAAGAACCCTTTCTTTGAGTTTTCCATATTGAACTTCTTCAATATCTTGTCAAGGTATGTACTTTGCGAAAGACCTATGAGGCGTCTCGATCTATCTCTATAGATCTTGATGCCTAATATGTATGCAGCTTCTCCAAGGTCCTTCATTGAAAAACTCTTGTTCAAATAGGCCTTTATGCTCTCCAACATCTCTATATCATTCCCCATCAATAATATGTCATCCACATATAGTACGAGGAAAGCTACAGAGCTCCCACTCACTTTCTTGTACAGACAGGCTTCTCCGTAAACCTGTATGAACCCAAACGCTTTAATCACCTCATTAAAGCGAATGTTCCAACTCCGAGATGCTTGCACCAGCCCATAGATGGAGCGCTGGAGCTTGCACACTTTGTTAGCACCCTTAGGGTCGACAAAACCTTCTGGTTGCATCATATACAACTCTTCCTTAAGGTTCCCGTTAAGGAACGCTGTTTTGACGTCCATTTGCCAAATTTCATAATCATAAAAGGCGGCAATTGCTAACATGATTCGGACTGATTTCAGCTTCGCTACGGGAGAGAAAGTCTCATCGTAGTCAACTCCTTGAATTTGTCAAAAACCCTTTGCGACAAGTCGAGCTTTGTAAACGGTTACATTACCGTTTGCATCAGTCTTCTTCTTGAAGATCCATTTATTTTCTATGGCTCGCCGGTCATCGGGCAAGTCCACCAAAGTCCATACTTTGTTCTCATACATGGATCCTATCTCGGATTTCATGGCCTCAAGCCATTTGTTGGAATCCGGGCCCGCCATCGCTTCTTCATAGTTCGAAGGTTCACCGTTGTCTAACAACATGATTTCCATCACTGGGTTGCCGTACCACTCTGGTGCGGAGCGTACCCTTGTGGACCTTCGCGGTTCAGTAGTAACTTGATCCGAAGCTTCATGATCATCATCATTAACTTCCTCTTCAGTCGGTGTAGGCACCACAGGAACAACTTCTTGCGCTGCGCTACTTTCCTGTTCGAGAGGGGGTGTAATTACCTCATCAAGTTCTACCTTCCTCCCACTTACTTCTTTCGAGAGAAACTCTTTCTCTAGAAAGGATCCGTTATTGGCAACAAAGGTTTTACCTTCGGATCTAAGATAGAAGGTATACCCAATAGTTTCCTTAGGGTATCCTATGAATACGCATTTCTCCGCTTTGGGTTCGAGCTTTTCTGGTTGAAGTTTCTTCACATAAGCATCGCAGCCCCAAACTTTAAGAAACGACAACTTAGGTTTCTTGCCAAACCACAGTTCATACGGTGTCATCTCAACGGATTTAGACGGTGCCCTATTTAAAGTGAATGCTGCAGTTTCTAATGCGTATCCCCAAAATGATAGCGGTAAGTCGGTGAGAGACATCATAGATCGTACCATATCTAATAAGGTGCGATTACAACGTTCAGACACTCCGTTGCGCTGCGGTGTGCCAGGCGGCGTTAGTTGTGAAACGATTCCACACTTCCTCAGGTGTGTGCCAAACTCGTGACTCAAATATTCTCCTCCACGATCAGATCGTAGACATTTAATTTTTCTGTCACGTTGATTCTCAACCTCACTCTGAAATTCCTTGAACTTTTCAAACGTCTCAGATTTGTGCTTCATCAAGTAGATATACCCATACCTACTCAAATCATCGGTGAGAGTGAGAACATAACGATAACCACCGCGAGCTTCAACGTTCATTGGACCACACACATCAGTATGTATTATTTCCAATAAGTCGGTGGCTCTCTCCATTATTCCTGAGAATGGAGTCTTAGTCATCTTGCCCATGAGGCACGGTTCGCATGTGTCAAATGATTCAAAGTCAAGAGACTCTAGCAGTCCATCAGTATGGAGCTTCTTCATGCGCTTAACGCCGATATGACCAAGGCGGCAGTGCCACAAGTATGTGGGACTATCATTATCAACTTTGCATCTTTTGGTACTCACACTATGAATATGTGTAACATCACAATCGAGATTCATCAAGAATAAACCATTCACCAGCGGAGCATGACCATAAAACATATCACTCATATAAATAGAACAACCATTATTCTCTGACTTAAATGAGTAGCCGTCTCGCATTAAGCAAGACCCTGATACAATGTTCATGCTTAAAGCTGGTACTAAATAACAATTATTAAGGTTTAAAACTAATCCCGACGGTAGATGTAGAGGTAGCGTGCCAACGGCGATCACATCGACCTTTGAACCATTCCCGACGTGCATCGTCACCTCGTCCTTGGCCAGTCTCCGCTTATTTCGCAGTTCCTGCTTTGAGTTGCAAATGTGAGCAACAGCACCGGTATCAAATACCCAGGAGCTACTACGAGCGCTGGTAAGGTACACATCAATAACATGTATATCACATATACCTTTAACGTTGCCGGCCTTCTTGTCCGCTAAGTATTTGGGGCAGTTCCGCTTCCAGTGACCTTTTCCCTTGCAGTAGAAGCACTCAGTCTCAGGCTTGGGTCCGTTCTTTTTCTTCTTCCCGGCATCTGGCTTACCGGGCGCGGCAACAGCTTTGCCGTCTTTCTTGAAGTTCTTCTTACCCCTGCCTTTCTTGAAACTAGTGGTCTTGTTGACCATCAACACTTGATGCTCCTTCTTGATTTCTACTTCTGCAGACATGAGCATCGAGTACAACTCGGGAATGGTTTTCTCCATCCCTTGCATGTGGTATTTAAGCACAAAGCCTTTGTAGCTTGGTGGGAGAGACTGGAGGATTCTGTCAATGATAGCATCATCCGGAAGTTCGACTCCAAGTGAAGTCAGACGACCGTGTAACCCAGACATTTTGAGTATGTGCTCACTGACAGAACTGTTCTCCTCCATCTTACAGCTGAAGAACTTGTCGGAGACTTCATATCTCTCGACACGGGCATGAGCTTGAAAAACTAGCTTCAGCTCTTGGAACATCTCATATGCCCCGTGTTGCTCAAAAAGTCTTTGGAGCCCCGTTTTTAAACTGTATAACATGCCACACCTGACCAGAGAGTAGTCATCACTCCGCGCTTGCCATACGTTTAGAACGTCCTGGGCTGCTGCGGGAGCGGGAGGGTCACCTAGCGGCGCATTGAGGACATAAGCCTTTTTAGTTGCTTCAAGGATGAGCTTCAGGTTGCGAACCCAGTCCGCATAGTTGCTACCATCATCTTTCAGCTTGTTTTTCTCTAGGAATGCGTTGAAGTTGAGGTTGACGTTGGACATCTACAATATTTATAAAGACAACTTTTAGACTAAGTTCATGACAATTAAGTTCATTTAATCAAATTAAGTATGAACTCCCACTTAAATCGACATCCCTCTAGTCATCTAAGTGATACATGATCCATGTTGACTAACCCGTGTCCGAGCATCACGTGAGACGGACTAGTCACCATGGTGAGAAACTGCATGCTGATCGTATTCAACCATACGACTCATGTTCGACCTTTTGGTCTCTTGTATTCGAGGTCATGTCTGTACATGCTAAGCTCGTCGAGTCAACCTAAGTGTTTCGCGTGTGTAAATCTGGCTTACACCCGTTGTATGCGAACGTTAGAATCTATCACACCCGATCATCACGTGGTGCTTCGAGACAACGAACCTTCGCAACAGTGCACACTTAGGGGAATACGTTCTCGAAATTTTTAAGAGGGATCATCTTATTATGCTACCGTCGTTTTAAGCAATAAGATGTAAAACATGATAAACATCACAATGCAATCATATAGTGACATGATATGGTCATTATCATCTTCGCTCATTCGATCTCCATCTTCAGGCATCGCATGATCATCATCGTCACCGGCGTGACACCATGATCTCCATCATCATGATCTCCATCATCGTGTCTTCGTGAAGTCGTCACGCCAACTACTACTATCACTACTACTATGGCTAACCGTTAGCAATGAAGTAAAAGTAGTAAGCACATGGCGTTGCATCTCATACAATAAATTAAGACAACTCCTATGGCTCTTGCCGGTTGTCATACTCATCGACATGCAAGTCGTGAAACCTATTACAATAACATGATCATCTCATACATCATACATGCAACATCACAACTTTGGCCATATCACATCACATGTCAAACCCTGCAAAAACAAGTTAGACGTCCTCTAATTGTTGTTGCAAGTTTTACGTGGCTGATTTGGGTTTCTAGCAAGAACGCCTTCTTACCTACGTGACAGCCACAACGATGATATGCCAAAGCTATTTACCCTTCATAAGGACCCTTTTCATCAAATCCAATCCGACTAGAGTAGGAGAGACAGACCCCCGCTAGCCACCTTTATGCACGATGTGCATGTCTGTCGGTGGAACCAGTCTCACGTAAGCGTACGTGTAAGGTCGGTCCGGGCCGCTTCATCCCACAATACCGCCGGAAAAGAATAAGACTAGTAACGGCAAGCAAATTGACAAACCATCGCCCACAACTTTTGTGTTCTACTCGTGCATAGAATGTTGGAATTATGCCCTAGAGGCAATAATAAATATAGTTATTATTATAATTCCTGTATCAAGATAATAGTTTATTATCCATGCTATAATTGTATTGAATGAAGACTCATTTACATGTGTGGATATATAGACAAAACACCATCCCTAGCATGCCTCTAGTTGGCTAGCCAGTTGATCGATGATAGTCAGTGTCTTCTGATTATGAACAAGGTGTTGTTGCTTGATAACTGGATCACGTCATTGGGAGAATCACCTGATGGACTAGACCCAAACTAATAGACGTAGCATGTTGATCGTGTCATTTTGTTGCTACTGTTTTCTGCGTGTCAAGTATTTATTCCTATGACCATGAGATCATATAACTCACTGACACCGGAGGAATGCTTTGTGTGTATCAAACGTCGCAACGTAACTGGGTGACTATAAAGATGCTCTACAGGTATCTCCGAAGGTGTTGGTTGAGTTAGTATGGATCAAGACTGGGATTTGTCACTCCGTGTGACGGAGAGGTATCTCGAGGCCCACTCGGTAATACAACATCACACACAAGCCTTGCAAGCAATGTAACTTAGTGTAAGTTGCGGGATCTTGTATTACGGAACGAGTAAAGAGACTTGCCGGTAAACGAGATTGAAATAGGTATGTGGATACTGACGATCGAATCTCGGGCAAGTAACATACCGAAGGACAAAGGGAATGACATACGGGATTATACGAATCCTTGGCACTGAGGTTCAAACGATAAGACCTTCGTAGAATATGTAGGATCCAATATGGGCATCCAGGTCCCGCTATTGGATATTGACCGAGGAGTCTCTCGGGTCATGTCTACATAGTTCTCGAACCCGCAGGGTCTGCACACTTAAGGTTCGACGTTGTTTTATGCGTATTTGAGTTATATGGTTGGTTACCGAATGTTGTTCGGAGTCCCGGATGAGATCACGGACGTCACGAGGGTTTCCGTAATGGTCCGGAAATGAAGATTGATATATAGGATGACCTCATTTGATTACCGGAAGGTTTTCGGAGTTACCGGGAATGTACCGGGAATGATGAATGGGTTCCGGGAGTTCACCGGGGGGGGGGGGGGCAACCCACCCCGGGGAAGCCCATAGGCCTTGGGGGAGACACACCAGCCCTTAGTGGGCTGGTGGGACAGCCCACAAGTGCCCTATGCGCCATAGAGATAAAAATCAAAGAGAAAGAAAAAAAAGGAAGGAGGTGGGAAGGAAAGGGGACTCCTCCCACCAAACCAAGTCCAACTCGGTTTGGGGGGGGGGAGTCCTCCCCCCTTGGACTCGGCCGACCCCCTTGGGGCTCCTTGAGCCCCAAGGCAAGGCCCCCTCCCTCCCACCTATATATACGGAGGTTTTAGGGCTGATTTGAGACGACTTTTCCACGGCAGCCCGACCACATACCTCCACGGTTTTTCCTCTAGATCGCGTTTCTGCGGAGCTCGGGCGGAGCCCTGCTGAGACAAGGTCATCACCAACCTCCGGAGCGCCGTCACGCTGCCGGAGAACTCTTCTACCTCTCCGTCTCTCTTGCTGGATCAAGAAGGCCGAGATCATCGTCGAGCTATACGTGTGCTGAACGCGGAGGTGCCGTCCGTTCGGTACTAGATCGTGGGACTGATCGCGGGATTGTTCGCGGGGCGGATCGAGGGACGTGAGGACGTTCCACTACATCAACCGCGTTCTCTAACGCTTCTGCTGTACGGTCTACAAGGGTATGTAGATCACTCATCCCCTCTCGTAGATGGACATCACCATGATAGGTCTTCGTGCGCGTAGGAAATTTTTTATTTCCCATGCGACGTTCCCCAACAGTGGTATCAGAGCTAGGTTCATGCGTAGATGTCTTCTCGAGTAGAACACAAAAGTTTTGTGGGCGGTGATGTGCGTTTTGCTGCCCTCCTTAGTCTTTTCTTGATTCCACGGTATTGTTGGATTGAAGCGGCTTGGACCGACATTACTCGTACGCTTACGAGAGACTGGTTTCATCGTTACGAGTAACCCCCTTTGCTCAAAGATGACTGGCAAGTGTCGGTTTCTCCAACTTTAGTTGAATCGGATTTGACTGAGGAGGTCCTTGGATGAGGTTAAATAGCAACTCATATATCTCCGTTGTGGTGTTTGCTTAAATAAGATGCGATCCTACTAGATACCCTTGGTCACCACGTAAAACATGCAACAACAAAATTAGAGGACGTCTAACCTGTTTTTGCAGGGTATGATTGTGATGTGATATGGCCAACGATGTGATGTGATATATTGGATGTATGAGATGATCATGTTGTAATAGAAATATCGACTTGCACGTCGATGGTACGGCAACCGGCAGGAGCCATAGGGTTGTCTTTATATTAACGTTTGTGCTTGCAGATGCGTTTACTATTTTGCTAGGATGTAGCTTTAGTAGTAATAGCATAAGTAGCACGACAACCCCGATAGCAACACGTTGATGGATGATCATGGTGTGGCGCCGGTGACAAGAAGATCGTGCCGGTGCTTTGGTGATGGAGATCAAGAAGCACGTGATGATGGCCAGATCATGTCACTTATGAATTGCATGTGATGTTAATACTTTTATGCACCTTATTTTGCTTAGAACGACGGTAGCATTATGAGGTGATCTCTCACTAAAATTTCAAGACGAAATTGTGTTCTCCCCGACTGTGCACCGTTGCTACAGTTCGTCGTTTCGAGACACCACGTGATGATCGGGTGTGATAGACTCAACGTTCACATACAACGGGTGCAAAACAGTTGCGCACGCGGAACACTCGGGTTAAGCTTGACGAGCCTAGCATGTGCAGACATGGCCTCGGAACACATGAGACCGAAAGGTCGATCATGAATCATATAGTTGATATGATTAGCATAGGGATGCTTACCACTGAAACTATTCTCAACTCACGTGATGATCGAACTTGGGATAGTGTAAGTGGATCATGAACCACTCAAATGACTAGAGAGATGTACTTTTTGAGTGGGAGTTTAGCATATAATTTGATTAAGTTGAACTCTAATTATCTTGAACATAGTCTAAGTCCACTTTGGATATATTTGTGTTGTAGATCATGGCTCACGCGACAGTCATCCTGAATTTTAATACGTTCCTAGAGAAAGCTAAGTTGAAAGATGATGGAAGCAACTTTGTAGACTGGGCTCATAATCTTAAGCTAATCTTACAAGCTGGGAAAAAGGATTATGTCCTTAATGCTGCACTAGGAGATGAACCACCCGCTACGGCTGATCAGGATGTTAAGAACGCTTGGTTAGCACGTAAGGAGGACTACTCAATAGTTCAATGTGCAGTCTTGTATGGCTTAGAACCGGGACTTCAACGTTGCTTTGAGCGTCATGGAGCATTTGAGATGTTCCACGAGTTGGAGTTTATCTTTCAGAAGAACACCCGGATCGAGTGGTATGAGACCTCCGATAAATTCTATGCTTGCAAGATGGAGGAAAACTCGTCTGTCAGTGAACATGTGCTCAAAATGTCTGGGTACTCAAACCGTCTAGCTGAACTGGGGATTGAACTCCCGCAAGAAGCTATCACTGACAGAATCCTCCAATCACTGCCGCCAAGCTAAAAAGGCTTTGTGTTGAACTACAACATGCAAGGGATGAACAAGTCTCCCGGCGAGTTGTTTGCGATGTTGAAAGTCGCAGAGTCTGAACTCCGTAAAGAGCATCAAGTGTTGATGGTGAATAAGACCACTAGTTTCAAGAGAAACGGCAAAGGCAAGAAGGGCAATTCGAAGAAGAGCGGCAAGCCTGTTGCCAATCCGCCGAAGAAACCCAAAGCTGGACCTAAGCCTGAAACAGAGTGTTTCTATTGCAAGGGTATGGGTCACTGGAAGCGCAATTGCCCCAAGTATCTGGGAGATAAGAAGGCGGGCAAAGAAAAATCAGGTATATTTGATATACATGTTATTGATGTGTACTTAACCGGCTCTCGTAGTAGTGCCTGGGTATTCGATACCGGTTCTGTTGCTCATATTTGCAACTCGAAACAGGAACTGCGGAATAGGCGAAGGCTGGCGAAAGATGAAGTGACGATGCGCGTAGGAAATGGTTCCAAGGTTGATGCAATCGCCGTCGGCACAGTGTCACTTCAGCTACCGTCGGGATTAGTGATGAACTTAAATCATTGTTATTTAGTGCCTGCGTTGAGCATGAACATTATATCTGGATCTTGTTTATTGCGAAACGGTTACTCTTTTAAGTCAGAGAATAATGGTTGTTCTATTTCTATGAGTAACATCTTTTATGGTCATGCACCGAATGTGAGAGGATTGTTCATATTGAATCTTGATAGCGATACACATATACATAACATTGAGACCAAAAAGGTTAGAGTAAACAATGATAGCGCCATATTTTTGTGGCATTGCCGCTTAGGTCATATTGGTGTAAAGCGCATGAAGAAACTCCATGCTGATGGACTTTTGGAGTCACTTGACTTTGATTCACTTGACACGTGCGAACCATGCCTCATGGGCAAGATGACTAAGACTCCGTTCTCCGGAACAATGGAGCGTGCAAGTGACTTATTAGAAATCATACATACCGATGTGTGTGGTCCGATGAGCATGGAGGCACGCGGCGGATATCGTTATTTTCTCACCTTCACTAACGATTTGAGTAAGTATGGCTATGTCTACTTGATGAAGCACAAGTCTGAAACATTTGAAAAGTTCAAGCAATTTCAGAGTGAAGTGGAAAATCATCGTAACAAGAAGATCAAATTCCTACGGTCTGATCGTGGGGGTGAATATCTGAGTTTCGAATTTGGTGCTCACTTAAGACAATGTGGAATTGTTTCACAGTTAACACCGCCTGGAACACCACAGCGTAATGGTGTGTCCGAACGTCGTAATCGTACTTTGTTAGAGATGGTGTGATCTATGATGTCTCTTACTGATTTGCCGTTATCATTTTGGGGTTATGCATTAGAAACAGCTGCATTCACTTTAAATAGGGCACCATCAAAATCCGTTGAGACGACACCATACGAACTGTGGTATGGCAAGAGACCAAAGTTGTCGTTTCTTAAAGTTTGGGGATGTGATGCTTATGTCAAAAAGCTTCAGCCTGAAAAGCTGGAACCCAAAGCGGAAAGGTGCGTCTTCATAGGTTACCCAAAAGAGACAGTTGGGTACACCTTCTATCTCAAATCCAAGGGCAAAGTGTTTGTTGCTAAGAACGGAGCTATTCTCGAGAAGGAGTTTCTCTCGAGAGAATTGAGTGGGAGGAAGATAGAACTTGACGAGGTTGTCGAACCTCTCATCCCTCTGGATGGTGGCGCAGGGCAAGGGGAAACCTCTGTCGTTGCGACGCCGGTTGAGGAGGAAGTTAATGATGATGATCATGAAACTCCAGTTCAAGTTTCTGTTGAACCACGCACGTCGACGAGATCACGTGCTGCTCCAGAGTGGTACGGTAATCCCGTCTTATCAATCATGTTGTTAGACAACAATGAACCTGCGAGATATGAAGAAGCAATGGTGGGCCCAGATTCCAACAAATGGCTAGAAGCCATGAAATCCGAGATAGGATCCATGTATGAGAACAAAGTGTCGACTTTGGAGATACTACCTGAGGGCCGCAAGGCTATTCAGAACAAATGGATCTTTAAGAAGAAGACGGACGCTGACGGTAATGTGACCTTTTATAAAGCTCGACTTGTGGCAAAGGGTTTTTCACAAGTTCCAGGAATTGACTACGATGAGACTTTCTCACCCGTGGCGATGCTTAAGTCCGTCAGAATCATGTTAGCAATAGCTGCATTTTTCGATTATGAAATCTGGCAGATGGATGTCAAAACGGCGTTCCTTAACGGTTTCCTTAAGGAAGAGTTGTATATGATGCAGCCCGAAGGTTTTGTCGATCCTAAAAATGCTAACAAGGTGTGCAAGCTCTAGCGATCCATTTATGGACTGGTGCAAGCATCTCGGAGTTGGAACAAACGTTTTGATGAGGTGATCAAAGCATTTGGGTTTATACAAGTGGTTGGAGAATCTTGTATTTACAAGAAAGTGAGTGGGAGCTCTGTGGCGTTTCTAATATTATATGTGGATGACATATTACTGATTGGAAACAACGTAGAGCTTTTGGAGAGCATAAAAGGTTACTTGAATAAAAGTTTCTCTATGAAGGACCTAGGAGAAGCTGCTTACATTCTAGGCATTAAGATCTATAGGGATAGATCAAAACGCCTGATAGGACTTTCACAAAGCACATACCTTGATAAAGTTTTGAAGAGGTTCAAAATGGAACAGTCCAAGAAAGGGTTCTTGCCAGTTTTACAAGGTACGAGATTGAGTAAGACTCAGTGCCCAGCAACTGATGAAGATAGAGAGCATATGCGCTCCGTCCCCTATGCTTCAGCCATAGGTTCTATCATGTATGCGATGCTGTGCACTAGACCGGATGTTAGCCTGGCCATAAGTATGGCAGGTAGGTTCCAGAGTAATCCAGGAGTGGATCACTGGACAGCGGTCAAGAATATCCTGAAGTACCTGAAAAGGACTAAGGAGATGTTTCTCGTATATGGAGGTGACGAAGAGCTCGCCGTAAAAGGTTACGTCGATGCAAGCTTTGACACAGATCCAGACGACTCTAAGTCACAAACCGGATACATATTTATTCTTAATGGGGGTGCAGTAAGCTGGTGCAGTTCCAAGCAAAGCGTCGTAGCAGATTCTACATGTGAAGCGGAGTACATGGCTGCCTCGGAGGCGGCTAAGGAGGGTGTCTGGATGAAGCAGTTCATGACGGATCTTGGAGTGGTGCCAAGTGCACTGGATCCAATAACCTTGTTCTGCGACAACACGGGTGTCATTGCCTTAGCAAAGGAACCACGGTTTCACAAGAAGACCAGACACATCAAACGACGCTTCAACCTCATCCGCGACTACGTCGAGGAAGAGGACGTAAATATATGCAAAGTGCACACGGATCTGAATGTAGCAGACCCGTTGACTAAACCTCTTCCACGGCCAAAACATGATCGACACCAGAACTGTATGGGTGTTAGATTTATTACAATGTAATTCGCATGGTGATGTGAGGGCTAGATTATTGACTCTAGTGCAAGTGGGAGACTGTTGGAATTATGCCCTAGAGGCAATAATTAATATAGTTATTATTATAATTCCTGTATCAAGATAATAGTTTATTATCCATGCTATAATTGTATTGAATGAAGACTCATTTACATGTGTGGATATATAGACAAAACACCATCCCTAGCATGCCTCTAGTTGGCTAGCCAGTTGATCGATGATAGTCAGTGTCTTCTGATTATGAACAAGGTGTTGTTGCTTGATAACTGGATCACGTCATTGGGAGAATCACGTGATGGACTAGACCCAAACTAATAGACGTAGCATGTTGATCGTGTCATTTTGTTGCTACCGTTTTCTGCGTGTCAAGTATTTATTCCTATGACCATGAGATCATATAACTCACTGACACCGGAGGAATGCTTTGTGTGTATCAAACGTCCCAACGTAACTGGGTGACTATAAAGATGCTCTACAGGTATCTCCGAAGGTGTTGGTTGAGTTAGTATGGATCAAGACTGGGATTTGTCACTCCGTGTGACGGAGAGGTATCTCGGGGCCCACTCGGTAATACAACATCACACACAAGCCTTGCAAGCAATGTAACTTAGTGTAAGTTGCGGGATCTTGTATTACGGAACGAGTAAAGAGACTTGCCGGTAAACGAGATTGAAATAGGTATGCGGATACTGACGATCGAATCTCGGGCAAGTAACATACCGAAGGACAAAGGGAATGACATACGGGATTATACGAATCCTTGGCACTGAGGTTCAAACGATAAGATCTTCGTAGAATATGTAGGATCCAATATGGGCATCCAGGTCCCGCTATTGGATATTGACCGAGGAGTCTCTCGGGTCATGTCTACATAGTTCTCGAACCCGCAGGGTCTGCACACTTAAGGTTCGACGTTGTTTTATGCGTATTTGAGTTATATGGTTGGTTACCGAATGTTGTTCGGAGTCCCGGATGAGATCACGGACGTCACGAGGGTTTCCGAAATGGTCCGGAAACGAAGATTGATATATAGGATGACCTCATTTGATTACCGGAAGGTTTTCGGAGTTACCGGGAATGTACCGGGAATGACGAATGGGTTCCGGGAGTTCACCGGGGGGGGGCAACCCACCCCGGGGAAGCCCATAGGCCTTGGGGGAGACACACCAGCCCTTAGTGGGCTGGTGGGACAGCCCACAAGTGCCCTATGCGCCATAGAGATAAAAATCAAAGAGAAAGAAAAAAAAAGGAAGGAGGTGGGAAGGAAGGGGGACTCCTCCCACCAAACCAAGTCCAACTCGGTTTGGGGGGGGAGTCCTCCCCCCTTGGACTCGGCCGACCCCCTTGGGGCTCCTTGAGCCCCAAGGCATGGCCCCCTCCCTCCCACCTATATATACGGAGGTTTTAGGGCTGATTTGAGACGACTTTTCCACAGCAGCCCGACCACATACCTCCACGGTTTTTCCTCTAGATCGCGTTTCTGCGGAGCTCGGGCGGAGCCCTGCTGAGACAAGGTCATCACCAACCTCCGGAGCGCCGTCACGCTGCCGGAGAACTCTTCTACCTCTCCGTCTCTCTTGCTGGATCAAGAAGGCCGAGATCATCGTCGAGCTGTACGTGTGCTGAACGCGGAGGTGCCGTCCGTTCGGTACTAGATCGTGGGACTGATCGCGGGATTGTTCGCGGGGCGGATCGAGGGACGTGAGGACGTTCCACTACATCAACCGCGTTCTCTAACGCTTGTGCTGTACGGTCTACAAGGGTATGTAGATCACTCATCCCCTCTCGTAGATGGACATCACCATGATAGGTCTTCCTGCGCGTAGGAAATTTTTTGTTTTCCATGCGACGTTCCCCAACATAGAATCTACGCATAGAAAACCTGGCTCGGATGCCACTGTTGGGTAACGTAGCATAAATTCAAAATTTTCCTACGCATGTTCAGATCTTCCTATGGAGAGACCATCAACGAGAGAGGGGTAAGAGCATCTTCATACCTTTGAAGATCGCTAAGCGGAAGCGTTGCTAGAACGCGGTTGATGGAGTCGTACTCGCAGCGATTCCGATCTAGTGCCGAACAATGGCACCTTCGCGTTCAACACACGTGCAGCCCGGCGACGTCTCCCGCACCTTGATCCAGCAAGGAGGAGGGAGAGGTTGGGGAAGAAGACCAGCAACACGACGGCGTGGTGTTGGTGGAGAGACGAGGTCTCCCGGCAGGGCTTCGCCAAGCGCCGGCAGAGAGGAGGAGGAAGAAGTGCAGGGCTGTGCCGAGGGAGAGGGAAAACCGTGTCCTCCAAAGGCCAAAAGTGCCCACTATATATAGGGAAAGGGAGAGGGGGTGCCACCCCTAGGGTTCCCACCCTAGGGGTTGCGGCAGCCCTCCCAGATGGGGGGGGTGGCGGCCAGGGCAAGGAGGAGGGGTGGCGCACCCCTCTGGTGGGCCTAAGGCCCACCTAAGTTAGGGTTCCCCCCCTTCCCCTTTTTTCTGGTGCACATGGGCTGGGTGGGGGTGCACCAGCCCACTTAGGGGCTGGTTCCCTTCCCCACTTAGCCCATCTAGCCTCCCGGGGTCGTTGCCCCCCTTCGGTGGTCCCCCGAGACCACCTCCGGTGGTCCCGGTGGTCCTGGTTGTTGGGGAACGTCGCAAGGGAAACAAAAAATTTCCTACGCGCACGAAGACCTATCATGGTGATGTCCATCTATGAGAGGGGATGAGTGATCTACGTACCCTTGTAGACCGTACAGCAGAAGCGTTAGAGAACGCGGTTGATGTAGTGGAACGTCCTCACGTCCCTCGATCCGTCCCGCGAACAATCCCGCGATCAGTCCCACGATCTAGTACCGAACGGACGGCACCTCCGCGTTCAGCACACGTACAGCTCGACGATGATCTCGGCCTTCTTGATCCAGCAAGAGAGACGGAGAGGTAAAAGAGTTCTCCGGCAGCGTGACGGCGCTCCGGAGGTTGGTGATGACCTTGTCTCAGCAGGGCTCCGCCCGAGCTCCGCAGAAACGCGATCTAGAGGAAAAACCGTGGAGGTATGTGGTCGGGCTGCCGTGGAAAAGTCGTCTCAAATCAGCCCTAAAACCTCCGTATATATAGGTGGGAGGGAGGGGGCCTTGCCTTGGGGCTCAAGGAGCCCCAAGGGGGTCGGCCGAGTCCAAGGGGGAGGACTCTCCCCCCCCCCCCCAAACCGAGTTGGACTAGGTTTGGTGGCAGGGAGTCCCCCTTCCTTCCCACCTCCTCCTATTTTTTTCTTTCTCTCTTGATTTTCTTCTCCTTGGCGCATAGGGCACTTGTGGGCTGTCCCACCAGCCCACTAAGGGCTGATGTGTCTCCCCCAAGGCCTATGGGCTTCCCTAGGGTGGGTTGCCCCCCCCCCCCGGTGAACTCACGGAACCCATTCGTCATTCCCGGTACATTCCCGGTAACTCCGAAAACCTTCCGGTAATCAAATGAGGTCATCCTATATATCAATCTTCGTTTCCGGACCATTCCGGAAACCCTCGTGACGTCCGTGATCTCATCCGGGACTCCGAACAACATTCGGTAACCAACCATATAACTCAAATACGCATAAAACAACGTCGAACCTTAAGTGTGCAGACCCTGCGGGTTCGAGAACTATGTAGACATGACCCGAGAGACTCCTCGGTCAATATCCAATAGCGGGACCTGGATGCCCATATTGGATCCTACATATTCTACGAAGATCTTATCGTTTGAACCTCAATGCCAAGGATTCGTATAATCTCGTATGTCATTCCCTTTGTCCTTCGGTATGTTACTTGCCCGACATTCGATCGTCAGTATCCGCATACCTATTTCAATCTCGTTTACCGGCAAGTCTCTTTACTCGTTCCGTAATACAAGATCCTGCAACTTACACTAAGTTACATTGCTTGCAAGGCTTTGTGTCTGATGATGTATTACCGAGTGGGCCCCGAGATACCTCTCCGTCACACAGAGTGACAAATCCCAGTCTTGATCCATACTAACTCAACTAACACCTTCGGAGATACCTGTAGAGCATCTTTATAGTCACCCAGTTACGTTGCGACATTTGATACACACAAAGTATTCCTCCGGTGTCAGTGAGTTATATGATCTCATGGTCATAGGAATAAATACTTGACACGCAGAAAACAGTAGCAACAAAATGACACGATCAACATGCTACGTCTATTAGTTTGGGTCTAGTCCATCACATGATTCTCCTAATGATGTGATCCCGTTATGAAGTGACAACACTTGCCTATGACCAGGAAACCTTGACCATCTTTGATCAACGAGCTAGTCAACTAGAGGCTTACTAGGGACAGTATTTTGTCTATGTATCCACACAAGTATTGTGTTTCCAATCAATACAATTATAGCATGGATAATAAACGATTATCATGAACTAAGAAATATAATAATAACTAATTTATTATTGCCTCTAGGGCATATTTCCAACAGTCTCCCACTTGCACTAGAGTCAATAATCTAGTTCACATCACCATGTGATTCCAACGAATCCAACACCCATATAGTTATGGGGTCTGATCACGTCTTGCTCGTGAGAGAGGTTTTAGTCAACGGTTCTGAAACTTTCAGATCCGTGCGTTCTTTACAAATCTTTATGTCATCTTATAGATGCTGCTACTACGTGCTATTCGGAAATGCTCCAAATATCTACTCTACTATACGAATCCGTTTCACTACTCACAGTTATTCGGATTAGTGTCAAAGCTTGCATCGACGTAACCCTTTACGACGAACTCTTTAACCACCACCATAATCGAGAAAAATTCCTTAGTCCATTAGTTACTAAGGATAAATTTTGACCGCTTCTAGTGATTCAATCATGGATCACTCTCTGTACCTCTCAACAGACTTTGAGTCAAGGCACACATCAGGTGCGGTACACAGCATGGCATACTTTAGATTCTACGGCTAAGGCATAGAAGAGGACCTTCGTCTATTCTCTTTATTCTGCCGTGGTCGGGTTTTGAGTCTTACTCAAATTCACACCTTACAACGCAACCAAGAACTCCTTCTTTACTGATCTATTTTGAACTCCTTCAAAAACTTGTCAAGGCATGCATCTTGTTGAAACTTCTATTAAGCGCTTTCGATCTATCTCCATAGATCTTTGATGCTCAAAGTTCAAGTAGCGCAATCTAGGTATTCCTTTGAAAAACTCCTTTCAAACAACCTTGTATGCTTTACAGAAATTCTACATTACTTCTGATCCACAATATGTCAACCATATATACTTATCAGAAATTCTATAGTGCTCCCACTCACTTCTTTGGAAATACAAGTTTCTCATAAACCTTGTACAAACCCAAAATCTTTGATCATCTCATCAAAGTATATATATTCCAACTCCGAGATGCTTGCACCAGTCCATTGAAGGATCGCTGGAGCTTGCATACTTGTTAGTATCTTTAGGATCGACAAAACCTCCTGGTTGTATCACATACAATGTTTGCTCAAGGAAACCGTCGAGGAAACAATGTTTTGACATCCTACGTGCAATATTTCATAAATAATGCATCAACAACTAACATAATTCTAACACACCTTTAGCATCGCTACGAGTGAGAAAGTCTCATCATAGTCAACTGTTTGATCTTGTCGAAAACATCTTTGCGACAAGTCGAGCTTTTCTTAATAGTGACTTATCACCATCATTGTCTGTTTTCCTTTAAAGATCCATCTTTACTCAATAGTCCTATGACCATCAAGTAATTCTTCCAAAGTCTACACTTTGTTTTCATCCATGGATCCTCTCTCGGATTTCATGGCTTCCAGCCATTTGTCGGAATCTGGGCCCACCATCGCTTTCTCCATAACTCGTAGGTTCATTGTTGCTCAACAACATGACCTCCAAGACAGGGTTACCGTACTACTCTGCAGCAGTACGCGACCTTGTCGACCTACGAGGTTTGTAGTAACTTGATTCGAAGCTCAATGATCACCATCATCAGCTTCCACTTCAATTGGTGTAGGCGCCACAGGAACAACTTCCTGCGCCCTGCTACACACTGGTTGAAGTGATGGTTCAATAACCTCATCAAGTTCTACTACCCTCCCACTCAATTCTTCGAGAGAAACCTTTCCTCGAGAAAGGATCCGTTTCTAGAAACAAACACTTTGCTTTCGGATCTGAGATAGGAGATGTACCCAACTGTTTTGGATACCCTATGAAGAAGCATTTATCCGCTTTGGGTTCGAGCTTATCAGATTGAAACTTTTTCACATAAGTGTCGAAACCCCAAACTTTCAAGAAACGACAGTTTAGATTTCTCTAAACCTCAGTCTATACTGTGTCATCTCAACGGAAATACGCGGTGCCCTATTTAAAGTGAGTGCGGTTGTCTCTAATGCATAACCCATAAACGATAGTGGTAATTCGATAAGAGACATCATAGTATGCACCATACCAAATAGTGCGTGGCTATGACGTTCAGACACATCATCACACCATGATGTTCCAGGTGGCATGAACTGCGAAACAATTTCCACATTGTCTTAACTGTGTACCAAAACTCGTAACTCAGATATTCATTTCTATGATCATATCATAGACAGTTTATCCTCTTGTTACGACGAACTTCACTCTGAAACGGATTTGAACTTTTCAACATTTCAGACTTGTGATTCATTAAGTAAATACTCCTGTATCTACTCAAATCGTCAGTGAAGTAAGAACATAATGATATCCATTGCGTGCCTCAGTACCCATTGGACTGCATACATCAAAATGTATCACTTCCAACAAGTTACTATCTCATTTCATCTCAATGAAAACAAGGCCTTGCTCATGTGGTATGGTTTGCATGTCACTAGTGATTCGAAATCAGGTGAGTACAAAGATCCATCAGCATGGAGCCTCTTCATGCAATTTATACTAACATGACTCAAGCGGCAGTGCCACAAGTAAGTGGTACTATCATCATCAACTCGTATCTTTTGGCACCAATATCATGAACATGTGTAACACTATGATCAAGATTCAATAAACCATTGAAGGTGATTATTCAAGAAAATAGAGTAACCATTATTCTCTTTAAATGAATAATTGTATTGCAATAAACACGATCCAATCATGTTCATGCTTAACGCAAGCACCAAATAACAATTATTTAGGTTTAACACCAATCCCGATGGTAGAGGGAGCGTGCGACGTTTGATCATATCAACCTTGGAAACACTTCCAACACGTATCGTCACCTCGCCTTTAGCTAGTCTCCGTTTATGCCGTAGCTTTCATTTCGTGTTACTAATCACTTAGCAACCGAACCGGTATCCAATACCCTCATGCTACTAGGAGTACTAGTAAAGTACACATCAACATTATGTATATCAAATATATTTCTCCCGACTTTTGCCAGCCTTCTTATCTACCAAGTATCTAGAGTTGCTCCGCCTCAGTGACTGTTCCCCTCATTACAGAAGCACTTAGTCTCGGGTTTGGGTTTAGTCTTGGGTCTCTTCATTAGCGCAGCAACTGTTTTGTCGTTTTCACGAAGTATCCCTTCTAGCCCTCGCCTTTCTTGAAACTTAGTGGTTTTACTAACCATCAACTATTGATGCTCCTTTTTGATTTCTACATTCGCAGTGTCAGAACATCACGAATCACTCAAGGATCATTGTATCTATCCTTGATATGTTATAGTTCATCACGAAGCTCTCACAGCTTGGTGGCAGTGACTTTGGAGAACCATCACTATCTCATCTGGAAGATTAACTCCCACTTGATTCAAGTGATTGTTGTACTCAGACAATCTGAGCACACGCTCAACGATTGAGCTTTTCTCCTTTACTTTGTGGACAAAGAATCTTGTTTGGAGGTCTCGTACCTCTTAACAAGGGCACAAGCATGAAATCACAATTTCATCTCTTTAGAACATCACTTATGTTCCGTGATGTTTTAAAACGTTTTCGGCGCCTTGCTTCTAAGCCATTTAAGTATTTTGCACTGAACTATCGTGTAGTCATCAGAAACGTGTATGTCGGATGTTCACAGCATCCACAGACGACGCTCGAGGTGCAGCACACCGAGTGGTGCATTAAGGACATAAGCCTTCTGCGCAGCAACGAGGACAATCCTCGATTTTACAGACTCAGTCTGCAAAGTTTGCTACTATCAATTTTCAACTAAATTTTCTCTAGGAACATATAAAAACAGTAGAGCTATAGCGCAAGCTACATCGTAATTCGCAAAGACCATTAGACTATGTTCATGACAATTAGTTCAATTAATCATATTACTTAAGAACTCCCACTCAAAAAGTACATCTCTCTAGTCATTTGAGTGGTACATGATCCAAATCCGCTATCTCAAGTCCGATCATCACGTGAGTCGAGAATAGTTTCAGTGGTAAGCATCTCTATGCTAATCATATCAACTATACGATTCATGCTCGACCTTTCGGTCTCATGTGTTCCGAGGCCATGTCTGCACATGCTAGGCTCGTCAAGCTTAACCCGAGTGTTCCGCGTGCGCAACTGTTTTGCACCCGTTGTATGTGAACGTTGAGTCTATCACACCCGATCATCACGTGGTGTCTCGAAACGATGAACTGTAGCAACGGTGCACAGTCGGGGAGAACACAATTTCGTCTTGAAATTTTTTAGTGAGAGATCACCTCATAATGTTACCGTCGTTCTAAGCAAAATAAGGTTCATAAAAGGATTAACATCACATGCAATTCATAAGTGACATGATATGGCCATCATCACGTGCTTCTTAATCTCCATCACCAAAGCACCGGCACGATCTTCTTGTCACCGGCGTCACACCATGATCTCCATCAACGTGTCGCCATCGGGGTTGTCGTGCTACTCATGCTATTACTACTAAAGCTACGTCCTAGCAAAATAGTAAACGCATCTGCAAGTACAAACGTTAGTTATAAAGACAACCCTATGGCTCCTGCTGGTTGCCGTACCATCGACGTGCAAGTCGATATTAACTATTACAACATGATCATCTCATACATCCAATATATCACATCACATCATTGGCCATATCACATCACAAGCATACCCTGCAAAAACAAGTTAGACGTCCTCTAATTTTGTTGTTGCATGTTTTACGTGGTGACCATGGGTATCTAGTAGGATCGCATCTTACTTACGCAAACACCACAACGGAGATATATGAGTTGCTATTTAACCTCATCCAAGGACCTCCTCGGTCAATTCCGATTCAACTAAAGTTGGAGAAACTGACACCCGCCAGTCATCTTTGAGCAACGGAGTTACTCGTAGCGATGAAACCAGTCTCTCGTAAGCGTACGAGTAATGTCGGTCCGAGCCGCTTCGATCCAACAATACAGCGAAATCAAGAAAAGACTAAGGAGGGCAGCAAAACGCACATCACCGCCCACAAAACCTTTTTTTTGTGTTCTACTCGAGAAGACATCTACGCATGAACCTGGCTCTGATACCAGTGTTGGGGAACGTCGCAAGGGAAACAAAAAAATTCCTACGCGCACGAAGACCTATCATGGTGATGTCCATCTACGAGAGGGGATGAGTGATCTACGTACCCTTGTAGACCGTACAGCAGAAGCGTTAGAGAACGCGGTTGATGTAGTGGAACGTCCTCACGTCCCTCGATCCGCCCCGCGAACAATCCCGCGATCAGTCCCACGATCTAGTACGGAACGGACGGCACCTCCGCGTTCAGCACACGTACAGCTCGACGATGATCTCGGCCTTCTTGATCCAGCAAGAGAGACGGAGAGGTAGAAGAGTTCTCCGGCAGCGTGACGACGCTCCGGAGGTTGGTGATGACCTTGTCTCAGCAGGGCTCCGCCCGAGCTCCGCAGAAACGCGATCTAGAGGAAAAACCGTGGAGGTATGTGGTCGGGCTGCCGTGGAAAAGTCGTCTCAAATCAGCCCTAAAACCTCCGTATATATAGGTGGGAGGGAGGGGGCCTTGCCTTCGGGCTCAAGGAGCCCCAAGGGGGTCGGCCGAGTCCAAGGGGGAGGACTCTCCCCCCCCCCCCCAAACCGAGTTGGACTAGGTTTGGTGGGAGGGAGTCCCCCTTCCTTCCCACCTCCTCCTTTTTTTTTCTTTCTCTCTTGATTTTCTTCTCCTTGGCGCATAGGGAACTTGTGGGCTGTCCCACCAGCCCACTAAGGGCTGATGTGTCTCCCCCAAGGCCTATGGGATTCCCCGGGGTGGGTTGCCCCCCCCGGTGAACTACCGGAACCCATTCGTCATTCCCGGTACATTCCCGGTAACTCTGAAAACCTTCCGGTAATCAAATGAGGTCATCCTATATATCAATCTTCGTTTCCGGACCATTCCGGAAACCCTCGTGACGTCCGTGATCTCATCCGGGACTCCGAACAACATTCGGTAACCAACCATATAACTCAAATACGCATAAAACAACGTCGAACCTTAAGTGTGCAGACCCTGCGGGTTCGAGAACTATGTAGACATGACCCGAGAGACTCCTCGGTCAATATCCAATAGCGGGACCTGGATGCCCATATTGGATCCTACATATTCTACGAAGATCTTATCGTTTGAACCTCAGTGCCAAGGATTCGTATAATCTCGTATGTCATTCCCTTTGTCCTTCGGTATGTTACTTGCCCGACATTCGATCGTCAGTATCCGCATACCTATTTCAATCTCGTTTATCGACAAGTCTCTTTACTCGTTCCGTAATACAAGATCCCGCAACTTACACTAAGTTACATTGCTTGCAAGGCTTTGTGTGTGATGATGTATTACCGAGTGGGTCCCGAGATACCTCTCCGTCACACGGAGTGACAAATCCCAGTCTTGATCCATACTAACTCAACTAACACCTTCGGAGATACCTGTAGAGCATCTTTATAGTCAGCCAGTTACGTTGCGACGTTTGATACACACAAAGTATTCCTCCGGTGTCAGTGAGTTATATGATCTCATGGTCATAGGAATAAATACTTGACACGCAGAAAACAGTAGCAACAAAATGACACGATCAACATGCTACGTCTATTAGTTTGGGTCTAGTCCATCACATGATTCTCCTAATGATGTGATCCCGTTATCAAGTGACAACACTTGCCTATGGCCAGGAAACCTTGACCATCTTTGATCAACGAGCTAGTCAACTAGAGGCTTACTAGGGACAGTATTTTGTCTATGTATCCACACAAGTATTGTGTTTCCAATCAATACAATTATAGCATGGATAATAAACGATTATCATGAACTAAGAAATATAATAATAACTAATTTATTATTGCCTCTAGGGCATATTTCCAACACCGGTATGTTACCGGTGATGCCCGAAACACTTCCGGTGTCCGACACCATCCGTCCTATATATCAATCTTTACCGCCGGACCATTCCGGAGCTCCTCGTGACGTCCGGGATCTCATCCGGGACTCCGAACAACTTTAGATAACCTCGTACAAGAATTCCCTATAACCCTAGCGTCATCGAACCTTAAGTGTGTAGACCCTACGGGTTCGGGAGACAGGCAGACATGACCGAGACACCTCTCTGGCCAATAACCATCAGCGGGGTCTGGATACCCATGGTGGCTCCCACTAGCTCCACGATGATCTCATCGGATAAACCACGATGTCAAGGATTCAATCAATCCCGTATACGATTCCCTTTGTCTGTCGGTATAGAACTTGCCCGAGATTCGATCGTCGGTATACCTATACCTTGTTCAATCTCGTTACCGGTAAGTCTCTTTACTCGTTCCGTAGCACGTCATCGTGTGACTAACTCCTTAGTCACATTGAGCTCATGATGATGTTCTACCGAGTGGGCCCAGAGATACCTCTCCGTCACACGGAGTGACAAATCCCGATCTCGATTCGTGCCAACCCAACAGACACTTTCGGAGGTACCCGTAGTGCACCTTTATAGTCACCCAGTTACGTTGTGATGTTTGATACACCCAAAGCACTCCTACGGTATCCGGGAGTTGCACAATCTCACGGTCGAAGGAAAAGATACTTGACATTAGAAAAGCATTAGCATACGAACAATACGATCTAGTGCTAGGCTTAGGATTGGGTCTTGTCCACCACATCATTCTCCCAATGATGTGATCCCGTTATCAATGACATCCAATGTCCATGATCAGGAAACCATGATCATCTATTGACCAACGAGCTAGCCAACTAGAGGCTTGCTAGGGACACATTGTGATCTATTCATTCACACATGTATTACTGTTTCCTGTTAATACAATTATAGCATGAACGATAGACGATTATCATGAACAAGGAAATATGATAACAACCATTTTATTATTGCCTCTAGGGCATATTTCCAACAGAAAGGACATCCAACATGGCTTGACTGGCGTTGTGTGCATGACAATAGTGCTCTAATGCCCTAACACCGGTGGACAACAGCCAACCCTCGACGGACACGCCACCACAGACCCTATCGTCGCGCCGCCACCTTCAACTCCGAGCTGGGCACCTAGCCACAAACCGTGTGCTCCCATCAAGAGGACAAATCTCCAAAATGATGCTTCCAACAAAGAAACGACGTCGAGGACGCCGTCATCGTCGATCCAACAAGGCAGATCTTGGTTTTCACCCGGAGACCACACTCGATGACAAGAGAGCTGCAAGATCTCCTCGGTGAGGCGTTCAACAAGGAAACTACATCGACGGATGTTGTCATCACCGGCAAAGAGCAGGACTTTCGTGCGGAAAAATTTCAAACCTACGTCGGAGACAGCACTCCGGACGCACCCACCAATAGATCTGGAGCTGCCCCTCCTCACGCCTAGTTCGAAACATGGCGAAGCACCGACATCTCGATACCGCGCACCGCGGTCCATTCCACCACTCGCATCAGCCACGAGCCAGGGGGGCAGAGCTGGCCGTCCCCGCACGCGGCCACCACGGCGGTCCGCGCCTCCAGCCACGGTAAGAAAGGGCCTAGATCTGACCGGCCCTGCACGCAGCCACCGCTGCAGACCGCCGCACCCGCCATGGCCAGGAAGGGCCAAGATCTGGTCGGCCCTGTTCGCAGCCACCGCCGCAGACCGCTCCACCCGCCATGGCCAGGAAGGGCCAAGATCTGGTCGGCCTGCCCGCAGCCACCGCCGCACACCGCTCCACCCGCCATGGCCAGGAAGGGCCAAGATCTGGCCGGCCCTGCCCGCAGCCGCCGCCGCAGACCGCTCCACCACTCGCACCGGCCACTACCAGGAAGGCCCCGGTTGGCCAGTCCCGCCCGTAGCCGGCGTCGCACATCCGCCGGAAAGCCCTGCGCCTCGCCTCGACGTTGCTGCACGTGTCGTCCGCCCACTCCCGCAGCCGCGGCCTCGCCGCACGCACCGTTGTCGCGCCCCTCCCGTGCACACGTCCTCGCCGCGGATCTCGCGAGCGCGAGCCGCCGCGCTTCCTCCCGACACCCGCACTCCCATCGCGCGTCGTCCCGTGCGTGCTTCCATGCCGCGGATCTCACGAGAGCCGCCGCGCCACCTTGGTCCCGCCCCTGTCAGTGGACAAAGGACAAGGCCCCGCCTCCACCTTCACGGGAGCCGGCGCAGACTTTGCCCGCCGCTCCTCCGACAGGGACGATCCGAGGGGAGGGAGGAGAGGGAGCTTGGGGGCCTGGATCTAGGGTTTCCTCCGAGGCGCCAGGAATGGCGACACGGGGGACGGGGGTCGTGAGGATGACTTACCATCAGGGCCGGCCCACAGGCCGGGGCAACGGGGCGCCCGCCCTGGGCCCCTGGGAGGTAGGGGCCCCGGCCCAGTAATAGTCCTATATACGTATTAGGATTTAAGGTCCAAAAAAATTAAAGAAAAAAGGCCCAAACCCAGCACGTAGCGAGCAGCCTAGCAGTCACCTTCACCTACCAAAGCAATTAATCGATCGCTTCATCTCTCCGGTCTCCTCGCTTCCTGCCCTCCTTGCCTCCTTCTCCAAATTCTCCAATTCATGGAACAACGCCGCCGCTCCCGCATCAGATTTGAGGCCGCCGCTCCCGTGCCGGCATTAATGAAGACCAACAGTGCTATTTCCTTCCCCAATCTTCTCTATTTCCATCCTCAACGTCTCCCTCCTTTTCCTAATCCAGTAATAATTTTCTCCATCCTTAACGGCGCCAGATTCGTGTTAAATAGCCTGGCTCGCTGGCTCTCATTGCTCCATCTAACATCTTCAATTCTCTTTTACCTCTTCTACTGCAGGCTTGCTCTTCAAAGCTTCCTCGGATCTGAGAGACTCGGAGACAGAGAGAGTGTAGGGAGCACAGGGAAGATTCAAGAGATGAGAAGGGGGGAAGGAGTATGAGAGTTGTGGCCTTGCTGATCTGCGAAGATACATTGACAATTTCACATCAAGATCGAGCCCATATCCAGGTGCTTTTGTTCCCTGTGTTAACTCTTTTAGTCTCTTCTTTTTTGCAAATTGTTTGGTGAGATGTCTTCTAGAAAATGTTTATCTGGTAGTGAGAAAAAAAATATGACACGTTCCAAATTTTTATCTTTCTACAAGGACCCCATTTAGTTGTCTCGCCCCAGGGTCTCAGAAATGTATGGACCGGCCCTGCTTACCATTTACAATTATAGATGATCTAACTAGACGAAAGATGGAGCCGAGCAGAGCCATCATAAAAAAAAAAGCCGGAGAAATTTCAGGGCAAAGATGCCGACTCATGTGCTGTGGACTGATCGTTGCAGCTAGCAGAATAGTATTACGAGTACTGCTGTTCTACAGTGGCAGAGGTACATATATTCCATCTTTTCTGGTCAAGGACCGCATCAGAGAGCGCAGAGCGCCCTTGTTTGACCTCCTATTTTCTAAGAGCGTGTGGTTGGTTGGATCAGTGACTGTGATTTTGCTGGCAGCTTCGCACATCACCGGCAGCTCGCCAGAAAGCGGGAAAGCAAAGGTAGACAAATTTGGACTGCTAATCTGTTTGCATGGGTGATTAACTAGAGAGAAAGGTTAGACGTCGGCAGAGACGGTAAAACTCGCAGAAAAAAAGGTAATTATGTCCTCACCTCTGAAGGGCCAAGCTAGCACAGCGGCGTTGGTCAAACGACCGACGCTGCCGCGCCTCGAGTCGCTGACGAGAAACTCCAAGGCAGTTTACCGAGCTGTGTGTAGTCTGTGCAAGACAACGACAACATTTGCTTGGCAATTTACCTAGCACCACATGCACCCCAAGGATCCCGGCTTTAGTTAAGCTAGCTAGGGCCCATGGCTACCATATCAGCACAATAATCTACTGGATTAGCTGCAGTTCCTTGCCGCGTTAATTTGCCAGCGCCGTACGATACATCTCCTCGTGAGAGACACTGTGGGTTGAAGATGCATCATTGTGTTTCACTTTCCCGTTTCTTTGGGATTAATGTATGATTAGTAGCTTCAGCCACCAGGCAATAGCTGATGATGATTAACGGGCCGGGGTTCATCAGGTTTTGCGCGCCAAAAAGTGGTTCTTCAAGCTTAAAAAGAAACAGAAAGGCGGCAAAGGTCACAGATCTCCAGGGGAACACTAACCAGGTTGTTCTGAACAGCAGTAGTGGAATTAGCACACAGGTTTCTGAAAGATAAAAGAAAGACAATGCGATGAAGCCGGTGGAAAATTATCCAGTTGTCCTCGCATAAGAAAATGGCAAGTGGAATGGATGAAACAAGGATTTGTTTCCGAAGAGAGGCTAAAACCTAAATGTATTATAAAGGTTCATGAGAAGCACAAAGCATCCCAAACATGATAATAGAAAGTACACTAAGGATCATGCATCGACCACTATCGCTGCCAGAATGAGATGTTGACGCACCACTCTCATCGCTTCCCTATTAGAGTCGGCTTCACCTTGTCGATGGAAGCCAGAAACTCTTCAGAGTCGGGGTCATTGTCATTCAACTCTTGAATCGATTTGAAGGGTCTAACACTATATCTCACCGACGCGCACTCATGACGAGAAACCCTAATCTTGCTGTCCAAAGAGAGGCAGGAATCTATGCCGGAGCTCAATCAACCTGGTCCTAATGGAGAAACTCGAGAAGTACATGAGCTAACAAGTAGGTGGAGTTGAGGCACCGAGATTCCCCTCCTCGCCGCCCGGAGGACATGTGCACAGGGAGGAGGATCCACGGGGTCATGGATGAAACTTCAACGGGATGAGTGTCCTATCATCCAGAGACGGAAGAGGGAAAAAGAAATGATGGCTTTTACAACGTACAGATGCACAACATGCTATGAGAAAATCAACGATCTTTGAACCTATCTTGAAACTTGATGAAACGATTTTGATAAAATAAGATAAACAAAACCATATGCACATTGGCGGAGCTTGAGATGAAATCCGGGGTGCATGGGCTGGGGAAAGCGCAAATATAGTTGCTTGAGATAAAAAAAAGTACATATTAATTTGCATGACAAACAAAGAGATAAGTTGTCTTGCAACACTGATTTAAAAGGCGTTAACTTTTGCCTTGGTATATATAATATGGGTTTGTGGTCTTGTATATTAAAATGAAGAGAATACTAAGGCATATGTACATGTTTTCTTATGAGGGGGTGGGGGGCATGGCTTAGTTTGACCTTCATAAAGCTCCGCCAGTCAAAAGTAATACGAATAATGTATGCAAACGTTAGAGGAGAAGACTGCAAATTTTCGAAAAACAAATGAGGAGATGCAAACGACGACAAGTTTTTTGTTCCTGGCTAACAAAATTCATCGGGAATTTCGGTGGCAAGACTAAGGCAGCATTTTTGTAAGAACAATCCATTGGCAAGTGAGGAGAGCATCTCCGCATATCTTGCTCATTTGACATGGCACGAATCATTGAAGCCACACTCCACAAGAATGATGTTTTCAAAAGGCATGATTCACCATTCATGGCCCTCAAACCGTTTGCATACATATGGACCAAGCAGTCCAAAACTGTTTTCTCATCCAACGTGATACCTCATTCATGTACAAACCGGTTAGGGCGTTTGTTTTCCCTCAAATCGAAAGCAACCAGGGGGTGCCTTACGGCCGCCCGGAGCACTGCCAAGCACGCGCCCGACACCACGATCCATCCCAAACAATGTGTGCCCTTTTCCGTGCGAAGCAATTGTCATGCATTCAAATCAGCCGACACTGTTCCAAAATGTCATCGTCGCATTCATGCTAGTCCGGTCACTGAAGCCAGCATTGCAGCGGTGCGCCAGCCGAGAGCGTCCCTCGCGCCTCGTCCCATGTACGCGCGCCTTCTGTCCGCATTCAAATGTTGTCCAAACCCATCTATTTTTTTACACTTTTGCTTCGGTACACTCTTCTCCTTCATAAAACGTAGAAGGAAAACGTATGCCCACCTTATATTATACATTACAGGCAGTCATACGTATACCCACCTCGTATTGCTCTGTAGTGTACAACAAAAAGTGGATAAACGTTCTCCTTTATACATTTTGTTGCGGGTGTACCGAAGACAGTCGTTGGATGATAAAAATATTGGGACAATTTCGTCCGGGCATTTGCGGCGATTTGTTGATCCACGTTTGAGATGCCCTTTGCAGTTGATAGGGCGGGTAAATGGATTGTAAAAGATCAAGCAGTGAGGTACATATGTATTATATTCCATTTTTCTTGTCCAAGACCACATCAGAGCACGCAGCGCAGAGCACTATTATGATGTTATTGTTTTTGAAATTCATTAGGGAGCACAGAGCACTCTTCTTTGACTCTTATATTTTCTATGAACGTATGCTTGTACCAGTGATGGTGATTTTTTGGCAGTTTCGCATAACAACGGCAACTCCCCAGAAAGCGGGAGCGAAAGGGACAGCAAAGGTTTAGAAATTTGGATTGCTGATCTGTTTTGTAGGGGTGATTAACCAAAGATAGGGAGGTAAGACGTCGGCAGAGACCCTGCATCTGCATGCAAGATGCCAGAAATTTCCTCTAGTAAAAGGTAAAAAACTCTCATTCTGGCATCTTTGTCTTTTGTAGGGCCTAGCACAGTGGCGTTGGTCAAGGCTACCGACGCCGCTGCACCTCGAGTCGCTGCCAAGAAACTCCAAGGCAGTTTACCGAGGTTGAGTAGTAGTATGTGCAAACAACGACAACGACAACATTTGCTTGGCAATTTACCTAGCATCACATGCATCGCAAAGGTCCCAGCTTTAGTTACAAGTTAGCTAGGGTCCACCTTCGATCGCCTGATCAGCAGATAGTTAGGAGACAGTGTGAGCAGTGAGTACAAGATGGATCATTGTATTCCCCTTTCTCTTCTCTTGGATTAATGTATGATTAGTAGCCTCAACCACCGGGCGATAGCTGATGATGGTGATGAACAGGAAGGTGTTCATCAGGTTTTGCGCGCCAAAAGTGCATCATTTTGAACTTAAAAAATGGATACAAAAAGCGACACTTGCACGTAGGTTTGGCAGCAATGAACTTCGAGGGAAATATCAGGAGACTGTTTACTAGAAGTAGCACACAGACTTCTGAATGCCAATAAAAAGGCAATATGATCAAATGGACGGCCAAATTATCCATTTGTCCTCACACTTGCACATGATTGATGAAAAAGAAGAAAGAGAAAGAAAAAAGTAAAGCAAAGAAAGAGAATCAGTGCTCCCGAATGAGGATGCGTTCTACATGACGGACTATTTGGACGTCCTCATATCTAAGATGAATATGAGGCATGCCGGTCAATCCTTATGTTTGAGACGGGTATAAGGGTCCAGTTGAATCGTGTTTTTGTGACCGGTCACTGTTCGAACGGCCTGTTCGAACGTTGAGACGGATATAAGGGGTTCGGTTATAGATGCTCTAAGGTGAAGAAAATGTAAGTGGAAGGGAGATGAAACAAGGGGTACCACCTTCTGATAAACTGTTGCAGGCTTATCTTGGGCCTTGATGAAGCAGAGACCATGTTCACCGTCTCAAATATTCAACGGAGCAAAGCATCTATGGGCCGGAATCATCAAAGGCTTTCTATACATTCGGTCGGAAGACTCAGTTAATGATCGGTCACAAAAAGTTACATAGTTGAACGCCTCAAACCGATTTATATGTTTGGGCTGACCCATAATGCTCGTACTCAATCCAAATCTAAGGCGGATATGAGGAGACCCAAATGTGTGTGGGTGCGTCCGTCACGTCGAAAGCGATCCATGTTGGTTTCGTGTGCATCCTTATTTCGGATCAAATCCTAACCAATCCAGTCCACCCACAAGCTCCGTTTCGATGACCTTCGGGGTTTTTCGTCATGACGGGCACCGGATCCAACTTCGAGATTTCATGGTCTGTGGACTAGAATCTCATCCCAAGCTGGTCGGGCATGAGATGGTCATCCACATAGCTATCCACCCCACCTAGGAGGAGTTGACTTGATCTGAGAGGAATTCATTGTGTCCACGCAAATGGCACTTGGATCCGGCAGGAGATGTGTGGCCATGTGAGAAGTCAGGCTCCGACCACAAAGGGTCTACAGTGGACCTCACCTTGACTAGCGACATCAAGGCCACGAGGTCTGACGAAAAGGAGTAGAACATGAGAGACGATGGCGCCTCGTGTGGGCTGGTTTGTGTCATATATCCTATTTTATCTTGTCGTGCCAATAGAGTGTCCCTTCACAGGTCTTATGTGTGTCACACATGGACACGGACGTGAACAAAGACTTGAAAGAGAACGACTGTCGTCAAAGATTTAGAATGTATACATTACATGCAAATGTATGGATTTGATAATTTATTAATGAGGTATCTAGTTATGGAAGAAGACAATTGACAAGTGATCGATCACTGCCCGCGAACAAAGATGTATCGGCGCGTCGGCGCATGTTTGGGATCAGATTTGCTAAGTTCGCCGAGTAGTCTATGCAAGCGTTTGGAGACTGCATATGTCAATCAATATCACTCATCTTTTGATTGTTGATCAATCGCTAAAAAAAGAAGAAAAAAAAAACTTTAGCCATCGCGACAGGTTTTTCTTCATTTTTGGCTAGCAAAATTCATCTGGAACTCCAGTAACAAGATTCATCAGAATTTCCATGAGAATGGACCATTGGCAAGTGAATGCCTCTTCGTACCGTAGCATCGCGTGCACCGGCCCCCTCACTTGTGCAACCCCATTAACTGGTGCGATGCGATGTGCTCCCCCTAGATCGGCAGTGCCTAGTGCGGTACGCGGCAGCAGAAGCTTTGAATGGCCTTCAAGCTGTGCTAGGCCAGCCAGCATCGTTCCCTCGCTATCATGTCAGTGATGATGGTGGAATCCAAAAATAAACGGGAATCTGTCTAAAAAAACAAGCGGGAATCAGCCACCGTTATACTCTACTAGTAGTACGTATTTCAAGCTTTGTTGACAGCTGTTTGGTGCCGATGTCTCTGCTATGGTTTCCTAATCCTAGGATAATATCACTCCCGCATCTAATTTAATCTAATCTAATCGATGGTCTGAATGAACTTAAAGCATCTAACCAATCGTTCTTCTGGCAACGCTACCCTACCCGATGTTTGTGCTACTGGCACGTCGTGGTCGTTTACTTCGATTGGACTAGAGAAAGCAGAGAGCAGAGAGCATCGGAGCGTCGCCAGTCGCCACGTTGCCCATCATTCATTCATTCATTCACTCACTCACTCGCTCACTCATGGCCTGGCCGCACCGGTCAGGTCGGGCTCTCGTCGAAATCATCAATCATTCCACCTGCGACGCCAACAGGTTTCCCCTCCAGCTCCAGGCCTCAATACTTCCAACCCAAACAATTGTACTACTACTCAGTTCGTTTTTATTTAATCTGCGTATTATTGTTGACCTAAGTCAAAAATTATAGAGTTTGATCAAATGTAGCAAAAACAATCTGAACTTTTACAATAAAAATGTATACTCTAAAACTTATTAAATGATGATTCTAATGATATTGACTTAATTAAATAAAAACAATAGTGCTTATATTAGCAGTAGCTGGCCGGAGTAGGATCGTTTGTTGTAAAAAAAACCAAGCAACAAAGCATTTCTCATTGCCAACACACGCACACACCCTCGGTCGATCCAGCTCACCAACAAATTTTACATGTCGTGATTTAACTAGCGGCTGCTCTCCTTTTAGGAGTACGTAGTAGACTACTTCGAGCAGGATGATCCTCGTTATACGGTGCGCGCCAAAAGGAAGAAGAAGCTCATGCATCGCTGCCATCGTCCGAAATTTGGCGGGAAAGTCGGGGCGGGGGCGGGGGCGGGGGCGAGCACAACAGAGCGGGAGCAGAGGAGCCTGGCGCCGTGGATCCATCGACGGGTTGGTTCGCTTCACAGGAATCTCGGGCCGGCCGCCGCGGTGGTGGACACCATCATCATGCGCGCGAAGTCCTGGAAGCCGACGAAGCCGTCGCCGTCGGCGTCGACGCCGCCGATCATACGGCGGCAGTCGTCGAGGCTGCACCCGTCGGCCTCGCCGCCGAGGATGGCGACCATGACGCCGCGGAGCTCCTCGGCGGTGATGCGGCCGTCGCCGTCGGCGTCGAACACGTTGAACGCCTCCATGAGCTCGTCCTCGGGGCCGGCCTCGCCGGCGGCGGCGATGGCGGCCACGGCGTCGAGCTCGTCGTCGGAGGGCTCCTCGTGGCCCAGCCGCCGGAGCACGGCCTCCAGCTCCCGCCGCGAGATCTCGGCGGGGAGCACGGACCGCGGCGTGGACGCCCTCGCCGGCGCGTCCTCGGAGGCAGACGACGAGGCGGTGGAGGAGGACGAGGCCGACGCGAACGACGGCGCCTCGCTCCGGGAGATGCCCCGCTTGCCGCTTTCCTCCTGCTGCTGCTGCTTCTTGCCCCGCTTGGGCGACGGGATGGAGAGCTTCCGGGCCAGCGACTGCATGGAGAGCTTCATCTTCCTCTTCCGGGACGGGAAGGAGACGAATGCGGCGGGGGGTGGAGGGAAGGAAGGACGGAGGGATGGGTTGATGGAGATGTGTGGGGTGGGTGGAGGCGGAGGAGGGAGGCGGCGATAAATAGGCGGAGGACGGGGGCGGGAGTGAGCTTCGCGGAAGCTTCCTCCTTGCCGGGGTTTGCGATTTTTCAGTCGTCGAGCTCGCGTCCGGTACGCTTGGTTGGTTGTGCTGTGCATGCCTGTTTTTTTCCCCTTTTCCTGGGGTGGGGGTGTGCTGCGGATTTATCCTCGCTTGCGACGGATGGAGGGGGCCGTTTCAGGCTCCGGGATTTGCTGCGACAGCTGCCTCGAGCTGGTTCCTCCTGTGCCTTATTCTCCTTCTCTCGTGTGTGTGGGGGGGTGTGGGGTGGCTAGCCAGCCGTCCGATTTGGATGGGAATGGAAATGGCTTTGAGAGTACTGTATACTAGCTTGTTATCTTTTTTTTTAGAAAATTCTCGATCAATTCATCTTCAATTATGATAGTAGAACCAATAAAAAATAATTAAAAATACATTCAGATTCGTAAAGAACCTAGCGACGACTACAAGTATTTAAGCACATCTCAACTTAAAACAAAATCAAAACAATTAAAACATCGCTTTATGTTACCGGCAACTTAAAATTGTTGGAGCACACCTCAACATATAGGGATGCCTCTGCATCGGAATATAGAGGCACCAACGAGACACGCACAATGACGAAGCCAGAAAAATGGATCACAGGGCTGGGTGCAGTTTAAACAAGTTGGGGAGGGCCAAACATCAGGAAGATAGTCTTCTAGCAGTAAAAATCACTAAATTTGTATTACTCATGAAAATATTAGTAGCAAATCCATGTTATGAGGGGGCAGGACCTCTGCTGGCCCCCCTGTCTTCGCCACTAGACACACATCACCTAGTTTTGTGGAGTCCATGTGGGTATGTTTGGTTGAATGCATACTCCTCAACGAGGCTATGAGAATGTGCTTCCGCTACCCACGTGTGCGTCTAGGTCTGCATAGCACAAAACTAAAAGCACCCCAAATCCTGGCTCTAGAGGAATGACCGATTCGTCCTTTTTCATCAAGCCACACTCGGGCAAGTGCAAGGGGGCACACAGTTGGATGCGCGGGGATGAGTGGGAGACAACGCGGTCTTTTTCGAAGCGGTGTCATAAATCCAACTCACCCATCTCTCATCTCTCCCCGTTATCACTCTCTCTCTCTCTCTCTTCGAAAGCGGCGAGCACCGACCTCATCAATGCTTCATCACCCCTTCAACAATGGATGTAAGCCCTTGTTTCCTCGATTTGGGGATCAATGTAGTCACTGATTTAGGCATGAATTCGTACTTCGAAGATTTGCTTTAGTGTTGATTTACGATTTGATGCGAGTAGATTTAGGATCCGATTTAGGCTTCAGTGCAGGGCCCGATTTAGGGTTTCATACGAATCAAATTGGGTGTAGACTAAGGCTTGATAGGTTTGACTTAGGGTCAAATGATGATTTAAAACAACTGGATTTGGGTGTCTAAGTCCGATCACACAAGGGTGTCATTATAGAGTTAGATTTGGATATCAATATATGCTCGGTCAAGGATTTGCTAGGCCTTGATACTTGTGATCTGCGGTGGGTTTTCCATTAAGAGGAACGGGTTATCACAGCACAATGTGGGTAAGTATTTCCCTCAGTTATGAAATCAAGGTTTATCGAACCAACTAGAATATCAACCACAATCGTCTTCAGTGGTTGCACACAAAAGAATAAACAACTTACACCCAATGCGGGCAAGAGGGTTGTCAATCCCCTTGGTCTTGTTATTTGCAAGCAAGTGAGGTGTGTAGATAATTGTGGATAATTGTAAATTACAAAATAAAATTAAAACAAATAAATGGCAGCAAGGTATTGAAGGTTTTGCAAATATATGGTGAATAGACCCCGGGACCATAGTTTTTCCAAATGGCATCTCTCATGAAAAACAACATACACTGGGTAAACAAATTACTGTTGGGCAATTGATAGAAAAGCGGATTGTCGTGCGATATTCACGACAATGATCATGTGCATATAAGCATCACGGTCATAAAAAAATAGGCTGACTCCTGCCTGCACCTATTACTATTACTCCACTAATCGACCGCTCTCCACGATCCATCTAGAGTATTAAGTAAAATAGAGTAATGCATGGAGAACGATGACATAATGTAGACAAAGTAAACTCAAGCAATATGAACAAACCCCGTCATTTTATCCTTAGTAGCAGCAACACAAAGACGCATCTTGTCCCCTTCTGCCATTAGGATATAGAAATTCGCCAGGTTGAAATATCAATCCAGTTGGCCAAACTATTTCAATAGATTGGAGAGAATTGTGAAACTATCATAATCTTGCACATAAGAATCATGCTAGTATTCAGAGAAGGCTCAAATATTTATCATGAATAATCTAAACATAAATCCACAATTCATCGGGTCCCAACAAACGCACTACACAAAAGGAATTACATCATGTGTATCAAAGCGAAGATGCGATGATCATTGCATTGAAGATCAAGAGAGAGAGATTGCCATCTAGGTACTAGCTATGGACCCGTAGGTCTGTGGTGAACTATTCACACATCATCATGTGGGCAGCAAGGTTCATGAATAGGCCCTCCGTGATAGATCCCCCTCTAACAGGGTGTCGGAACGGAGCTCCAAACGGCCTCCCGTCGGAACAAAGACTTGCGGTGGTGTAAAAAGTGTTTCAGGACTACCTTTAGTGTTTTTAGGATATTTGAGAATTAATAAACCAAATAACAGAGTCGGGAAGGCCTCGAGAGGCCCACAAGCCATCAGCCCCCCCCCCCCCCAGGTCACGCCGGGTTGGCTTGTGGGGCCCCCGAGTGGCCTCCAGACTTGTTTCGATGCTCGTTGGTATTCTTTTGGACCAAAAAAAATCTTCAAAAAGTTTCAGGTCAATTGGACTTCGTTTGGTATTGAAAACCTGAAAATGAAAAATATGCATAAAACAACAACTCGCATTGGGCACTGGGTCAACCAGATGCCATAGGTTGTGTTTACCAATTTAAATATGCAAACTTGTCATATTTACATACAACTTTGCCAAAAAACTACTTTGTGTGCTTGTTAGTTTTTAACTATGCCGAGTTGTCATATTTACGAACGATGACAAAAAAGACTTTTTGTTGTCACCGGTTTAAAATATGTTGAATTGTCATATTTTTGTGCATAATCGTCTAAAAAAGTTGTTTGTGGTTGTCAATTTAATTATGTCGAGATGTCATATTTATATGCAATTTCTAAAAATATGACTATTAAGTTATTTTTTATCACACAAGTAAGTACTTACTAATATGACAAGTAAGTGCAACAAATGTGGTAAGTACGAGAAAAAAAAGTTGTAGAAACATGTCGACATGGGATCTAGTTTTAAAGATTTCGTCGAAACAAAGTCAACGACGAAAACAGATCATCAATCAAATTAACGGTTTAAGAGATAAATGTTTTTGAATTCCGGTCATTTAGAACGAATTTGATGACATCATTGCATGCATGATCAAGAGAGGGGCTTGGCCGCAATGTAGCACTGTGTTGTTTCGTGAGACAAAAAAATTACACCATCTAATCACGCATCAAGAAATTACGTATGGCTTCAAAAAAGGAAAAAATAAATCAGACATGAACGGAGAGCCGCCGCATCGAAAGTCAATGATGCGCATGCTACAGATTATATTTTTCCTTTAAACTTTGGTCTCATCGATCCATGGACCCCAAGACTTCACTTATTTTGTGATATGGACGGTGTAGTACACAGAGCCCACAAGGATATCATGCCGCAGAGGATCTGCCGAATTTATTCTAGAATCCTCCCTACAAAAAGAAAAGAACATATTCCGGGATGAACAGAGCTCAGTCTTCGTAGGAGCATGTTGGCCTGATGTCCGTATTTTTATTATAGCTAGTTGCATCTTTGTTTATTTCTGCCACGAAAAAGTCTCTCCCTTTGCATTTAAAAACACATGTTCCTCGGCTGGCTGGCTATTCGTTCGGTTTTAGCTACCGCCGAGATGCTTGATCGAAATTTCCCCTTATTCTATGACCTCAATCCTGTCAAACAAACAGAGCAAACACCACAGCACAAGACAAAACAATTTCACCTGTAAGCACTTTGTTCATGTCTTCTTCCCATGGCACACTGTTTTTGCCCCTGTATTGTTTCCTTCATGTGTAAAAACAACTTGCTAGACAGTAGCACTGGAGCAGGTTTACCGTTTGCGATGCATGCATCTTCTTCCGCTGCAAGAATGAAGGACACCAGACGTATTCCTAAGCTGAAAATGACTCTTAACCGCATCGGTTGCACCCTATAATCCCACCGGTTTGTTCGTAGGGTGGTGGTAGGTTTATTATGCCGGAAGATCTGTGCGTGTGTGTGTGTGAGTGTGTTTCTTGCTTTGGTTGTTGGCCCGACGAGAAGCCTGTGACTAGGGAGTTGTTTTATACGTTGATTCTTTTTTTCTTGGGACGGCAAATTCGTTCATCCCTCGATGATTAGGCATGCTCGGAATCGCGGCCACCGCCGACCTGCCTTCGCCGCGAAAACGACGGCGGGTACGGAGTTTGCTACGTTGAGAAAGAAGAAGGAAATCGCCGGTCGCCGATCGACGCCGTTCCATTTTCGGTCGTGCTGTTCATGTGCACCGGCGAGCGAGCGCACGTTGGGGAAGATCACGGCAACGTGGAGGAACAGTGCGCCCTACTGTACGTCGATGGGCACGGCACCACAATAATGTTTGTGTGTTTCTCTGCGTAGCATGCGTGTAGGGAACGCGTACGCATGCGTACGTACGTACCGCCGGAGCATGTACATATGGCTCTTGGTGTCTGGTCAGAGCATAAAGAATTTTGCAACTTGTGGCGCCAACCCAAATGAGTGGCCCATCCAACGGTCAAATCTTTGATTGGAAGCTAATTTTCTTGTGCACCACATCTTGATCATCATGATTACGGAACGGGCCGTTGTTCCTTGTTGGATGGATCATGGAGTGATTGCGTTGGAAGTAGTTGTCTCAGGTTGGTGGAGCAATGAGCATGACGTGCTACTTCGGCCGACACCGCTCATCATGGCGGAAGCCGTGGATGATTAGCTCGTCCTGTTCCAAACTTATTACGAATCGAATGTCAGCGGTTTGGGCAAACACATGCCGATCCCTCGAATATTTGGTCCTCCGAAACATTTTTCCGACATCTACAGACCCAAAACCGTCGGTATAAATTTTGATAGTGCGATTCGGGCGTGTTTTGCAGTCTGGCTATTTTTCCGATAAACACAGGGGCATTGCGGACGTCCGCACCGCTGCTCCTGACCGCTCCGAATCACACAGAATTTTTTTACCGAACGGCAGTGTCGCTCGTCATGCCGCATTCATGCGGGCCCAGAACATGGAGCAGTTGGTCTGATGCCCGTGATTTGACGAACGTGACCTTTCATGCGTCGCCACTTCAATGTGGACGTCACGTTTCCAGAAACCAACTTCGTCTACTGCATCGCATTGAAGCGAGCTCACCGCCCTTTCGCCTCGCATGGCCCTGGATATTTCATTCATGCACCGGCGAGGCACAGAGCCGCACCTCCCCCTCCCTCCCCTTCCTGCCCCCGAGCCCAATGATGATGCTGATGGACCAGATCTCCGCGTCAGTAGGCAACGTCGGTGGAAGTTCGTCTTCAGGAGGATCGTGGCGTCGCCGCCGTCGCTCTTCGGTACCGTATGCATCAAGAACGATGTGCTCCTCCAGCAAGGAGGAGATGGTCATCTCCTCTAGCGATGAGGAGGACGAGCGCAACAGCGGCCTCATCTCCTCTGGGAGACGGCTTCGAGAAACGAAGATGGAGATCATGACAGAGCGTTTGCTCCATCACATAGGCACCGCGCAACAATCGTCGGCGCATGTGAAGGAGATAGCATCCCCACCACACGTTCACGTAAAGCGGGAGCCGTCATCTTTACTCCGGCAAGTGAAGGACGGGACGACGCCTCCGTGGTTAACCGCCGCCTCCACATCGGTGATCGCGGGAAGCAGGAGCCAATGTTCCCCAGCGCCTCCGCAGCATGAAGGACGAACCGACGTCGTCCTCACTGCACAGCCGCTACGCGCTGATTGACAATCCCTTGTTGCCACCATAATGCCAACGTGGCCCGACAAAGGAGGAGCGTCGCCCACGATCGGCGCGTGGGCGAATCCTCCACTACCTTAGTCAAGGCGGTTACGATGGTGCCTCCGGCTTCCGATCGCGGTATCAAAGGCGAAGCACGTGGCAAGGCAACATGCTAAGTAGAACTGGCGCAATGTCGGTAGCCACTCCGTGTTCGCTAAGATGGACGTGGCATTGGAATGGGTCTGCAACGACCATGACCTCGCTACCGCGTGGGCGCTCGGCTGCTCTGTCACCACCTCAAAGATGATTTTGAGGCGTCGCCGCCTTGACAGTAAGCTCGCCAATATCGTCGAGTCAACGAGGACACGCGTAAGGCCGCCGCCAAGGCTTCGTCACCGCCATTGAAAATCGTCGTGGCGGCCCTCCGCACCGTGCAATAGGAGGCGGAGCGGCTCCTTCGCGAGCGGCAGGCAGCCGTCAGACAAGGTTGTTGCAGCCCTCCGACATTCTTGCGCAGCTCACGAGACGACGACGATGATGACGAAGGTGGTGCGGCGGGACAGGGCAGCCACGCTTACGATGTGATAGTCAAATACATGGTTTAGTTTTTTATAGTTTTTATTAAAATGGTAAAAAAACGTCCGTTTATGTAATTTATATCCAAACTTTGTAATTGTTTTTTGAAAAGGAGGCCTTGCCCCGGCCTCTGCATCGAGAGATGCATGCAGCCATATATTAACCAAACAAAGTCTTCACAAAGTACTGAAATGACGAAAGCAAAAAAGAGTTGAAAATAAAAAGATACATGGCGAACAGCGCGTCGAGGCCGGAAGTGGCGAAAAGATGTAGATGTCTTGTCGTGGGTATAAGCCTGACAGTAGATGTGTAGGGTACGAATGAGATGGGCAGAGTCCTAGCTACGGCGAGGTTGTATGAGTTCAGGCCCCTCTACGGTGGAGGTAATAGCCCTACGTCTCAGTGCTCTTGGAGCTTGTTACCGAGTGTAATATGGAGTACAATGTTTTTCTAACCCTTTTACCAGTGGGGGAGGGTGGCTTATATAGAGTGCGCTGCCCTCCACAATGGTTCTGATTCAAGGGTGGAGTAGTGGCGATTGAATGCATGCGTTACAGGTAACGTATGCTATAAATGCTAGTTAATGCATCCGGAAACGTACGGCAGTTTCCCTCCAGGGAGGTTACGACGCACCGAGTGTATCCAGTCGGTAGGTCCGGTGTCCTCCGAGCCTTAGTCTCCGACTGGATGATTCTGGGTCCGTTACCGACTGGATGATGGGGACACCTTAATACAGTCGGGCATACTTAAGGTCCTGTCCTTGCGTGGGGTAGTCCTTGGGTAGGACATGTAGGACAGGCCTATGACCCTACCCTAGGACTATGACCCCATCATTAGTCCCCGAATGGATTGGGGTTGAAACGTCAAAGCAGTGCTCGATGCTCAGATCCGACTGGACTAGGTTCGGCTTGGGCGTTGCTTGCCTCTATCCATTCTATCTCTCCTGGCCAATGATCCGAGTGAATGTGTTCTGCGGAACGGACTGTCGGGAACCAAATGCTTTCGCCGCATCTTTTGACACGACCGGTCAACTGACAGCGACGGATTTTCCGGGATCTCAAATTTCGGGTTCCGCGCGTTTAGCGGGGGCGACGTCAGCACGCTCGAGTAGCGCCTGACTCCTCGATCCTCGCGCCTTCAACTCTTCTGCCGATATCGCCGCGGCTGGTTGGGCGGATAAGATTTCGGGCCCGCTCGCCAGCGACCCAGTCGGTGTTCTATTTAACTCTGGCCGACGAGACCCTTCGGTTACGATCGCCGAATCCTCTGCTCTTGCTTGCTCCGTCTTCCTCGCCACCTCTTGCGCTCATACACCTTTGCCTTCCCATTCTTCTCGAAAGCTTGCCATCGCCGCCATGACCAAGGGCCAGACCAGCAAGATGGAGGCAAGGAAGAAGAAGGGCAAGGCGGCGGCTGCTCAGCGGCGGCAGCGGCCATTGCCAGCGGGATGGATCCAGGGAGACTTTCTCCCCTCCACATTGACGGAGGGGGACCTGCTGGAGCTGGTAGAGCACGGCCAGCTCGTGCATAAATCTTGGAGGTTGCCGGCGGACGACGAGATTGAGCCGGCACCACGGGAGGGGGAGCGCGTCTTGCTCCTCAGCCATGTTCACAGAGGTTTTTCTCTCCCTCCGCCCCCTTCTTCAAAGGCATCATGAATCATTTTGGTGCTCAACTCCATCACTTCCCTCCGAATGCCATTGCCCACCTTTCTGCCTTCATTGTTCTGTGCGAATGCTTTGTCGGTTGCCCCCCTCATTGGGGTTTATTCAAACATATCTTCTCCGCCCGCTCTCAAACCATCAAATGTCTTAGTCAGTCGGATGACAAGACGCATCTCCTCTAGCTCTGCGGGGGTTTAGGGTTTCAGAAAAAGAGTCGGAGTAGCTACCCTGCTCTCCAGTTGAACGAGTCGGTTAGGAACTGGCAGTCGACGTGGTTCTACTGTCAGGACATAGCCTGTCCGAACGTGTCGACTGGGCTGCCTCCATTTAGTCTAGACCGCCCTGCTCCACCCAAGCAACTCGCCCTCTCGAAAGCCGAGAGGAATGACATCCAGCCTTTGGTCGAGGCACTCGCGGATGTTGTCAGGAGGGGGGTCACCGGTATTGACCTGTTGGAAGTCTTCATCGGTCGGCGGATCCAGCCTCTTCAAGCTCGCCACCATGCTATGTGGCTCTACACAGGGCCCGAGGATTCCACTCGGACCGTTGTGGTGGGCATACTCGAGGAGAAGGTGACCTCGATAGTGCTCCAAATCACGGGACCTTGCGAGAACCCTAAAGGAGCTCGTCGAGTGGTGCCTTACAGTGCGGACAACCCGCCACCGAATCAGGTGAGTAGCATTAGCCGAATATATCGAACTGTTTTGATTTTGGTCGTTCATTTATATCCTCGTGTGATGCTTAATGTTTTCGACTGAATCTCATGTAGGAATGGACCAACTGGTCCTCCCCTGTCTCGAACGGGGATCCAGAGGAGGAGGAGGAAGAAGGTAGCCAGGAGGGGAGCGTGGATAGCGCTGAATATGTCTCCGACAGCCGGGAGTCGGAGGAGGAGGACAGCGAGGAGGAGGAAGAAGACGAAGAGCGCGACTCTCCGCCTCCACCGCCAGAACAGCGGAGTAAGCGTCGACATGAGCCTGTTGTCCCTTCGGCTCCCCCCCGCGTTGTCGAGTGCTCTACCTACCGCTCCGGCGGTCCCGAGTGCTCGAGGCACGAAGAGGTCCAGGGACGCCCCCGCTGAGCCTGCAGGCCAATCTCCCAGGGCGCCCAAACCGAGTGGGCCCAAACCTCGGAGGGCTCTGCCGCGCATGAGGGTTGCCATCCCCGTCACATCCACGTAAGCGAATCCAACTCTCGGCTTTTTATGTTATCCGAGTGCACTCCCGCTTTACAAGTCGAATGGGCTTCACTTGACAGGGTCGCCACTTCTACAACCTCTCCGGTCCGCCAAGGGGATGACCCCATGGACATAGACAACGTCGTCTCGTCCCAGCCGGGTATGTTGTAGGAGAGTCAGGTGTTTTATTCCTGTAGACTGTACTATCCTTTTCTTTTTCTGAATCATCATGTTGTTCGGCTTGTCACGGACGATTCACCCGGACGAAGACAGGCAAGGGAGAGCCGACCCGGCCGCGGAGCCTGTCCTTGAGGCTGCTCCTCCTGCTGCTGCCCCTGCCGCCGACGCTCCGCCGACTGAAGTGCCTCCACCGACCGAACCAGTGCCGGTGGGCGACGAACTGACTGGAGCGAATCTTGGGATGCCCCAGGATCTTCCCACGATTCCCGGTTCGTCGAATGTTGAATTCGGCATTCGGTGTGTCCCAGAGGAGCAGGTGGGAGCGGCCAAGGGAGCCATGATCCAAGCGGAGCTGATGACCGGGGAGGCCAAGAAGGCTTATGACTCCGTTGCGGCTTTGTACCAGCGGAGCTTGGAGCTGCACGACGACATCCGAGTAAGTAGTCTAGTAAGTATTTACTTTTCTTTTGTAACCCACTGGGTGTTGTCGTAGTCTGTTGTTTGCAATGGGTTCACTCCGAGTGAACCCAGTGGGTGTAGTCCCCGAGACTTTCTGTCGAGTGCTTGCACCGACAGTTGTCTTTATACATTTGGTCTTTATTTTTGTCGTGTCCGTAGACAAGATTTCTGAGTGCAAGTACTTACTGCAGTCGGAGCACTCTTGCGGTAAGAATTCCCTAGAGTAAACTGCACACAGGTGGAGTAGCTTTAGCCTCGGAGGCGTAAGTGAAAACGTGCTCCTCAATAGGGCAGACCTGCTTGAGGTGCATGCCAGTGGGGTCACTCTTAGTGAACCCACTGGGTGTAGTCCGCGAGACTGCTGTCGACTGCTTGCGTCGGCAGGGGTCTGAAGAACATAGTTGGTATTGAGAAAGTTGCTGATAACCCTTTGTTTCGTTTTGTAGAAAACTTGTGATATGGGGAGCGCTTATGAAGCCTTGAGGGTTGAGAAGAACCAATATGCTGGTGAACTAGAAGCCGCGACACTCGCCATGGCTGGCCTGAAGAACGCGCTGGAAGTTCGAGAGAAATCCTTGGAGGAAGCGTTGGAGGCAAACAGGGCGTTGGTGGCGGAGGTGGAGAGGCTGAAGAAACAGAGGACCGAAGTGTACGATCAAATGGCTGCTCGGAATAAACGATGGACAACTCAGGAGAAGTATGTGAACGACTGGGCTGTCCAGATGATGAGTCGTCTGGCTGGTAAGTCTGATGATTTGTCGAGTGGTTGTATCTTGTGACGAACACTCGGTTTGTAATTTCTATTTGCTCGTTTGTGGCAGATTTTTGTGGTGACGCTGAAGCTGAAGCGGCGGCCGTGGAACGATCCATGAAGGTCAATGTGCCACTCTACTCCGGGCTCATATCCGTGTAGGCAAAGTGGGTCCGTTCATCAACCGACTGAGAGAAATCTTCGGCCGCATTGAGAAGGAGCTTTGGCCGGAAGACGAGTCGCGGGAGAAGATGGAGACTCTGTTGGGGCGACTAGGGGAGATTCCGGCCCGAGTGCAATCTTGGAAGAAATCGGCAGCGCGTTGCGGTGCTGATGTGGCGCTGTCCTTGGTGCGAGTCCATTGCAAAGAAGTGCGGGAAGATAAGCTGAAAGCCTTGAAAGTCGCCAACACGAAGAAGCTTCAATTCGAAGACTTCATGGAGACATTCCTAGAGACTGCGACCCGCATTGCTGATGGAATTGACCTGCATACCTTTGTGGAACCCTCCAGTCCTGACGCGGGCCCAGCTGACTCATGATCGAACTTTATCCTCGGTATGCCGAGTGTTTGCCTGTACGATATTCTGGCCACTTCTGTTGGCCGTCATACTTTTAGATCGGTGTGGGTAAGCTTGATCCGCACCGAGTCTGTTATCGTGTGTAGACTGTTGGAGTCACAACGAAAACACTTATTATTTTGCTTGAATGCTGTTTGGAGTTGAACACTTAATGTGTACTCGTAGAACATTAGGACTTAGGTGATTCATGATCAATGCTAAGTTCCCGAGTGTAACGTATAGTGTACATTCGGAGGAGCGATTAGTACTTAGGCGATGTAGGATCGCAGCTAAGTCCCCGAGTGCGACGTGAAGTGCACACTCGAAAGAAGTTAATACTTAGGCGATGCAGGATCGCAGCTAAGCCCCTGAGTGTGACGTGAAGTGCACACTCGGAGATAGTTAATACTTAGGCGATGCAGGATCGCAGCTAAGCCTCCGAGTACGACGTGAAGTGCACACTCAGAGAAAGTTAATACTTAGGCGATGCAGGATCGCAGCTAAGTCCCCGAGTGTGACGTAAAGTGCACACTCAGAGGAAGTTAATACTTAGGCGATGCGTGATCGCAGCTAAGTCCCCGAGTGTGACATGAAGTGCACACTCGGAGGAAGTTAATACTTAGGCGATGTAGGATCGCGGCTAAGTCCCCGAGTGTGACGTAAAGTGCACACTCGGAGGAAGTTAATACTTAGGCGATGCAGGATCGCAGCTAAGTCCCCGAGTGCGACGTGAAGTGCACACTCGGAGCTAGTTAATACTTAGGCGATACAGGATCGCAACTAAGTCCCCGAGTGTGACGTGAAGCGCACACTCGGAGGAAGTTAATACTTAGGCGATGCAGGATCGCGGCTAAGTCCCCGAGTGTGACGTAAAGTGCACACCCAGAGGAAGTTAATACTTAGGTGATGCAGGATCGCAGCTAAGTCCCCGAGTGCGACGTGAAGTGCACACTCGGAGATAGTTAATACTTAGGCGATACAGGATCGCAACTAAGTCCCCGAGTGTGACGTGAAGTGCACACTCGAAGGAAGTTAATACTTAGGCGATGCAGGATCGCAGCTAAGTCCCCGAGTGCGACGTGAAGTGCACACTCGGAGCAAGTTAATACTTAGGCGATGCAGGATCGCAGCTAAGTCCCCGAGTGCGACGTGAAGTGCACACTCGGAGAAGTTAATACTTAGGCGATGCAGGATCGCAGCTAAGTCCCCGAGTGCGACGTGAAGTGCACACTCGGAGAAGTTAATACTTAGGCGATGCAGGATCGCAGCTAAGTCCCCGAGTGCGACGTGAAGTGCACACTCGAAGGAGGTTAATACTTAGGCGATGCAGGATCGCAGCTAAGTCCCCGATGCGACGTGAAGTGCACACTCGAAGGAGGTTAATACTTAGGCGATGCAGGATCGCAGCTAAGCCCGCCGAGTGCGACGTAAAGTGCACACTCGAAGGAGGTTAATACTTAGGCGATGCAGGATCGCAGCTAAGCCCCCCCGAGTGGGACGTAAAGTGCACACTCGGAGAAGTTAATACTTAGGCGATGCAGGATTGCAGCTAAGCCTCCGAGTGCGACGTGAAGTGCACACTCGGAGGAAGTTAATACTTAGGCGATGCACGATCGCAGCTAAGTCCCCGAGTGCGACGTGAAGTGCACACTCGAAGGAAGGTGTTACTTAGGCGATGCAGGATCGCAGCTAAGTTTTTTGTGACCGTAGTCTGCAACCACGGAAGAACTCTGAATCTGCAAAAGAAATTGAATCTATTGTATATTATTTCTCCAAAACTTGTTCGTTACACTGCTTTAGTCGGCGATCACGTATAAAAACGCTTGAGGAGGTCTCCGTTCCACGCGCGGGGTTCGTCGGTCTCCTTCTGAATGTTGTAGAGTCTGTATGCCCCGTTGTTCACCACCTTTGAAATGATGAAAGGACCTTCCCAGGCCGGAGCCAACTTGTGTGGTCTTTGCTGATCCACTCGGAGCACCAAATCGCCAGCCTGGAACGTGCGGCTTCTGACATGTCGTGCATGAAAACGTCGCAGACCTTGCTGATAAATTGTTGAGCGAGTAAGTGCCATCTCGCGCTCCTCCTCTAGAAGATCGACTCCATCTTGCCTTGCTTGTTCTGCTTCGGCTTCGGAGAAGAGTTCGACTCGCGGGGCATTGTGAAGCAAGTCACTCGGAAGGACCGCTTCTGCTCCATAGACGAGGAAGAACGGTGATCGCCCTGTTGATCTGTTCGGAGTGGTGCGGAGGCTCCAAAGTACTGAAGGTAACTCGGTTACCCATGCACTAGCAGCATGTCCTATCTCTCGCAAGAGTCGAGGCTTCAAACCTTGAAGGATAAGTCCATTTGCACGCTCAGCTTGTCCATTGGATTGCGGATGTGCTACGGAAGCAAAATCCACTCGGATACCTTGACTCGCGCAGAAACCTTTGAATCTGTCCGAGTCGAAGTTTGTCCCATTGTCCGTGATTATGCTGTGAGGCACTCCGAATCTAGAGATGATGTCTCTGACAAACTTCACGGCTGTGGAGGCGTTGAGTTTCTTGATGGGCTTGGCTTCTATCCACTTTGTAAACTTGTCGACTGCCACCAACAGATGTGTGTAGCCTCCTTGGCCTGTCTTGAATGGTCCGACTGTGTCTAATCCCCAAACTGCAAACGGCCACACAAGTGGGATTGTCTTTAGTGCAGATGTTGGCTTGTGGGACTTGTTGGAGTAGAACTGACAGCCCTCACATCGATCGACCATAGCTTTGGCCATTTCCTTAGCCTGCAGCCAGAAGAATCCAGCCCTGAACGCCTTGGCGACGATTGCTCTTGAAGAAGCATGATGGCCGCAGGTTCCCGAGTGGATATCCTCTAGGATCAACTGCCCTTCCTGTGGGGAAATGCAACGTTGGAGAACGCCTGAAACACTCTCCCTATACAATTGACCGTCAATGACAGTGAACGCCTTCGACCTGCGAACTATTTGTCGGGCTTGGACTTCATCTTCTGGAAGTTCTTGCCTTAGGATATATGCCATAATCGGCACAGTCCAATCGGGAATGATTACCAGAATCTCTGTGACCAGATCAACCATAGCAGGCACATCGACTTCAGTCGGGTCTGTTGCGCTCTTGGGTTGCACTGGCTCTTCCGTGAAGGGATCTTCTTTGACTGAAGGAAGATGGAGGTGCTCGAGGCAGACATCACTCGGGACGGGTCTCCGAGTGGATCCGAGCTTCGCCAACTCGTCCGCCGCTTGGTTCTTCAGTCTTGGAACATGATGAAGTTCTAGACCTTCAAACTTCTTCTCCAGCTTCCTGACTGCATTGCAGTAGGTTGTCATAGTGGGGTTCCTTACGTCCCACTCTTTCATCACTTGGTTGACCACCAAGTCTGAATCGCCGTAGACCATCAGGCGACGGACGCCGAGTGAGATGGTCATGCGCAATCCGTAGAGAAGAGCTTCATACTCTGCCTCATTGTTAGAGGAATCAAAGTGTATCTGAAGCACATACTTGAGCTTGTCACCTTTTGGTGATACGATCACAACGCCGGCGCCGGATCCATTCAACATCTTAGACCCATCGAAGAACATTGTCCAATGAGCCGAGTAGATGTGAGTCGGTTGCTGTTGTTCTACCCATTCTGCTATAAAGTGAGCCAGGGCTTGAGACTTAATAGCTTTCTTGGCCTCGAACTTGATGTCACAGTACAACATCTCCATCGCCCACTTCGCCACTCGGCCTGACGCGTCTCGATTGTGGAGAATTTCCGACAAAGGAGAATCAGAAACGACAGATAGCGAGTGGTCTTGGAAATAATGGGCAACCTTCTTTGCAGTCAAATAGATCCCATAGATAAGCTTTTGATAATGGGGATACCTCTGCTTGGAAGGTGTCAGGACTTCGGAGACGTAGTACACTGGCCGCTGAACTTTGTATGCTTTGCCTTCTTCTTCTCGCTCGACTGTAAGAATAGTACTGACGACTTGATTTGTAGCCGCGATATACAGAAGAAGGGGCTCTTTACTGAGCGGAGCAGTAAGAACCGGCTGGGTGGAAAGTAGGACTTTGAGGTCGTCGAACGCGACTTGGGCTTCTTCTGTCCACTCGAAGGTATCTGATTTCTTCATGAGTCGGTACAGAGGAAGTGCTTTTTCGCCGAGTCGATTGATGAACCTGCTCAAAGCTGCTAAGCAACCTGTGAGTCGTTGAACATCGTGTATTCTGACCGGCCACTCCATTTGTACGATGGTCCCGATCTTTTCGGGGTTTACATCGATCCCTCGTTCGGAAACGAAGAAACCGAGTAACTTTCCGCTGGAAACACCGAATGAACACTTGGCAGGATTTAGCTTGATATCGTACCTACGAAGGTTGGCGAATGTTTCTGCCAAGTCAGTCAGCAGGTCGGAACCTTTGCGGGACTTGACTACGATATCATCCATGTATGCTCCACATTGCGACCGATCTGGTCGAGGAGACATTTTTGGATCATGCGCATAAAGGTAGCTCCTGCATTCTTCAGACCGAAAGGCATGGTAATGTAGCAGAAGCACCCAAACGGGGTGATGAAAGCTGTTTTCAACTCATCGGGACCATACAGACGGATATGGTGATAACCCGAGTAGGCATCAAGAAATGATAAACGCTCGCACCCCGCAGTCGAATCGACAATTTGATCTATGCGGGGGAGCGGAAAATGGTCTTTTGGGTAGACCTTATTGAGGTGCTTGAAGTCAATGTACATTCGGAGTGACTTGTCCTTCTTGGGCACCATGACTACATTGGCGAGCCACTCGGAGTGGTGAACCTCGCGAATGAATCTGGCAACTAGCGGCTTAGCCACCTCTTCTCCGATTGCCTTCCTTTTGTGCGCGGTGGACCGGCGCAGGTGCTCTCGGACGGGCCGAGCAGCGGGATCCACATGCAGTCGGTGCTCAGCCAACTCCCTAGGTACACCCGGCATGTCATATGGCTTCCATGCGAAGATGTCCCAGTTCTCACGGAGGAATTGGGTGAGCTCGGCTTCCTATTTGGGATCCAAGGTGGTGGAGATGTTCGTCGGGGCGGCAGACTCGTCCGTCGGGTGGATGCTGACCTTCTTAGTCTCTCCCGTCGACTGGAACGCGGACTCAGAAGCTGGCTTCTTTGAGCGCATTAAGTCCGCGGGGTCGACTGTCTTCTTGTACTCTTCGAGCTCGAGTACAGCCATCTGCTAGTCGGCGATCCTCGACCCCTCTTGCAGACACTCCTCGGCTCGCTGGCGGTTGCCGGTGATGGTGATAACGCCTTTTGGACCGGGCATTTTCAACTTCAAGTACACATAACACGGTCGTGCCATGAAACTCACATATGCTGGGCGGCCCAGAATTGCATGGTAAGCGCTCTAGAAGTCCACCACCTCAAACATGAGCTTCTCCTTGCGAAAGTTCTTGTCGGAGCCGAAGATGACCTCCAATGCGATCTGGCCGAGTGATTTGGCCTTCCGCCCTGGGACGACTCCGTGGAACTGCATATTGCTCTCGCTGAGTCTGCACATCGGAATGCCCATCCCCTTGAGAGTGTCGGCGTACATGATATTCAATCCGCTGCCGCCGTCCATCAGGACTTTGCGCAGTCGGACTCCTTCCACCACCGGGTCGACGACCAGAGCCTGCCTTCCTGGGGTGGGGACATGTGTTGGATGATCCGACTGATCGAAGGTAATCGCAGTCTGAGACCATTTGAGAAACTTGGGGGCAGTCGGAACGGCCATGTTGACTTCTGTGTTTACTAGCTTCAGTCGACTTTTGCTTTCGACGCCAGCGAAGATCATGAGGGTTGCATGGACTTGGGGGAACGTATCCTCCTTGTCCTCCTCATCCTATTCAGGATTCTTCTCACTCGGCTGCCCTTCGCTGAAACCCTGGATCAGGAGACGGCACTGCCGAGTGGTGTGCTTTGCGTATATGGGGTTACCTTCCTCATCCATCTTCGTATGGATTGGACAAGGCTGGTCCAGGATGGGATTGTTGAAAGGCTTTTTCTTGGGGGTGAACTGCGCTTTCCCTTTGCCCTTGAATTTGGCGCTGGTTACAGCTGTAGCTTCTGCTTGCGGTGTGGGCGGAACCTTCGGTTTCTGCTTCCGAGTGTTACCTCCGTCGGCATCGCCGACTGTCTTGTGTTTACCGCTCCGGATGCGGTCCTCTTCTTCGCCATTTGCATAGCGAGTTGCTATCTCCATCATCTTGCTCATGGAGATGTCGCCGGTTCGACCAAACTTCAAGTACAACTCCCTGTACCGCACGCATGCCTTGAAGGCGTAGACTGCTTGATGCTCGGTGACGTTCTCCACCGTGTGGTAAAGAGTCGTCCATCGCTGGATGAAGTCGCGCAAGGGCTCATTCGGCTTCTGGACATAGTGCTGAAGCTCCACAAGACCTGCAGGGCGCTTGCACGTTCCTTCGAAGGTTCTGATGAACACTCGGGCTAGATCGGCCCAACTGTAAATGCTTGAGGGGGCCAACTGGTTCAGCCAAGCTCGGGCCGAGCCGTCGAGCATCAGAGGGAGGTGCTTCATAGCGACATGGTCGTCTCCTCCTCTGATCTAGACCGGCACTCGGTAGTCATCTAGCCATGTTTCGGGCTTGGACTCTCCTGAGAATTTACCGATTCCCGCAGCCAATCGGAAGTTGGGCGGGATATCAGCCGAGCGGATGGCTCGACTAAAACACTCGGGGCCCGATACGATGGCCCTGCTTCCACTCGGACGGTCCATATCGCGACCATCGCGGTGGGCTCGACCCCTGTCAACTATTCGCCGAGCGATTCGGCCCCTTGCGTCGGGTCTTGGGTCGTAAGTGTCGCCGACTGAATGCCGATCATCATGATGCCGGGACTCGTAGGGCCCACCCCGCGGAGGGGTGCGTGAGCGACGGCGATACTGATGAGATCCAGGGCTGTGAACCGATCTATGCGTGTTTGCATGGACGGAACTATTGCGGATCCAATTGTGTGACTGGGAGACTGCCGAATTCTGCTGCTGGGCCGTGCGCAACACGGCTCGGATTTGTTCGATTCCCCTTCCTGCCTCTGAATTAGTCGGCTGGAGGGAATCGGCAATCTGGGCAGCCGCGGCCAGGTTGAGGAGAGGTGTGCGGAACACCTCCACGTTGCTCCGCCGAGTGTGTCGGCTAGCAGAACGACGAGGCGGACGACGCGCACCGGATGCTTCGCCAACTTCACCTCGATCGGCTTGACGAGGATCTTCATGGGAGTTGGCCATGTGTACTTCTGCTGCAGGCCCACGACCCACGTACTCGGTAGGAAGCTCAGTCGGAACCGAGTCCGAGCACTGGGAGCGTGGGGCGACTACAACAGACTCTAGGACTGCCACCTGAGAGGACGCGAACTGGCGCGCTCGGGCATGCTGCACCCAACGTTGTAGACGCGGACTGCGCGATCGCCTGCTGCGGCGCGCGACGAGGGTGCAAGCCGGCAATGGAGCCGATTGTTGGAGAAGAAGAACGCCGCGAGTGCCAGCACGGAAGTGCGTAGTCCCGCGACGGGGAAGCGCCTCGACGTCGAGAGGTGCATCCCGAAGCCACGCCGAATCGTCGACGACGAAGGAGAGAGCGCCGAAGAAGATCTGGTGACCCATGCTCGAACCTCCACCGTACGACATGACGAAAGGAAGTAGTCGCAAACTCGCCGGAAGTCGCTTAGACGCCTGCCCCATGGTGGGCGTCAACTGTCGTGGGTATAAGCCTGACAGTAGATGTGTAGGGTACGAATGAGATGGGCAGAGTCCTAGCTACGGCAAGGTTGTATGAGTTCAGGCCCCTCTACGGTGGAGGTAATAGCCCTACGTCTCAGTGCTCTTGGAGCTTGTTACCGAGTGTAATATGGAGTACAATGTTTTTCTAACCCTTTTACCAGTGGGGGAGGGTGGCTTATATAGAGTGTGCTGCCCTCCACAACGGTTCTGATTCAAGGGTGGAGTAGTGGCGATTGAATGCATGCGTTACAGGTAACGTATGCTATAAATGCTAGTTAATGCACCCGGAAACGTACGGCAGTTTCCCTCCAGGGAGGTTACGACGCACCGAGTGTATCCAGTCGGTAGGTCCGGTGTCCTCCGAGCCTTAGTCTCCGACTGGATGATTCTGGGTCCGTTACCGACTGGATGATGGGGACACCTTAATACAGTCGGGCATACTTAAGGTCCTGTCCCTTGCGTGGGGTAGTCCTTGGGTAGGACCTGTAGGACAGGCCTATGACCCTACCCTAGGACTATGACCCCATCATGTCTAAACACCTATCCTATTAATATGACGCCATCCAAACTGGTTGAAGATACTCTGTGCTACCATCTCCCAACGGACACACCCAGTAACCATAGGCTCCCTGGCTGCCACAGGAGTTAGTAACGACCATGTGCGGATCAGTGCGGTAGTTCTGAAGATAGCCTGCAGAAAGTGAATATCACGTAGTCTGTTAAAAACCAAATCATTTCTGCTATTCCATAAAGCCCATAAAAGAGCACATGCTCCGACACAAATAGATTTGGCCAATTGAACATCAACTCCCTGTAACCACGTTCCAAATAACGAGTTCAAGTTAACAGGAGGAGGGATGTTAAAAGTAACGTGAATTGAGCGCCAAACAAGTTTAGCCATAGGACAATCGAGAAAGAGGTGCTGAATACTCTCTATCCTTGGACAAAAGCTACATCTGGGGCTACCTTTCCAATTCCGTTTGGCCAGATTATCCTTTGTTAAAATAACTCCCTTGTGAACAAACCACAAGAAAACTTTAATTCTAAGAGGCACTCTGACCTTCCAAATATGTTGGGTTTTTGGAATAGGTACGGAATCAATGAGATCAGAATACATGGATTTAACCGTAAACATCCCATTCGATGTTAAGCTCCAAGAAATTCGATCAATCCTGTCAGAAAGATTAACCTCCATTAACCTTCTAACTAGATGCAACCAGGAGACCCATCTATCACCAATTAAAGATCTACGGAATTGAATATTAAGGGGTATCTCACGAAATACTGCCGCAACGGACACTTGTCGACGTTGGGCAATATGGTACAGCCGCGGATATTGAAGAGCTAAAGGCGAATCTCCTAGCTAGGAATCTTTCCAGAATCTAGTCAATTCACCATTACCAATGATAAACCTCGATCTGTTGAAGAATGAGTTTTTCACCCGCATCAGACCCTTCCAGAACGGCGAGTCTAGTGGTCTAGCCGTAACCTGAGATAAAGTTTTGGAGTGAAGGTACTTGTTCGTCAGAATTTGTACCCACATTCCTTTGGATTCAATAGATAATTGAAACAGCCACTTGTGAGAAGACATCTATTTTTGGTCTCCAAATTTTCAATTCCTAAACCTCCTTGTTCTTTAGGATGACAAATAATATCCCATTTAGCCAGCCTATACTTAGTTGTAACCTCATCACTTTGCCAGAAAAAACGGGATCGGTAGAAATCCAATCTTTTTCGCACCCCCACAGGTACCTCAAAAAAAGATAGGAGGAACATAGGCATGCTTGTTAATACTGAATTAACCAGCACTAACCTACCTCCGTAAGAAAGGATCTTACCTTTTCAACTACTAAGTTTCTTTTCAAACCTTTCCTCAGTACATTTCCACTCAACATTGGTAAGTTTACGGTGATGAATGGGAATTCCTAAGTACGTAAAAGGTAAATCCCGAGCCACACACCCAAACAGTTGATTATAAATATGTTGTTGGTTTTTGGCTTCACCAAAACAAAACAAATCACTTTTATTGAAATTTATCTTCAGCCCAGATAGTTGTTCAAAAAGGCAAAGGATGAGCTTAAGATTTTTAGCTTTCACTAAATCATGCTCCATAAAGAGTATCGTATCATCAGCATATTGTAGGATAGGGACAACCCCATCCACCAAATGAGGTACTAATCCACCTACAAGGTCCTTTTCGCTAGCTCTCTTAATCAAAAGAGCCAACATATCCGCAACAATATTGAAAAGAATAGGAGACATTGGATCCCCTTGTCTTAGCCCCTTAAGCGTCTGGAAGAAGTGACCAATGTCATCATTGACCTTGATCCCGACACTCCCTATTGTAGTAAAGGAATCTATGTGCTTTCGCCATAGCTCATCGAACCCCTTCATCCGCAAGGTTTGTTGCAAAAAGGACCATTTCACTTTATCATAGGCCTTTTCGAAATCCACTTTGAAGATCACTCCGTTAAGTTTCTTTGAGTGAATTTCGTGCACATTCTCATGAAGGACCACTACCCCTTCAAGTATATTACGCCCAGGCATAAATGCGGTTTGCGAAGATTGCACCACTGAATGTGCCATCTTAGTTAGTCTATCCGTTCCAACCTTTGTGAATATTTTGAAACTAACATTAAGCAAACATATAGGGCGAAACTGCTCAATACGGGTCGCCCCTTCCTTCTTTGATATCAACGTTATAGTACCAAAATTCAGATGGAAGAGTTGTAGGTTACCAGCAAACAGATCATCAAACATTGCCATAAGATCCGCCTTGATGATATGCTAGCAGTTTTTGTAAAACTCCGCCGGAAACCCATCAGGACCAGGGCCCTTGCCACTCTTCAAACCTCCGATCGCGTCAAGCACCTCTTTCTCCGAAAAAGGAGCAGATAAAGACTCATTATCGGCCTCACCGACTTGAGAAATATCTGCTACCTGGTGCTCGTCCATAGTCACAAAACTATCTTGATGAGCACCAAAAAGCTGTTTATAATAATTTGAGATGTACAATTTTAAGTTCTCATGACCTACTATTGTACCCTCATCCTGCTCAAGCTGTACTATCCTTTTCTTCCTGTGTTTGCCATTGGCTACTAAGTGGAAAAACTTAGTGTTATTATCCCCAAGGATAATTGCTCTAACTTTGGCTCTATCCGCCCACTTCATTTCCTCCTCTCTAAGAAGAGTACGAAGCCTTTGTTCGGCCTCAAATCTGAGATGACGTTCGTTCTCATCCAGCAAACACCACTCAGCCTTTCAATCGAGCTCATCTATAAATTTAATGAGCCTTTCCCGCTCATCTTTATAGGTCCCTGAGACATGCTTAGCCCAACCACGAAGGTATTGTCTCACATGTCTAATTTTATTTTGCCATCGATCTACATTAGATGCTCCACCCGAAGTCCTATTCCATTCCCTGGCAATCATCTCCATGAAGCCCTCCCTTAAAAACCAGCTGGACTCGAAAGAGAAACTGTCTCGATTACCCACATGCGATGCATCCCCTGTATCCAACAGAAGGGGAGTATGATCGGAGATCGCCCGTTGAAGTGCACGCACGGTAACCAAAGGGAATTCCTGTTGCCAATCAACACTAGTAAGAACTCTATCCAACTTTTCGAAAGTTTGATTAGGTAGGGAATTCGCCCATGTGAAATTCCTGCCCGAGAGTTCTATCTCCCGCAATTCAAGGCTCTCAATAATAGTATTGAACAAAAATGACCATCTACCATCAAAATTGTCATTGTTCTTTTCATACGCCCATCTAATAATATTGAAATCACCCCCTATCAATAATGGAAATTTCTCATCGCATATTCAAACTAAATCCGCCAGGAATTTAGATTTAAGTTCAGGTTGATCAGCCCCGTAAACCGCTACAAGGGCCCATCTGAAACCATCCATTTTGGATGTAATTTTAAATTTAACCGCAAAATCGCCAAACACAACTTTCCTAACCTGAAGTGTGTCACATCTGACGCCAAGTAAGATCCCCCCGGATCGTCCTCTTGGAGGTAGACAATGCCAATCAAAATCAACCCCTCCGAAAAGAGAACTCAGAAACTGAGATGTGAACTTATCTCGCCCTGTCTCCAAAATGGCAATAAAGTCCAGCTGATGCTCCACCGTGGCGTCAGCAAGGAATCTGGTTTTAGCCAAGTCACGTAGACCTCTGCTATTCCAAAAAATTCCTCTCATCTTTCGTCATAGAATTTCTTAGCGGTCTTAAAACGTGCACTCCCACGGACAGCAGACACCAGATAGACTTTTCTTTTCCATGTCTGTTTCATTTTTTCCCCATGTCCCTGGTCCGTATAACCAGGAATACATGGCTCGGTTTGACGAGCGCGCTCAGCAACTAAACTATCATCAAGATACGAATCCTCACCCACCTTAGGCTCATCTATGGGAAGCAGATTCTCACATAGAGAATTCAGCCCCCCTAGGTCAGTAATCTCTGCATCAGTCATCGGTTTAACCACAACCAAGTTCCGAACAATATCCAGAGCCCTATCTACCTCTAGATCAAGTAGATCATTAATAGATTTCGAAACTTCAGCGTTAGAATTACTGAGCGACACCCCAATAGTTGTGGCCTTATCAATAATCTCATGAGAGGAAAAATGCAGAACAGAATGCTCGAAATTTACAGACATACCTGCTGATGATTCCGCTTCCCTCAATTTTGCAACTCGCGACGCACGACCCACCTGCAGGTCATCCGCATCTGGCTGCCCCTGAATCCGTTCGCTGACCCTCCTGTCCAGAGTCATAGGATCTGGAATACCGCCAAACTGTATGACAGCATCCTCGGAGAATGAACACACCTCCGAGTTACTTCCCCCATTATCTAGCATCTCCGTCACCGGAGCCACAGGAGAGACATCGGGAAGCACCTCAGCCACCAGTCCCTCATTAGGGGCCACTGAGTCCCCCTCCACAATCCCCAAGCTCTGCATAGTCATCGATGTCCTAGCATCCTCCTCCCTGACCTTTTGCAAATAGCAATCCAATGATATCGGCTGAAGTCCCACAGCCGGCGATGAAGGTTGCAGCGAGGCACTGACAGACTGTTTCCCAAAGAATGTCCTTTTCACCTGCCTTTGAAGACCATCATGAACCGGCAACTAAGCAGAGGCAGCAAGCCTGGCCGACACCGCTTCTGGTTCGAAAGAACCGAAGCGCAGCTGCGTCCCTGGGGCCGATACAACGCCACCAGAGGCTGAAGCACCCTCTCCCGACTTCGGCTCCACAGCAGCCGACCCAGGAGCAGTATCCGAACGTGGTGAAGGCTTCCCCTTGTCCGCATCTTTAGCGCCCGACTCGCCATCCCTATCTGGCATATCGACGTCAGGATCCACCGTGACCTCTCCAGCCGCCGGTGCACTCTCGATCTCAAGACGAAGGGTAAATCTCTTACCCTCAAAAATCCAGAGCACTTCCTCGAGGATCAGCCCACTATCAATAACACTAACAAACACCCGTGCAGCTCCGTTAGCGCGCGTGTACGCCATGTCCACTTGCTCCGTTTTACCAATAAGGGAACCAAAACTCCAAGCCACCAAGAAATCGTTGACTGCCTTAGACGGAGCTCCATAAAATCGAACCCAAACCTGATCAAGAGGAACCCCTGAGGCTCATCACCCTTCCACACATCGAACTCCAGGATACAACTCGTGCTAGGCACTCTGCACATGCCAAACTTGAGCAACCGTGCAAGATCATCTTTGGAAGGAAACGCCACCTTGAAAACAGTCTCAGAAATCGCAATAGGCTCCCAACGAAAAGTAGATGACACAAGATCTCGAAGTTGTTGCACCACCTGGTCAACCGTCATCTTACCGCTGGCAACAGTGACCTTACCAATAAGAGCCACATCTGGCACATGCATCGTGGTGGACAAAGCTGGGGACTCAAAAAACATAAGCTCCTCGGAACACACCGCATAGATAGCCATAACGGGCATCGGACCCGTCATAAGAGGACACGAAGAAGATCCATGAACGGGCTTGAGACATAACTCGCAAAGAACAGCCGAGCATTCAGACACAAAATGACTCTTCTCACCACACCGATAGCAAGTCATTTTTCCTTCTTTCGCGCCCACTTAGTTGGTCGGTCACCTCCCTCCATCCTGGAAGCGATATTACCTCTGTCCACAGCAACACCAACATCCACAGTCCCTATCGTCGGAGGGAGAAAGATGGAAGGCGCCTCGGGTTGGGGCTGCCCATGCTCGGCATTGTCTGCGTTGAAATTCATCCGGGTTGCTTGAATTTCCCCCGATTCGTTCAATTAGTTGTTGAAATGTATGCATGTAGCATTGGATGACGGCCTCCGACATGAGTGTCCGCGGCGAGATGCGAGGGCAAATTTATGGTTCGGCGATGAAGATGCGCTAAGTTAACTCCTTATATATGACGATTTTAAAAAGGAATTCTAGTAGAACTCTTGAAAATTTTAACTCATCAAACTTATTTTGCACATAAAAAAAGATTGAAGTCATTACATTTGAAACACACATCATGGATTTATGATTCAAGCTACATTGCATAAATTACTCAATTTTAGGAACATGAAAAAGTTTGAAGAAAACTAATCATCCTCTTTCTCTCGCGTCTCCCAATTCACACGGCACCAACGCATTGAAACATCCGTGGAGGTGTCGGAGTGGCTGCGGTGCGTGCGGGGGATCCGGTGGGATGCGGGTGAATTTGGGCCGCACCCGAGCGATGGAGAAAGCGTCGTGGCGGAGGATTTTTTTTCTTCCAAGAAGTGATGTTGGTCGAGTGAATATAAACGGTGATCTATGTTTAAATTTGTTGAGCGGCTAAAGAGGACAAGGGATCGGATAGGTCCAATTTAACCCTCCAAACCATTTTTACCCGTCTAACCGGTTTTGAGGGGTCAGCTAAAATGAACTGCGTTCTCTTGATGTTTTGCGGGGGGAGGGGGGAGGTGCAAATGCGTGCCATTTGGAATCTCACTCGCGCGAATCCTGCTATGATCATTTTCAGATGCTGCAGCATCATGTACATGTCTCTTCAGTTTAAGTCCTCCACACGCGACGAAGCTTCCGCGAAGCTCCCCGGCGAGCCGTCATCTGGCTTGTCTCCACCGGTCGAGTCGACGTACGGCCGCCGCCCGTGACCGACTTGTGTACCACCACCACCGGCACTGCCCACCCAACTGCGTACAGCACGGCACGAAAGCGTCTCAAAAATATTTTGAGCCTGACTTTCGACACGGCACGCACCGGCCCCAAAACCGCGTTGAAACTGGAAAACACGCACGGCCACACACACACAAGCCCTGCTACATGTACTGTGTATACCCATTAGCTTAGCTAGTGACGAGTTAACTTGCAAATGAAGTTATTCGTTTGGCTCGTTGCCACTACCTTGCATCGCATCGCATGCATCTCCTAACCTCGTCTGATAAGGAGGAAACAAAGGGAAACACGTACTCGCGCTCGTATTTCCCGGGCCATGTGACGTGTTTTCGGTCGATGGTGCGCTGACCGTCGCTGTTTGGGCAGCAATCCACCGATCACTCTCGGACCATGGTGACAAGTTACCAACATCGTACGTGTCGACGGGGGTGCGGCGCAGCGTGACCGATCCAAATCGATCCGGGCGGCCTTCTCCGATCCGACGCGACGTACGCCTTCCTTTTGTTTTCTCATCTTCGTCTCGATAATGAATTCCGTGGGATTGCTCGGCTCGTGCATGAATGCAATGCGGCGCATCAATGCAGAGACATGCATGGTAGCCCTGACTGAACGATCCATCGATGCACTGCCTTAACAGATGTACGTGGACTGGACCATGGATGGATGCATGTACTAGCGATCATGGACGACAGACAGCAGAGGACTTGGTAATAAAGAGCGGCCGCAAATATTGCAGCAGCGGTGGTGCATGCGTACGCAGGGAACATGGCACGCTGCGCAAGCCTAGCGTGGTTGCCGGACTAGCTAGTCAGGTAGCCTGATTGATAACTTGACATGGTACCTACCATCCTCTTTGGTCTGTTTTTCACGGCCGCAACCATTGTTAACTACCCCAAGCCCGTCACTGCCGAATTTGCCGCAATCCGTTCAGACCTCAGACCAGATAACTCGTCTCCGTCCAGGTTTTTGGAAGCTCGTACGTGTGCCAGGGCAAGCAAATACGTCGCGAGCATTTGTCATAGTAAGAAGTTTTTGTCATGGACAGTTTTGTCGTCTGGGTCGAGCATGAAAGCAATCGCGCACGCACGCACGCGGAGGCCTTCACCGTCGAAACAAGTTTCGTGGGCGGACCCGGTCGTCGAGCGAGCGCGATACCGGCGGCCGGCCACGTCGGCACGGGCCTGGTGACGGGGCCTGGTCCACGGGTCGCCAGCACGTGTAAATCGCGATGAAAGTTCCTAAAGGCTCGGTGACGGTGATGGTGATGCCGACTTGGCAAGATCAGCAACGCTGCCAGGCAGGCACCGTGTCGATGCCGCGTGGACTTGTAACATTGTGCGTGCTGTAGCTGGCCGGCGACGCGCACGCGCTAGAGGTGCTTGCCCGCCGATGCACGGCGGCTCAGCCGACTTCCGCTGGTCGCGCTGCCGCTGCCGCTCGACGTACGTGCAGTCAGTCGTCGCCGTCGGCGTCAACCGGCGGCGGCGTTCTCCGGGCCTCCTGGAACGGTGTTTTTACGTCCTCTATAGCACTGGAAGCCGATTTTTTCATACTCATCTCCCGCTATATTCACACTTGAAGCTAATAGTACCACCATCGCGTGGTAGCATTTTTTTCTTTGAGGGATTATCGCGTGGTAGCGAAACCGATTAGCCCGGGGCTATGTCTCGCCCATAACAATACCTAATTAATAGAAACTAGTCGTTAACCCGTGCATCCGCACGGGCTAGTAATCTTGAAAACACATGAAGGTATTAATGTTGGCTAAATATATATTTACATGATACATGTTGGCCCAATCCTACCTAATACACGGTTAGTCGTCGTTCACGCACAATGCCATTCTAAGCCGGCCCATATGCCTTCTCTTCTATTTCTTTTTCTTTCAGGGTTTTATTGTCTTTTTGCTTTATCTGTCAGTGAATTTGCTCTCTTTATCCTTTTTTCTGTCCAGTTTTACTCTTTCTATTTTTATTATATGTAAAATCTTTTTTTAACCTGTTTTGTATGTGCAATGAATACTTTTTAAATATGTTATGATTGTCTTTTAAATATGAGACAAACATGAATATTTATAGAAGAATTTAATCTTTTTTCTGTTTGTCAAACTGAACTAACTTTTTGTAAACCTTTTAAATAATAAATGTTTTGTACGTGATCTAGAACCGCTGGCTGGCACGTCCCTTCACCCTAAAAATCAGCGAGAGAGTGGTTAGGATTAAGGAAGGAAATTACATTTTTACGTAAGATTATGTACCAATTTACGTAGGTGTAGCATTTTTGCGCCCGGTGTCCCAGATCCAGATCCGCTGCTAAGAGAGCCGGCCCATCCCTGCACTTTTTCAGGTATGCTATGAACATGTTTTTTATAAGTAATAAATATATTTTTTAAATATGTTATGATTGTCTTCTGAATATGCGACCAACATGAATGTTCTTTTATTTTCGTAATTGTAATTTTTTTTAGTATGTTACGATTGTCTTCTGAATATGCGACCAACATGAATGTTCTTTTATTTTTGTAACTGTAATTTTTTTTGTGATTTTCAAACTGAACTACCTTTTTATAAACCTTTGAAATAATAAACATATAAACAAGCTCAAACCGAATATGAGCACGAACCAGTTGAGCCCTGCATGGGCCATTCGTCACCTATCGCTCCGTGCACTAAAGCGTGGAATAGGAGGACTCTCTCGGCTCTGCCATGTGGAGTGCAACCATTTTCTCAAGTGCAATATATCACTTACTTATTATGAGATATAGCACTCACTTGCCAAGTAATGCTACATCTATAAAAGCTTGCTTAAAGATTTTTACGTACAAACTGATGTGTATGATTGTGATTGGTAATTAAGGGATGAGGGGCTCCACCCCCACTGAAAATCAGAAGGGAGAGAAGAATTAGTTTAGAAGGTTAAGTAAACCTTTGCAAGTCTAGCATTATTGCTCACTTGCCTACAGCCGAATTTGCCTGGGTCGGCCAAATACTGTGTGAATGTTAGCATGCTGGTTGCGATGTTTTCTTTGGTATTCGTTTCAATATTTTTTAGATCCTGATTTTTGACATTTGCGTCTGGTTTTCGATGATTTTGTGGTTTTTTAGTTTCCTTCCGGGTTTTTTCTTGTTCCTATTTTTCTTTACTTTTTTGTCTTTTCTTGTTTTCCTTTTTGTTTCTTCTTTTTAATTACGATAAACATTTTTTGAAACATAATTTTAGTTGCTGCTTTCCTATAAAAATATAGAAACAATTGTTCAACAATGAACGAGTATTTGAAAACTGCTCGTCTAATATTATATAGATTCTTAAATCACATGAAATTTTATAATACATATACATTTTTTACAAGTCTTGAAGATTGGATAGACAATTCTTGCTCATGAATTAATCAAATCGGCACAAATGCCAACCACATATCCCCGTGCACTACACTGCAAACCATTCTTTGTCTCGAACTGATTCAAATGTGTAAACCAAATTGCCTCCAGCCTGAACGTTCGCCAGATATATATCACTTGACAAACAATAAAAAGTGCAGCATGGAACAAACAATAAGGTTCTGCATTGGTAAATCTGCAATCTGAATTATTATCGGTATCAAGAATGCACAACGACAAGAGGAGGCAGTTACAATTCTCAGTAGGAGTGCCCCAGTCCCAATGATTGAACAAAATGAGCAGGCAACTCGTCTGGTAGAACTTGCACCTGGAGGAACCACCAGGGTTTTGGATACCGGGCGGAAAATTTGGATCCCGTCCGGTATCCGCGTTTCTCGCTACCCCACGAGAAAAACTGCATACCACGCAATTTTTTTTGATATATTTTTAAAAAATTGAACGGCTACAGTATGATCAACTAGGACAGAAACTACTCAAAAACATGTACTTAGCTGTAGCCTGGTGGTAACTATTCCCCTTCCTACCCTGTGGTAAGTCGCTTGTTTGAGTCCTAGAATTCCCTTCTATGCAGTTTTCTTTTTTCTTAACAAACTCTTTAAATAAAAATTTAAAAACAAAGTAGGAGAATCAAACCCAAGACCTAGCATAAGCTGAGAACATACGGGGAGAAAATGCCACTGCACCAACAGCGACTTTGTGAAGTACTTGAGCTCAGTACTAATATATTCCGAGCCCAGAAAAAAATGAATTCAAATTACATTTGAATAATTCAAGCGTTTTTTCCTCGGAATTTTACGGTAACCGCGACCTCAAAGCACTAGCATTGACACAACAGTTTATATATCGGAAAATGGAATCTCAGGTTCAGCAGACATGAAAATACAGCACAGAAATGGAATACCAAAGACAACCGAATCTCCGTGGCATGTAATCCTGGGGTGCTCTAGAAATGCAACGGCAGCCCTGGGCATTTCAAGCCCACCCAAACACCGACATGCGTTATAGGCTAGAGCCCAGAGCTAGAGATGAAGAACAAGAATATAAGCATTCATGTACTACCGGAAACAAAAGTTGGTATACCAACAAATTATTCACAAGCAGAGAAATAACAGAGACAGGAATCCAGATATCAAAGTATTCATAATAGTTCGAATATATATAGCAGTACACAAACACAGGCAGAATACTGTTATACGGTCGAGTATCCATGATTGACAGAGAAGTTGACTGAATAGCTAGCAGCATAAAGTTAGGTACAACATGACTTTAATCAAGCACCAACAGCATATCAAAACTTACCCAGATAACTGTTGCTCATATTCAAAATCTAACTCCACTATCGTTATCAGAAAGATGGACAAGTCTGAGGCTTCAATACGCAAACATTTAGTGCCCGTCTGCCAATGACTCCGAGAACAAAGGAACATATGGAAGATAAGGGGACATTGAACTCAATCCAAGGTCACGAATGAAACGCAGCTCCCTAGAATCCATGTGGTATGAAAATAATTTCATCTGTGATAAGAGCCCCGATGCAAATCTTACGGTTATGAATATGACATTGTGTTCTGGGTGGGCTGAGATAACACGGTAATATTCCCTGGCGCTTGGATACTCTACTCCGACCAGTTGCAGGTAGCTGAGTTTGAGCTTCAGTGTCCAACAATTTTCACTACTATAATCTTGAAGAAGCCAGATTGACAGTTCAGAAGGACCATGATCTGCGAGATACAATTGTTCTTGTGATACATAGACACCACGAGCAGCAGATGAAGTAGGGGTAGGAATGATCCTACCATTACCCTCCACATCGACGGCTGCAACTGAATTATTCCTGGAACATAGATACAACACACCGCTGAAAAATGCGCCACCTGATAAGCAGGGCATCTCAATTGGATTGTCCCAGACAATGTGATGTGTCCAACCTCCAGCTTTAGAACAGTAGACCTCCACCTCTTGGATGCGATAATCATACTGGTTGTTCAGATCCAAAGGGACGGCAGGTACCAACTCGAACAGATAGAAGTGGGAGGAGACGTCCGGGTCGAATCCCAGGCGAGTGTCGTTCACTAACCAGGACCACTCAGTGGCCGGCACGGTAACCCATTTCCGAGTGGCCGGATTGCACACCAGGTACTCCAACGTGGCGGGATCGATCCGGCGTCGGCAGAGGAGGAGGCCGTTGCGGCAATCCAAGATGCGGAGCTCCTCGGATTCAGGCAGGAACGAGAGTGAGGCGTCAAGGGGACACCAGTTCCCCGAGACGCTTCGGTAGGCATGAGGAAAAGGTGGATTGGAGCGCAGGCCGTAGGTTCTGTGGAAGAAGCCGGCGAGGGTCGACCGGGGAAGCTTGTCGCGGTGGTCGGGGTGGGAGATGAGGTCCCGCCAGCGCGTGGAGACGCACTTGCAGCAGCAGGCGGACTTGTACGGCACGCGCGAGAAGATCTCGACCAGGAGGTCGTCGGGGAGCTTGATCGTCGGATCGCTCATGAGGGCAGCCTCCATGGATCCCGTCGCCATCTCTGCAGATCGGGGCGGAGGAGGACAGGTTAGAAAGATACTAGCAGTAGCAGTGATAGGAGAGTGAGGGAAGAGAGGACCAACCAGATGCGTGGCGCACCAACTGCTTAGAGACAAGAGACGAGAGCGCCGGCGTTGGGTGCTCCCATCCGCGCCGGCGAGTGAGTCGCGGCGAGCCGGCGAGGGTTTGGTTTGGGTGCGGGGCGGCGAGATGGATGGATGCTGCGGAAGTGGAACCGAAAGAAAGAAGGAACGGGCGCGTCCTGTTATCTGGGCTTTTTACTGGGCTGTGTGTGAGCCCAAACACTCTCACTGATCGACACGCACGCCATTTTACATGGTCTTCTAAAAAATTCATATACTTTTTTGTGTAGAACATGTATTATCATATACAGAGTTGTAGTCGTGGTCGATGCACCTTAGGGATGTCAGAGGGTGTCGTCGGCGATGAGTCCACCAATTTTGCCAGGACTGGAGGAAACCCATCGAGCACACATCAATTTTGCCAGAACCGTGTGGTCGTGTAGGGGTCATCACTAGAGTGATGTTGTGTCGATGCAGTCCTGTCGTAATGGATGACACGGCCGATGTCGTCGTCGAGGTCGGGCCTTGCAGAAAAATCTATCAAAGGACGCTAGGTGTTTATTTTATGGACAAGGCATCGGCGGCATGTTGACGAAGTTGTTGATGAAGATCATGTTGATGAAGGCGTTGGCGATGAAGTATCAACAATGGCATTGTAACGGCATATCGACTATGATGCGTCGCTTGAAGGCGTCCCTGTGACGACGAAGTGTCGATGCCGTATCGTGTCGGAGAAGTCGACGAAGAATTGCATCACTTTCCACACCGGCTTGATGTGTGGATGGTGCGTATTGATGTCCTTTTTAAAGATATGCTCGACGAAGATCTTGACTCGTAGTCAGCTTGTTGATGTGGCGAGGGTCAGGGTGCAGATCGACCACGACACCCTCTAACATGGTCCTGTTATCTGTTTAACCTTAGTTGAAAGCTGTGATTGCTTATTATGAATAGAACATGTAGTATTAGTTAAAGAAATTTCTTCCAACCATTGCTTACATAGGTCGTCATGCGGGACAGAACATTAGTGCAATCTTAGACATTAAAGTATGTGTGTATTCATAAGAATGAGTATGATAAATTAACTTTTTTTCATGGCAATTTATATTTACCGAGTGCGGCTATTTTAGTTGGCAAGCATGCTAAATTTGTTTTATTTTTTTCTTGCCAGAAAATTACCGTGTTCCCCAACTAATTTTTTCCATTCTTACACCCTAATAAATTGTCATAAAAACATTCGATTTGCCATACCTAAAGTTTGATGTTGGATTTTTTAGCATTTTTAAACAAAAAAACAACAACTAAACACACACTAAAACAAAACTATACGATCTGGTGATCCACCAGATTTGCCTCTCTCTCTGTCTCTCTCTCTCTTGATTTTCATCACACTAAAAACAACTCAACGCCTCTTTCTTCAAATATGTCAAAGGTGATGTGTCCATAGTATGATTAGATTAAAAATGCACAAAAGACAATCACTTTCCTAGATAACAATACGGAGACTCAGAATACAAGCACGAAACTCAACCTCCTCAACACTTGGACACCTCTCAATAACATCCCAGGAGGACAGAATGGCGTCGCCCATATGTCCTCCCATCACCACTGCCAAGCCAGTTGATCCACAAGTTGCAAGAAAGCTCGTGTCTTCATTTATCTTAACTAAATAATACCCCGCACATTGTTGTGGAATTGTGGAGGAGCGTATCTATAGATTTTTAGATAAAAAGATATAAATATTGAAACATACAATAACAAAGGAAACCATTTGCTAGGTTCCTCGTGGGTTGCTGTAGGTGTATAATGATTCACATGCATAAGGCATCTCGAATACAAAGAAATGAACCAAATATCCAAATAAAAAAGTGGTTCAAATACATGTAAAATGTGGATCAATGTTTCTATTTGTCATGATCCTTCGCACTCTCTATGAAGAACCATCCTACCAACGTGAAAGTTTCATGTTGTCTTGCCTACAATAGAACAAAAAGTTCAGTTAGGAACTTGAGATCAATACCACTAACAACCACAACTAACTTGGAACTGCTTTAACAAAAAAAAAAGATAAGTTTTCAACTATACAAAAAATGTGGAATCTACTTTACAAGAACAATCATATAATAATATATGGAAGTATTCTAGCATACTAAGTGATACAATATTCAGTTTTGCTTCGGTAAACCCCCCTCCTCCAAAACGTATACCCACCTCATATTGTATATTTTTGTACACTAAAGGCGTTATACATACACACACCTTGTATTGCATACATACGGCGGTTGTAGTGCACAATATGAGATGGGTATACGTTCCCCTTCTACGTTTTGTGTGTGTGTATAGCGGGGGGGGGGGGGGGGGGCTACCAAGCACACCTCTACAATATTTTCACAAGAAAACTTGTTTAAGCATGCTTAAACTATGATGCTGGACATATTGTAAAGCTTCGTGTAGCCGTACAATTGCACCATATAATAAAAAAGAGCATGATCGCTTTATACATATTACCCATGTAGTTAAAAATGACAAAAACATAAAGAAACTAACCAATAACCATGTAGTAATAAAGCTAGCAGCGTGCGGAAAAAAAAACGTTGCTAATGCTCGACCCAGACAATCGTGCTAGGAACTAAATAATTTAGAAAAATGAATGGAGTGCGCCCCGCTTGGTTCTTCCCGGGGATACTAGCTTCGGACTCCTTGGACTTCTCATTCCCCTTTTTAATTTATTTCTATTTGTTATGACAAATATAAAAGTTGAAGGTAGACTTTAATTAACTCAAAATGCAAATAATATGCAGCGATAGATAGTGCATCAAGCCAACAAATCAGAAATCCAAAAGGCTTGCATATATATTTTTCAAACTGTTGATTAACTGAGCAATTTTTTTTCTTAATTAATCGATAAGGCAAATCTTTTGCCTTCTTTTCGGAAAAAAAAATCCCCAAATCCTGAAACTGCGGTCTGTGTGTGGACTCTGGACTAGAGGACATAAAAACAAAGTGAACACATGCTCGCTACTGCCGACCCGTCTGCCCGCTCCTGGTTATTCAGTATGTTTGCTTCTGTCTCTCAGGAAGAACTAACTCGCATGACAGTCACCTTGTGGGCTATATGGTATGCACGAAGAAAGCTCATACATGAGGGAGAGCACCAGAGTCCTGCGGCAACCTTTTCGTTTGTCACCAGGTTCATTCATGAGCTGAAGGAAACAAGACCGGTACGGCCGTTATCGCATGCGAGAGCGACCCGGGCAACAACAACAGGTTTGAGACCACCACCGTTGGGTTTTGCAAAGATCAACGTCGATGGGGCAGTCTACAAAACCCCCCTATTGGCGCGGTTAGTGCAGTTTGCCGCGACGACCACGGAAAGTACCTGGGTGCATCGGTCGTGGTTTTTCATGGGCTTACTGATCCTCACATCCTGAAAACCTTGGCATGCCGGGAAGCACAAGCTCTAGCAAGGGACCTTCTCCTCCAGCATATCGTCGTGTCCTCGGACTGTCATAAAGCTGTACTGGAGATCAACTCGGGCACACATGGGATCACAGGCCCAATAGTGGACGAAGTGAAGGATGGCAATTCAAATTTTCAACATATTTCTTTTGTTCATGAAGGGAGAGTGTCTAATAGGAAAGCTCATCTCTTAGCTAAGCATGCTTTGCATTTGGGGGAAGGACGCCATATGTGGCTCCTACAACCCTTCGATTTACATGTAATTCCTGAACTTCGTATTATTGATCAATAAAGCAAAGCATTTACTCCTCAATATATATATATATATATATATATATATATATATATAGGAAAATACATATTTATCTATTAAATATTAATATTATAATGAATTAACATTTGCTTACCGTATAGCAAAATGTTTGAGATTGGTTAGTTGGAAGAAGTACATAAGTAAATTATATGCAAAATGCAGAAACATAATCCAACTATGGACAAACACTACACCATATATTCATGTGTGCTGGTGGTAATGCCATAGGAAAAAATGCATTCCCCTTTACGGCTGGAAAACATAGCATAAATATTTGAAAATGAATTTCACTATCTCGGCTTTCATGTGAATTCTTGCGTTATCCAATGTATCGCGGTAGGCTTAACTTAGTCACCAGTGTTTTAGTTGGCCTTATTAGGTAGAAAATAAACAGTTTTTGTTGATATACAAATAGTAGAGAACCCTAAAATTGTTTGCAGAGCAATAATCCGAAAGATGCGAAGCTGACCAAACATTATTTAGTAGTAGCCACGGGATCACATAAAAACTTCAAAGAAATAGTTGACCTACTATAAATAAAAATCAAGCCATAGGTTGAAAACATTTGATTACATGCTTTTGAACACATGCACCACATTTATTTTATTTATTTTTTGTGTAGCAAATGAGCAATGATAACCTAAGTAAGGGCACTATGATGGCAACATGTTTACCAACTCCTTGAATTATTAGCAGTGGAATATATAGGAGAATCACGACCACAAGAAAATTATAAGGTGATTCCACATGTTCTTTTGTGTATGATCTGAAGTATATATAATATAAAAAAATGGTTTACAAAAAAAGCAAAACAGACTTTAGTTCATATGAACATAGCTAAGGAGACAACTACACACCCCGTAGGGAGTTTGTTTCTCTATCCAACATATAGACATCATGTTTATATATAGCTCGATCAACTTAAGAATCTTGTCAAATGATTAGAATAGGTTCTGATATGCAGTTTAAATTTTACACTTTTTACAAAAAAGGGTTTAAATTTTACACGTAGATACTAACAACAAAGAATTTAAATAGGAAAAAAAGGAGAAACTGTCCTTTTGTCTGATGTGGTGGTGTCCATGTTCAACATGTATATCGAAGCAATCACATAGAATATGCATAGGCTATCGTTAATCTAAGCTTAATCTGTTGTAACCTCTGTAATCAATAGTTAGATCAATTTAGAAAAATAAAGACAGCTTCCCTGGCCATCAAATATTTGTGCTGTCTCGCGTGCATGCACTCTCCACGAAGGGTGTGCAGCCACCGAGCGTAGAATTCACCAAGGTGCTTAGATGTACTAATAACAATATAAAATAGCCTACGTGCTTCGGCAAGCTAGAATCAATCCAGCAGGCAGCTTGCTTGCTTAGAACGTGCGCTCTCAAGGAAGCAATACATAGGCATGTAGCTCTTGGCAGAAAGCACAGGCCGACGACATCGCTCCGTATACATATGCAGAAAAGTACTCGGTGTATGGAACATATGCAAAAATTTGCGTACATCGGATTTATTCTAACGTTATTTTACAGGCAAGAGCAAGAGTATGTTCTAGATCGAGGTTCAAAGATAATGACACGGCTAGTCAAAAAATTGTTAATGAGCAGCTGCATTGATTGATTGATGCGACGACAACATCATGTTAAGAAACAGTGGTGGCATATCGATTCATGAGATGACACCATCATCTAGCAAACAATGGCGGAGGTGTGTCACACCATCTCATCAACCGTGGCGGCGCGAAAAAACGATGGTGACATGCATGCATTGATTGTTTCATACAAAGGCACAACCATCTACTCCCCCGTTTATAAATATAAGTCTTTTTAGAGATTTGTAGAAGACAAATACGAATGTATATAAACATATTTTAGAGTGTAGATTCGCTCATTTTATTTCGTATGTAGTTCTTTAATGAGATCTCAAAAAAATTATATTTAGAAACGGATAGAATAGTAAGACAACGGAGGGGGCGTGACACAAACATCTCATCGATGATAACAGCGGTGTGAAGAAACGACGGCAGCGGGGTCATGATTAATCCATGTGAAGGCACCATTATCTTGTGAACAACAATGCTTGTGTGACATGTGTGCATTGCTTTGCACATCAAGGTTAAGGCTGGGAGATCGAGGGCGGCATGATTAATCCATGCGAAGACACTACTATCTCCTGGACAACGACGGCTGTGTGACATGGGTGCGTTGGTTTACCCATCAAGGTTAGGGCCGCAGAATCTAAATAAAAGGGTTATGGCTCGGTGGGCAGCCACGACTGGAAACCTTGTGTTATTTTTTTCCCTACTTCTACAGCCACGAACGGATTGAGCACAATTTTTTTCCTACTTCTACAGCCACGAACGTATTGAGCAATTCCTTTGGGCCAAATTAAGGATGGATTATATTATTGTTACCGTGTGACCAAAGGACTTTGGGCTTTTAGATTATTATTTTTGGAAGAAAAAATACATGTATTAATCTGCACCGTTATAATTCGGTCCCACATGATTAACGGTTCATATTTTTTAATTAATGTGGGAATTTTGTGTGAGTGTCTAATTAGTATAAGTATAGATGGGCGGACGAATACGGGCCGGCTCATTAGCTATGGTCGCTGTGATTTTATTTTCCAACAACGTTTATAAAAAAGGATGGTTACCTCCGACCTCTGCATCTGCATGATGCATACGTCCCCTTTATTGCAAACAATCAAGCGGTTCACGGTTCCACATAGTCTCCGATAATACAATAAATATGAAAGATTAAACCAAAAAATACCAGAACCGACAAAATAGGCCTAGATGCCTAACCATCTATCTTAATTTTCCAACGACGTATTATGAACTTTGATTCGCATAATTTAGTTAAGTTTTCTTCTTCTTTAGATGTGGGTGGCCATTGTGGATGGGATCTCGACCAGGTTTTAATTCCTGTAAACCGTACTCTAAACATTGAATAATGTATGGTTTACGCCTAAAAAGAGTTGTTAAGTCTGTTTTTTTAAACACTAAAAAAAGTGAAGTCTGTTTATTTTTGTCGTTTTCTGTAATTGTTCTTTGTTTTTTAACCGATTCTTTGTTTTTCTATTCAATATATATTTTCAGTTTCCTTTGTTTTTCAATGATTTTCTTAAGTTTTTAAATATAATTTGGCTTTCTTTCTTCCTTTCTTGGGGTTTTGAGTTTTATTTATTTATTTATTCACTTTTCCTTTCGTTTTTGTCGTGTTTTGTTTTTTTAATGCATTTCTACTTTTTCATATACACTAAATATTTTTTGTATACGTGTAAAAGATTTGTATATACGCCTAACATTTCTTAAATACACGTTTAACATTTTACAAACCATTTTGACTATATTTTCAGATACATGTTTTTGTTTCAAATGATAAAATCATGTTTTTAACGATGAAAATATTTCTAGACAATGTACAACTTTTTTATGAAAATGATACGAACATATTTTTTAAACATTTAAATATTTTGTAAAACGTTAAGTACATATTTCTGTTTAAATATGTGGCATTTTCATAACTGTCACAAATATTTTTCATGCATATGATTATATTTTTTGTATACACAATTCACATAATTTTACTTTTTACATTTACATTTATGTATTTTTATACATAAGAATCATTTTTCTATACACATTTAACATGTTTAATTGCAATATTAACATTCTAGAAATAATAAATGGAAGTCTAGATTAGGCTATTATGCAATTAGGATAATTCATGCGTTAGGTTAATATGCAATTAAACTAATATGAGATTAGGCTAATATTATATTCACTACAATACTTTAATTCCTTGTTGTCTGCGCATTCTATTTTTTATTAAGCTGGTTAGTTATTATTGCAGGATCTTTTAGGGCTGGCGAGACCAACAATACAATCGATGGTGCACACATTTGCATAATATCCTCCTCAGTGCTCATCATATTTCTTGTTATGTTGTATCAGATATTCCTAGTTTCGTTCACCTGATGATTTGAAATTCAAACTTATGAGATAAATTCCATTAAAAAACCTCATATCTTCCCTATACGTTCGGATTGTCCCCGAACCCTCGTATAAATATAAAGAAGATATGTGGGCTCGCGGAGGCAGCCGATCAGCCTGGCACGCAGGACACGACCCACCATGGACCACATTTTCTCTTTCTTTATTTTTTTATCTTTATCTTCACCAATCGCGTGCAAGAGACCGGATATATGTGAGAGAAAATGAAAAGTGTGGCCGGATAAATGAACAAATAGGGACTCAAAACAAACATGCTCGGTCACTGATCGGCACGCCCTCAGACATTTAGGGTGCCAGATTTGCTAAGCCAGACATTTTTTTAAGGCAAAGCGAGGTTGTAGATTTTTATTTTTGAAGGGGGAGCTAGGCTGTAGGTTTTTGTTTTTAAGACAAAGCTAGGCTTTAGATGCTCTTACAAGAGAGAATGATGAGCTGGCCCTACAACGGATGCTCTTACAACCTCTCTGGACCACACCGGTCGGCCCGATAGGTCCGGGCCACTCCACTCCACGCACCGGCCCACTTCTACCCGCGACCAGTCCAAACCTCGGAGGTTTGACCTTCCCCTTCTTCCTCCTTCCTCCCCCTCTCCCCTCCACTCCCATCTCATTCTAGGGTTTAGGGTTTAACCGCCGACGCGCCACCATGCGCCACCTCGCTCGCCTCCTCAACCACCGCCTCCTCCTCCCCTCCACCGCCACCCCTTCCTCCGCCGCCGCGGCCTTCTCCACCTCCAGGCGCGCCTCCCCCAACGCATGCCGGGCCAAGCCGCGGTCGCCGCCGCCCCCCACCGAGAGCACCGCGGAGGACGCGGCGGGAGACGACGGGTACGCGTGCCCCCCGCCGGCGGACCCGGCCGCGTGGCAGAGGGAGAAGGTCCCGAGCGAGCTGCCCCGCCCGCCCACCATCCCCTTCCAGCCGCGCGTCGCCAACGCCGTCAGGCTCGTCGGCGCCGTCGGCGCGCCCGTGCAGCTCCAGCGCCTCCCCGACGGCCGCTTCTCCGCCGTCTCCGTGCTCGTGCAGGACCGCCGCGCCGACTTCCCCAAGTTCTGGTGCGTGCCGGTCGCCGGTTTCCGCTCCTTCTCTGTACTGCACTGTACTGTTCGATCGCTTGGCAGCGTTTGGGTTCCAATAGGGTGGATTAACACTGCTACGTTGGATTGGGCTGAAATGAAATGAAATGAACTACGGGTACAATGGAGAAACCATGTTAGAACATGTATGTGCAGGCTTAGATAGATACGAACGGAACACAGATATCCCTGTTCTGTTTCCGATATACTCCCTCCGTCCCAAAATTCTTGTCTTAGATTTGTCTAGATATGAATGTATCTAGTCATGTTTTAGCATTTAGATACATTTATTTCTAGACAAACCTAAGACAAGAATTTTGGGACGGAGGGAGTATCTGTTATGTTTCAAGTTGAAGGTAGCTCTGCTGTTAGATCAAATTAAGTATCTAGTGGGAGGTTTTGTGATTAGACACTGTTAACTCTGACCACCAAATTGAATCCAAATTGATAGGGGTCACTGCAAGTTCTGAATGTGTCAGTGACTAGCATTAATAGACTTTTATATTTCCAGTTCTTGAAGTCTTTTGATAGGCAATTTTGTTTTGGCTAGTTTTATGTCGTCGTGTCCTGGAGAAATTTTGTGTGTGAGTATCCATCTCTATTTCCAGTGTATCGCTGCATTTTCTCAGCGTGCACTTGCCACTTATTTACCTTCAGGATCCCCGTAATCTTTCAAGACGACCTGGCACAAATAGCTGCTTCTCACTTGCAAGAAAATGACCTTGTCTATGTGTCTGGGCAATTAACTGGAGATGTTCCGCCATTCAAACATACTGATGGCCAAGCAAATATTCAGGTATACATCTATTGTATGTACTGTACTGCTGTGTTCTGCTTTCCCCTGTTATATGTAGAAGCTTAAGCATAAAAAAAGGGTAATCTTATTATCCTGCACGCTGAGTGTGTTTGGAGCCCAGCAGCTCTCCTACCTTGTACATACCTTCTTTATTACTGATAAAATGGCAAAATCCTGGGTAATTGCACTACTATCACTTGTGAGAATGAATCTCATGATGCTATCAAAGGCACCCGACTGAATATGCAATCTTAGATATATGTAAGATTTAGCATTTGATGAACTGATATGCTTATGCTTACTTCATGATGACATGACTTAGTAGGCCTTCGTTGATATGCTCTTCTCTTCCTTCTCGTGTCTTGTGAAGATTTCTGCCAATCGAACTAAATAAATAAATATTGCTCATTCTGCTGTACTAGTGCAACTTTCTTACTTTTGATTCAAAATTTGGTTCCTCTTTCCTTAAGAAAATTGGTGTACCATGGAAGCCATCTTCTTGGTACGACAGCTGATGGAGAGATACAGGGAGCAAAAGAAGGACCTTCATATGGTGTTCATTGATTTGGAGAAGGCCTATGATAAGATACCTCGGAATGTCATGTGGTGGGCCTTGGAGAAACACAAAGTCCCAATAAAGTACATTACTCTCATCAAGGATATGTATGATAATGTTGTGACAAGTGTTCGAACAAGTGATGGCGACACCGATGACTTTCCGATTAGAATAGGGCTACACCAAGGGTCAGCTTTGAGCCCTTATCTTTTTGATTTGGTGATGGATGAGGTCACAAGGGATATACAAGGAGATATCCCATGGTGTATGCTCTTTGCGGATGATGTGGTGCTAGTCGATGATAGCCGAATGGGGGTTAATAGAAAGTTAGAGTTATGGAGGCGGACTCTAGAATCGAAAGGTTTTAGGCTTAGTAGAACTAAAACTGAATACATGAGGTGCAGTTTTAGTGCTACTAGGCACGAGGATGGAGAGGTTAGCCTTGGTGGGCAGGTGGTACCGGAGAGAGACACGTTTCGATATTTGGGGTCCATGTTGCAGAAGGATGGCTATATCGATGAAGATGTGGGCCACCGAATCAAGGCTGGGTGGATGAAGTGGCGCCAAGCTTTTGGCGTACTCTGTGACAAGAGAGTGCCACAAAAGCTAAAAGGCAGGTTTTATAGGACAGCTATCCGACCTGCGATGTTGTATGGCGCGGAGTGTTGGCCAACCAAGAGACGACATATCCAACAGTTAGGTGTAGCAGAGATGCGCATGTTGAGATGGATATGTGGCCACACAAGGAAGGATCGGGTACGGAATGACGATATACGAGAGAGACTTGGGGTAGCACCGATTGAAGAGAAGCTGGTCCAGCATCGTCTCAGATGGTTTGGACATATTCAACGGAGGCCATCGGAAGCGCCGGTGCATAGCGGACGGATAAAGCGTGCTGAGAATGTTAAGAGGGGTCGTGGTAGACCAAACTTGACATGGGAGGAGTCCGTTAAGAGAGACCTGAAGGTTTGGAATATCGACAAAGACTTAGCCATGGACAGGGGTGTGTGGAAGTTAGCTATCCACGTTCCAGAGCCATGACTTGGTTTCGAGATCTTATGGGTTTCAACTCTAGCCTACCCCAACTTGTTTGGGACTGAAAGGCTTGGTTGTTGTTGTTGTTGTTGTTTCCTTAAGAAAATTGGTTGATTGTTTCTCTTGCATCACATTATAGTTTAGTTTCTGAAGCTAACTAACTGAATTTGCTATTTATATTCCAGGTTTTAGCACATTTGCTGTCATTTGTTGATAGTAAAGCTGTGGAAACGGATCTCATGGTGGATGAAGACGAAGGGTTTATGGAGATTGCTGAGGCCGAAAAGAAAGTTGAACAAACCAAACCTATCTCTAAATATCCAGCAAACACATTTTCAGGTGCTGGTTTGCTGCTCAACTGTATCCAACCAAGCTGCACTCTTATATTATTACATTGTTTGCGCTATGACTATGAGAAATTTACATTCCATTAGCAAGGATTAGAAATTTGCACCCAATGTTTTTTCCTTAGCTTATCTTTTTGAATTTAAGATATAGCTTTATTGTAGTAAAATAGTAATTTTTCATGGAGTTCCATGCCTATTAGCAATAGACATACACGACCTAACAAGGAACAGCTTTCTGACAGCTTTTTTTGGCATGTCCATCATTTCGTAACTGTCTGATAGTTTGGATCTTTTCCTGATGATGAAACCTTACCATTTTTTGCATTAAGTTACAACTTCATTTAATCCATGCTGTCTACAGAACTAATAAGGGCGAGTAAACTGGAAACCTCTTTAGCTATATGCCTATATCGTGGTGTCACAGTACTGTTGTAAGATATTTATATGCAAAAGTATTAAAAGCTGATATACCAGAATGAACTATCAAAATGTGCCTTTTTGGGCAGCCCTGACAAAACTTGAGGCATACTTAACTACAATAAACACCTTTTCTATATTCAGTAGTCTAATCCCAGTTATATATCCTTGTATTTTTGCATGATGGTGTTATGTTTTATTCTCAGGTTACAAAGCCAAACTGGACAAGTTCAGAACACTCTGGAATGATGTTCTTGCCAATCCACTCAATTGGACTGATAACCGGGCTGAGAAGGCGAATGGATCTGTGAGCATGTTGTTTATACATATGTGTTTACTGCCTTCAAATTAAGAAGCAAAGCTTGTCAGCCACTAACACTTGCAGGCATTTTTATTCGAATTGGGCAGAAAAATCCAAAGTATCCTGATTTTAAGAACAAGACATCAGATGAGGCACTCTGGCTTGGCTCAGCACCACCGCATGTGGTAGAGAAGTTGGATGGTTTGACCTTTAGTAGTGGCTACAATGCGGCTAAAACGGCTACAACATATAAGCCTTTTGATTCTAGCATGGGGAGAGGTAAAACTTTAATCCTAAAATTCTCCCTTTTCTCCGTAGTTTTTTATACTAATATTCAGTATAAACAACAGGTACGAATACAGGTTGGAGTAAATTCAAGCCAAGCCAAGCTGCTTCTCCCGAGAAACAAAAAAAGGAAGGTAGGTAAATTGGCTATTGTTTCTGTTTCCTGTGTGTGCATTTTACTTTACCATTAATAGTCAAGGCTTCCTGTGTGTGCATTTTACTTTTCTGTTTCCTGTGTGTGCATTTTACTTTTCTGGTAGCTGCACAAGTGACTTAAATACCATCTTTGTCTGGCTTGTGTATTAGTACATCCCATTATCTCTACTTGTCATCTAAACTTCGGTATCTCGCTGCTGCAGAAGTTGATTAAATATCATCTTTGCCTGTTTGCCTAGCTCCTCCTTTTGCAATGGGATTATTTGAGCCCGAGTATCTAACTAACTTTTCTTCTATACTTGTGTTTTTGTGATGTGTTCTTTTTTGAGTTTCTATAAATACCGTCATGCATTTCTTGGTTCCTTAACCACATGCAGTGCCTCTTTGTTTCTATGGATTTTCAATGTTTTGTTTGAGGATTCTAATCAGTACAAACTTTTCCTACAAGGCCTGTTCGGTTCATAGAAAACAATATGGATTTTCCTTGGCATTTATTTGCACTGGATTTCACAGGAATTTTTCATCCACTCCAATCTGTTGGAAACATTCCTACGTTTTTCCTATGCACAATCAAACATCCATCAACCATGTAGTATCCATGACACTCTAATCTCGCGTTTTGGAAATCGTGCAAATCAAGGAGGTTATATCGCTTACAATGGCCATGTTTCTTGAACTGTGTTTTGGCCAGTCTTTCTAGCGGAACCTGCATATTCTTCTAGTCGGTAGTTTGAGCCTCACAGCCTGTGAGCATCTCTTTGCTGATGACCTGCGTAACATTGCTTTCAGCGGAATCGTGGCAGAATCTGGTGGAAAGTCCTCAAAGCTGGTGGGACAACCGAGTAGACAAGGTGAGCCTCGGAACATTTCGTCATGATTTATTTTTCCTTCCCTCAGCTGGTCCTAACGATTGTTCTATCTCCTTTGAAATTCAGAGGTCACCTAAAGCCCCCGACTTCAAGCACAAAGACACCGGCGAGGCTCTATGGTTGAGTCCCAGGACACCAAGTTGGGTTACAGATGCGCTGCCGCCGGTGAAAGGAGGTAGCAAAGGGGGAGGGGCAGGTAGAAGGCCGGAGACCCTACTCTCTTGACCTGTCTGAGGTGGCCTACGCTGTGCGATGTGCGTTGCCTCAGCTCTATTCTTTTGCTAAATATATTCAGGCTGTCTCTGTTCTGCTAACTTATGCGAGTCCGGTAGAGACCACGCAAGATTAAAGAAAAAAAAAAATCTCTGCCTTAACCTCCAGCGCTGTCACTGATGCCCATGTGGGTTGGGCTGGGTTGGGCCTTAGTAATGCTATGCGAGGATGTAAATAGCATTTCCAAGTCGATGATACCTATGCCGCTTCATACGTCTGTCCCCCTTGCACTGCTTTGAGTTTCATGGCTGTGCTTTCAGCAAAATTACATGGTAGTAAAGTGGGCCTTGGGCGTCGCCCGGGAAACTTAAGCGGGCTGTGTGTCATTCGGCCTCACAGATTTTGACACGGGATAAAGCCCAAACAAGGAAACGAACATGGTATGCCTCGGAGACTTAGTCCGATGGAACATAGTAGCACTACTCCGCATATAAGACTTGGTCCGATAGATTATCACCTAGGAGATTCAGCAGAAAGATTTGGCTCATTAACAACCCCATTCTGTCTAACGGACGTTACTAGGGGCCATTTCGTCGAGATGAGGAGCTATATAGGACGATTTTGTTGGCGAGCTTCCAAACAACGCCGCAGCAAATGGCTGCTGCCGTGAGCTTCTCCTACCAAATACACATCTTCATGCTCCTCCTCTGCTACTCCATATGGTCTCTGCACCTGCCTCGTGCTACCCTCTCGATTTCTTTCAGCCCCGACTTGTCCGATCCCGACTACGACGCCCAAGACTTCTTTTTCCAGGGTGACGCATACTACGACACCCAGTCTCACATGATCCAGCTCACGAGAAACGGCGTGGGTCGAGACAACCGGAACAGCGTAGGGCGGGCGTACCTCGCGACGCCCGTGCCGCTGTGGGACACCGTCACCGGCGAGCTCGCCCGCTTCACCACCTCCTTCACTTTCCAAATCCCGCCAAGCAATGACACTGGCGATGGCTTGACGTTCTTCCTTGGGCATTATCCTCCGCCGAGCATTCCCAATGTCAAACGCGACATGGGCGGCGGGAACCTCGGCCTCTTCAACACAACCGCTGGCACGGTCGCGACCGGCGACGACCGAGTCGTGGCGGTTGAGTTTGATACGTACTTCAACTTTGGCATCGACCACAGCGGCAGCCACATGGGCATCGACGTCAATTCCATCGTCTCCCAGGAGTACACCAACGCGGACGTGCCTGACAGGAACCTGACGTCTGGCTTCCTGATGAGTTGCGATATCAGCTACGGCAACGACACGAAATTACTGGCTGCCGTTCTCCAGATCGGCGACGTGACTTACCGTGTCAACACGACTGTTGACCTGAGGCAGGCCTTGCCCAATGTGGTGGCCATCGGCTTCTCAGGTGCCACTGGTTTGGCCGTCGAGTTACACCAAATAATGTCATGGTCATTTAACTCCACCTTGGATCCGCGAGCCGCGCCTGCGCCTGCGCCTGCGCCCGCGCTCGCACCGACGGGCTCCGAGATTTCGCCGCCTGCACCGACGACCTCCGAGCCCCCGCCGCCGTGGCGGCCTACGCTGAAGAGCCCCAGGGTTCCGCCGCCTGCGAGGCAGAACCTGTCGAAACTGGCAGTAGAGGTGACTGGACCGTTTATTGGAGTTATTATTGCAATCGTGTGCGTCTTTGTTGGCGTCCATCAATGGCAGCTATACACGAGGAAGAAGCGATGCAGAGCTCTCGCCAGGGGCCTCGGGCACATTGATTACCATAAGCTGGCGCGCGCGGCCAACAACTTCGCCGAGGAAACCAGGCTCGGGCAAGGAGGTTCCGCCTTCGTTTACAGGGGCCAACTGACAAGCCCAAGCAGACCGGTGGCGATAAAGAGATTCAAACCGGCGGCATCCGGCAGGCAGGCGTTCGAGGACGAGCTCAGGATCGCCAGTCGTCTCAGGCACCGGAACCTCGTCGAATTGATAGGTTGGTGCTACGACGATAAGAGGAATCCGGTTGAGTCTCTGTGCCGGTGGCGGGACGACAGGTACACTCGTCTCTTCCTTGTGTATGAGCTCTTGCCACAAGGTAGCCTCGATCAACACCTACACGGGGGCATCAGTTGGTTACCATGGGACAAGAGGTTCGTGTGTAATTCCATCTCTTATTACATCGATGCAACTTGATTTCTTCTTGATGTAAAAATGGTGGTTAACACGCTTTGGCAAACAGGCACGGGATCATCCTCGACCTAGGTTCTGCACTGCAATACCTCCATGTAGATTGCGAGCAACAACAGCAGTGCATCGTGCATGGTGATATCAAGTCGAGCAACGTGTTGCTCGACCCTTCGTATGGTGCCAAGTTAGGTGACTTCGGGTTGGCAAGATTTGTTGACCATGAAACCGGGTCGCACACCACAGATGTCTTGCAGGGCACTTACGGGTACATTGACCCTGTGTTCATCGACACGAGCCAGCGGAATATGCAGTCGGACATCTACAGTTTCGGCATTGTCCTACTGGAGATGGTCTCTGGAAGGAACCCAACGATGCATCTCCATGACGCACCTCCATTGTCGTCATGGGTAAGGAGTTTGTACCACGGCAATATGATCCTAGAGGCCGCAGATTATAGGCTGATAGGCAGCGAGTCCAGTACTGGGCGACAACAAATGGAGCGTGTACTGCTTGTAGGGCTCTTGTGTGTGCACCACAACCCGAGCAGCCGGCCGTCCATCACCCAAGCCATGGATGCCCTGCGATCCGAGGAACTAAAACTGGACATGAGGCCCCTAGCGCAGCTGGAACCCTAGTTGCCACAACCTTTAATTGTAGTCCAAAAAATCACAAAGGAATGCCATACATGTATTCAAGAGATAAACACTGAGTTGCGATGCGGAGGTGTGCCTCGGTATACTACAGACCGCCATACGTATACCCACATCGTATTGTATACTACATACCGCCATACGTATGCAATACGAGATGAGTATACGTATAACGGCCTGTAGTGTCCAAAAGTATACACTGCGAGATGGGTATACATTTCCCTTTCTACGTTTTGTGGAGAAGGGGGGGGGGGGTCTACCGAAGCAAAGGTGTGCGATGTGTCGGGACTAGGAATTGTTAGAGTTTTTTTAACGGGAAGGAATTGTTAGAGTTTAATTAACATGTGTTAATTATGGGGTGATCTTCCCTTGTAACTGTCATCTCTCCCGAACAGATGCTTCTCCGTTGCATCTCTTCTTCTTGCATATATATCCACAATCATCTAATGAAAGAGGATGGTGATTCATTTTGTTGTCTCTCGACTCTTTTTCGACCTTTACTTTAACACGTTATCAGGACGCTCTCGACAGAGGCACCATCAGCCTCACAGGGCGACATGGAACGACGGAAGACCGAGGCAGGTAACGTCACAAAGAGCAGCAGCGGCGACCCGCAGCGACGCTCCCCGACGGACGAAGCGGCCCTCGTCTTGCATCTGGCGCAAATCGGTAGCACTCAAGGACACAAGCATCAGCCAGTCCTCTGCAGCGATGCCTTGGTCCCATTGCTACGTGCGCACCCGTGTTAATCAACGAAACTCTACAGAGCGAACTCGATTCAGGAGAAACATGGAAAAAGCATCGAACGCCTCAATGAAGAACGGTATGCATCTTCTTCAATTACTATGTTCTTACCACTTACAACATCGGACGATGGGCCGCACGGCTTCTCCAACACGTGGAGGCGGCCCCCATCATGCCACTGCTTCCAGCATGCGGCAGGCCTCAGCGCCGGCGAGATGCTCCGCTTATTTGCGATACTTATTTTAAAACGGAGGAAGTATTAAATAGCGGGATGTGTGCATGAACTAATGACCCTGCACACTTGAGAAGTGGCTAGATTTCTTGGATGATCGTACAAATGTCCTTTATTATACCAATTTCAATACACATTTTAACCATTTTTAATATTGATATGCTTGTATGGATCGTAAATGGTAATATCACAAGAAAATATGCGACTGGTATAATAACAATTCTTTAGTTGAATAAACTATAAACATGAATATACTTCGGTTGTACATGAATTGTGCTACCTCTTTATCCACCAGCCCACACATCAAGCCATATTGTATAGTTGCGTTAAACAATCAGGATAGTATTACTGTAAAATTGAAAATAATAATCATACTTAGTTACACCTTGAGTTAAAAGCACTATCTAGAAATGAATCCACCAACATGCATTTTTTTTTGCATTTACTTGGCTCATTCAGTTCTAACCATGACTTGCTTCTACGCTTCATCGCTGACAGTTAGACATCAAAGAAGGAACACCTGGTATATTTATTTTTTATTTGGAGGAAGATCTTCACACACAAAAACAAAATCAAATCTCAGTACTGATGATTGATATATAAATCTTGTATTCCATTTGTCGACTGAAAGGACGTGGATGTCGCCTAGAGGAGGGGGGGGGGGGGTTTGAATAGGCGCTTTAAAATAATTACGGTTTAGGCTTGAACAAATACGGAAATAAAACTAACGTTTAATTTGTCAAGCACAAAACCTACAACAACTAGGCTCATCTATGTGCACCAACAACTTATGCTAAGCAAGATAAACAACTAAGTGATAGCAAGATATATGACAATAAACAATATGGCTATCACAAAGTAAAGTGCATAAGTAAAGGGTTCGGGTAAGAGATAACCGAGGCACGCGGAGACGATGATGTATCCCGAAGTTCACACCCTTGCGGATGCTAATCTCTGTTGGAGCGGTGTGGAGGCACAATGCTTCCAAAGATGCCACTAAGGCCACCGTAATCTCCTCACGCTCTCGCACAATGCAAGATGCCGTGATTCTACTAAGGGACCCTTGAGGGCGGTCACCGAACCCGTACAAATGGCAAACCTTGGGGGCGGTCATCGATACCACTACAAATTGCTCGGGGCAATCTCCACAACCTAATTGGAGACCCCGACGCTTGCCCGGAGCTTTACACCACAATGATTGAGCTCCGAGACACCACCAAGCTTCTAGGACGCCAAAGCATCCACGAAGAACAATATCTAGGGTACTAAGTACCAAAAGTAATAAGCTTCTCAAACTTCACTTCCACGTATCACCGTGAAGAACTCAAATGATGCAACTAATGCAATGGCAAGGGCACACGGAGTGCCCAAGTCCTTCTCTTCCAAATCCCACCAAAGCAACTAATGCTAGGGAGGAAAATGAGAGGAAGAACGAAGAAGAACACGAAGAACTCCAAGATCTAGACCCAAGGGGTTCCCCTCACTTAGAGGAGAAAGTGATTGGTGGAAATGTGGATCTAGATCTCCTCTCTCTTTTCCCTCAAGAACTAGCAAGAATCATTGGAGGGATTGGGAGTTAGCAAGCTCGAAGAAGGTCAACAATGGGGAAAGAACACGAGCTAAAGAGATAAGGTTCAATGGGGAAGAAGACCCCTTTTTATAGGTGAGGAAAAATACAACTGTTAAGCCTCACAGCCCGCACAGAGCGGTACTACCGCTCATGGAGCGGTACTACAGCTCGGTAGGTTCACCAACCATGCTGAGGCAAAAAAGGATGCAAAAAACAGTCCGACGGAGCGGTACTGTCGCTCCTAGAGCGGTACTACCGCTAGGGAGCGGTAGTAAAAAATTACTACCGCTCCGGGGGCGGTACTAACTCTCCGGGGGCGGTACTACCGCTGGCACCAGGAGCGGTACTACCCTTGGATACTGAAACTGCTGTAACTTCCGCATACGGACTCCGAATTCAACGAAACCAAGTTTGTTGGAAAGCTAACGACATGGGATAACACAATCTTGATAGAAATATCAATAAGAAGCAAGTGATAAAAGTACTATAAGAAAATGGTGAGAACCCTTCTTCGAATAAGACCGGTAAAAACTTCCAACATCGAAAACATCATAGAAGATGCATATGGACTCCGTTTTCGATGAACTCGAGCGTGTCATGAAGATGACCATAAGCTCTAAAAATCACAAAGAGAAATACCAAACAAGAACCAAGAAGTATGATGCAAGGATGCAAATGGTTTGAGCTCTCAACGAACGATACGATCAAGCTACTCACTTGAGAGCCCCCCTTGACAGTACGACAATCTATCCTAAAACAGAAAACATATCAAGGGCAAACCTATACCTTGCACCTCGTCCTCTTGAGCTAGATGACGATGATCTTGGCTTCCTCAAGATGGACCACCTTTCTTGCTTGCGTTGGCTTGATGAAGACTAGTTGATTGCTCCCCCATGCACACTCTGGGTGAGCCGCTCTTCATCATATCTTCACAAGTCCATTGCCACCATCCTCCATCACTTGACGCCATCCTCCATGGGTTGTACGAGATCTTTCTATTGACGCAAGCCCACGGAAACACACATAACCCCACGTAGAACTCTCAGGAAGACCATGGGTTAGTACACAAATACGTAATGGACAATGCTTACCATACCATGGGATCACTTGATCCCTCTCGGTATATCTTGTACGCTTTGTGTGTTGATCATCTTGATTTACTCTTTGTCTGACGATCTTGATCAACCTTGTGTCTCTATGACCATTCTTTAGATAATACCTTGAATACCACCTTGGTCATCATATAAACTTCTTAAACCCAACAGATGGACTTTAAGAAGTGCCTATGGACAAAACCTATAAATATAACTTAAGGCAACCATTAGTCCATAAGAATTTTCATCAATTACCAAAACCACATATGAAGATATATGCTCTAACATCAACCCACTTCATCACTGGTTGTATTGTAATTATTTTATTCCATTGGTGGAATGCCATGCATCTAGAGATGATTCTATGGCATGGACAACTGATTTAAGTCTATTTTGAAATTTTGCTTTTTATGTACTCTATATGGAGTTCTAACCGGGTTATCGATGTGGTTCTTACATATTATATAGCCAACATAGACAATTTTTTTGCTAGGCTAGTATATTGTGAACACTTTCTTATTATGCATGAGGTCACCCACAAATTATATATTAACAAGTTGGATGTAGTTATTTTCAAGATCAATTTTGAGAATGCCTATGACAAGGTGTGTTGGTAATTTCTAGAACATGGTGCAACATGAAGGGCTTCTCTCTGATTTAGAGAGCTTGGGTTGTAACTTTTCCTAGAAAAGTAGTGTTTCCATTGAAGTAAACAATGATGCTGACTAATTTTTTCAACCTAGGAAAGGGTTAAGTCAAGGGGATCCTTTATCATGCGTATTATATCTACTACAATGGTTGGTAATTAGTTAAGTATCTTCACTAAGTCTTTGCCAAAAGAACTATCTTCATTAACATAGCCAAGGAGGGTAGTTAGTTTAGAGGTCTTGTCCCTCTTCTGATTGATGATAGGTTGTTTATTTTTAGTATGTTCGAATGGAGAAAATATGAAGTGTGTCCTCCTATACCCAGGATGTGCATGAGATATGACATCGAGGTCCGATTCCTCGACATCTGGTTGTTGGTTTGCATCATGAAATCTCTATCTAAGAATTGGTTCGGAAAGGTACTGTATCCAAAACATGATTTGACTAGCTTCTTGTGATGAACTGGCCGCAGCCCCGCCGGAACTGTTTACCAGAGACTGTATTCGAGTTCGAAAGAAAGCCGGAACCTTGGCATCTTCAAGTAAAAATGTCGTCAGGTTCACGTGTAGCGATGACCGAGCCGTGACGGTTGAGTTTGACACGTGCTTGAATATTGAGGTCGGCACCAGCAAAATTAAGCCCAAACAAAGAAACAAACACGTACAGCTTCCATGTATCATTTGGCCTTTTGCTTTATTTATCAAGTGAAACAAACACCACAAACATGCTAGCATGCTGACGGAATAACATATGCTTCAGACTTGGTCAGACAACACATATATAGTATACCTTCTTCCCATCTATAGGAGATAGCTAGCGCAGAAAGGTGTTGCGGCGTTGTCGTTTGGCTTATACCTTTCTGTTTAACGGACATTACCAGAGGCCATTGCGAGCTGTACACAGGATGGGCCGGCGTGCATCACGACATATTTATCCTACACGTCGATCGAGGTCAGAAGATTTCGAAGCTAGCTGGTTGTGTGCGTGCATCGCGAAATATTTATCGTAGATTTCGATGTCAGAAGTTATATTATATATCATGCGTGTTTGTTCACGAGCTTACAAACACCGTGTAGCAAATGGCTGCTGCGAGCTTTCCCCATCGAATACACATCTTCATGATCCTCTGCTACTCGATATGTTCTCTGCACTTGCCTTATGCTACCTCGCTTTCCTTTAGCTTCAACTTCTCCCAGCCCGGCGGCTACGACGCCCAAAACTTCAGCTTCCAAGGCGACGCATACTACGACTCCCAGTCTCACATGATCGAGCTGACGAAAGCCGGCGGGAGTCCAAACATCCAGAACAGCGTAGGCCGGGCGTTGTACGCGCAGCCCGTGCCGCTGTGGGATGCCGTCACCGGGGAGCTCGCCCAATTCACCACCTCCTTCACCTTCGAAATCAAGGTAAACAGCGAACTCAGTGGCGATGGCATGACTTTCTTCCTCGGCCATTACCCTCCGACGAGCATTCCCGATCCCCTCGACAACGGCGGGAACCTCGGCCTCTTCAACAAAAGCGTCGGCACGGTGGCGACCGGCGACAACCGAGTGGTGGCGGTTGAGTTCGACACGTTCTTGAACGTTGAGTCTGACAACAGCGACAGCCACATGGGGATAGACGTCAACTCCATCATCTCCCGGGCGTACACCAACGTGGCCGTGCCTGGAAAAAACCTCACCTCAGGCCTCCCAATGACTTGCGGCATCAGCTACGGCAATGAGACGAAAGTCCTAGCGGCGGTTCTCCAGATCGGCGACGTGACCTACCGTGTCAACACAAGTGTTGACCTGAGGCAGATGTTGCCTAGTGTGGTGGCCATTGGCTTCTCGGGTGCTACTGGCGTGGCCGTCGAGCAACACCAAGTATTGTCTTGGTCATTCAACTCCACCTTGGACCCGTCACCTCCACGGAAGAACTCCAAGTTTCCATGGAAACTATTAGTAGAAGCAACTGGACCAGTTGTTGTCTTTTTGGCGATTGTGTGCATCTTTGTTGGCGTCCGACTACGGCAGCTATGCACGAGAAAGAAGCATTACAGAGCTCTCGCCAGAGGCCTTGAACATTTTGATTATCATAAGCTGGCGCGTGCGACCAACAAATTCTCACAGGAGAACATGATCGGGCAAGGAGGTTCCGCCTGTGTTTACCGGGGCCAACTGACAGATAAACATGTGGCGGTAAAGAGGTTCAGGCCAGTAGCATCCAGCGAAGGGAGGAAGGCGTTCGAGGACGAACTCAGTATTGCCAGTGGCCTGCGGCACCGACACCTAGTCCAGTTGATAGGCTGGTGCTATGATCGCAAGATGAACCCGGTCGAGTTCATATGCTGGTGGTGGGCCGACAGGTACACACGTCTCTTCCTTGTGTACGAGTTTCTGCCACAAGGTAGCCTCGATCAACACCTACACAGGGGCAATAGTTGGTTGCCATGGTCCAAGAGGTACGTACGCATTATAATTCCATCTCGAGAGCATTTACCTTGCATCATTGCATGCAACTTCGTTTCTTCTCTATATATCCACGTAATGGATGGTTACATGATTTGACCAACAGGTACGAAATCATCCTCGACCTAGGCTCTGCACTGCAATACCTCCACGTAGATTGCGAGCAAGGCCAACAATCTATCGTACACGGTGATATCAAGTCCAGCAACGTGTTGCTTGGGTCTTCATACGGTGCCAAGTTAGGTGACTTTGGATTGGCAAGGTTTGTTCGCCATGAAACCGGGTCACAGACCACAGATGTTTTACAGGGCACTTATGGATACATAGACCCTGTGTTCCTCGACACGAGCCAGCGGAACAGGCAAACAGACATATACAGTTTCGGCATTGTCCTGCTAGAGATGGTCTCTGGAAGGGATCCAACAATGCATCTCCATGACAGGCCTCCATTGTCGTCATGGGTAAGGAGTTTGTACCATCGGAATGCCATCCTGGATGCCGCAGATGAGAGGCTGATAAGCGGGGAGTCCAATGTCGTGCGTCAACAGATGGAGCACACGTTGCTCATCGGGCTCTTGTGCGTGCATCAGGACCCAAGCATCCGACCGTCCATCACCCACACCATGGAAGCCCTGCGTTCGGAGGAGCTGACATTGGACATTGCTCCCCTAGCGCCGGATACACTCTTTCTGCGATAGCCTTAAATGTGTTCAGATTTCTAGTCCAAAACACACACGAAGAAACACACACGAGGAAATGTGTACCATACATGTTTTCAGGCGTTACAGTTTGGGTCTGAATGTAATCATGTACTAGTACTAGGCAGCTCCACACCATAACTTCCTTCCATCACTAACCGTCCGGCCTTGAAGAAACTCGCCTCACTTTAATAACTCACTTCACTAATATAAATATCATTAGAACATGAGAATTTTTTATTAGGCTACGATGATCCACCACGACTATATCATTTGAAAGACTAATGGAAACACGTCGAACTAGCAAAAAGAACGCAAGCTAGCTGTGAAACTCAAACAAAAACAGGTGCTGTCTCCGACATAGATTTCGAGTGTGATCAAACTCGAAATGGCATGTTAGAGTTTTTGAGTCGCACCTACATTTGTCGTTATAGGCGCCTCAAACAAAAACAGGTGCGCCTCTAGCAAAAAGACTAATGCGCCTTTAGCATCTATATTTAGCATCTATATTTAAAGAAACATTCACACATAGATTTTTGAGTCGCTCATTAAAGAGTCCTAGTAGCGTCTCCTCACGCACCGTCTCAAAGACCATTGAGACGCGGAGGAAGCGTGTCTACATGAAAATGATACGTTTTAAGAGCGTTCTTACAAAACGTGTTTACATGGTTATGAGACGTTTTAAGAGCATCTTTATGCCCCTAGAAATGCATTGATAGATTCATGCTAGATGCAACCGCATATATCCTCTTTCTATTGTATATTTATTAAATTAATTGTGTTTAATATAATTACTTGATTATCTGGAATAATTGGACTGTCATTTACATATCAGAAAATATTAAAAAAGGTATGGCATCGCACGAAATAGTAACATTGAATTACTAAGAGTAGTAGTAGTTTACAAACTCAACTGTACACAACATCTACAAAAAAGTTACGTAAGTCACAAGCTAGTTGAAACATATCTATATGACCTATAGTTTCTACATGCTGACAATTTTTTTGAACAATTCTTTTGTTTTGAACAATCTACATGCTGATAATGGAATAATGGCTCTTTGTTTTCTCTGCTTCTCTAGTTTAGCCTTGTGGTATCTGCCTTCAAAATCCACACACATAAGTTCCTCTGCAAAGAAATCCAAATGCGATATAAATAAATTCGTTGGAACTTCTACCAGTTAAGTTTTCCTTTGCTGAACATACATCCATAAGAACGGAGAAGAACTATTACATACCACATCGAGTAAACGTGAGCTGCAGAAGTTCATGTGACCATATGAAGTATAGATCGTACTGTAAAAAGAAGACAATTCGTCATGTCATCGATGGATTGGCTAAGGTGAGAATGATTGATGTGTATTTGGAAGAAAAATAACAACAATTAACTAAGTTAACATGCATGGACTGAATTCTAATGGTTATTGGTACTAATAATCTCTAGGGATTTCTATTTTTGTGTCCATGGTTGCTTAGTTGTGCTCACTTTTGCCCATGGCCTCTAACTTTCCTCACTTTTGCCTTCCACCACTCACCCCATTCTCATAAAAGTTCAAATGGAGCCTTGTTGTCGGGTCAAAGCAGTTGACCGTTATTTGCTCAGTTATTGATGCGCGGGGCCAAGGATTTTAGGACAAGTGGGCCGCGTATGACAGTGGGTCGCAGTCGTGACCGCTTTTGACGAGTGGGGCCTGGGCTAGGTGATCTACCACTTTCTTTTGCTTAAGATAGCCCGACCTCGAGTGAGCTGCCGCATCCCACGCCCAGTGCCACGCCGCCGCCGTGCCCCCTAGCAGCCCTGTCGCTGGAAGCAGAATTTCTCCCTAAGGTGGTTTTGGTAATTAATAACAACATATGTATCATTGAACAAATGATTCTATCTAGTATATTTCAAAAAAGTTTAAAGATGCATTGACTAAGGATTGTGAGGAGAACCCCTAGATGCTAGGAACATCTATTGGCAACAAGCTTGAAGACTCTACATTTTATATTTCGTTAGAAATCACATTTGAGTCCATAGGAAAGCCAATACTATTAAAAGGGGATGAGGTGAATATGATGATCTGGTTGCTCAAATACTTTTAGATAGACACAAAAAATACTCATGAAGTTCTCCCCAAATAATCTGTCAAAATCTGCAAAGTCCAAAATTCGGTACCACCAACTTTCCGTTTGGCTCTACTGAGTTTTCCATGAGACGGATTCACATGCCAAACCCTAGCATCTCGGTGCCACCAACATTCCATTCGGTGCAACCGAAATCAGTGACAAACTTTCCCGTTAGCTATTTTCAAGAATTTGAATTTCTGAGTTGTGGATCCGTCGGCCCTTCAGGAACGCAGACTAGAGGGGATGGTCCATCATTCCGCTACCGGGGCTAGCCGTGTCGCGTATACTTTCGAGAATATACGTTCTAGCACGTTGATAATCGTGATAGGTCTAAAGTGACTAATGTCCATCGCCCCAACTATTTTGGGGGTGAGGGTAATCACGCCATAATTAATCTGTGCCATGTCAAAAGTGCCAATGTAGAAGTCATGGAACATCGGCATGATCACCGGCTTAATGATGTTCCAGAACTTCTGGAAGAAGACCACACGCAGCCCGTCCGGGCCTGGAGCAGAGCCCACCTTCATAGGGGAGATGGCCCTGGTCACCTCCTCTTCCGAGAATGGGAGGGTTAACTCCATGTTCTCTACATACGAAACTCTGTTGGTAGGTGACGAGAAGTCGTCGGCAACGCCGAGAATAACTCATTGTAATAGGAGTATACATGGGACTAAATCTCGTCCGGGTGCTCCAGGAGGTTGTCTCCCTCCCATAGACACAGAATAACACACTTTCTACGTCTACCATTCACAATGGCCTGGAAGTAGGCGGTATTGGCATCGCCTTGAAGGAGCCACTCTTGGCCCCCTCGGCATTGCCAAAAGAGTTCCTGGCGTGGCCGTCGAGCAACACCAAGTATTGTCTTGGTCATTCAACTCCACCTTGGACCCGTCACCTCCACGGAAGAACTCCAAGTTTCCATGGAAACTATTAGTAGAAGCAACTGGACCAGTTGTTGTCTTTTTGGCGATTGTGTGCATCTTTGTTGGCGTCCGACTACGGCAGCTATGCACGAGAAAGAAGCATTACAGAGCTCTCGCCAGAGGCCTTGAACATTTTGATTATCATAAGCTGGCGCGTGCGACCAACAAATTCTCACAGGAGAACATGATCGGGCAAGGAGGTTCCGCCTGTGTTTACCGGGGCCAACTGACAGATAAACATGTGGCGGTAAAGAGGTTCAGGCCAGTAGCATCCAGCGAAGGGAGGAAGGCGTTCGAGGACGAACTCAGTATTGCCAGTGGCCTGCGGCACCGACACCTAGTCCAGTTGATAGGCTGGTGCTATGATCGCAAGATGAACCCGGTCGAGTTCATATGCTGGTGGTGGGCCGACAGGTACACACGTCTCTTCCTTGTGTACGAGTTTCTGCCACAAGGTAGCCTCGATCAACACCTACACAGGGGCAATAGTTGGTTGCCATGGTCCAAGAGGTACGTACGCATTATAATTCCATCTCGAGAGCATTTACCTTGCATCATTGCATGCAACTTCGTTTCTTCTCTATATATCCACGTAATGGATGGTTACATGATTTGACCAACAGGTACGAAATCATCCTCGACCTAGGCTCTGCACTGCAATACCTCCACGTAGATTGCGAGCAAGGCCAACAATCTATCGTACACGGTGATATCAAGTCCAGCAACGTGTTGCTTGGGTCTTCATACGGTGCCAAGTTAGGTGACTTTGGATTGGCAAGGTTTGTTCGCCATGAAACCGGGTCACAGACCACAGATGTTTTACAGGGCACTTATGGATACATAGACCCTGTGTTCCTCGACACGAGCCAGCGGAACAGGCAAACAGACATATACAGTTTCGGCATTGTCCTGCTAGAGATGGTCTCTGGAAGGGATCCAACAATGCATCTCCATGACAGGCCTCCATTGTCGTCATGGGTAAGGAGTTTGTACCATCGGAATGCCATCCTGGATGCCGCAGATGAGAGGCTGATAAGCGGGGAGTCCAATGTCGTGCGTCAACAGATGGAGCACACGTTGCTCATCGGGCTCTTGTGCGTGCATCAGGACCCAAGCATCCGACCGTCCATCACCCACACCATGGAAGCCCTGCGTTCGGAGGAGCTGACATTGGACATTGCTCCCCTAGCGCCGGATACACTCTTTCTGCGATAGCCTTAAATGTGTTCAGATTTCTAGTCCAAAACACACACGAAGAAACACACACGAGGAAATGTGTACCATACATGTTTTCAGGCGTTACAGTTTGGGTCTGAATGTAATCATGTACTAGTACTAGGCAGCTCCACACCATAACTTCCTTCCATCACTAACCGTCCGGCCTTGAAGAAACTCGCCTCACTTTAATAACTCACTTCACTAATATAAATATCATTAGAACATGAGAATTTTTTATTAGGCTACGATGATCCACCACGACTATATCATTTGAAAGACTAATGGAAACACGTCGAACTAGCAAAAAGAACGCAAGCTAGCTGTGAAACTCAAACAAAAACAGGTGCTGTCTCCGACATAGATTTCGAGTGTGATCAAACTCGAAATGGCATGTTAGAGTTTTTGAGTCGCACCTACATTTGTCGTTATAGGCGCCTCAAACAAAAACAGGTGCGCCTCTAGCAAAAAGACTAATGCGCCTTTAGCATCTATATTTAGCATCTATATTTAAAGAAACATTCACACATAGATTTTTGAGTCGCTCATTAAAGAGTCCTAGTAGCGTCTCCTCACGCACCGTCTCAAAGACCATTGAGACGCGGAGGAAGCGTGTCTACATGAAAATGATACGTTTTAAGAGCGTTCTTACAAAACGTGTTTACATGGTTATGAGACGTTTTAAGAGCATCTTTATGCCCCTAGAAATGCATTGATAGATTCATGCTAGATGCAACCGCATATATCCTCTTTCTATTGTATATTTATTAAATTAATTGTGTTTAATATAATTACTTGATTATCTGGAATAATTGGACTGTCATTTACATATCAGAAAATATTAAAAAAGGTATGGCATCGCATGAAATAGTAACATTGAATTACTAAGAGTAGTAGTAGTTTACAAACTCAACTGTACACAACATCTACAAAAAAGTTACGTAAGTCACAAGCTAGTTGAAACATATCTATATGACCTATAGTTTCTACATGCTGACAATTTTTTTGAACAATTCTTTTGTTTTGAACAATCTACATGCTGATAATGGAATAATGGCTCTTTGTTTTCTCTGCTTCTCTAGTTTAGCCTTGTGGTATCTGCCTTCAAAATCCACACACATAAGTTCCTCTGCAAAGAAATCCAAATGCGATATAAATAAATTCGTTGGAACTTCTACCAGTTAAGTTTTCCTTTGCTGAACATACATCCATAAGAACGGAGAAGAACTATTACATACCACATCGAGTAAACGTGAGCTGCAGAAGTTCATGTGACCATATGAAGTATAGATCGTACTGTAAAAAGAAGACAATTCGTCATGTCATCGATGGATTGGCTAAGGTGAGAATGATTGATGTGTATTTGGAAGAAAAATAACAACAATTAACTAAGTTAACATGCATGGACTGAATTCTAATGGTTATTGGTACTAATAATCTCTAGGGATTTCTATTTTTGTGTCCATGGTTGCTTAGTTGTGCTCACTTTTGCCCATGGCCTCTAACTTTCCTCACTTTTGCCTTCCACCACTCACCCCATTCTCATAAAAGTTCAAATGGAGCCTTGTTGTCGGGTCAAAGCAGTTGACCGTTATTTGCTCAGTTATTGATGCGCGGGGCCAAGGATTTTAGGACAAGTGGGCCGCGTATGACAGTGGGTCGCAGTCGTGACCGCTTTTGACGAGTGGGGCCTGGGCTAGGTGATCTACCACTTTCTTTTGCTTAAGATAGCCCGACCTCGAGTGAGCTGCCGCATCCCACGCCCAGTGCCACGCCGCCGCCGTGCCCCCTAGCAGCCCTGTCGCTGGAAGCAGAATTTCTCCCTAAGGTGGTTTTGGTAATTAATAACAACATATGTATCATTGAACAAATGATTCTATCTAGTATATTTCAAAAAAGTTTAAAGATGCATTGACTAAGGATTGTGAGGAGAACCCCTAGATGCTAGGAACATCTATTGGCAACAAGCTTGAAGACTCTACATTTTATATTTCGTTAGAAATCACATTTGAGTCCATAGGAAAGCCAATACTATTAAAAGGGGATGAGGTGAATATGATGATCTGGTTGCTCAAATACTTTTAGATAGACACAAAAAATACTCATGAAGTTCTCCCCAAATAATCTGTCAAAATCTGCAAAGTCCAAAATTCGGTACCACCAACTTTCCGTTTGGCTCTACTGAGTTTTCCATGAGACGGATTCACATGCCAAACCCTAGCATCTCGGTGCCACCAACATTCCATTCGGTGCAACCGAAATCAGTGACAAACTTTCCCGTTAGCTATTTTCAAGAATTTGAATTTCTGAGTTGTGGATCCGTCGGCCCTTCAGGAACGCAGACTAGAGGGGATGGTCCATCATTCCGCTACCGGGGCTAGCCGTGTCGCGTATACTTTCGAGAATATACGTTCTAGCACGTTGATAATCGTGATAGGTCTAAAGTGACTAATGTCCATCGCCCCAACTATTTTGGGGGTGAGGGTAATCACGCCATAATTAATCTGTGCCATGTCAAAAGTGCCAATGTAGAAGTCATGGAACATCGGCATGATCACCGGCTTAATGATGTTCCAGAACTTCTGGAAGAAGACCACACGCAGCCCGTCCGGGCCTGGAGCAGAGCCCACCTTCATAGGGGAGATGGCCCTGGTCACCTCCTCTTCCGAGAATGGGAGGGTTAACTCCATGTTCTCTACATACGAAACTCTGTTGGTAGGTGACGAGAAGTCGTCGGCAACGCCGAGAATAACTCATTGTAATAGGAGTATACATGGGACTAAATCTCGTCCGGGTGCTCCAGGAGGTTGTCTCCCTCCCATAGACACAGAATAACACACTTTCTACGTCTACCATTCACAATGGCCTGGAAGTAGGCGGTATTGGCATCGCCTTGAAGGAGCCACTCTTGGCCCCCTCGGCATTGCCAAAAGAGTTCCTGGCGTGGCCGTCGAGCAACACCAAGTATTGTCTTGGTCATTCAACTCCACCTTGGACCCGTCACCTCCACGGAAGAACTCCAAGTTTCCATGGAAACTATTAGTAGAAGCAACTGGACCAGTTGTTGTCTTTTTGGCGATTGTGTGCATCTTTGTTGGCGTCCGACTACGGCAGCTATGCACGAGAAAGAAGCATTACAGAGCTCTCGCCAGAGGCCTTGAACATTTTGATTATCATAAGCTGGCGCGTGCGACCAACAAATTCTCACAGGAGAACATGATCGGGCAAGGAGGTTCCGCCTGTGTTTACCGGGGCCAACTGACAGATAAACATGTGGCGGTAAAGAGGTTCAGGCCAGTAGCATCCAGCGAAGGGAGGAAGGCGTTCGAGGACGAACTCAGTATTGCCAGTGGCCTGCGGCACCGACACCTAGTCCAGTTGATAGGCTGGTGCTATGATCGCAAGATGAACCCGGTCGAGTTCATATGCTGGTGGTGGGCCGACAGGTACACACGTCTCTTCCTTGTGTACGAGTTTCTGCCACAAGGTAGCCTCGATCAACACCTACACAGGGGCAATAGTTGGTTGCCATGGTCCAAGAGGTACGTACGCATTATAATTCCATCTCGAGAGCATTTACCTTGCATCATTGCATGCAACTTCGTTTCTTCTCTATATATCCACGTAATGGATGGTTACATGATTTGACCAACAGGTACGAAATCATCCTCGACCTAGGCTCTGCACTGCAATACCTCCACGTAGATTGCGAGCAAGGCCAACAATCTATCGTACACGGTGATATCAAGTCCAGCAACGTGTTGCTTGGGTCTTCATACGGTGCCAAGTTAGGTGACTTTGGATTGGCAAGGTTTGTTCGCCATGAAACCGGGTCACAGACCACAGATGTTTTACAGGGCACTTATGGATACATAGACCCTGTGTTCCTCGACACGAGCCAGCGGAACAGGCAAACAGACATATACAGTTTCGGCATTGTCCTGCTAGAGATGGTCTCTGGAAGGGATCCAACAATGCATCTCCATGACAGGCCTCCATTGTCGTCATGGGTAAGGAGTTTGTACCATCGGAATGCCATCCTGGATGCCGCAGATGAGAGGCTGATAAGCGGGGAGTCCAATGTCGTGCGTCAACAGATGGAGCACACGTTGCTCATCGGGCTCTTGTGCGTGCATCAGGACCCAAGCATCCGACCGTCCATCACCCACACCATGGAAGCCCTGCGTTCGGAGGAGCTGACATTGGACATTGCTCCCCTAGCGCCGGATACACTCTTTCTGCGATAGCCTTAAATGTGTTCAGATTTCTAGTCCAAAACACACACGAAGAAACACACACGAGGAAATGTGTACCATACATGTTTTCAGGCGTTACAGTTTGGGTCTGAATGTAATCATGTACTAGTACTAGGCAGCTCCACACCATAACTTCCTTCCATCACTAACCGTCCGGCCTTGAAGAAACTCGCCTCACTTTAATAACTCACTTCACTAATATAAATATCATTAGAACATGAGAATTTTTTATTAGGCTACGATGATCCACCACGACTATATCATTTGAAAGACTAATGGAAACACGTCGAACTAGCAAAAAGAACGCAAGCTAGCTGTGAAACTCAAACAAAAACAGGTGCTGTCTCCGACATAGATTTCGAGTGTGATCAAACTCGAAATGGCATGTTAGAGTTTTTGAGTCGCACCTACATTTGTCGTTATAGGCGCCTCAAACAAAAACAGGTGCGCCTCTAGCAAAAAGACTAATGCGCCTTTAGCATCTATATTTAGCATCTATATTTAAAGAAACATTCACACATAGATTTTTGAGTCGCTCATTAAAGAGTCCTAGTAGCGTCTCCTCACGCACCGTCTCAAAGACCATTGAGACGCGGAGGAAGCGTGTCTACATGAAAATGATACGTTTTAAGAGCGTTCTTACAAAACGTGTTTACATGGTTATGAGACGTTTTAAGAGCATCTTTATGCCCCTAGAAATGCATTGATAGATTCATGCTAGATGCAACCGCATATATCCTCTTTCTATTGTATATTTATTAAATTAATTGTGTTTAATATAATTACTTGATTATCTGGAATAATTGGACTGTCATTTACATATCAGAAAATATTAAAAAAGGTATGGCATCGCACGAAATAGTAACATTGAATTACTAAGAGTAGTAGTAGTTTACAAACTCAACTGTACACAACATCTACAAAAAAGTTACGTAAGTCACAAGCTAGTTGAAACATATCTATATGACCTATAGTTTCTACATGCTGACAATTTTTTTGAACAATTCTTTTGTTTTGAACAATCTACATGCTGATAATGGAATAATGGCTCTTTGTTTTCTCTGCTTCTCTAGTTTAGCCTTGTGGTATCTGCCTTCAAAATCCACACACATAAGTTCCTCTGCAAAGAAATCCAAATGCGATATAAATAAATTCGTTGGAACTTCTACCAGTTAAGTTTTCCTTTGCTGAACATACATCCATAAGAACGGAGAAGAACTATTACATACCACATCGAGTAAACGTGAGCTGCAGAAGTTCATGTGACCATATGAAGTATAGATCGTACTGTAAAAAGAAGACAATTCGTCATGTCATCGATGGATTGGCTAAGGTGAGAATGATTGATGTGTATTTGGAAGAAAAATAACAACAATTAACTAAGTTAACATGCATGGACTGAATTCTAATGGTTATTGGTACTAATAATCTCTAGGGATTTCTATTTTTGTGTCCATGGTTGCTTAGTTGTGCTCACTTTTGCCCATGGCCTCTAACTTTCCTCACTTTTGCCTTCCACCACTCACCCCATTCTCATAAAAGTTCAAATGGAGCCTTGTTGTCGGGTCAAAGCAGTTGACCGTTATTTGCTCAGTTATTGATGCGCGGGGCCAAGGATTTTAGGACAAGTGGGCCGCGTATGACAGTGGGTCGCAGTCGTGACCGCTTTTGACGAGTGGGGCCTGGGCTAGGTGATCTACCACTTTCTTTTGCTTAAGATAGCCCGACCTCGAGTGAGCTGCCGCATCCCACGCCCAGTGCCACGCCGCCGCCGTGCCCCCTAGCAGCCCTGTCGCTGGAAGCAGAATTTCTCCCTAAGGTGGTTTTGGTAATTAATAACAACATATGTATCATTGAACAAATGATTCTATCTAGTATATTTCAAAAAAGTTTAAAGATGCATTGACTAAGGATTGTGAGGAGAACCCCTAGATGCTAGGAACATCTATTGGCAACAAGCTTGAAGACTCTACATTTTATATTTCGTTAGAAATCACATTTGAGTCCATAGGAAAGCCAATACTATTAAAAGGGGATGAGGTGAATATGATGATCTGGTTGCTCAAATACTTTTAGATAGACACAAAAAATACTCATGAAGTTCTCCCCAAATAATCTGTCAAAATCTGCAAAGTCCAAAATTCGGTACCACCAACTTTCCGTTTGGCTCTACTGAGTTTTCCATGAGACGGATTCACATGCCAAACCCTAGCATCTCGGTGCCACCAACATTCCATTCGGTGCAACCGAAATCAGTGACAAACTTTCCCGTTAGCTATTTTCAAGAATTTGAATTTCTGAGTTGTGGATCCGTCGGCCCTTCAGGAACGCAGACTAGAGGGGATGGTCCATCATTCCGCTACCGGGGCTAGCCGTGTCGCGTATACTTTCGAGAATATACGTTCTAGCACGTTGATAATCGTGATAGGTCTAAAGTGACTAATGTCCATCGCCCCAACTATTTTGGGGGTGAGGGTAATCACGCCATAATTAATCTGTGCCATGTCAAAAGTGCCAATGTAGAAGTCATGGAACATCGGCATGATCACCGGCTTAATGATGTTCCAGAACTTCTGGAAGAAGACCACACGCAGCCCGTCCGGGCCTGGAGCAGAGCCCACCTTCATAGGGGAGATGGCCCTGGTCACCTCCTCTTCCGAGAATGGGAGGGTTAACTCCATGTTCTCTACATACGAAATTCTGTTGGTAGGTGACGAGAAGTCGTCGGCAACGCCGAGAATAACTCATTGTAATAGGAGTATACATGGGACTAAATCTCGCCCGGGTGCTCCAGGAGGTTGTCTCCCTCCCATAGACACAGAATAACACACTTTCTACGTCTACCATTCACAATGGCCTGGAAGTAGGCGGTATTGGCATCGCCTTGAAGGAGCCACTCTTGGCCCCCTCGGCATTGCCAAAAGAGTTCCTCACCCTCAAAGATCTCCATACGCGAAACCTCTAGGGCGTACCGCCTCAGCCAGCCGTCTACCGAGAGGCCAGCTAAGTCGGCCACCGCATCGAGTGCCTTGATCTGTACCAGAAGCGCCTCTTTACGCGGTGCAGTAGTAGCACCAAGGTTAGTTCCCCATCCCCGCATGAACTGGCGGGTGAGTTTCGAGCAGTGATGCCAAATATCGGTCACACAATATGCCCGTGGCGGGGAGGCCGCGACATCTACTCAACGGTCTCGCACTAACTCCATGAACCCTGGCTGTAATAACCAGAGAGGTTCAAAGTGAAGCCGCCACGAGCTAGGGGGACCTCACCCCCATAGGAGAATAGCAAAGGGACGTGGTCGGACCCAATATGGGTGATCACTTGGAGCGAGTAAAGCGGGAACATGGCCTCCCACTGCATTGATACTAGGACCCTATCCAGAACTCTCCTTATTGGGCCCGCTTGCTTATTGGTCCAAGTAAATCTCGCCCCTACACGGGCAATTTCCCGCAGGGCCAGGTCGGCGATGCAGTCATTAAACATGCGCATGCGTATCCGGTCCACACATGGGGAACTCTTATTCGTCACATGGCGAATAAGGTTCAAGTCTCCGGCCATCACTACACGGGTCTTGAGTTCGGCGAGGAACTCAGCCGACCTACTATGGTTAGCCGGGCCATAGACAATGATCACCTTCTAGCTGAGGTATCCACGTTTGTCCGTAATGGACATACTAAGGAAGAACTCACCTCAGTCCATATCCTCGACCGAGGAGTCCTCACGAACCCTAATCACGATGCCCCCCGAGAGCCCGACTGCGGGCATACATTTCCATGCAAACGAGCTGTGAGAGAGCCCCTAGAGTTCTTGCATGGAGAACTCCTGTCAAAGGGTCTCCTGCCGCCCAATAATATCAATCCCCTCATGCCTAATGTACTCGGTCAGTTGTCGCTTCCGGCCTAGGTGCCCGAAGCCCCGTACGTTCCAACATAAGAGCTTCATAATGGAACCATTGCTGGTGGACTAGAGGGCCCCTCAGGGGTGGCCGACCTAGCCCAACCACTAACAGCGGACCGGGATGTTGGGGAACGTAGCAATAATTCAAAAAAATTCCCATGTCACACCAAGATCTAACTAGGAGAAACCAGCAACGAGAGAGGTAGAGCATCTTCATACCGTTGAAGATCGCAAAGCGGAAGCGTTACTATGAACACGGTCGATGGAGTCGTACTCGTGGCGATCCGATCCAAACATTGAACGTTCGATGTCTCCTTGTTCAACACACGTACAACCCGGGGACGTCTCCTCCTTCTTGATCCAGCAAGGAGAGAGGAGAAGTTGAGGGAGAACTCCGGCATCATGATGCCGTGATGGCGATGGAGTTTGTGGCTCTCCGGCAGGGCTTCGCCAAGCACCGAGGAGGAGGAAAGGTGGAGAGGTAGGGCTGCGCCGAGAGAGAGAGAGAGAGGGGTGTGTGCAACCCTTCCAATACGTCCACTATTTATAGGAGGGAGGGATAGGGGGCGCGACCACCCCTAGGGAAACCCTAGGTGGTGCGGCAGCCCTAGGAGGAGGACGGGGCGGAGCCCTAGGGGGTGGCTTGCCACCCAAGGCAGCCCCCACGCCCTAGGGTTTGGCCCCTATGCGCCTTGCGCCTCCTCCCTTGCTTGGGATGGTTCCCTTCCCCTTTCAGCCCATGTAGCCCTCCGAGACAGGTGGACCCTCCCGGTGGATCTACGGTACCCTTTCGGTGGTCCTGGTACAATACCGGTAAACCGCGAAACTTTTCCGGCGACCAAAACTGGACTTCCCATATATAAATATTCACCTCCGAACTATTCTGGAACTCCTTGTGATGTCCGGGATCTCATCCAGGACTCCGGACAACCTTCGGTAACCACATATACAATTCCCATAACAACTCTAGCGTAACCGAACCTTAAGTGTGTAGACCCTACGGGTTCGGGAGCCATGCAGACATGACCGAGACATCTCTCCGGCCAAGAACCAACAACGGTATCTGGATACCCATGTTGGCTCCCACATGTTCCACTATGATCTCATCAGCTGAACCACGATGTCGAGGATTCACTCAATCCCGTATGCAATTCCCTTTGTCTACCGGTATGATACCTGCCCGAGATTCGATCGTCGGTATTCCTATACCTTGTTCAATCTCGTTATCGACAAGTCTCTTTACTCATTCCTTAACACATCATCCCATGGCTAACTCCTCAGTTACATTGAGCTCATTATGATGATGCATTACCGAGTGCGCCCAGAGATACCTCTCCATCACACGGAGCGACAAACCGCAGACTCGATTCGTACCAACCCAACGTACACTTTTGGAGGTACCTGTAGTGCACCTTTATAATCACCCAGCTACGTTGTGACGTTTGATACACCCAAAGCACTCCTACGGTATCGGGGAGTTGCACAATCTCATGGTTAAAGGAAATGATACTTGACATTATAAAAGCTCTAGCACACGAACTACACGATCTTGTGCTATGCTTAGGATTGTATCTTGTCCATCACATCATTCTCCTAATGATGTGATCCCGTTATCAATGACATCCAATGTCCATGGCTAGAAAACCATAACCATCTATTGATCAACGAGCTAGCCAACTAGAGGCTCACTAGGGACATGTTGTGGTCTATGTATTCACACATGTATTACGTTTTTCGGTTAATACAATTATAGCATGAACAATAAACAATTATCATGAACAAGGAAATATAATGATAACCACTTTATTATTGCCTCTAGGGCATATTTCCAACAGTCTCCCACTTGCACTAGAGTCAATAATCTAGTTACATTGTGATGAATCGAACACCCGTAGAGTTCTGGTGCTGATTATGTTTCGCTCGTGGAAGAGGTTTAGTCAACGGATCTGCGACATTCAGATCCGTATGTACTTTACAAACATCTATATCTCCATCCTTGATGTATCCACGAATGGAGTTGAAGCGGCGCTTGATGTGCTTGGTCTTCTTGTGAAACCTGGGCTCCTTGGCAATGGCAATAGCTCCAGTGTTGTCACAGAAGAGAGTCATCGGGCCCGACGCACTGGGAATCACTCCTAGGTCGGTGATGAACTCCTTCATCCAGACTCCTTCCCGGGCTGCTTCCGAAGCAGCTATGTACTCCGCTTCACATGTAGATGTCGCCACGACGCTTTGCTTGCAACTGCACCAGCTAACTGCCCCACCATTCAAAATATACACGTATCCGGTTTGTGACTTGGAGTCATCCGGATCTGTGTCGAAGCTAGCATCGACGTAACCCTTTACGATGAGCTCTTTGACACCGCCATAAACAAGAAACATATCTTTAGTCCTTTTCAGGTACTTAAGGATATTCTTGACCGCTGTCCAATGATCCACTACTGGATCACTTTGGTACCTCCCTACCAAAGTTATGGCAAGGTTCACATCAGGTCTGGTACACAGCATGGCATACATAATAGAACCTATGGCTGAAGCATAGGGGATGGTGCTCATCTTTTCTCTATCTTCTGCCGTGGTCGGGCGTTGAGCTATGCTCAACCTCACACCTTGTAATACAGGCAAGAACCCCTTCTTGGCCTTATCCATATTGAACTTCTTCAATATCTTGTCAAGGTATGTGCTTTGTGAAAGATCAATGAGGCATCTCGATCTATCTCTATAATCTATCTCTATAGATCTTGATTCCCAATATGTAAGCAACTTCTCCAAGGTCCTTCATTGAAAAACACGTATTCAAATAGGCCTTTATGCTTTCCAAAAGTTCTATATCATTTCCCATCAACAATATGTAATCCACATATAATATGAGAAATGCTACAGAGCTCCCATACACTTTCTTGTAAATACATGCTTCTCCATAAGTTTGTACAAACCCAAACGCTTTGATCACCTCATCAAAGCGAATGCTCCAATTCCGAGATGCTTGCACCAACTCATAGATGGAGCGCTGGAGCTTTCATACCTTGTCAGCATTATTAGGATCGACAAAACCTTCCGGCTGTATCATATACAATTCTTCCTTAAGAAAGCCGTCGAGGAATGTCGTTTTGACGTCCATTTGCCAGGTCTCATAATCATAAAATGCGGCAACTGCTAATATGATTTAGACGAACTTCAACATTGCTACGGGTGAGAAAGTCTCATCTTAGTCAATTCCTTGAACTTGTCGATAACCCTTAGCGACAAGTCGAGCCTTATAGATGGTCAGATTACCATCTGCGTCACTCTTCTTCTTAAAGATCCATTTATTTTTTGCGGCTCGCCGATCATCGGGAAAGTCCACCAAAATCCATACTTTGTTCTCATACATGGATCCTATCTCGGATTTCATGGCTTCAAGCCATTTGTTGGAATCTAGACCCGCCATTGCTTCTTCATAGTTTGAAGGTTCACTGTTGTCCAACAACATGATTTCCATGACAGGGTTGCCGTACCACTCTCGTGCGGAACGTGTCCTCGTGGACCTACGAAGTTCAGTAGTAACTTGATCCAAAGTTTTATGATCATCATCATTAACTTCCTCCCTAGCCGTTGCAGGCACCCTAGAAACATTTTCTGGTGCTGCGCTACTCCCTGGTTCGAGAGGAGGTACAATTACCTCATCAAGTTCTACTTTCCTCCTACTCACTTCTTTCGAGAGAAACTCTTTCTCCAGAAAGGATCCATTCTTGGCAACAAAGATCTTGCCTTCGGATCTGAGATAAAAGGTATACCCAATAGTTTCCTTAGGGTATCCTATGAAGACGCACTTCTCCAATTTAGGTTCAAGCTTTTCAGGTTGAACTTTCTTGACATAAGCATCGCATCCCCAAACTTTCAGAAACGACAGCTTAGGTTTCTTGCCAAACCATAATTCATACGGTGTCGTCTCAATGGATTTTGACGATGCCCTATTTAAAGTGAATGCGGCAGTTGCTACTTCTCAAACAACAGCGCCAGAATTTGACACGTTGACGGAGACTCGCTTGCGTTGTTTTTTCCCTTGAAGAGGAAAGGGTGATGCAGCACAGGAGCAGTAAGTATTTCCCTCAGTTTGAGAACCAAGGTATCAATCCAGTAGGAGAATCTCGTCAAGTCCAGAGTACCTGCGCAAACACAAAAGAGCTTGCACCCAACGCTATAAAGGGGTTGTCAATCCCTTCAAGATTGATTGCAAAGTGAGATTTGAAGGCGGAAAGTGCAATGAAGAAAAAGAGTAAGGCTGAAAATATGGTGTGAAGTAGACCCGGGGGCCATAGTGTTCACTAGAGGCTTCTCTCAAAATAGCAAATATTACGGTGGGTGAACAAATTACTGTCGAGCAATTGATAGAACCGCGCAAAGTCATGACGATATCTAAGGCAATGATCATACATATAGGCATCACGTCCGAGACAAGTAGACCGATACTTTCTGCATCTACTACTATTACTCCACACATCGACCGCTATCCAGCATGCATCTAGTGTATTGAGTTCATGACGAACAGAGTAATGCCTTAAGCAAGATGACATGATGTAGAGGGATAAACTCAAACCAATGATGAAAACCCCATCTTTTTACCCTTGATGGCAACAACATGATGCGTGCCTCGCTACCCCTTCTGTCACTGGGTGAGGTCATCGCACGATATGAACCCAAAACCAAGCACTTCTCCCATTGCAAGAATCATAGATCAAGATGGCCAAACAAAACCCACAACTCGAAGAGAATTACAAGGATATGAAATCATGCATATAAGAGATCAGAAGAAACTCAAATAAGATTCATAGATAATCTGATCATAAATCCACATTTCATCGGATCTCGACAAACACACTGCAAAAGAAGATTACATTGGATAGATCTCCATGAAGATCATGGAGAACTTTGTATTGAAGATCCAAGAGAGAGAAGAATCCATCTAGCTACTAGCTATGGACCACTGGTAGAAAAAGAGGCTTCCGTCCAGCCCCATAAGTCGCGACACTGTAGGAACCGCGACTAATGATTTCTTTAGTCGCGGTTCGGCAGACGAACCGCGACCAAAGGCCTGGGCCAGGGCGCTCGGTGGCCAGCTGGTGCACGTGAGGGGCTTTAGTCGCGGTTGGCCAGGCCAACCGCGACTAAAGGTGCCCAAAGGCCTTTAGTCGCGGTTTGCCATGCCAACCGCGACTAAATCTCCTCCCCTATAGATACCAGTTCAGCACACTCACTTAGCCATTTGGTGCCACTTCTCTTCACAAGCTTCACAAGGGGGTGTAGGTTTGCTTTTGGTTCCTCTTATGCACACAAGGTGTTTGATGAAATGCCCCAAGAGCGTGAAACAAACATGATATGAAGTGTTGGAGCCACACTTGAGGTTCCTCATTTATTTTTTCCTCCTCGATCGCGGTTAGCAACTTGAACCTTTCATGCATGTGTGTCATTGATAAAATATGCATGTGTGTTGTTCATTGTTTAATTTCTATTGTTTATAGCTAGTTAGTTTAACAAATGCATGATGGTTAATTATATATTTTATATTATAATAATGCAGATGAATCGGAAATGGATGTACGGTAACCGACTCTCCCGCGAGTTCACTACGGGTTTGAAAGATTTCCTCGTAGTGGCTAATGCAAACAAGCAGAAGGGTTTTGTTATCTGTCCATGTGTTGACTGTAAGAATCAGAAGGGTTACTCTTCCTCAAGAGAAGTTCACCTGCACCTGCTTCGGCACGGTTTCATGCCAAGCTATAATTGTTGGACCAAGCATGGAGAAAGAGGGGTTATAATGGAAGAAGATGAAGAAGGGGATGATTTCATGGATGAAAGCTATCTTGCTCATTTTGGTGATACTTTCATGGAGGATGCTGAAGGTGAAGGGGAAGGTGAAGGGGAAGGTGAAGGTGAAGAAGAGGCACGTGATGAGACCGTTGATGATCTTGGTCGGACCATTGCTGATGCACGGAGACGCTGCGAAACTGAAAAGGAGAGGGAGAATTTGGATCGCATGTTAGAGGATCACAGAAAGTCGTTGTACCCCGGATGCGATGATGGTCTGAAAAAGCTGGGCTGCACACTGGATTTGCTGAAATGGAAGGCACAGGCAGGTGTAGCTGACTCGGCATTTGAAAACTTGCTGAAAATGTTGAAGAATATGTTTCCAAAGAATAACGAGTTGCCCGCCAGTACGTACGAAGCAAAGAAGGTTGTATGCCCTCTAGGTTTAGAGGTTCTGAAGATACATGCATGCATCAACGACTGCATCCTCTACCGCGGTGAATACGAGAATTTGAATGAATGCCCGGTATGCACTGCATTGCGTTATAAGATCAGAGGCGATGACCCTGGTGACGATGTTGAGGGCGAGAAACCCAGGAAGAGGGTTCCCGCCAAGGTGATGTGGTATGCTCCTATAATACCACGGTTGAAACGTTTGTTCAGGAACAAAGAGCATGCCAAGTTGTTGCGATGGCACAAAGAGGACCGTAAGTCGGACGGGGAGTTGAGACACACCGCAGATGGAACGCAATGGAGAAAGATCGACAGAGAGTTCAAAGATTTTGCAGCTGACGCAAGGAACATAAGATTTGGTCTAAGTACAGATGGCATGAATCCTTTTGGCGAGCAGAGCTCCAGCCATAGCACCTGGCCCGTGACTCTATGCATCTACAACCTTCCTCCTTGGTTGTGCATGAAGCGGAAGTTCATTATGATGCCAGTGCTCATCCAAGGTCCGAAGCAACCCGGCAACGACATCGATGTGTACCTAAGGCCATTAGTTGATGAACTTTTACAGCTGTGGGGCAGACCTGGTGTCCGTGTGTGGGATGAGCACAAAGAAGAGGAATTTGACCTACGAGCGTTGCTTTTCGTAACCATCAACGATTGGCCTGCTCTTAGTAACCTTTCGGGACTGTCAAATAAGGGATACAATGCATGCACGCACTGCTTACATGAGACTGAAAGTGTACATTTGCCAAATTGTAAGAAGAACGTGTACCTTGGGCATCGTCGATTTCTTCCGAAAATTCATCCAGTAAGAAAGAAAGGCAAGCATTACAACGGCAAGGCAGATCACCGGCCGAAGCCTGCGGAACGCACTGGTGCTGAGGTATTTGATATGGTCAAGGATTTGAAAGTCATCTTTGGAAAGGGTCCTGGCGGACAATCAGTTCCGAAGGGAGCTGACGGGCACGCAGCCATGTGGAAGAAGAAATCTATATTCTGGGAGCTAGAATATTGGAAAGTCCTAGAAGTCCGCTCTGCAATCGACGTGATGCACGTTACGAAGAATATTTGCGTGAACCTCCTAAGCTTCTTGGGCGTGTATGGGAAGACAAATGATACAAAGGAAGCACGGCAGGACCAGCAACGTTTGAAAGACCCTGATGACCGGCATCCGGAATGGTTTCAAGGTCGTGCCAGCTACGCTCTGACCAAAGAAGAGAAGGTCATCTTTTTTGAATCCTGAGCAGTATGAAGGTCCCGTCTGGATTCTCGTCCAATATAAAGGGAATAATAAACATGGCGGAGAAAAAGTTCCAAAACCTGAAGTCTCACGACTGCCACGTGATTATGACGCAATTGCTTCCGATTGCTTTGAGGGGGCTCCTGCCGCAAAATGTTCGAGTAGCCATTGTGAAGCTATGTGCATTCCTCAATGCAATCTCTCAGAAGGTAATCAATCCAGAAGTTCTACCACGGTTACAGAACGATGTGATCCAATGTCTTGTCAGTTTCGAGCTGGTGTTCCCGCCATCCTTCTTCAATATTATGACGCACCTCCTGGTTCACCTAGTCGAAGAGATTTTCGTTCTCGTTCCTGTATTTCTACACAATATGTTCCCCTTCGAGAGGTTCATGGGAGTATTAAAGAAATATGTTCGTAACCGTGCTAGGCCAGAAGGAAGCATCGCCAAGGGCTATGGAAATGAGGAGGTAATTGAGTTTTGTGTTGACTTTGTTCCTGACCTTAAGCCGATTGGTCTTCCTCAATCGCGGCACGAGGGGAGACTAAGTGGAAAAGGCACGATCGGAAGGAAATCAACGATATGTATGGACGGCCATTCTCTGACTGAAGCACACCACACTGTACTGACCAATTCCAGCTTGGTGGCTCCGTACTTTGAGAAACACAAGAATATTTTACGCTCGGACAACCCGGGGAAGCCTGAATCCTGGATTAGGAAGGCCCACATGGAGACTTTCGGCAGTTGGTTGAGAAAACATTTAATGAATGACAATGATGTTGTAGATCAGCTGTACATGTTGGCCAAGACACCATCTTCGACTATAACGACTTTCCAAGGGTACGAGATAAATGGGAATACATTTTACACGATCGCCCAAGATAAAAAGAGCACCAACCAAAACAGTGGTGTCCGCTTTGATGCAGCAACCGAGAATGGGCAAGAGGTCACATATTATGGTTACATAGAGGAGATATGGGAACTTGACTATGGACCCTCCTTTAAGGTCCCTTTGTTCCGGTGCAAATGGTTCAAGCTAACAGGAGGTGGGGTAAAGGTGGACCAGCAATACGGAATGACAATGGTGGATTTCAACAATCTTGGTTACCTTGACGAACCATTCGTCCTAGCGAAAGATGTCGCTCAGGTTTTCTATGTGAAGGACATGAGTAGCAAACCGAGGAAACGGAAAGATAAGAAAACGATCAGTACATCATGCGATGATCCAAAGCGCCACATTGTTCTTTCAGGGAAAAGAAACATCGTGGGAGTGGAGGACAAGACAGACATGTCAGAAGATTATAATATGTTTGCTGAAATTCTGCCCTTCAAAGTGAACACCGACCCAAGCATTAAGTTAAATGATGAGGATGCTCCATGGATACGGCACAATCATAAGCAAGCAGGGACACAAGGGAAGAAATGATGTGTAATAATTTATTGTACCAAACTTTGTTGAATGGATCATGTGAATTATATTACCCATGATGTGTTTGGTGTCCATTTTCGAATGATTCGAGATACCACTGATGATACATGAAATTTGGAGTGATTTAGTCATACTCCTGCCTAGGCGTATAATATGCATACTCGTAGTCTTCATAGCCGCTGTCGTCGTTGTACTGGTAGTCGTCGCCTTCTAAGTTGCCGCCGTCGTCGTCGCAGCTGTCGTCGCTGTCGTCGGGCGGCGCTCGTGGCTCGAACTGAGGGTAGCGCAGGCGGGGGATATCGCCGGCCGTGATGTAGTCCATGACGCTCTGCAGAGTCCGGCCGTACCACCATAGCCGACGGCCGGCCTCGTGGAAGTTCCCAGGAGGCAGACCGTCCTCCTCATACCTGGCGAGCGCCCTCTCACGCCGATTGATGAAGAAGGCGTCCCAAGTATGCTGGTTATCGGGATGCCAGCGGGGATTCATCCGCTGCTCCGGCGTGAGGTCGAGGTAGTAGTGGTTCGTGATGGCCGCCCGGCGCGCAGTACCTTGAGGGACGGGAGGGACCGGCACGCCGCCGGCGCTTAGGCTCCAGCCGGTGGGGACGCGGTAGCCCGGTGGACAAGGGTAGTTCGAGGCGCAAAGCTCCTCCACCTGCTGGTAGGTTAGAGTGGGTGCGGTGGAAGCCATGAGAGAGTGATGAGAGATTGTAGAGATGTGATAATGCTGGCCAAGCCGGGCTACATATATGTAGTGAGAAATGGCGGGAAAAATGGGCGCGGGAAGACAGGAGGCGGGAAGAAAGAGGCGGGAAGACAGGGAAGAAATGGCGGGAAGAAGAGGAATCCAGAGCTGGTCATCTAACCTTTAGTCCCGGCTGGTTGGTGCAACCGGGACTAAATGTGGTTTTTGTGTCATCTTGAATTGAATTAGTTTTATTTTTCTGAATTTTTTGATATATTATTTGTATTTTTAACATTTTGAATTGAATTAGTTTTATTTTTCTTAACTTTTTGATATATTATTTGTATTTTTAACATTTTGAATTGAATTAGTTTTATTTTTCTTAATTTTTTGATATAATTTTTGTGTTTTTAACATATTGAATTGAATTAGTTTTATTTTTCTGAATTTTTTGATATATTATTTGTATTTTTAAGATATTGAAAAAGAAAAGTATTTTGAAAAATACCTTTAGTCGCGGTTGGCCACACCAACCGCGACTAAAGGTCGTTGCGCGCGGGAACGAAAAAACCCTTTAGTCGCGGTTGGCTAAACCAACCGCGACTAAAGGTTACCTTTAGTCGCGGGTCGCCTCCCCAACCGCGACTAAAGGGGGGGGGGGGCGCGGGAACGCAAAAACCCTTTAGTCGCGGTTGGGGAGGCGACCCGCGACTAAAGTTTACCTTTAGTCGCGGTTCGCCTCCCCAACCGCGACTAAAGGGTGGGGGCTATAAATACAAGGGCCTGCCGCCGTCTTCTCCGATTCTCGTCTTCTCCGATTCTCTGCCGCGCGCGCCGAAGGCCTGCCGCCGTCGCCCTCGCCCTCGACGCCGCCCGCCCTCGCCCTCGCCCTCGACGCCGCCCTCGCCGCCCGCCGTCGCCCTTGCCCTCGACGCTGCCCGCCGTCACCCGCCGTCGCCCCTCGCCCTCGACGCCGCCCCGTCTCGCCCACGTACGGCGCCGTTAACCTATGTGCAAGTGCAAGAAGGATTGAAGAATTGCACTATGAATCTTGATTGCCGTTAACCTTGATGCACCGTTCTAAGTTTTCCTTTAAAAGTTGGATACTTGATTCACTTAGTATTACTCCCTCCGTTCCTAAAATGAGTGAATCTACGTTCTAAGTTTTTTTTATAGATTTCATTAGATGAGTATATACGAAGCAAAATGAGTGAATCTACGTTCTAAAGTATGTCTATAACGGTCTCGGATCCAACTTGGGCGCGCGACTAAATGTGTCATGGTGTCACATTCCATTGATTAAGAAATAGATGATGAATATTGTGCATTTTTCTTATTTTCCACAATGACGTTGACTATTTGGCACTAAACCCACCACTCTAGAATCTAACAACAATCTATTCTGAAAAAATATTTTAGAAAATGGTGTGGGTTGTTTACCTCTGGTGGGCTATAACACGCAAATATCACTTTGCACGTCAGGCATAAAAATGAGTTAATGGATAAGTAATAGTTGAATAAAACCGTATTAGTCTTGTTTAGACAAGTTCGTAAAATTAACATTATTAAGATGAAAAAACACACAATATGGCAAACAAACAGACAATAAAAATGTATAATCATCTGATGTCAATTTGTTTTGTCAAAAAATGTAAAGTGATCTCAGAACATGAGCCCAAGTTGGATCCGAGACCGTTATAGGCTGTTGTTTCAATCAGTAGCATGGCACCCGACCGATGGTGATTGCATCCTAGCCTAACAGAGATCAAAGCTCAAGGTTTAACGCTTATCCTTTCTAGCGACAGGCGATGCAGTACTCCCTTCGTTCCTTTTTTTACATGATTCGTTTGAAGTTAAACTTTAGTGTTGTGGATATTGATGTTTCTTAACACGCATTCGATCGAACTTGACGAAGTTCAACATCAGTCAAATTTTATACACGGAGTAAAACCAAACAAGAGGGGGTACTTGTCAATAGACGGGCATGAGTGTTTGACCCCTTCCTCGCCCCCTCCTTTTGCCACCGCCCTTTCGCCACCGCCACCGCCACCGCCCCCCTTCTTCACTTAATTAATTTGTTTTTACTACATGTTTTCAGGACTGACATAATGGCGGACGATAGAGCTGACCCGATTATGGACAACTATGATCCGGACGGTGAAGCACATATGTTCGGCATCATAAACGGCGATATTCTATATGTGCCGACCGGACAAGATCAAGAAGATGATATCTCTTCTTATCTGAACCTTGACGGTGAAGATGAAGGGCGCCGTCAGCAAGATGATGCCGAACAAACGTCGATAAACGACGATCTTCAAATGGAAGTAGCAACCACCTCCGGCGCCGAGGTATATATATACATTGAGCCTCTGGTGATACAAACTAACTGATTTGAATAAATATGTGTGTACTAACGCGCGCGACTCTCTTTCTTATTTTAGCCCTCGGCCGGATCGTCGAAACAATCGAGTACGTCGTCAAAGCGTGGCGCAACCAAGACGATGAAACAAGGAGAAACATGCACCATCGAGGTTGTCAACAGTGCAACCGGCAGGCCGCTGGAGCCCCGCAAGAACGCCACCAAGTTTGTCAGCCAATGCGGAACCGTTGTTAGAGACAACGCCTCGATCACCGTCCAGGAGTGGAATGAGCCAAAGAAGGCACGAATTGCTGGTTTCACTTTTGTCGATAAGAGAACAAAAAAAGATTGCTTCAAGAAGCTTATGGAACATTTCGTTCTACCTCCGGAATACAACAAATTCGATGAGGAGGGTAACAAGATTGAGGAAAACAAGGAGAGGAGGAGGCTAGTCAAACAGTTCGCTCTTCATAAGATGGCCGACGCATTCCGGAAATTCAAGCAAAATCTAGCCCATGACTTTGTCAAGCAGAACAAGACTCCGGATTTCAAAGGACAATATGAGAAACTGAAACATGATTGGCCAGAATTTGTGAAGCAAAAGAAATCGGAGCAGTTCATTCAAATATCGAAAAGAAATAAGGAAAATGCGGCTAAGAAGGAGTACAATCATATTATGGGGCCAGGAGGGTATCGCATTTGGGTGCCTAGGTTGGAGAAGATGGAGAACGAGCTGAGGGCGTGAGGAATCCGTCCAGGTACGGAGGGATGGGACCAAAGGGCCAAAAGCTGGTGGTACGGGCATGGGGGAACGCTGAACCCGAAGACAGGGGAGTGTGTTTACCGGGGCAAATTAATTAAACCCACCCAAGCCCTTATTGACGCAATGAGGGATGCTCAAGAGGGGAAGATCAAGTTCAACAGAGAGAACGACGCGCTGACAAAAGCCCTCGGGAATCCTGAACACGGAGGACGTGTACGAGGCATGGGGAACATTCCGTGGAAAATAGGGTTCCCCCAGAACGATGACCCGTACGGTTACAGAAGCCGTAAGAGAAAGATGGATCGGGAAGCAGATGTTGTGGCGCGGTTGGCATCGGAAATGGATGTGATGAAGAAAACCGTGAGTGTACTATTAGCCGAAAGAGATGTAGCTCTGGCGCAGCATGAAGATCATCCAGCGGATCTCGGAAGCCAGCAGCGGAGAAGCAGCGTGGCTTCCACGGAGGCCCCACCAGCTGGTGCAGATGCACCGACGATCGAAATTACTGCACCGGAGCCTCTGGTGGTCGAAATTACTGCACCGGAGCCTCCTCGCTACCCCGTGGACGATATAAAGGAGATGAAAGAATGTCATCTGTATTATCCTATCGGGAACATGTCCATGAAGGTAGCCATCGGCAGTGCTTTACCATGTTTACCTGGAGCACTCCACCACAACAACCCCATTCAAGATGGCTATGCTCGTGTCACGGTGGAGGACATAGTCCAAGGGTTTGAGGACCTGGAGATTGACATTGCTACACCTGAAGGGGAGAAAAGACTTGGAGATGTCAAGCGCCATTTCATTCTATGGCAAAAGAAGTTTATCAAGTTTCCAGGCGAGGCGCCAAGGACAACAAGTCCACCCCCCTACGGTGGTGGTGGTGGTGGCGGTGGCGGTGGTGGTGGTGGTGGTGGTGGTGGCGGTTCACCTACACCTCCGTCACGTCAGCCGACGCCCCCGAGTCCACAACGTCCGGCGGGTGATCAGACGCCGCCCCCCAGTCCTCGTCCGGCGGGTGATCAGACGCCACCCCCCAATCCACCTCCGGCAAAGAAGCAGAAGCAGTCCTGGATTATTAACCCGGACCCTTATGTACCTAAGACCACAAAGGTACCGGAGCCATCACTGAAGCCTCTCCCCACAAGGCCTTGGGAACGTAGTGCCGAGGAAACTGCCGCGAGGGCGGCTGCTGATCATGAGAAATGGAAGGCGGACTGCAAGAAGAAAAGAGAGCCCGAGCCCAAGCCAGTATTTTCTGATGAGCAAAAGAAGTGGGCTAAGTCATTTTTGAGCACACCGTCCCAAGCCGCGAAGAATCTGCCTGACGACTATGCACGTGAACTTCGTAGGCAGGCATTCATGTTGAAGGAGAAGAAAGAGAGGGCGGAGAACCAGGAGAACAAAGCCTTGGAGGAGGCCGAGAAAACGGAATTAGAAAGTAAAAAAAGCGGGAAACGAGTTGCCCAGCTCGGGGAACAAAGTAAACAATCGATTGCCCCGCTTATAGTGAAAGCCGCCGGTCCAGATGACCCCGATATCATAGCAGCTGCGGCAGCACATGGATTGACTGTAACGAGTGCCAGAGAACAAGCGGCCAACTTAGGTATTACTCTTCGTGAAATGTTAGGCCTTGATGAGGCGCCAGTGAAGGAGGTAGTAATTACATATGTGAAGAATGGGCCTCTCGTCGAGCCTGCGCAGGAAGAGGATCTACCTCCACAAATGAAAGGTCTGCTGAAATGGTACAAGGGTTACATAAAAAATAAAAACGCCAAAGATTATATTTATGCGGAAGTTAGATATGAGCATCACTTCAAACATTACTATGTACAAATTCATCTGAGTGAATTGTTCCAGCTTTTCAATCTGCGCGAGCTCGACAAATCTATCATCAGTTGCTACGTTCTGTAAGTGATTTATTTATACCCCATCTCGTTCATATTGCCTGCACTATATATATGTTGTAACTATATTGTTGTGTCCGCTATTATACATGCAGAATGAAGATTAAGGAATGCAGAGTAAGGAACATCCATGATGTTGGGTTCATTGACCCACACATCGTTAATGGATATGTGTTGGAGCATCACCCCGCCGACATGGAGGCAGACCTGTGGCAGTTTCTTACAAAGCAGGAACTCAAAAGTGAGATTCTATTTCCTTACCATTTTGGGTGAGTGTTTCTGTCTTGAGCACATTCTCTTTTGTTTACTCCATGCATGGTATGTGGCCGGCTAATCGATGAGTTATGCATGACGTACTGTGCATGTATCGTGTCCGGAGGTTCCACTGGATTCTGCTAGTAATTAAAGTTGACACCTCAGAATGTCTCGTCCACGACTCTCTGAATATGGATCCAAAGCTTTGGGGCGGCATGAGAAGAATGCTGCAGAAGTAATTATTTTCATTCATTTGCGCTCTATATCGATCGGCCTATTTCGTTCATTTCCTAATATCAAGTAACTAATAACTCTCTTGTTCATTTAATTTTCTTTGCCTCGTAGGGTTTGGAGACGGTTCGTAGATACAAAGGTCGGTGAATTCAAAAAAGAGCTAGAATTCAAAAGGTCAAAGGCTAAGAATGGTGGGGATATTCAGCCAGCGGGGACCAATCTATGTGGATACTATGTCTGTGAGATGATCCGGAGATACACCTCTGAGCGGGTTCCGAGTGATACCAATGCTCAGCGGAATAACCTCCGGGTGATGCTTAGTCCAGAAGCTCGCTTCCGACCACTTCAAGAGGAACTAGCTGGATGGTTCAGGAGGGAAGTCCTCCATCGTAAAGGAGAACACCATTACGAGGACGTAGAACTTTATATGCATTAAATTATGTATGGAAACTTGTTCAAAATTGTATATGGTCATCCGATGATATTGAATATATATTGTATATTCCTCTTGAATTCTTTTTGGTTCTAATTTCAAATTTGTTTGAAATTGTACATTCATATGCATGTATGTAGTACCGTAGAATATGTGAAACTCCTTCAAAATTAAAATAAAGCACAAAAGAAATAAAACAATACAAATTAAACAGAAAACAGGTTTGGGGGGGGGGGCTAAACCCTGTGGCGGCCTTTAGTCGCGGTTGGCCAGAAGAACCGCGACTAAAGGTCCTCCGCCCCGACGGCCGCCTGGCGCCCACGTGGACGGGCCTTTAGTTGCGGTTCTTAAGCAACCGCGACTAAAGGGGGGGGGGCCTTTAGTCGCGCCTATTTGGTCGCGGTTGCGCAACCGCGACTAATGGCAGTTGCGAATCGCGACCAAAGGCCCTTTTTCCACCAGTGGACCCGTAGGTCTATGGTGAACTACTCACGCATCATCGGAGAGGTCATGGTGTTGATGAAGAAGCCCTCCGTATCCGAATCCCCCCTCCGGCAGGGCACCAGAACGTGCCCCAGATGGGATCTTACGGAGGCAGAAGCTTGCGGCGGCGAAAAAGTACTTTCGATGATCTCCTGATTTTTTCTGGGATTTTAGGGAATATATAGGCGAAAGGCCTAGGGCAGGGGTGGCCTAGGGAGCCCAGAAGCCTGGGAGGCGCGGCCCCCTGGCCGCGGCTAGGGGGCTTGTGGGGTCCCTGCTGCCCCCCTGCCCTGATTCTCAGGCTTCCCGATCTTCTTTTGTTTCGGAAAAAATATTTTTGGAAGTTACGTTCCGTTTGGACTCCGTTTAAAATCCTCCTCTGAAAGGGGTAAAAAACATGGAAAAAACAGGAACTCGCACTTGGCACTGAGTTAATAAGTTAATCCAAAAAAAGATATAAAAGGCGTACAAAACATCCAAAGTTTGACAAGATAATAGCATGAAACCATAAAAAATTATAGATACGTTGGAGACGTATCAGCAGTCTCCAATGCTTATCCCAAAAATGATAGCTATAGATCAGTAAGAGACATCGTAGATTGCACCATATCCAATAGAGTGCGATTACGGCGTTCAGACACACCGTTACGCTGAGGTGTGCCAGGCGGCGTGAGTTGTGAAACAATTCCACATTTTCTTAAGTGTGTGCCAAACCCGTGACTCAAATATTCTCCTCCACGATCAGATCGCAAGAACATTATTTTCTTGTCACGTTGATTCTCTACCTCACTGTGAAATTCCTTGAACCTTTCAAAGGTTTCAGACTTGTGTTTCATTAAGTAGACATACCCATATCTGCTTAAGTCATTAGTGAGGGTGAGAACATAACGATAGCCACCGCGAGCCTCAACGCTCATTGGACCGCATACATCAGTATGTATTATTTCCAACAAGTTGGTTGCTCGCTCCATTGTTCCGGAGAATGGAGTCTTGGTTATCTTGCCCATGAGGCACGATGTCAAATGATTCAAAATCAAGAGACTCCAAAAGTCTATCTGTATGGAGTTTCTTCATGCATTTGACACCGATATGACCAAGGCGGCAGTGCCACAAGTATGTGGGACTATCATTATCAACCTTACATCTTTTGATACTCACACTATGAATATGTGTAACATCATGTTCGAGATTCATTAAGAATAATCCATTGACCAGCGGGGCATGACCATAAAACATATCTCTCATATAAATAGTGAAAGGATCAATATGGTTGACTAGAGGGGGGGGGGGGTGAATAGGCAACGACCACTTTTTAATTAATCTTAGCAAGTTAGGGTAAACAACATACGGGTTCACAAATATAACAACAATGGGGTGAACCTGTGACAGCCCGATGCCGACGTTCCACAAGATTCCCCTATCTTTCTGTTTTCGTCGTGTGTCTATTTTTATTTGTCGCATCATCATCGCATCATGCGCATCATCTGCATTGCATCGGCGTCTGTGTTGCCGGCCGTTTTCAAAACTTGCATTCGTTGTTAGTTGTCGGTTCGCGTCGTCGTCCGTTCTGAGCCCGACCGCACTCGCACGCGCCCGCGGCACCGTCGAAACCCTGTTTTAAAAACGCGTTTAAAACTTTCTCTGATCGAGGTGAAACTTGGCACGCGGTCGCGATTAGATATAGCTAGGCCGCCTGTCGAATATCGTCGCGATCGGAGACCGTCTGTTACCCGAACGGTCGCCCGTAGCGGCACCGTATTCGGTCTATCGTCGGACGTCTATCGGTGTTTTAAAATTCGTGCCGCGCCGCCCGTTCTCCCTCTCGTCTCCGGATATCCCCTCTACACGGCCATGTACCCGTTCCCGCGTTCGGAATCGTCCGAATCCGAGCCCGCGGTTGGATCCGGAACGAAATTCCGGTTAACCGAGCCCCCCCTTTGCCTATATATAGACCCCTTCTAATTTTCGGATAGCCTCCCCCTAATCCCTCCTCTTTTTCCGCACCAAACCCTAGAACCACCTCTCTCTCTCCTCCCACCAGCCTCCAGCCGCCGCGGGCCCGCCGAGCCCATCCGAGGCCAGCCCGGGCCCGGATCGCGCCGCCCCAGCCGAGCCTCTCCCTGCCCGAGGCTCCCGAGCTCCGCCATGGCAGCTGCCGGACCACAGTGGGCCTCGCCCCGCCATCTCCCGTCGTGCCGGCCTCCGGCTGCCGCATCACCCGAGCCTCGCCCTTCGCCGTCGGCCAGCTTCCTGCCTCACCGCCGGCGGCCGGAGCTTCCCCGTCGCGCCTCCCCTTCTTCCGCCAGATCCAGATCGGCTGCAGCGCCGCTTCGCCGAGGCCTCCCCGTCTTGCCGCGCCAGGTGGGCGACAGCCCCAGATCCGGTTCCCAACGCCAGGCCCCCCCGCCGGCGCTGGGTTGCTTCCCCGTCGAGCCTGCCGCCAGCGTTCCCTGTGGCGCTCGGGAGCCAGCACGGCTCGAGGAGCACGACGACTGCCCCAGCTGGGCCTCGCCCGAGGCCCACCTCGCTCCCGCGCGGCCCAGGAAGCCTGAGCCAGGCCAGCTGATTAGCGCCCCAGCGCCCCGAGGCCCAGCCTCCGTCGCCCCGGCCCAGGCCAGAGAGCACCAGCGCCCAGGCCTTCGCTCCCCTGGCCCAGTCGACTTCCCCAAGCCAGCAGCTCCAGGCCGGCCCAATTGGAGGCCCAAGGTGAGCCGACTTCTGCCCCTCGCCCTGTGCACCCTTTTGCTATCTTGCGCCCACCTGTTCGGCCCAGTAGGTTTATTATGTTTTTTTTAGGAATTAATGAATTCCAGTAAATATTCGTATATTATAAACGCCGTATCTTTTATCCCGTTAGTCGGATCGAGGTGATCTTTATATCGTTTTGGGGTAGTTTTGCGAGTAGGACGCGATTTTACAACTTGCATATTTATTTGACGTCGTTTGGCGTGCCGTATGCATAGATTAACTTGCTGTCCTAATTTGTTAGAGCCCGTATTTATTTTCCGCGCGAGTCCGGATTGCTCGAGTGCCTTAGATAAAATGCCTATGTTTTAGGGGCTATTTTTCCGTGTATTTTAAAGCGGACACTCGTGTTTTTCCGTGAAGGGTTTTACCGGTAGTTTATTTTCCCGTATCTAGGTGTTTATCTCGCATTAATGTATGGCTTTATTTTGTGTTGCAAACCCCACATATTTTAGGAAGTTAGTTCGCGAGATATTTTGCCGTGAAGCCCTTTTGTTTAATTCGTAGAATTTATTCCGTGCCTCGTTTGAATTAGTTGTCAACTAGAGAGTTGATCTTGGATGTTTTGTTTAGCCTCTGGTATTTTTAGTTGCAATAGAAATGCATGTTTAGGTGTGTTTTGCTTGCTCGCAAGTTGCTAGAAATAGTGCTGTTTTGGACGTGCTGAAATATTTCTAAGTCTGGAATCTGTGATATTTTGTTGCTGTCTTGTCTTGCTTGCATCTTGTGATATGTAGCTCTTTTGAGGTTGGTCCAATGGAGTTAGTTGTACCCCTTATGTTTCTCTAGTATGATGTTAAGTTTCATGTCATTTGGAGTCCTGTAGCTTAGGTTTTTGCTGCTGTCAATATTGCTTCAGGCTGAAAACTGCACTTTCAGGAGGTGTTATTTTCACTAAGTCTGAAATAGTGCGTGAGATGCCGTTTTGTGCCTTCTTTTCCTAGTGCTCCTTGCTGCCATGCTAGTTGTTGTTAGCTGTTCGTAGTAGTGCTTCTTGCCCTCTTCCGTGCCATGCCTTGCTTGAGCATATCGGAGTTGTGTAGCCGTAGTTGTGGGGCGTAGAAAATGCTATGTGGCTGATTTTGGCAGATTGTAGCGTTTTCTTGTTTTGCTCGTAGTTTTCGAACCGTATCTCCGTTTTGATCGTGTCCTACATGAAACTTGCTCAGAATCTCGTGTAGTTTCATTTTCTCTTGCTGGTTGTTTGTTTTGAAGTGCTCGTAGCTGCCGTTGCACACATATTGCATTCATGCCGTCATATCTTGCGGTGCTTGTATCTTTTGATCCGTAGTTCCGTTGGAGATGTTCTTTATGTGTAGTTTGCTTGCCTTGACATGTAGAATCACGTGAACCTATTTGTTTTTCTGTTTAACAACTAATTAAAGGTGTTAATTCAGATCTGGACAGAATTGTAAATTAACATGTGAGGTCGTTTCGGAGGTGCTATATGTCATTTCGGACCTCACTTAAAATGCCTAGATAGGTAGTTTAATTTCCGCTTCACCTCTTGCATGTTTGACAATATTAATATTGCCGTGTAGATAACCGGGAGTGAACTAAATAATTAACGTGGAGTTTCGTCAATATGCAACTCGTGCATATTGAACTCACTTAATGTGTAGTGTTTGATTGTGTGATTTGTCACGCCGTGACTTGCATGTATTCAGTAGCTCATGCATCATATGTGTTGCGCATCGTGTGGTGAATATCGTGTGTTGATGCTTGTTTCCGGTTTCCCTGTCTCGATAGAGTTCCGCAAGCGTGTCGGATGTGAGGACCCGTTCGACTACGTCGGCTCGTCTGCTTCACGAAGGCATTCTTCTTCCAAGCGGGATCTCAAGCAAGATGATCATTTCCCCAGATACCATTACTATCATTGCCATGCTAGTTTACCGTTTCTGTCGGTTATGTCTCGTTGCCTACCACCTGTTAAAAATATCAGGCTCTCATCAATGCCATGTTAACCTTCAACCTGTTCAACCTAGCAAACCACTGATTGGCTATGATACCGCTTGCTTAACCCTGTTGATAGCGTTGCTAGTTGCAGGTGCAGATGCTTCCATGTGAAAGCATGGGTTCCTTGTTATATCACCATATTAATGCTATTTAATTTAATGCACCTATATACTTGGTAAAAGGTGGAAGGCTCGGCCTTTCTAGCCTGGTGTTTTGTTCCACCTTTGCCCCCTTTAGTTACCGGCTACCGGTGTTGTGTTTCATAAATGAGCGCTCCTAACACGATCGGGGTTGTTATGGGGACCCCCTTGATAATTCGTTTTAGATTAAAGCTGGTCCGGCAAGGCCCAACTTTGGTACTACATTTGCCTAATAACCTAATAATAATGCATAGGGACCCGCCGGCACCCGCGGACTATTTTAATCAACCCCCGGGCCAGTGCTCCTCATGAGTGTTGGTCCAAAACAGAGCAGCTTATTAACGCTACCCGGGGCAACTCGGTGTTTGGCGTGGTAACCATCGCCCATCCGTCGTGTCCTGAGAACGAGGTACGCGACTCCTATCGGGATTGTCGACACGTCGGGCGGCCTTGCTGGATTAGTTTTATCTTTGACGAGATATCTTGTGCATCGGGATTCCGGTGATGCTTTGGGTAATCTCAGAGTTGAGGTTTTCCACTAGGGAATCCGACGAGATCGTGAGCTTCGTGATTGAGGATTTCTATGCGGCTTGTGGTAATTTGTGATGGACTAGTTGGAGCACCCCTGCAGGGTTAAATCTTTTCGGAAAGCCGTGCCCGCGGTTATGTGGCAACGTGGAAGTTTTGCTTAACACTGGTTCTAGATAACTTGAAGTTAACTTAATTAAAATATGCCAACTGTGTGCGTAACCGTGACTGTCTCTTTCGTGAGTTCCTTCTCCGATCGAGGACACGGTGGGGTTATGTCTGACGTAGGTAGGTGTTCAGGATCATTCATTTGATCATTGGTAGCTCTCGTCCGCTATGCGTAGATCTTCCCCCTCTTATTTCTGGTACTCGTAAGTTAGCCATCAAATATGTGCTTAGCCGCTGCTGCAACCTCACCACTTATCCATACCTTACCCATTAAGCTTTGCTAGTCTTGATACCTTTGGAAATGAGATTGCTGAGTCCCCTGTGGCTCACAGATTACTACAACACCAGTTGGAGGTACATGTAAAGGTTACTTGACGCGAGCGCGTTGATTGTTCATTTGGAGTTGCTTCTTCTTCTTCTTCTTCATCGATCTAGGATGGGTTCCAGGCCGGCAGCCTGGGATAGCAAGGATGGACGTCGTTCTTTCTTTTATCGTTTGTTTTCGTCCGTAGTCGGACCCTGCTCTTACTCTTGATGATTATGTAATGTACTGATGTGACTCTGATGTAGGTTGTGGCGAGTGTAAGCCAACTCTTTATATATCTCTTCTTTTCAGTACATGTACTTGTTATGATATCCATTCTTGTGACACGACGAGATGCGCTTCTATCCCTGACGAGGCCCTCGTGCCAAATTGAGGATAGGGTCGCATCTTGGGCGTGACAGAACCGTAATGAAGCTAACAACGAGAGCTACTAAGACAAGTAAGAGAAAGACAAGAACATAGGCATACACAAAGTAAAGGTTAGAGATAACCACAAGTGGAACCAATGAAGACGAGGATGTGTTACCGAAGTTCCTTCCTTTTGACACGAAGTACGTCTCCGTTGGAGCGGTGTGGAGGCACAATGCTCCCTAATAAGCCACTAAGGCCACCGTATTCTCCTCACGCCCTCGCACGATGCAAGGTACCGTGATTCCACTATAGGTGCCCTTGAAGGCGGCGAGAACCTTTACAAACAAGGTTGGGGCAAACTCCACACAAAGCTTGGAGGCTCCCAACAAGACCACGAAGCTTCACCACAATGGAATGTGGCTTCGAGGTGACCTCAACCGTCTAGGATGCTCAAACACCCAAGAGTAACAAGATCCGCAAGGGATTGGTGGGGGAATCAACTTTTCTCTTGGTGGAAGTGTGGATCTAGGCCTTCTCAACCAATACCTAAAGAATCAACAAGTTTGATTGGCTAGGGAGAGAGATCGGGCACTTTTGAGCTTAGGGAGCAACAATGGAGCTTGGGAGGGTAAGAGATAGGGTTCCACAGCTAGAAGAACCCTTTATATAGTGGGGGGGGGGAATCCAACCGTTTTCCCACTCACAGCCCGTGGCTAGCGGTACTACCGCTGGATGCAGCGGTACTACCGCTAGCACTCCAGCGGTACTACCGGTGGCTGCAGCGGTACTACCGCTGGGCCCTTGGTAGTGCATAAGCACTAGCACTGCCAAGAAAGTCTTCGCAAAAAGGTTCGTCCACGTACAACCGCTAGGCAGGCGGTACTAAGCTCCTGGAGCGGTACTACCGCTGACCAGGGGCGATACTACCGCCAGCTAGAGGTACTACCGCTGGCTGCAGCGGTACTACCGCTAGCACTCCAGCGGTACTACTCCTAGGGCCAGCGGTACTACCTCTGGGGGACCATTTGCAAAGAAGAAATAAACACCAAGGCGGGAGCCACTCCAAAGTTGCCGGCAAGGGGGAAAAGAGGTGAAGTGTGCGAGTGCAAGATTGATTCCACCCAAACCTTTCCACTACGGTTCCCCTCTTAATAGTACGGCTTTCCTATGACTCAAATAAAGAGAATCGTAGAGAACACCGTGCTTCTGTTCCACGAAAGAGGGGGCGAGTCATCTTTTGCCGTTGACGTGTGTTATCTGAAATCTTAACACACATGGTTAGTCCTTTGCGGTACTGTCATCAATCACCAAAATTACTTAGGCATAAACTATGCCCCAACAATCTCCCCCTTTTTGGTGAATTGATGACAATACCGGATTTGCACAGAGAATAATATGAGAACAAAAAGATAGAGATATATGAAAATAAGGAGCATATGACTCACAGCATATGATGGGAATAAATCTCACACAAGTTCATGTCTCACGTCACACAAAGCAAAGATAGCAAAATAGAAGCAAACCAAGTTCGAAGCAAAACACGAAAGATAAGCAAAGCTAAGCAAAGTTCAACTCTCAAAGCAAATACAGCTCCTAGACTCTCTCTCCCTTTGGCACAAGACACCAAAAAGGGGCACACCTAACGCCACAGGTGGTCACTCCTCATCCTCATCATCGCCAGACTTGTCCGTAGCATCCGGATCGTCCTGCTCCTCTTCATTGTCCTCCTCCTCCTCTGCACCAGACCACTGGTAACCTTGAGCCCGCATCCACGCAGACTCTGGAGTGATGTCGTCCTCTGATCCGCTGGAGATGGCAACGTCAAGTGTCCTCAGGACACACTTGTGCCTCTGACGGTTCTCCTTTTGAGCCACGTGCGTCTGATACTGGCCCTTAGCCTGCATACAGAAGAGAGTCTTCATCTTATCATGCAGTTTCATGGCCCAAGATAGCATGGCAGAAGAGCGGGACTGAGAAGCGGTTCCTCGGTCAGCAGCAGTCTCTGTGTCAGTGTCCCTGTGCTGAGATGAAGTTGATGGGTTGGACCATTTGTCCTTGACGCGAAGCTTGATAGGATCGTGCACAAAGTAGTCAGCCTGAATGTATAACTCCTCCTGCGGATAGGTGTCTTGCCACTTCTGACAGATATAGGCAAACAAGTAGGGCCCGTAGATGGGAACCTTGCGCATCATGATGCGAGCTCAGTGAACATCACATCAGAAATATCAAGAGGGGCAGACTCCTTAGTCATAGCCTCCTCACAGGGCAGTAGCATCTCAGCCAGAGAGCCATGTACCTTGTCGAAGTTGCCAATGCGAGGAAAGAGGGTGTTGTGGAAGATCCGATGCATGATGTACAGATGCGTGGGGAGGACACCTTTTTTCACATAGAGTTGCTGCAACCGGTCCTTGGCGGAGGCCCTATCAGTGGGAGCTGCAGCATGAGGACGCGACTCAAGTGGAGTGTCAGCTCCATGAAAATCAACCTTGAGGAATGCCATGAATTCACGCCAGGACCCTGTCATCTTCTGAGTCCGAGTCATCCAAACCAGGGAGCGCTCGTCATCAGGCAAGAAGTGATCCGTGACATAGAACTGGGCAAGAACATTGGGATCAAGGTCTGTCTTGAAGGAGATGATCTCCTTAATGCCCAGCTTGTCAATCAGAGAGAGAGCATCACCAAAATAATCCAGGTTCCGCTGAAGGTGAGCCAGGTCAATCCACTGAACGGGAACAAAACTCTTCTTGAAATGGTTGATGATATCACGGTAGATCCTGCAGTGATCCTTTGCCCAAACATGCTCGACATTCTTGATCACAGCCCTCTCTTGGAGATAGTGGTTTTGGTTGCGGAACCGCAGAAAATCCTTAGGGGGCATGGTCCGAACGTTGACCCCCTTGTCCTTGTGAGCGGTTTTCTTGAAGGCCTGCTTTTTGGGTTGCAGACCTAAAGTGGCGGAGCCCTCTGGAGCCTCTGGGTTGCGATAGTGCTTTGACTGTGTGTCCCGTGGGGGGTTCGAGCGGCGAGCACCACCTGTGACACAAAACACACACCGAAAAAGAGCGACAAAAGGAGTCAAGGCAATGAACAAGAAAAAACAAAAAAAGTAAACACTCATTGCCAAGCAAATGAAAAGAATACACAGAGAATCCTCCTGGCGGTAGTACCGCTACCCCTGGCGGTAGTACCGCTGGGGTCCTGGCGGTAGTACCGCTGGGGTTTGATTTTCAGATCTGAATATGAAGAGAACTCATAGAGATGGCTACATGGATTTTACGAGGGCCATGGGCTGTGTGTAACCACTAAAAACTCCACCATATCCCGAACCACATGAGGATCACAAGTACCATCTAAATAAGGACATGCCTAGTCAAGAGAATGCAAGTTTTAGATCTAATTCAAACATAGTCCAAGTGCTTGATCTAAAACATGTAAATCCTAGGGCATGGCAATATAAAAGCAAAGATTCATAGGACCTACACTCCCCTCGAATACCTCCTTCATGCCATCCATGAACAAAGCACAATATCAAAGACATGGATCCAAACCACCAATGCTCCTAACCCTAGAACAAGAACATCAACCAAGAGAAGAAGGGGAGGAGCTTTACCGGGGTCCATGGCACTTGGAGGAGGAAGGAGAAGTGGAGCAAACCCTCCAACTCAACGGAGAGAAGGAGCTCCAAGGATAGAGATCCAAATAGGGGGAGTTCGGGGTTGGGGAGGGAGGAGCCGCGAGGAAGAAGAAAGAGGCAGGAAAAACGGGCTCCCCCTCCTTTATATAGCCCAAGGGGTACGGGCCAGCGGTAGTACCGCTGTGGTCCTGGCGGTAGTACCACTAGCTCGCGGTAGTACCGCTGACTGCAGCGGTAGTACCGCTGGAGTCCTGGCGGTAGTACCGCTCCCCCTGGTGGTAGTACCGCTCCCCCTGAGACATCCCTAAAAATGTCCTAGTTAGGTCGTGGTAGATTGGGGTCCTGGCGGTAGTACCGCTACCCCTGGCGGTAGTACCGCTGCAAATGTCACAACGGGACCTAGGAGAAGAGAAGAACGTGGGCAAATGACAAGTTAGTGAAAAAGAAGATAGCACCAGCAAGATATACTGACTTGTCATTTTATATCCTTTCTTATATATGAGAGAAAGGTGGGGGGGCGGTGGCCGAGGCCACCTATGTTTGAGACAAAGGTATGACACCGCGAATAATTATCCTTGGGTTCATGACCAACGCTCGTCTTTGAAGCACAAGTGCCATTTGACAATGGCTAAAGTGAAAGACTAGTCGATTTATGCATAATGGGGGGAGGAAGAGTTCATTGAGAGAACACTCCCCCTATGCCCATGCCTACATCTAGAACGAGATAGAATGCATAGTAAGGTGCAACGTACCTAGCTTCAATCCACATTACTTGAATCAATGATATTTAGCTCATGCCTTAACTCCCGGAACCTTGCTTCATCTAGGGGCTTAGTGAAGATATCTGCAAGTTGCTCTTCAGTGTGGATGAAGTGGACCTCAATATCACCTAGCTTGATATGTTCACGAATGAAGTGATGGCGAATATCAATATGCTTGGTTTTGCTATGTTGCACTGGGTTGAGGGAAATCTTGATAGCACTTTGATTGTCACATAGAAGAGGCACTTTGTCACAAGTGACACCATAATCCTTTAAAGTTTGCCTCATCCATAGCAATTGTGCACAACAACTTGCAGCTGCCACATACTCAGCTTCGGTGGATGATAGAGAGACGCAATTTTGCTTCTTTGAGGACCAACTTACCAGTGAGCGACCAAGGAATTGGCATCCTCCAGAAGTTGACTTCCTCTCCACACAATCTCCTGCCCAATCTGAGTCAGAATAGACAACTAGGTTGAAGTTTGCTCCTTTGGGATACCATAGGCCAAAGTTTGGGGTATGAGCCAAATATCGAAAGATTCGCTTAACAACCATATAATGACTTTCTTTTGGTGCGGATTGAAACCGTGCACATATCCCTACACTCAACATAATATCTGGTCTAGATGCACAAAGGTAAAGGAGGGATCCAATCATGGAGCGATATACCTTTTGATCCACTGCTTTACCATTGGGATCACTGTCAAGCTTGCATCTTGTTGGCATGGGGAACTTGACGGGTTGACATCTTTAAGCGTGAACCGTTTGAGCATGTCTTGAGTGTACTTGGCTTGTTTGATGAAGGTCCCTTCTAGGCCTTGTTTAATCTCGAACCCGAGGAAGAACTTCAACTCTCCCATCATGGACATCTCAAATTTCTCAGTCATTAGTGCGGCAAATTCTTCATTGAAGGAAATGTTAGGAGAGCCAAAGATAATATCATCAACATATAGTTGACATATGAACAAATCCCCTTTAACCCTCTTAGTAAAAAGAGTGGGATCTATCTTCCCAATTTCAAACCCACGATCTTGTAACAACTCAGTAAGATACTCATACCACGCACGTGGGGCTTGTTTAAGGCCATAGAGTGGCTTATTAAGTTTGTACACATGATTGGGGAGCTTGGGATGTTCGAATCCCGGGGGTTGTTTGACATAGACCAGCTCATTTAAAGGACCATTAAAAAAGGCACTTTTCACATCCATTTGTTGTAACTTGAAGTTATGATGAGAAGCAAATGCAAGCAACATGCGAATATATTCTAGACGAGCAATAGGGGCAAAGGTTTCACCGTAGTCGATACCCTCGACTTGGGAGTAGCCTTGAGCCACCAATCTTGCCTTGTTTCAAATCACAATCCCATTGGCATCTTGCTTGTTCTTGAATATCCATTTGGTCCCGATGACATTATGTTCCTCCGTTGGCCTTGGCACTAGATCCCAGACTTGGTTGAGCTCGAAGTTGTTAAGTTCTTCATGCATGGCCATAAGCCAATCCTCATCATCGAGCGCTTGTTGTACCTGTTGAGGTTCACAATACGAAACAAACGCATGATGCTCACAATAATTCCAAATCTGTTGACGGGTGGATACTCCCCTTTTTAAACTGCCAAGTACATTCTTCATAAGATGTGACTTGACTCTCAGCTTGTTCGCAATCTTGGCTGCTCGACGCTCCAAGAGTTCTTCATTGGATAAATGGGGAGCATCGACTTGTTTACTTTGCTTGCCCTTGCGTCTTGAGCCTCCCTTGGCACCGGTTGTTGGTGCTGCAGAAGGGAATTGTGAGACAGTATCCTGATCATCTTGACTTTCGACTTGAGCAGGTTCACTTGTTTGTTCTTGTATTTGTGGTTGCTCTTGATCTAGATCTTGTGCTTCTACTTGGTCTGGATCTCGTGGTTGCACTTGATCTTGATCATGAGCAGGTTTGGAGCCTTGGGTGAGTGCTTTAATATCATGGGACACATCATCATTGTTGGGCAATTTATCTTGACCTTGAGCTTGCTCATTTTGTTGAGAGTCTTCTCTTTTTTCATCGGAAGCGTGTGGGGCTTGTGGAGGTGATGGCTCCATTCGAGTAGAGCATTGTCCTTCTCCTTCGGCCACAAGGGGTTCCTCAATGGGGAGTATTTGACCAATCCCCATTCTTCTTATGGCTTGGGGAGGAATTTCATCACCTTCATCACAAAGACCACTTTGCTCCACTTGGGAGCCATTATTTTAATCAAACTCCACGTTACACGTCTCCTCAATGAGTCCGGTGGACTTGTTGAGGACACGGTAAGCATGAGAGTTTGTAGCATAACCAACAAAGATGCCCTCATGTGCTCTAGAATCAAATTTAGCTAAACTTGCACCTTTCTTGAGAATGAAACACTTACAACCGAATACCCGGAAGTACTTGAGATTGGGTTTGTTTCCAGTTAGAATCTCATACGGAGTCTTGTTCAAGCCTTTGCGGATATAGAGCCGATTGGACGCATGACATGCTGTGTTGATGGCCTCTGCCCAAAAGTTATATGGAGATTTGAATTCCGCCATCATTGTTCTTGCAGCGTCTATCAAGGTCCGGTTCTTCCTTTCTGCCACGCCGTTTTGTTGAGGGGTATATGGTGCTGAATATTGATGTTTTATTCCCTCATCACCTAGAAACTCATCCAAGGTGTAGTTCTTGAACTCGGTGCCGTTGTCACTTCTAATCATCAAGATCTTTGCTTCATGTTGACGTTGAGCTTCATTAGCAAAGTTGATGAAAGTTTGTTGAGTTTCACTCTTCCTTTTGAATAAATATACCCAGGTGTATCTTGAGTAGTCATCAACAATCACCAAGCAGTACTTTCTGCCTCCAAGACTATCAAATGATGGAGGGCCAAACAGATCCATATGGAGGAGCTCCAATGGCCTCTTAGTGTAGATGAGAGTCGTTGGGCGATGAGCAGTTTCATGAATCTTTCCTTCAATGCAGGCACTGCAGACACGATCTTTAGCAAAACTCACATTTGTTAGTCCACGAATATGGTCCCCTGTTAGAAGACTTCGCAAAGATCTCATATTGACATGAGCTAAACGGCGATGCCAAAGCCAGCCCACATCAACTTTAGCCATTAAATACGTCGCGGTCTTAGTGGGTCGCTTTGAGAAGTTCACCACATAGAGACCATTTTCGACATATCCAACATAGGCTACTTTAAGAGTCTTGCTCCACAGGAGGACCACAGTATCAAGATTAAAGAATGTGGAAAAACCCATAATTGCGAGTTGACGAACCGAAAGTAAATTGTAGGCAAGTGACTCAACAAGCATGACCTTCTCAATAGATAACTCTTGAGAGAAGACCACCTTACCAAATCCCAATACCTTTGACGAGGATGCATCGGCGAATTGGACATGGGTGGGCATAGATGGAGAAGGATGCACATCCACCACTAAGTCCTTGCTTCCGATCATATGCTTTGTTGCTCCACTATCGAGCAACCATGACACCCCACCGGAAGCAAACTCCTGCAATAGATCAAGGCTTGGTTTTAGGTACCCATTTTTTAATGGGTCCTTTCATGTTAGAGACAAGGGTATTAGGAACCCAGATAGCCCATTCAATGCACTCATCGTAGGAACCAACAAATCTGGCATAAACATGCCCATCACTAGCACGACATAAGACATAAGAAGAATTGAGTTTGTCGGCTGTGTTAGTAGGAATGGTTTTGCCCTTCTTGATGTTTCCATAGTCCACCTTGTTCCTGTTCACCTTCTGAGTCCCCTCACCCTCTTTGACAAAGATGTCCATGAGGGTAGGAGATCGTTTGTTCCTGTTCCTCCTTTTACCTTTTGACTTGGAGGTAAGTCCAAGTCCCTCCTTTCCTACAACACCTTTTTGAGTGCTCAAGATATCGTTCAGGCTCTTCTCACCTTGTATGCATGCCACAAGGCCCTTCTCAAGTTTCTCCCTTAACTTGGCATTTTCCTCCACAAGATGTAAATGCTCACAACAGGGATTAGTTGCACAAGCATTATCAATTAACACAAAGGGAGGATAAGTAGAGATCTCCTTGGTAAGCTTTGCTTGGAGTTGATCATGAGACTCTTTCAGAGAGAAATGAACACCTTTCAAGACCTTGTGGGCCTTGTCAAGTGTGTCAAACTCCACTTTGAGTGTGTCATGGCCAACCCCAAGAGCATACTTTTCAGACTTAAGCATACGAGTAAGAACAACATCATGATCTAGTTTCTTTTGCATTTTAGCGTAGTCATCGTTATATGACTCCTCAAGAGCCAAACGAAGAGTGCGCTCCTTTTCTAGAGCAATAGATAGTTCAGCAATTTCATCGACATAGTCACGACTATGTCCCTGAAGCTCGGAGATGGTCTCCTCACGAGACTCAATGAGGTCATTGGCCTCACCCAGTTGTTCCAAGAGAGCAACAAAGTGCTTCTTGGATTCTCCCTTAATAGTGCACAGAAACTTGTCAAGATCATGCTCATTAAGTTCCCCAACATCACTATCATCAACACAATTTAACAATGAAGGAGCAGTAGCGATGTTGGTCTTAATGATAGGAGTTACCTGATTGATACCTTTTGCCATGAGGCACTTGGTGATGTGGTTCTCGTTGGGGGCGTTGAAGAGAGACACCTTCTGGGGAGAGGTAGTGGCAATAGCAACAGTTGCCATTGCCACTGTATCATCATCATCATCATCATCATCGGAAGGGTACTCTTCAAGGGCCACCATCCCTTTTGGGTGGGGTTTCTTCACAAAGTTGTTCTTGATTGGAAATGATTTGGTTTTGTCTTTGCGAATGAGCTTGCCCCCGTTGTCTTCCCTTTTCTCATAGGGACATTCGGCCACGAAGTGGCTCACGTTACCACAGTTATAACATGTCCTCACTAGTTGCTTGGGTTTGAATCCACTCGAGTTGTTCTTGGTGAAGGTGGGTCTTGAGTTCCTCTTGTTGCCCCAGAATTGCCTTGACGCAAGAGCCATGTGCTCATGATAGGCATACTTTGTGTCTTCAGGGCAGCTCTCCTCTTCCTCGTCCTCTTCTTCTTCTTCAAACATTGCCTTTGCTTTTAACGCAAGGTTGGGTGAAGTTGTCTTTGATCGAACACGAGCAAGTGCATTGTCGGCTGTTTCGTTCATGATTGACATTGCAATAAATTCATCCAACACCTCAGTGGAAGACAAGGAGTGGAAGTCTGGCCGCTGTCGAATGACAGATGACATGGCTTTGTTGAAAGGCATGATGGCTTTGAGAAACTTGCGCTTGACCCATGTATCATCCACATCCTTGCTCCCATGATCCTTGAGTGCCACAGCAATAGCAGTCACCCTCCGATAGAGATCACAAGGGTCCTCGTCTTCCTTCATCACAAACTCATCGGCCTTATCAAGTATCACTTCATAGTTGGATCGTTGAATGCTTGAGCTTCCCTTATACAACACCATAATATGCTCCCAACAATCCTTGGCCAAAGTGAAGGGACGCAAGTGAGGAAGATCTTCAGGTGGCAATGCAGACTGGAGAATAAACAAGGCGGAGTGATTGTATTGATTGTCTGCATCTTCTCTTGGAGTGAGGTTGCTTGGATCATGGGGATAATATCCTTGCTCAATGATTCTCCACAAGTTTGTTGAGTTGCGATTCAAATGAGACTTAATAGAAAATACCCAGTTAGCAAAGTCACCTTTCACAAGCTTAGGAGGAGGACCAACAGGATTAGGACGCGGTGTGGGAACGAATCCTCCATAGACCATGGGGGTGGAACTGAGGCATATGTTCCAGTCCCATCATTTTCGTGAGATGAGGAAGGTCGCATACCTTTAGCCGCTTCCTTAGAGGAATTGGCCTCCGAATCGGTGATGGTGGGTTTAACCACTAACGCCAGTTCGCGTGGACTTTTAAATCCCTCAATTAAGTCTTTAAGCATGGTCTTGACTTCGTTCGTCAAGGATGTCTTGAGGGTGGCCATAGCCGTATTCAAGTCGTCCCTTGTGACCGAAGTCAAGTCCATGGCCTCGGGTTGCCCATGGTTAATTCCCTCTTCGCCTTCCATACTCTTCGGGTGGTGAAACCCTTAATAAAGAGACGTGGCTCTGATACCAATTGAAAGGATTGATATGGTTGACTAGAGGGGGGGTGAATAGGCAACGACCACTTTTTAATTAATCTTAGCAAGTTAGGGTAAACAACATACGGGTTCACAAATATAACAACAATGGGGTGAACCGTAATGAAGCTAACAACGAGAGCTACTAAGACAAGTAAGAGAAAGACAACAACATAGGCATACACAAAGTAAAGGTTAGAGATAACCACAAGTGGAACCAATGAAGACGAGGATGTGTTACCGAAGTTCCTTCCTTTTGACAGGAAGTACGTCTCCGTTGGAGCGGTGTGGAGGCACAATGCTCCCCAATAAGCCACTAAGGCCACCGTATTCTCCTCACGCCCTCGCACAATGCAAGGTACCATGATTCCATTATAGGTGCCCTTGAAGGCGGCGACCGAACCTTTACAAACAAGGTTGGGGCAAACTCCACACAAAGCTTGGAGGCTCCCAACAAGACCACGAAGCTTCACCACAATGGAATGTGGCTTCGAGGTGACCTCAACCGTCTAGGATGCTCAAACACCCAAGAGTAACAAGATCCTCAAGGGATTGGTGGGGGAATCAACTTTTCTCTTGGTGGAAGTGTGGATCTAGGCCTTCTCAACCAATCCCTAAAGAATCAACAAGTTTGATTGGCTAGGGAGAGAGATCGGGGGCTTTTGAGCTTAGGGAGCAACAATGGAGCTTGGGAGGGTAAGAGATAGGGTTCCACAGCTAGAAGAACCCTTTATACAGTGGGGGGGAATCCAACCGTTTTCCCACTCACATCCCGTGCCTAGCGGTACTACCGCTAGCACTCCAGCGGTACTACCACTGGCTGCAGCGGTACTACCGCTGGGCCCCTAGTAGTGCATAAGCACTACCACCGCCAAGAAAGTCTTCGCAAAAAGGTCCGTCCACGTACAACCGCTAGGCAGGTTGTACTAAGCTCCTGGAGCGGTACTACCGCTGACCAGGGGCGGTACTACCGCCAGCTGCAGCGGTACTACCGCTAGCACTCCAGCGGTACTACCACTAGGGCCAGCGGTACTACCGCTAGGCCCAACGATACTACCGCTGGGGGACCATTTGCAAAGAAGAAAGAAACACCAAGGCGGGAGCCACTCCAAAGTTGCCGGCAAGGGGGAAAAGAGGTGAAGTGTGCGAGTGCAAGATTGATTCCACCCAAACCTTTCCACTACAGTTCCCCTCTTAATAGTACGGCTTTCCTATGACTCAAATAAAGAGAATCATAGAGAACACCGTGCTTCTGTTCCACGAAAGAGGGGGCGAGTCGTCTTGTGTCGTTGCGTGTGTTATCTGAAATCTTAACACACACGGTTAGTCCTTTGCGGTACTGTCATCAATCACCAAAATTACTTAGGCATAAACTATGCCCCAGCAAATAGAACAACCATTATTCTCAGATTTAAATGAGTACCCATCTTGCATCAAACGAGATATCGATACAATATTCATGCTCAAAGATGGTACTAAATAACAAGTATTAAGGTTTAAAACTAATCCCGAAGGTACATGTAGAGGCAGCGTGCCGACGGCGATCACATCGACCTTGGAACCATTCTCGACGCACATCGTCACCTCGTCCTTTGCCAGCCTTCGCTTATTCCGCAACTCGTGTTTTGAGTTAGAAATGTGAGCAACTGCACCGTATCAAATACCCAGGAGCTACTACGAGCGTTAGTAAGGTACACATCAATAACATGTATATCATATATACCTTTGACGTTGCCGACCTTCTTATCCGCTAAGTACTTGGGCAGTTCCGCTTCCAGTGACCGTTTCCCTTGCAATAATAGAACTCAGTCTCAAGCTTGGGTCCATTCTTTGTATTCTTCCCAGCAACCGGTTTACCGAGCGCGGCAACTGCTTTGTCGTCCTTCTTGAAGTTCTTTTTACCCTTGTCTTTCTTGAAACTGGTGGTCTTATTGACCATCAACACTTGATGTTCTTTCTTGATATCCAGCTCCGTTGATTTCAGCATTGAATACAACTCGGGAATGGTCTTCTCCATCCCTTGCATGTTGTAGTTCATCACAAAGCTCTTATATCTAGGTGGAAGCGACTGGAGGATCTTGTCAATTACCGAGTCATCCGGAAGGTTAACTCCGAGCTGAGACAAGCGGTTGTGCAACCCAGACATTCTGAGTATATGCTCGCTGACAGACCCATTCTCCTCCATCTTACAATCGAAGAACTTGTCGGAGACTTCATATCTCTCGATCCGGGCATGATCTTGGAAAACTAGTTACAGCTCTTGGAACATCTCATATGCTCCAAGTTGCTCAAAACGCTTTTGAACCCCGGTTCTAAACTGTAAAGCTTGTCGCACTGAACCAGGGAGTAATCATCACTACGCGACTGCCAGGTGTTCATAACATCTTGAGACGTCGGGAAAACGGGTGCTTCACCTAGCGGTGCATCAAGAACATACATTTTCTTGGAAGCTATGAGGATGAGCCTCAAGTTACGGACCCAGTCCGCATAGTTGCTTCCATTGTCTTTCAGCTTTGATTTTCTCTAGGAACGCATTGAAGTTCAGTGGGACATGTGCGTGGGACATTGGATCTACAATATAGATTGTAAAGACAATTTTAGACTAAGTTCATGATAATTAAGTTCATCTAATCAAATTATTTAATGAATTCCCACTCAGATAGACATCCCTCTAGTCTTCTAAGTGATACATGATCCATGTCGACTAGGTCGTGTTCGATCATCACGTGAGACAGACTAGTCATCAATGGTGAACATCTCCATGTTGATCGTATCAACCATACGAATCATGTTCGACCTTTCGGTCTTTCGTGTTCCGAGGCCATGTCTATACATGCTAGGCTCGTCAAGTCAACCTAAGTGTTTTGCGTGTGTAAATATGGCTTACACCCGTTGTATGCGAACGTTATAATCTATCACACCGGATCATCATGTGGTGCTTCGAAACAACGATCCTTCGCAACGGTGCACACTTAGGGGGAACACATTTCTTGAAATTTGTGTAAGGGATCATCTTATTCACTACCGTCGTTCTAAGAAAATAAGATATAGAAACATGGTAAACATCACATGCAATCATATAGTGACATGATATGGCCATTATCATCTTGCGCCTTTGATCTCCATCTTCGGGGTGTGGCATGATCATTATTGGCACCGGCATGACACCATGATATCCATCATCATGATCTCCGTCATTGTGTCTTCATGAAGTCGTCTCGCCAACTATTACTTCTACTACTATGGCTAACGGTTAGCAATAAAGTAAAGTAATCACATGGCGTTGCATCTCATACAATAAATTAAGACAACTCCTATGGCTCCTGCCGGTTGTCGTACTCATCGACATGCAAGTCGTGAATCCTATTATAAGAACATGATCAATATCATACATCACATATATATCATCACATCCTTTTGGCCATATCACATCACATAGCATACCCTGCAAAAACAAGTTGGATGTCCTCTAATTGTTCTTGTAAGTTTTAGTGGCTGCTATGGGTTTCTCGCAAGAACGTTTCTTACCTACGTCACAGCCACAACGGTGATATGCCAATTGCTATTTACCCTTCATAAGGACCCTCTTCATCGAATCCGATCCGACTAAAGTGGGAGAGACAGACACCCGCTAGCCACCTTATACAACAAGTGCATGTCGGGCGGTGGAACCAATCTCACGTAAGAGTACGTGTAAAGTCGGTCCGGGCCGCTTCATCCCACGATGTCGCTGAATCAAGATAAGACTAGTAACGGCAAGCAAATTTACCAAATCATCGCCCACAACTAGTTGTGTTCTACTCGTACATAGAATCTACGCATAGACCTAGCTCTGATACCACTTTTGGGATACATAGTAATAATTCAAAAAAAATCTACGTCACACCAAGATCTAACTAGGAGAAACCAGCAACGAGAGAGGTAGACCATCTTCATACGGTTGAAGATCGCAAAGCGGAAGCGTTACTATGAACGCGGTGGATGGAGTCGTACTCACGGCGATCCGATCCAAACACCAAACGTTCGGTGTCTTCGCGTTCAACACACCTACAGCCCGGAGACGTCTCCTCCTTCTTGATCCAGCAAGGAGGAAGGAGAAGTTGAGGGAGAACTCCGGCAGCACGACGACGTGGTGGCGATAGAGTTTGTGGCTCTCCGGCAGGGCTTCGTCAAGCACCACGGGGGAGGAGAGGTGGAGAGGTAGGGCTGAGCCCAGGGAGAGAGAGACGAGTGTGTGCAGAGTCCTCCCAATACCTCCACTATTTATAGGCGGGAGGGAGAGGGGGTGTGGCCACCCCTAGGGAAACCCTAGGTGGTGCGGCAGCCTAGGAGGAGGAGGGGGCGGCGCCCTAGGGGGTGGCTTGCCAACCAAGGCAGTCCCCGCGCCCTAGGGTTTGGCCCCTATGCGCCTTGGGTCTCCTGCCTTGGTCGCACTAGCCCACCAGGGGCTGGTTCCCTTCCTCTTTCAGCCCATGTAGCCCTCTCGGACAGGTGGACCCTCCCGGTGGACCTCCGGTACCCTCTCGGTGGTCCTGGTACAATACCGATAAACCCCGAAACTTTTCCGACGACCAAAATTGGACTTCCCATATATAAATCTTTACCTTAAGACCATTCCGGAACTCCTCGTCACGTCCGGGATCTCAACCGGGAATCCGAACAACCTTTGGTAACCACATATACAATTCCCATAACAACTGTTGCGTCACCGAACCTTAAGTGTGTAGACCCTACGGGTTCGGGAGTCATGCAGACATGACCGAGACATCTCTCCGGCCAATAACCAACAGCAGGATCTGGATACCCATGTTGGCTCCCACATGTTCCACGATGATCTCATAGGATGAACTACGATGTCGAGGATTCACTCAATCCCGTATGCAATTCCCTTTGTCTACCGATATGATACTTGCCCGAGATTCAATCGTCGGTATCCCTATACCTTGTTCAATCTCGTTATCGACAAGTCTCTTTACTCATTCCGTAACACATCATCCCGTGGCTAAATCCTTAGTCATATTGAGCTCATTATGATGATGCATTACCGAGTGGGCCCAGAGATACCTCTCCGTCACATGAAGCAACAAATCCGAGTCCCGATTCGTACCAACTCAACACGCACTTTTGGAGATACCTGTAGTGCACCTTTATAATCACCCAACTACGTTGTGATGTTTGATACATCCAAAGGACTCCTACGGTATCGGGGAGTTGCACAATCTCATGGTCTAAGGAAATGATACTTGACATTATAAAAGCTTTAGCAGACGAACTACACGATCTTATGCTATGCTTAGGATTGGATCTTGTCCATCATATCATTCTCCTAATGATGTGATCCCGTTATCAATGACATCCAATGTCCATGGCTAGGAAACCGTAACCATCTATTGATCAACGAGCTAGCCAACTAGAGGCTCACTAGGGACATGTTGTGGTCTATGTATATACACATGTGTTATGGCTTTCGGTTAATACAATTATAGCATGAACAATAGACAATTATCATGAACAAGGAAATATAATGATAACCACTTTATTATTACCTCTAGGGCATATTTCCAACACGGGGTACCTCCTTGGTCGTTCGCCCGCGTCGCCCCTTCTTAGTGGGGCAGCCGCGGCGTCAGGGTCCCGAGATGGGAGCTTGACACTAGCACCATGGGAGTCGATCGAAAGATGAGTTGTTCACAAAGGCTGGAGACATCGGCCGCTGAAGGTGATGGTTGACAACTAGGTATAGGTACGTAGAAAATGGAAGCATAAGGCACGTGATTATATTATGTATTGCTCCCCCTTAGGGCTTGTTCGGTTAATCCCAGCAAGGAGGGGATTGGAGAGGATTGGAGGGGATTGAGGTGGAATTTGACTTGTAGGGGATTTAATCCCTTCCAATCCCCTCCAAACCCCTTCAATTCTCAAAGAACCGAACAAGGCCTTAACATAATATAAGATGTTTTTGGACACTGATATTTGACTCTGAAAACATCTTACAAAGTGTTACACAGGGAGTATTAATTACTACTAGGTTGGGCCGATCACTGAATGGGCCTACTAGGCTTACATAAACATGTACATGCATATCAACTTCTTGAACCTAACAAAAACATATCGACTTCTTTGGTTTGAATTTTTCCGGGCACTAGAAACCTATCACACAGGAAACACCGAACAGTCTTAAACTCTCCCACCGAACCAACAAGTTGACTACCGAATTAACCCCCAAATCGGTTAGTACAGTTCGGCTCGGTTTGATTTTTAGCTTTCAGTTTGATAGTGCCCACCCCTACTTCCGTGCGTTTTGGAAGGTCCCTTTGGGAAGCTTTGGGCCGGGTTTTTTCTTTTCTTTTTCTTCACTGTGTTCTCCTTGCCCGGTTTTGCTGTTTTCAAATTTCTGTGTTTCCTTTTGTTTTTTCCCACCGGGTTTTCTTATTTTCTACAGTTTTTATTCTCACACATTTTTTGTCGGTTTTCTTTTGTTTCTGTTTTTTCATCTTTTTCTTTATATTTCCATTTTACAATTTATGTACCTTTTCAAAACTTGTGAACAGTTTTTCAATACATGATCATTTTCCAATTTTTGAACATGTTTTTTAATTTGGGGACATTTTCAGAACGCTCAAACAAATTTTGAATATCATAAATACTTTTTAATCTGAGAACATTTTTTGACAACTTGAACAAATTATCAATATTATCAACATTTTTTAATCCATGAATATTTTTTGAATCCGTGAACAATTATTATGCTCATGTTTGTAAATAGTTTAATTTGTACTAAAAAATTCACCATATTTTTAAAATATTTTAGATCTGTATTAAAAAAAACGTTCGGTGTGTATGAAGAAGTGTTCAGTCAGTCTAATTAAAGAAAGTTCTATAAACAAATATTCACCATGTATTAAAACATATTACATGTGCACACAACTGTTTAGCGTGTATTCCAAAAGTGTTCATGTATATTGAATATAATTCTCTCCTTATAGAAGATTTTTAATATTTGATTATTTTTCGTAATTTGAGAACATTTATTCAAATTCATGAACATATTAAAAATAATGTTTTAATCAAACTTTATCTTTATTTGGAAATGAATATAAAATAGAAGAGTTAAAATAAAATACCAAAAGACAAAAGTAATAAAAAAGAGAAACTAAAAGACAAAAAAATACTTGCAGCCTACTAGAAGCTAGCGATGGATAAAAAGTTAGCAATCACATCAAAAAGCTAGCGACTATATTTTTTTTAGACAAACTCCGAAGCTTTTTATTCATTCGTCACAATGTTTATGGAGACGAAATCAAGACCATTGGGCTGGTCTAACCAGACATGGTGGCCAGCTCCAAGGGATAAAATGTGCCTCACGAGTTTGTGAATCTCGACATTCGACCTCCTAAATTCATGTCTAATGTTACAAGAAAGAAAGGTAGACTTGTGTTGAACTATTTCACAAACAATCGTCCCATATGCTCCTTCGTTCTTCCGCTGTATGTCATCAACCACCACCTTGCAATCAGAGGCAACTTAAACTCTCTGCTCATATAAATCATCAGCTAGTGCTAGGGACTCCCTTATGACAAGTGCTTTCAAAGTAGCCTTCGAAGCTAGCGACTAGATGTCCTGTAAAAATAAACTAGTGCTTAAATGACTTGTAGGCCGGCCCACCAAGCCGGCTGTGCACACGTGTTGCTGCTCGCTCAAGGCGATATATATCGGAGGTGCTATACGCCGCTCTTTCCGGCAGGGACTCTTGCGCCGCACAAGAGGGGAGCCCCCACTGGGCAGGCCAAGCTTTGTTTTCTTTTACTTTTGTTTTCTTTTCTCTTTATTTCCTTTTTTGTTCTTTTTTCTTTCCTTTTACTTTTCTTTTTGTATTTGAAGCAAATTTTTTTTTTCAAATTTGAAGAACAAATTTGCAAAATAGTGAATAAATTTGGAAGCGCCGACAATTTTGAAGCACTAATATTTTTTGAATCTTGAGATTTTTTTTAAAAAGAGAATAATTTTTAAAAATCCTGAATAAATTTGAAAGCCCTATTTTTCTAAAGCACTAGCATTTCTGAATTTTGAGAACAAATTTTGAAACTAAGAACAAATTTGAAAAATGGTGAACAAATTTGGAAGCGCGAACATTTTTTGAATCTTGAGAATAAAGTTTTGAAAAGGAGAACAATTTTGAAAAAGCCCCGAACAAATTTGAAAGCGCGAACAATGTTTTAAAGCCCGAACATTTTTTCAATCTTTTGATTTTTTTTTGAAACAGAGAACAATTTTGAAAAATGCATACAAATTTGGAAGCATGCAAAGTTTTCAACATTTTTTAAAACGGGAAAACAATTAAAAACGTGGACAAATTTTTTAAGCATGGCCATTTTGTAAATCTTGAGAACAATTTTTAAAAATTATAAACAAATACAGAAGCGTGATTTTTTTTATTTTTCAAACATTTATAAATCAAGGACAAAATTTACATCGAGAACAATTTTCAAATACTTTCCGAATTGGAGAACAGTTGATGAAAATATAGAACATTTTCAAAATACTGAACATTTTTCTGAAAAATGCAGAACATTTTTTAAAAAGTCAAAAACAATTTTGGAATTTGAAGAACAATTTTGAAAAATCCCAACATTTTTCGAATTTATGAACAAAGTTTGAAGAACGATAATGTTTTTGAAAATTTGAACATTTTTATATGGAACAACTTTTTTTGAAATTCAAGAACATTTTTCGTATTTTAAGAACATTTTCTAAAAATACAGAATTTTCTTAAAGAGAAACAGAAATTTAAATTAAAAAAATAAAATAAAAAAACAGTTTAATGATCCTTCTAGAAGTTTTCAAAACCGGAAAAAACTGACTGAAACCTCTAAAAGATTCCCAAGACCGGTTGAGGGATCTGACTGTAGCTGTGAGTGGGCCGGCTCATCTGTCGCATCGCTGCCCCAATGTGAAGCCATGACAATTCGCCGCACCAAGCGGTGAATAGGGTTGGTCCAATTTGTCTCGCTATAGGCATCATGGCATCTGTTTGACGCATGTGAAATGGCGGCAGCCAAATAGGATTTGCCCTTGTTTCCTGTGCAGGGCAGCAATTTTGGTTTCTCGTGTTGCTTGATTGTTCTATAATAGGCCTAGAATTCGCTAAAACAGGTTTTTTTGTCATTGGAGTTCCATAATATATTAGGCTAGATATTTGAATATTTATTGGCATCTCCTATTTAGCGCTTCAAGCGATGACAGGGGTCGCTAGTGCTCGTTGTTTTCATTCATAGGTCGTAGCTCAATTGTCCCACCTCTCCCCCTCGCACATGCTTGCTTCCTAATGGGAGGATTGCTGGTGCCTTAGAAAATGAGAGGATCACTGGTCCCGCTTGAGAAGAAAAACAAGGTTCACTTGTCCCTCGAAAAAAACTAGGACCCTTAGGGGTTTCCCTTAGATTCGCCATTTGCTACTTTTACTCGCATGGCCACTGTTATTATGAAATTTAAAATAATTAATGCACTCAATTCTTTAAGTTATTTTTATGAATTCCAAAAAATTGTGCTTATTTCGAAAAAATGTGAATTTAGAATTTATTTTTTCATATTCCAATTGGTTTTATAAAAGTTCATGAAATTGAGAAAAGTTCATGAAATTTGCAACAAATGCAATGGTTCTACAGATTAAAAAAAGTTCTTGAACAAAAAGGTTCAGAAATTTGTTCTTTTTGCAAAAATGAAAAAGTCCATGAATTTGAGGGGAAGTTCATCAATTTGAAAGAAACGAATTTGAAAAGTTCACCAATATGAAAAAATATCGTGAAGATTTAAGATAAGTTCACGTTTTAGAAAAAAGTTTGTATATTTTTAGAAAAAGTTTGTCAAGTTAATAAAGCTCACATATTTTGGAAAATATGCTAAAATTTGAAAGGAGTTCATGCATTTGATAAACATTCGTTCATTTGAAAGAAGTTCATGGATATTGATGATCTTTACATATTTGAGAAAAGTTTGCAAATTAAAGTAAAATGACGACGGATTTGCAAAAATGCTCAAATTTTTAAAACTGCATGGATGTAAATAAAAATTCACCATTTAAAAATAAGTGTGCATATATAAAAAAAGTAAAATGAAATATAAAATGAAAATGAAAAGATTACAAAAAACCGAAAGAATTACAGGGCAAACAAAGTCATAGAAAAGAAACCTGCACATGGAAGAATATTTTGAGTGTTCTAGCTGGTTACTGCGGTTGCAAGTAAAGCATGTGGTTTTTTAGTTCTTTTCTTTAAGTTAAAAGGAAAAATAGTGGGCCGAGCCCACGACATAGGGGTTTCCGCCCCGGTTTGCGGAATAATCTATAATTGACGCTGAGGGCCGAAAATAGGAGATTGGATATTTATCTGGTGCAGTCTCGGGGTCACGTGACCAACAAGATGGTTTTGACGTTGGGTCCGAAGATGCGTACCATGCAACAACAAGTAATTAAACATAAAATTTTCTTATACTAACGACAATCCGTTCGGCGAAGAACTTGCGATTCATATGTCAATCAACATCATGTAGCAGGAAGGGAAAACCAGCCAAGCAAAGATAAAAGTTCCCAGCAAAAAAAAAAAGTAAAGCTAAAAAAAGGATGGCCTGAGATGACCATTCTCCCAAGGCAGAAGCCAGCGTGCGTCCGTGGTGCAGCCATCAGGAACTATGAGTGTGCAAACATCTTATCTCGGGATATATACCACCACCCAACAATATTCCCAGGACAATCACAAGGAGAAGAGAGGAGCGAGTTATTAGTTATCAGATGCTAGCGCCACTCCCATTGGCGACGGTATCCTGAAAAGACTAGACCCAAAACGCAGCCCTCTCCGCTGCTTTTCCGTGGCCTTTTTACGGACGCCACGGGCCCCTACCCACCACCCACAGAAAAGCCCGTGGTGCTTTGCTCCTCCCATCGTAGTGCAGCCGTTGACCCCAAAGCTAGCTTAGCCTTTCCCCTCCCTTCCTCATTCGAGTCCCTTCACATCATTGCTGATAATAATCCAGCCTCTCAATCAGTCCAAACCCCACCTCCAAATGCCCATGCCTCGCCCTGCTTTTCATCCCTTAAATGGTTCTATTGCCCCTGGTGTTTGTGATGGCTTTTGTTTTCTTGCTCTCTTTTTTTTGGAGGATTTCATGTCTAATCCATATCTTTTTCATGGTGATGGATAGGTGCGTCCACATTGCCTTCTTAAAGGGGCAATATAGCAATTGGTGCTTCGTCTTTAATGATTTTGTGACTTCTCATTACGGCGGTCTTGGGGGAGCACAAATTTCGGTGCTCTAAGAAAGCACTCATTTTTGGCATTTTTTTCTACTAGGGTGTTAATCGGCCTCTTTTCAATGAAAAACTGCGAGCACATCAATCACTCAACCATTGACATATAGTCCCTCCGTTCCTAATTTTTTTAGAGGCTCCACTAAGGAATTACATACGGATGTATATAGACATATTTTAAAGTGTAGATCCATTTATTTTGTTTCGTAGATAGCTTCCTAGTAAAATCTTTTAAAAGACTTATATTTAGGAACGAGGAAAGTATAATTTGTTGTCAATGAGATTCTTTTTAACTTGGGGCAGCCCGCACCAAAAGCCTGGGACCTGTCCGAGCATGGGCTTTAGCACCGCAACTCCCTTCCCAAGCCCCGCTGAAAATGATTATATTGATACTTTTTAAAAATAAAATAGCTTTATCTTTTCCACTCGCAGAGCCCATGCTTAGTCGAATACAAAATGATCTAGGCTGCAGCCCCATGGCCTGGATGGACCGGCGGCGCGAGATCGCTCTTCGATCATCGTTTTTCCCGGCGGTTCGGTGCTGCTCTGGCGGCTTCCTGGGAAGGGAGGATCAGGAGGGGATGTGGCCATGGTTGATTGGTCGGAGGTGGTCGGTGTTGCTGGCGGTGGTGGCCATCTCCTTCGTTGGAGGTGGTCGGCCCGAGGCTGGATGGTTAGATCTCGAGATCCTCCATCTAGTTCCGGTTGCGAGTCGGGAAGACATAGTTGCCGATGAAAACCGAGCCAATGTCAGCCGATGGCGGCGTTCTGCTTCGTTACCTTGATGAAGGCATCGTCATGTAACTACCGTCGACCCCCTCGTGCTACTCCGGGGAAACCCTAGAATTTGGTCTTTCAGATCGGACGATGGCGGTACTATGGTCTCGTTTTCTCTCTTGAAACTATTGTTTGTGGAGCAGAGCTTGACAAAGGCAGGAGGAGGAGCGGCATCGTCTTGCACGGACTTTCAGTGCAGATGTCAAGTCATGTCTGGCCGACATGTGCTACCCTGTGTCATGCCTGGTCGGGAGGTGCTACACACGACACATCTTTCAGAATCTTTGCGTTTGGACGGACGAGCGCGGAGCGGTGGCGTCGTTGGGCGTCATGGCGGCATGGACGGATGGACGGACTGGCAAGTATGATGCGATGTCTAAAACATGTGCACTTGGTGTATGCTTTAGGTCTGTTGCACCAGTTGTGGTTTCAATATGTTATGTGGATGGATCGACGACGTCACCGGTTTGAGATATGAAAATTGAGAGCACTCCACATTATCGAATTTTGTAGGTGTGAGTACTGACTTCAAATGGTCTGATATATGTTATTATTAGACCTATGTTAAATAATAAATAATAATAGTTACATGCAATGCAGAGGTCGGAGTTTTTAACTTCCTTTTCCAAAAAAGAGAACATGCTTAGTATTTCAAGGTAGCATGTCCTAGAAACCAGCCCAAGTTTACAAACATCTTCGAATTATAGGCGCCCCTAGTGTATAGCTTAATACCCCCTCCTTTCCAAAATGTACTGTATATCTGCTTTTTCAAAAGTCAAACATGTTTACGTTTGACCAAGTTTATAAAAAAAATCAACATCTAAAGTACTAAACAAATAAAATCTAAAAGCACACTTCAGGGTGAATCTAATGATATTAATTTTGCATTTTGGATGCTGATATTTTATATATATACTTGGTCAAACACAAACATGTTTGACTCTTTTTTTGAATTTTATGTTTGACTTTCTAAAAACCCAGTATATATACACTACTCCGTGGAATCAAGGGTGTGTAATGAAAATGCATCAGGCATATAAGGTAGTGTCTCTTTGTTAGATGGGGAATCTTCTGTAGAAGTATCAAAGGAGATCTTTAATTTTTGTAGAAATCCAACCTAACAATGTGGGCTTGGTTTCTGCACCGTCAAAAGCGATACAATTCATAAGATGTGTCATCTCTTTTGCGGGGAATGAAATGGGAAATTAAAGGAAATGTTGGGAGAATGTGCAGTCAGGGCTGATGAGAGGTAGTATCACTCATGAGTTAGTCTTGGAAAATTAGGCTAGTAGAGTTCATAATTTTGCATCTTTTCCATCAATCCCCATCGATACAACTTTATCTTTGTACTACCTAGGAGAAAGCCAGTTGGACCTAAATGCACTACGGAGGAAGGGGATTTGCTAGGGGAAGGCCAGTGCATGGATGGGTCAATAGGGCCATCATTCTACTACCAAATTATCACGGGAAAGGGAGAAGACGTGATGCGGCTGGTGTGACATGTTGGGCTTATCTTTGTGTTTCCCATTTGGGCCTTCCATTTGTACCATTGCCATCCAGTGAACGTGCCCATGCAGACCGCTGAATCCTCGGGCGGCCGCAGATAACCCAAACAACGCAAAAATATCAACTACTCCTTCCTTTTTTAAATACTTTCTTGGTTCCAAATTTTTTGTCTTAGATTTGTCTAGACGTGAATGTATCTAGTCATATTTTAGTATTTTGATACATTCATGTCTATACAAACCTAAAACAAGAATTTCGAGACGGAAGGAGTATAAGTTTTTTTAGAGATTTCACTGAAAGATTATATACGAAGTAAAATGAATAAATTAATACTCTAAAGTAGGTGTATATACAACTATCTGTAGTTTTCTAATAAAACTTTTACAAGAACTTATATGTAGGAACGGAGGGAGTAGTACGTGGTTGGTAAAAAATCAGTGATTTTTCATCATGACAGAGCAAATGCATCTACCTATAAAAAACAGAGCAAACATTTTTTAATGGCATCCAGACACTGGCTATAAATAATTCGAGGCGAGCTGACAGCTCTGGCGCTGCAAAATTTGTCTGCAAATTAAATTGAAGTCTATGAAGAGTCCAATCATGGTTAAAGGTGTTGGATTTTTGCTTGATGCATGTCGCGATCGTGCTGGCGATTCTCCAGCTGCTGGTGGCTGGGCTAAGCTAAGCTTGATAGCTCATTGACGACGCTTCTAGAGACAGGAACAATCAATTTGCGCAGGAAGCATACAAGTCCGTGTCCTGGAAAAGGACAGAATCAACTTGTCACACATATCCATCCATCCATCCATCCATACGGATCTTGATCGATTTGATCAGTCCGGATCCCGGCATCACCAAGGCGCAATTGTAGCCATCAAATTCACGCTTTCTTACATACGCCTGATGGCAACGCCCCAACTAACAAAAATATCTGCATCTGCAACTCACATAGCTGTTCAATTAATTTGTTTATTTAAAGGCTTCCATACATCGCAAATTATAGTTGTACAATTGTCATACTACTTAACTATCTTGAGTCCTCGTCTACAAGAGATTTAAGTAAATTTTACCGGATGATGACATCCACATATGGCTTTTTTGCTGTTTCGTTTTTCTATTTTTTCCTTTCAAGTTTTTCATCATTTTATTTTCAGTTTATCTACCTTTGTCATTGTATTTTCTTTAAGAAAGCACATAAAATGTAGTTGGTCACGGCTGGTGGGCATGTTATGCACAATCAACGATTGTGCGACTGCAATTACACCTCAATGAGCGGGGCTTCAACCGTAGTTGTGCATTCATGTGTGGGTGTGCTACCGAAGTTCTGCGCGGTCCATTGGCATACACCTGTAGTTGTGTGCAACTGGTCATGCATGTAATTCTATTTGCATGCGAGATGAAGAAAGGTAAAAATGAAAATCCAAAGAAATATACTAATCAAACAAAATGAAAGAAAAATAAATCAAATGAAAAAGCCGCACAAATTTCCGCTTAAAATGAAACGGCGCATTAGTTGGGTGAGATTTAGTTGATTCTCATATTAGCAAATCCGTAATTTTTATGTTAATGTAATTATTTCCCTGAAATTAATCTGGACCATTAGACTTTGGGGCTTTGCGAATACATTATTGATTTTCATTTTCTAGAATTAAATTTGGAATTTTAGATTCCCGGCCGTGAATGTCCAAGCTCATTCTAGATTTTTTTCGTCACAATACGGTAGATTTAATTCTAAGGCGGTATTCCCTCAATTTTAAAAAATAGTGTATGTTGGTTTTGTCATAAGGAAAACTCTGTAAAAATCGACCTAGCTTACATAAATTAACTAAAGCCCTAATGATATAATATCAAAATATATTTGTTGATTGATCTAATGATATTTATTCTGTATTGTGGATGCTCACTTTCTTTTTATCCCTATGGCAAAAGAAGAATATGTTTTTTGACTTCGCAAATCTAATATGCACTACCTGTTGTAACGGAAGGAGTATTTGGATGAGAGGCGTGATTTGTTTAGTAACTCTAGTTTGAATTTGGCCTAGTACCAAATTTATGTTAAGAAATACCCCCTTTGTTTATTTTTACTATGTATATAAGATTTGTCTGAAGTCAAACTTTGTAAAGTTTGATCAACTTTCTAGAAAAAGTGTCAACATTCATAATACGAAATCAATATCATTAGATGCATCGTAAAATTAATTTTCACATTGTGTGGCATTAGTATCATAAATGTTGATATTTTTTAACATAAATTTGGTCAAACTTTACTACTCCCTCCGTCACGGTTTAGAAGGCACGTTTGGAAATCTTTGAGAGCAAGGTAGTCACCGATTGGTTGTGAGATGTAGCAGGTGTACATGCTAATGCGCCTAATCAACTGAGAAAATAGTAGTACTAATGCGTAAGCAGCAAATTGGGAAGACCCATGCATGAGTAGTACTAGTACTAATTAATAGGAGTAATTGCTTTCGCGTCTTAAACCTTGTCTATTTTGAAAACGCGCATAAGTTTAACTGTGTCTTTTAAACCGTGATGAAGGGAGCATGTTCGAGTTCAGATAAATATTATATGCAGAGTAAAAATGAAACTGAGAATGTACTTCTCATCCAAGCTGGCACAGAAGCACTCCATGGGTAGAGTAATAAATTAAGGGTGTGCATCCACGTGGATTGGACCATAAATAATAAATATTCATATCTACCACTGCCTGGCAGAACTCTCCTAACGTAGGAAACTGGTGATAAATTGATTATTTTTTATGGTGCACGTCACCTTCTATCCGTGTTCACTGCAAAGGATTCGAAGAACAGCATGGTCCACACACTCTGGTGAAAGAAAAGAGTATCCAGTTAAAGTGCACAAGAATAGTGTAAAAATTGCCGGACCACCGACACAGTGAAGGCCGGAGAGAGACAGGAGGCTATATATATTTCCACAAACGGAAACTAGCAACAGGCAAGATGATTAGACAGACGAGAACATGATTACATCACACCTAACAGCAAAAGTTAAGTTCCTAAACTGTCGTGGACCATGATCACATCAGCTTAATCAATCATTCTCGGATAAGGATTGTCAAAGGCGAAGCTAATCTAGGAACATATGGAGAAGTTTAATTTAGCATCTCTATTGCCCACGTGCACGGATATCAGTTGTTCATTATGTATTTTAGCTCTGATTATAATGTTAGGAGTATACTTGTCATAGGAATGGACGTATCTAGATGTATTTTAGTTCTAGATACATCTATTTTATCCATTCGTGCGACAAGTAATTCCGGACGGATGGAGTATTTGTTTACAGAGGAAAAATAGCATATAGAGTTTTATGCACCTAGTGGTTCATTAAATTTTGAAACCGACGAAGAAAGGTGTACTAGGCAGGCACTTATACCTCAATGATGATACCTGGCAGAGTGACAGGACTCTCCTAACATGGGAAACTGACGATGAATTGATTGTTTTCTTTCAAATGCGCAATCGGTACATGGACCATGCGTACACCGCAAAAGCTTCCAAGCAGCATGGACCGCAAATTAGTCCACACAAAGGTGGAAAAACGTGACAGTTTGTTCAAGAAAAAAAGTTGATGCATTTCCCTAGCTAGAAGTATGCTCCACATAATCAGTAAAGTGCACAATTTCTTTTAAAAATGGTGCACAAAATAGTTACATGCCGGACCACCAACACGAGGCAATATATAATTCCATAAACGGAAACTAGATGGGGAAGGGTGATTAGACACATACACATATAGTAGTACACCTGGACATGATTACGCCACCTAACAGCAAAAGGTTAAGCTCATAAACAGTGGCGACGCTAATCTAGAGTTAGAGGATAAGTTTAATAAAATCACGGGCTTTGCTTTCTTATCTCTATATCTGGCTGCAGCAAACCACGCGGATAGAAGTTGTGTGGCGCCAATGCAATCATTTGCTGAGCTCACTGTGCGTGCAGCTGTGCGCACAGCAAATCTAGGAGCTAGGATTCTCTGCGCCGTCCCATCGCTGAAATCCTGGGCTTTGTGTGTCCCCGCTGGACAACACCGCTTCAAAATTAAGCCGTGAAGAGGTTTTGAGTGACACTAAAATTAGGGGGGTTGGTAACAACTAAAGCAAATGAGTCGACCACCAACTTGGCCTTGATTCTTTATTCAACCAATATATAACTTGGTAGTTTGGGCATTCTTTTGAAATTGTGTACAACCATTAATATAGATATATGTTACACTAAAACATGTCTATACGTATTCATATGTATTCATATCTAGACAAATATAGGACAAATAATATGGATTGGAGGGGATAGCTAACTTGTAGTGCTCCATTATGTTATGTTTGAATCTTTCTTCCCTCTTTGCCGGAGGTTAGCATGTACCCCCTTCGTTCGGAAATACTTGTTCTAAAAGTAGATGTATCTAAATTTATTTTGATTATAGATATATTCATTTCGTACATTTCTAGAACAAGTATTTCCGGACGAAGGGAGTATGTATCTCGTTGCGGAACGAGAAGATAGATAGGTTCATAGATAGCGGCACATGGGTGCATGCAAAAGCAAGGCCACGGGAACACAAAGCCAAAAGGTGGAATGCATGGAGGGTCCGGCACGCACGCAGCCGAGCAGCTCACGCTGACAAGGGAGATCGATGAGTACAAACATTTTCCACGTCACGCAGTGGGTTGGCTTGGGATCGGCGCTGTTGGACCAATGGGACTTGCCATCCATCGGAGACATACCTCCCCAAGCAAACAGGAACGTCATCCACCCTCCTCCATATATTTCTTTGCGAAGAAGCAGCGATGCAAAGCGCGGCGTGCTCAAACAGCAGCCCCGCGGCCTGTCTCCTTCCTCCCGCGCCGTACACCGTACTGCACGCACCGGCCGGCCGGCCACGACACGGACTGGCCAACAGCTCGCGTGAAACGTTGATGCATGCCAATGCCACGTTGTATCTATATATATGTTGCGCAAGCACCGGTGAAAACGTGACACGGCGCGCCAGGGCCGGGTAAATAGCAGCTTGCAAAAACACTTTGACAAAGCTGGCTACGCTGCTAGTAGCTAGCTACTACAACCGCGAGGTCATGGGGTGATCGAGGACACGGTCGAGGTCCTGGCCGGAGGAAGACACCGGCCACCGTACCTCGTTTCGTGCTTCAAGTTGTGCAAGCAAGCTCACGTACGTACTACACGGTGGTACTACTTCACATGGCTCTGCTCGACCGCATGCGCTAGTGAGGTAGTAGCATATCACTCGGGCGCCAAGGACTCACACATGCGGTCGATCAGACAGCACAGGTCGGCCTACTGTGTACTACTTCCTCCGTTCCAAAATATAAGATATTTTAGAGATTTCAATAGAATAGTACATACAAAGCAAAATGAATGAATATATACTATAAAATATGTCTATGTATATCCGCATGTAGTTTATAATACAATCTTTAAAAGGTCTTATATTTAGAAACGGAGGGAGTACTATATACGCACCGTATCTATGCGCGGCTGGGCCGTGGGCCACCGTGGCCTGGACGCATGCAGCGGCGGCACGTGGTGGTGGTCGACGTACACGTGCGGGCAACATCATCGAATCGGATGCCGACACGACACATCTCCCCCGGCCCGCTGACGAACGTGTCAGTGACGAGCTCCATCCATCACTGCCTAGCTCTCCCCCGATCCATCCATTCATCAGACGTTGAACGTACGTGCGTCGGTATCGTGTCCGGCCGTTACTGTTGGTGTATCCACACATCCATCTATACTTCCTCGTTGACGTTACTGTTGCCTTTCACTTTCCTCACCGGCCGTTGCTTCCGTCGACCGGTCCCGGCCGGCGGGGCACTGTGGCGTGGCGTGCATTTACCTGTGAACGAGCGTGCGTGCGTGCGACTGCCATGCAGGGCGTCATTCACGTCTTGTTTGTTGTACCTGGTGCGTACATACGTAGTAGTACGTGCGTACCCTGCTGCCGGGCCGTCACGTTTGCTGGTGGTTGCGACGTATGGCCAGCTGCCTGCCCTTGTTACATGCTGGGCTGCCTAGCTAGCTAGTAGGGTTATGTCCGTGCCCATCCGCCGTGAATGCGCGCTCTGTCTCTCGCGCACGTACTACGTGCGTCGTGAGGATTTGACTGATGTGATAGCGTCCATTTAGTCCCATGTCGACTGCTGAATGCGCCCTAATTAATTATTTCGCACCCTACCTACCTCTTCACTCGCTCCTGGATCTCATCATCTCACCTTATCCATGCAAATATATTACTACAATGTGTGGCTCCATGATCGATCGACCGATACCGATCTACTGTCTGGCTCCGGTTTATCTACGTGCACACATTAGCTAGGTCGATTAGAAAGAGAAAAACTAACGCTGGAGAAAGCAACGCTGGTACTAGTACGTACTGATGACATTATAGGCCGGGACAAATGTGTCAACGAATCATGCATGCCTGCCCGAGTTATTGAAGCTAGCCAGCCATATGGAGATGTGGCCAGGCAGGCGATCGATATGATGAAGGGGGCGTGTCGGTCGTACGCGCCCACATGCAGGTGCCGCACGGGGAGGCGACACGCGACGAATCGGGACCTATGGCCCAATCTTGGATATCGACGGACGGACGGACCAACAGAGACTGGAGCTCCCTCTGCATGCTCAGCCTGCCTCAGCTGCTAGTGCTAGGCATCGACAGGAAGTCAGCACAAGTGACATGACCATATAAGAGCGGGCCGCTCGACGTGACCGGGCCAGCCAGAGCCACACCGAGCAGTACGTACTCCGGCCGGTCCTAGCTTGCAGGCGGCAGACGCCTCCAACTCGATCCAGGAGGCGCCATGCATGGCTCCGTCGACACGACCATGCCTGCAGGCGGAGAGAGAAATGGAGAGATGGATGGATAGCGAGTACATACATGTTCGTGCATCCGTGGTGCGCGTGTGACCAATGCCATGGCATGGCATGGCAGCTCCGAGCCCACGTCGGCGTCCGAGCAAAGTTCGCGAACGGCAACGTCATGTCATGTGTCGTCCCAATCGGAGATGCAAGCTGCATAGCCGGCCCTTCCGGTCCGCCGCCTGCGCTCCCGGCGTCGACGGCGGAGCGGCCTTGCCTGCGTGCACTGTGCGACATGCATGTTAGGTCGTGCGAGGGCACCGGATTGACCAGCACGTAACGTGCGTGCGCAATAGTGCGCGCTCTCGTGCCATCTTGTTGCATTGACCAGCACGTCGTCCGCATAGTATTGCACGTACTGCATGTACCACACAAGATCAAGTTTCAACTTTCAAGAGCTTAGCCAGTGTTGCGGGTGGGGCCGAGCTATTCCTGTTCTCGAGGACCCACATGTGCCTGTGTGCGTTGATACAAGCCAAGCTAGTAGCTCTCGTCTTTGGTGGATGGACGGCAATGCCTGGGGCTGGGCTGGGCAGCGACAGGCTTTCCTCGTGGTACAGGTTGACAGGACGTGAAACTAGGTTAGGATGCGTCTGTGGTCTGGTCTGTCATAAAGATGGACCGGCCCGGCATGCACACGCTCTGGCTGCCTTTGCTGCCTCTCGCTGCTGGCTGGCTCAAGCGTACTTGGGCGCATGCATGCATGTGACCATATGTTCCTCGCGCAAAAAAAGCCGGGCAGGGCGGCAGAGAGACCAGTGCACGCACGCACGCACGCACGCATCTTGCATCGTTTCTCCCTTCGACTTCGAGCATCAGCACACTGCTCTCTCTCTATATATATCTATCATCTACGTATATATATTTTTTGACCGTCCTGGTGGATGATTGGTGTGCCCAACCAGCTCTTCTATCCTTGGATGGCAGAGCCAATGCTGAAAAAGCACACTCGTCTTTCGCTGTGGTGGCAGCGGCAGCGGCAGCATAGCCAGCGAGCTCGTCTTTCTAGAGCGACGCGTACTTGGTTGGTAGTAGAGCAATTATTGGCGCGACGAGACGTCGAAGATACGTACGGTGGCAAAAGGGATGGCCGGCTCCGTCCATGTCACCTCGTCAGCATGTCGTGGGTGGGCGTACGTACGTATGGAGTACGTACACGACGCACGCACGCACACGCATGCATGCGGTGCAACAGTCGACAGAGAAAGAGACAGACGGAGACACGCGCACGTAGGAAAAGCTTCTCCTACTACTACGTGCGAGGAAGTGAGTGTGTGATCAATGGAAGCAGGCATGGCATGACATGGAGGGATGGGTCGGAGCAGGCATGGCATGGCATGGCATGGAGGGATAGATGGGAACGGAGACTGGAGATGTGATGTATGGGATACGCAGTGGGAATTGGGAAAGCGTGTGACCAAAGGCACGGGAGTACGCAGGTGGGTTTGCCCCCTGCTTCTGCATGCTGCGCGCGAGCTGCCGGCCGGATGGGGTTTGGGCGTGTGTAAGAGGAGAAGGAGGAAGCAGAGTGAGGCAGGGGAGATGCACGGACGGCGATTGGAGGGATCGATGGCAGAGGACCAGTCAAACGTCACCTCCGAGTGCCGCAAATCATAGGACCCGCAGTGATGCGTCAATCACCGGCTGCCCTGATGCTGGATCCCCCACTGCTAGCAATTGAACAATTGGAGTGTTGAATATATATATTTGTGTATGCATATTGTGTCGTAGGCGCAACTTCTATTTCTTTGTACAGTTTAGATAAAAATCCATCTTGCACCTATATATACGTGGTTAATGCACTCAATCAATATTGAGAATTGCACAGTCTAAACCTAATTCTTCACATGGTATCAGTTCCCGGCGTTGACCGGTTCCCCCGCGGTCGGCTCCCTCGCAGCCGGCTCCATTTCAACCGTCGCAGCCGGTCTCATCTAGAAATGGCCGTCGTCGTGACGGCCGACGCGGTGGGTGCCAGCAGCAGCAACAACCAAACGGTGCTCTTGGTGGAACTGCTCGACCCCCACAGCAGCATGTTAGGGAGGAGGACGAGCACGATTGTCGCTACATGAAGGGCGTCTCAGCGGCTAGAGCAATCAGATCCAACATTGGATAGCACCGTCCTAGCGATGCCGAAAAGCATCGTGGGTTCCATGGGGGTCATTGCCAACAATGAATGATGACGAGTTGATGGATATACTTCTCGCCCCTCGTTGGTTACCCCAAGTGGAAGGTGGAGATGTAGTCAGCAGCAGATTTCTCTTACACGGGGACTGCAAGGTTTATCGAACCAGGAGGACTCCGAGGATTAACAAGTAGGTGTCTGCTGCTCTGGCGCTAGCAGAAGACGTGGACCTGCACACACAACAAATAACTTTGGTCACAACAAGTTCGGAGATGTTGTCAATCTCTCCGGCCTTGTAGTTTGCAAAGGATCAAAACACAAACGAGAATAGCGATAGTGATTGCAACGGAAAAATAAATATAAACAGTAAATGATGGAGGTGTAAACAATGGTAGTAATATGGACGAGAGTCCCATGATGTTCACTAATTATGTCTCTCTTCCAAAAGACGATAAGCAACTATGCTGGGTGATGGGGTCATAGTCCTAGGGTAGGGTCATAGGCCTGCCGTACACGTCCTATCCAAGGACTACCCCACACAAAGGACAGGACCCTAAGTCTGCCCCGACTGAATCAAGGTATCCTCGTCATCCAGTCGGTAACAGGCCCTGAATCATCCAGTCGGTAACTAACATTCGGAGGACACCAGGCTCACTGACTGGATACACTCGGTACGTCGTAACCTCTCCGGAGGGAAACTGCCGTACGTTTCCGGATGCATCTATTAGCATTTAGAGCATACGTTACCTGTAACGTCCGCATTCAATCGCCACTACTCCACCCCTGAGTCAGAACCATTGTGGGGGGCAGCGCACTCTATATAAGCCGCCCTCCCCCACTGGTAAAGGGGTTAGAAAATCTTTGTAATCCATATCACACTCGGTAACAAGCTCCGAGAGCACTGAGACGTAGGGCTGTTACCTCCACCGCAGAGGGGCCTGAACTCATACAACCTCGCCGTAGCTAGGACTCTGCCCATCTCATTCGTACCCTACACATCTACTGTCAGGCTTATACCCACGACAGTTGGCGCCCACCGTGGGGCAGGCGTCTAAGCGACTTCCGGCGAGTTTGCGACTACTTCCTTTCGTCATGCCGTCCGGTGGAGGTTCGAGCATGGGTCACCAGATCCTCTTCGGCGCTCTCTCCTTCGTCGTCGACGATTCGGCGTGGCTTCGGGATGCACCTCTCGACGTCGAGACGCTTCCCCGTCGCGGGGCCACACACTTTCGTGCCGGCGCTCGCGGCGTTCTTCTTCTCCAACAATCGGCTCCATTGCCGGCTTGCACCTTCGTCACGCGCCGCAGCAGGCAATCTCGCAGTCCGCGTCTACAGCGTTGGGTGCAGCATGCCCGAGCGCGCCAGTTCGCGTCCTCTCAAGTGGCGGTTCTGGAGTCTGTTGTGGTTGCTCCGCGTCCCCGGTGCTCGGGCTCGGTTCCGACTGAGCTCCCTTCCGAGTACGTGGGCCGCGGGCCTGCAGCAGAAGTTCACATGGCCAACACCCATGAAGATCCCCATCATCAGGCCGGCCGGAACGAGCGCGAAGTCGGTGAAGCATCCGGTGCACGCCGTCCGCCTCGCCGTTTTGCCAGTCGACACACCCGGCAGAGCAACGTAGAGTTGTTCCGCACACCTCTCCTCAATTTGGCTGCGGCAGCCAAGATCGCCGATTCCCTCCAGCCGACTGATTTGGAGGCAGGAAGAGGAATCGAGCAGATCCGTGCCCTGTTGCACACGACGCAGCAGCAGAATTCGGCGGTCTCCCAGTCACACAATCGGATCCACAACAGTTCCGCCCATGCAAACACACATCGGTCGGTTCACAGCCCCGACTCCTATCAACACCACAGGGGAGGCAGTCGTTCCATGATCCGTGAAGATCGCCGACGTTCACGCACCCCTCCGCGAGGTGGGCCCTATGGGTCCCGACATCATGATGATCGGCGTTCAGTCGGTGACGCTTACGACCCAAGACCCGACGCAAGGGGGCGAATTGCCCAGCGAAGAGTCGACAGGGGTCGAGCTCACCGCGATGGCTTCAATCTGGATCGTCCAAGTGGCAGCAGGACCATCGTGTCCGGCCCCGAGTGTTTTAGTCGAGCCATCCGCTCGGCTGACATCCCGCCCAACTTTCGATTGGCAGCGGAAATCGGCAAATTCACGGGAGAATCCAAGCCTGAAACATGGCTAGACGACTACCGAGTGGCAGTCCAGATCGGAGGAGGGGACGACTATGTCGCTATGAAGCACCTCCCTCTGATGCTGGACGGCTCGGCACGAGCTTGGCTGAACCAGTTAGCCCCCTCAAGCATTTACAGTTGGGCAGATCTTGCCCGAGTGTTCATCAGGACCTTCGAAGGGACGTGCAAATGCCCTGCAGGCCTTGTGGAGCTTCAGCACTGTGTCCAGAAGCCGAATGAGCCCTTGCGCGACTTCATCCAGCGATGGACGACTCTTTACCACACGGTGGAGAGTGTCACCGAGCATCAAGCAGTCTGTGCATTCAAGGCAGGCGTGCGATACAGAGAGTTGTACCTAAAGTTCGGCCGGACAGGCGACATCTCCATGAGCAAGATGATGGAGATAGCTGCTCGTTATGCAAATGGCGAGGAAGAAGACCGCATCCGGAGCGGCAAACACAAGACAGTCGGCGATACCGACGGAGGTAACACTCGGAAGCAGAAACAGAAAGTTCCACCCACGCCGCAGGCAGAAGCTGCAGCTGTGACCATCGCCAAGTTCAAGGGCAAGGGGAAAGCGCAGTCCGCCCCCAAGAAGAAGCCGTTCAACAATCCCATCCTGGATCAGCCTTGTCCAGTAGACACGAAGATGGACGAAGAAGACAATCCCATATACGCGAAGCATACCACTCGGCAGTGTCGTCTCCTGATCTAGGGGTTCAGCGAAGGACAATCGAGTGAGAAGAATCCCGAGCAGGACGAGGAAGACAAGGAGGATCCGTTCCCCCAAGTCCATGCAACCCTCATGATTTTTGCTGATGTCGAAAGCAAGAGTCGTTTGAAGTTAGTGAACAGAGAGGTCAACATGGCCGTTCCGACTGCTCCCAAGTTTCTGAAATGGTCTCAGACTGCAATCACCTTTGATCAGTCGGATCATCCAACGCATGTCCCCACTCCAGGAAGACAGGCTCTGGTCGTCGACCCGGTGGTGGAGGGAGTCCGTCTGCGCAAAGTCCTCATGGACGGCGGTAGCGGACTGAACATCATGTACGCCGACACCCTCAAAGGAATGAGCATTCCGATGTCCAGACTCAGCGAGAGCAATATGCAGTTCCACGGAGTCGTCCCCGGGCGGAAGACCATGTCACTCGGCCAGATCGCGTTGGACGTCACTTTCGGCTCCGACAAAAACTTCCGCAAGGAGAAGCTCACATTCGAGGTGGTGGATTTCCAGAGTGCTTACCATGCAATTCTGGGCCGCCCGGCGTACGTGAGTTTCATGGCACGCCCGTGCTATGTGTACTTGAAGCTGAAGATGCCGGGCCCAAAGGGCGTTATCACCATCACCGGCAACCGCCAGCGAGCCGAGGAATGCCTGCAAGAAGGATCAAGAATCGCCGACCATCAGATGGCGGTACTCGAGCTCGATGAATACAAGAAGACAGTCGACCCTGCCGACTTGATGCGCTCGAAGAAACCAGCTTCTGAGTCCGCATTCCAGTCGGCGGGAGAGACGAAGAAAATCAGCATCCATCCGACGGACGAGTCTGCCGCCCCGACGAACATCTCCACCACCCTCGATCCTAAATAGGAAGCCGAGCTCACCCAATTCCTCCGTGAGAACTGGGATATCTTCGCATGGAAGCCTTCTGACATGCCGGGTGTTCCCAGGGAGTTGGTTGAGCACCGACTGCATGTGGATCCCGTTGCTCGACCCGTCCGAGAGCGCCTGCGTCGGTCCGCCGCGCATAAGAGGAAGGCAATCGGAGAAGAGGTGGCCAAGCTGCTGGCTGCCAACTTCATTCGCGAGGTTCACCACTCCGAGTGGCTCGCCAATGTCGTCATGGTGCCCAAGAAGGACAAGTCACTCCGAATGTGCATTGACTTCAAGCACCTCAATAAGGTCTGCCCGAAAGACCATTTTCCGCTCCCCCGCATAGATCAAATTGTCGATTCGACTGCGGGATGCGAGCGTTTGTCATTTCTTGATGCCTACTCGGGTTATCATCAGATCCGTCTGTATGGTCCCGATGAGTTGAAAACAGCCTTCATCACCCCGTTTGGGTGCTTCTGCTACATCACTATGCCTTTCGGTCTGAAGAATGCAGGAGCTACCTTTATGCGCATGATCCAAAAATGCCTCCTCGACTAGATCGGTCGCAATGTGGAGGCATACATGGATGATATCGTAGTCAAGTCACGCAAAGGTTCCGACCTGCTGGCTGACTTGGCAGAAACATTCGCCAACCTTCGTAGGTACGATATCAAGCTAAACCCAGCCAAATGTTCATTCGGTGTTCCCAGCGGAAAGTTACTCGGTTTCTTCGTTTCCGAACGAGGGATCGATGTTAACCCCGAAAAGATCGGGACCATCGTCCGAATGGAGAGGCCGGTCAGAATACATGATGTTCAGCGGCTCACAGGTTGCCTAGCGGCTTTGAGCAGGTTCATCAGTCGACTCGGCGAAAAAGCACTTCCTCTGTACCGACTCATGAAGAAGTCAGATACCTTCGAGTGGACAGACGAAGCCCAAGTCGCATTCGACGACCTCAAAGTCCTACTTTCCACCCAGCCGGTTCTTACTGCTCCACTCAGTAAAGAGCCCCTTCTTCTATATATCGCGGCCACAAATCAAGTGGTTAGTACTGTTCTTACTGTCGAGCGAGAGGAGGAAGGCAAATCTTACAAAGTTCAGCGGCCAGTGTACTACGTCTCCGAGGTCCTGACCCCTTCCAAGCAGAGGTATCCCCATTATCAGAAGCTTATCTATGGGATCTATTTGACTGCGAAGAAGGTTGCCCATTACTTCCAAGACCACTCGGTATCTGTCGTTTCTGATTCTCCTTTGTCGGAAATTCTCCACAATCGAGATGCGTCAGGCCGAGTGGCAAAGTGGGCGATGGAGATGCTGTACTGCGACATCAAGTTCGAGGCCAAGAAAGCTATTAAGTCTCAAGCCCTGGCTGACTTTATAGCAGAATGGGTAGAACAACAGCAACCGACTCACATCTACTCGGCTCATTGGACAATGTTCTTCTATGGGTCTAAGATGTTGAATGGATCCGGCGCTGGTGTTGTGATCATATCACCCAAAGGCGACAAGCTCAAATACGTGCTTAAGATACACTTTGATTCCTCTAACAACGAGGCAGAGTATGAAGCTCTTCTCTACGGATTGCGCATGGCCATCTCACTCGGCGTCCGTCGCCTGATGGTCTACGGCGATTCGAACTTGGTGGTCAACCAAGTGATGAAAGAGTGGGACGTAAGGAACCCCACCATGACAACGTGCTGCAATGCAGTCAGGAAGCTGGAGAAGAAGTTTGAAGGTCTAGAACTTCATCATGTTCCAAGACTGAAGAACCAAGAAGCTGACGAGTTGGCGAAACTCGGATCCACTCGGAGACCAGTCCCGAGTGATGTCTGCCTCGAGCACCTCCATCTTCCTTCAGTCAAAGAAGATCCCTTCACGGAAGAACCAGTACAACCCAAGAGCACAACAGATCCGACTGAAGTCGATGTGCCTGCTGTGGTTGATCTGGTCACAGAGATTCTGGTTGTCATTCCCGATTGGACTGTGCCGATCATGGCATATATCCCGAGACAAGAACTTCCAGAAGATGAGGTCCAAGCCCGGCAAATAGTTCGCAGATCGAAGGCATTCACTGTCATTGATGGTCAATTGTACAAGGAGAGTGTTTCAGGCGTCCTCCAACGTTGCATTTCCCCAGAGGAAGGACAGTTGATCCTAGAGGATATTCACTCGGGAACCTGCGGCCATCACGCTTCTTCGAGAGCAATCGTCGCCAAGGTGTTCAGAGCTGGGTTCTTCTGGCTGCAGGCCAACGAGATGGCCAAAGCTATGGTCGACCGATGTGAAGGCTGTCAGTTCTACTCCAATAGGTCCCACAAGCCAACATTTGCACTAAAGACATTCCCACTTGTGTGGCCATTTGCAGTTTGGGGATTAGACACAGTCGGACCATTCAAGACAGGCCAAGGAGGCTATACACCTCTTTTGGTGGCAGTCGACAAGTTTACAAAATGGATAGAAGCCAAGCCCATCAAGAAACTCGACGCCTCCACAGCCGTTAAGTTTGTCAGGGACATCATCTCCAGATTCGGAGTGCCTCACAGCATAATCACGGACAACGGGACAAACTTCGACTCGGACAGATTCAAAGGTTTCTGTACGAGTCAGGGTATCCGAGTGGATTTTGCTTCACATCCGCAATCCAATGGACAAGCTGAGCGTGCGAATGGACTTATCCTTCAAGGTTTGAAGCCCCGACTCTTGCGCGAGGTAGGACATGCTGCAGGTGCATGGGTCACCGAGTTACCCTCAGTGCTTTGGGGCCTCCGTACCACTCCGAACAGATCAAGGGGGCGATCACCGTTCTTCCTCGTTTATGGAGCAGAAGCGGTCCTTCCGAGTGACCTGCTTCACAATGCCCCGCGAGTCGAACTCTTTTCTGAAGCCGAAGCGGAACAAGCAAGGCAAGATGGAGTCGATCTTCTGGAGGAGGAACGCGAGATGGCACTCACTCGTTCGGCAATTTACCAGCAAGATCTGCGGCGCTTTCACGCACGTCACGTCAGGAGTCGCACGTTCCAAGCTGGCGATTTGGTGCTCCGAGTGGATCAGCAAAGACCACACAAGTTGGCTCCGGCCTGGGAAGGGCCTTTCATCGTTTCCAAGGTGCTGAACAACGGAGCATACAGACTCTACAATATTCAGAGGGAGACAGACGAGCCACGCGCATGGAACGGAGATCTCCTCAAGCGTTTTTATACGTGATCGTCGACTGAAGCAGTGTAACGAACAAGTTTGAAGAAATAATATATTCAGCAGATTCAGTTTTGTGCAGATTCAGAGTTCTCACACACACACACAAAAAAAACTTAGCTGCGATCCTGAATCGCCTAAGTAGTAACCTCCTCCGAGTGTGCACTATACGTCACACTCGGGGACTTAGCTGCGATCCTGAATCGCCTAAGTATTAACCTCCTCCGAGTGTGCACTATACGTCACACTCGGGGACTTAGCTGCGATCCTGAATCGCCTAAGTATTAACTTCCTCCGAGTGTGCACTATACGTCACACTCGGGGACTTAGCTGCGATCCTGAATCGCCTAAGTATTAACTTCCTCCGAGTGTGCACTATACGTCACACTCGGAGACTTAGCCGCGATCAAGAATCGCCTAAGTATTAACTTCCTCCGAGTGTGCACTATACGTCACACTCGGGGACTTAGCTGCGATCAAGAATCGCCTAAGTATTAACTTCCTCCGAGTGTGCACCATACGTCACACTCGGGGACTTAGCTGCGATCCTGAATCGCCTAAGTATTAACATCCTCCGAGTGTGCACTATACGTCACACTCGGGGACTTAGCTGCGATCCTGCATCGCCTAAGTATTAACTTCCTTCGAGTGTGCACTATACATCACACTCGGGGACTTAGCTGCGATCAAGAATCGCCTAAGTATTAACTTCCTCCGAGTGTGCACTATACGTCACACTCGGGGACTTAGCTGCGATCAAGAATCGCCTAAGTATTACTTCCTCCGAGTGTGCACTATACGTCACACTCGGTGACTTAGCTGCGATCAAGAATCGCTTAAGTATTAACTTCCTCCGAGTGTGCACTATACGTCACACTCGGAGACTTAGCTGCGACCAAGAATCGCCTAAGTATTAACTTCCTCCGAGTGTGCACTATATGTCACACTCGGGGACTTCGCTACGATCAAGAATCACCTAAGTATTAACTACCTCCGAGTGTGCACTATACGTCACAATCGGGGACTTAGCTGCGATCCTGAATCGCCTAAGTATTAACATCCTCCGAGTGCGCACTTTACGTTGCACTCGGGGACTTAGACGTGACCGAGAATCACCTAAGTCTTAACCTCCTCCGAATGTCCACTATACGTTGCACTCGGGGACTTAGACGTGACCAAAAATCACCTAAGTCTTAATCTTCTCCGAGTATACACTAAGTGTTACACTCGAAACAACATTCAAACAAAAGAATAAATGTTTTCATTCTGACAACGTAAGTTCCATAATGATAGCTGACTCGGTGCGGATCAAGCTTACCCGCACCGATTTAAAAGTACGACCGCCAACAGAAGTGGCTAGAGTATATTACAGGTAAACACTCGGCATACCGAGGATAAAGTTCGATCATGCGTCAGCTGGGCCGGCGTCAGGACTGGAGGGCTCCACAAAAGTGTCCAAGTCGATTCCATCTGCGATGCGGGTAGCAGTCTCAAGGAACGTCTCCATGAAGTCTTCGAATTGAAGCTTCTTCGTGTTGGCGACCTTCAGTGCTTTCAGCTTATCTTCCCGCACCTCCTTGCAATGGACTCGGACCAAAGACAACGCAACGTCAGCACCGCAACGTGCTGCCGATTTCTTCCAGGATTGCACTCGGGCCGGAATCTCATCCAGTCGCGCCAACAGACTCCCCATCTCCTGCCGCGACTCGTCTTCCAGCCAAAGCTCTTTCTCAATGCGGCCGAAGACTTCTCTCAATCGGCTGATGAAAGGACCCACTTTGCCTACGCGGATATGCGCACGGAGCAGATCCCGGTTGGCACCTTCGCTGAGTGGCACATTGTCCTTCATGGATCGCTCCACAGCCGCTGCTTCAGCTTCGGCATCAGTACAAAAATCTGCACCAAACGAGCAAATAGACAATCAAAACCGAGTGTTGGTCACACGGTACAACCGCTCGACAAAGCATAAGACTTACCTGCCAGACGAGACATCATCTGGACAGCCCAGTCGTTGACATACTTCTCCTGAGCTGTCCATCTTTTGTTCCGAACAGCCATTTGATTGTGCAGTTCGGTCCTCTGTTTCTTCAGCCTTTCCACCTCCGCCACCAGCACCCTGTTTGCCTCCAGCGCCTCCTCCAAGGACTTCTCTCGTACTTCCAGTGCACTCTTCATGCCGGCCATGGCGAGCATTGCAGCTTCCAGTTCACCAGCGTACTGGTTCCTCTCCGTTCTCAAGGCTTCATAAGCAGTTCCCATTTCACAAGTTTTCTACATCAAGAAACAAATGGTAATCAACAAGTTTATCAGTTCACAGGCTAAGTTCTTAAGACCCCTGCCGACGCAAGCAGTCGACAGCGGTCTCGGGGACTACACCCAGTGGGTTCACTAAGAGTGACCCCACTGGCATGCACCTCACGCAGGTCCGCCCTGTTGAGATGCTGTTTTCCTACGCCTCAAAGGCTAATTCTACTCCACCTACGTGCAACTTACTCTCGGTGACTCTTAACGCAAGAGCGTTCCGACTGCAATAAGTACTCGCACTCGGAAATATTGTCTACGGACACAACCAAAATAAGACCAAATATATAAAGACAACTGTCGGTGCAAGCACTCGACAGAAGTCTCGGGGACTACACCAACTGGGTTCACTCAGAGTGAACCCATTGCAACAACAATACCACCCAGTGGGCTATAGAAGAAAAGTAAGTACTTACTAGGCTACTTACCCGGATGTCATCGTGCAGCTCCAAGCTCTGCCGATACAAGGCCGCAACGGAGTCATAAGCCCTCTTGGCCTCTCCGGCCATCAGCTCCACCTGGATCATGGCCCCCTTGGCCGCCCCCACCTGCTCCTCTGGGACACGCCGAACGCTGAATTCAGCATTCGACGAACCGCGAATCGTGGAAAGTTCATGGGGCATCCCAAGGTTCGCCCCAGTAAGTTCTTCACCCACCGGCGCCGGTTCAGTCGGTGGAGGCACTTCAGTCGGGGAAGGCATTTCGGTCGGGGGAGCGTTGGCGGCGGGGGCGGCAGCAGGCAGAGCGGCCTCAAGGACAGGCTCCAGGACAGGCTCTTGGGCAGGCTCCACGATGGGGTCAGTTCTCCCCTGGTCACCCTCGCCCAGACAGATCGCCCCTGACAAGCCAAATAACATAACGCCTCAGAAAAAGAAGAGGATGGCGCAGTCTACAGAAATAAAATACCCGACTCTCCCACAGCATACCTGGTTGAGACGAAATGACGTCATCCGCGTCCATGGGATCGTCCCCTTGGCGCGCCGGCGAGGTCGCAGAAGTGGCAACCCTGTCGAGTGAAGTCCATTCGACTTGTAAAACAGGAGTTCACTCGGTCAACAGAAAGAGCCGAAAGCTAGATTCACTTACGTAGAGGTGACAGGGACGACCACCCTCATCCGCGGCAGAGCCTTCTTAGGTTTGGGCCCACTCGGCTTGGGTGCCCTGGAGGACTGACCTGCAAGTTCAGTGGCTGCGTCCCTGGCCCTCTTGGTGCCTCTACCACTCGGTACCGCTGGAGCAGCAGGCGGAGCACTCGACGATGTAGGAGGGGCTGAAGGGACGGCAGGCTCATGCCGACGCTTACTCCGATGCTCTGGCGCGGAGGTGGCGAATCTGACTCTTCGTCCTCATCCTCTTCCTCGCTGTTTTCCTCCTCCGACTCCCCGCTGTCGGTGACATATTCGGCGCTCTCCACGCTCCCCTCCTGGCTGCCTTCTTCCTCCTCCTCCTCCGGATTCCCGTTCGAGACGGGGGAAGACCAATTGGTCCACTCCTGCATGAGGTTCAGTCGGACATATTAAGCATCACACGGAGATATAAATAAACGACTGAAATCAAGAAAGTTCAATGCACTCGGCTGATGCTGCTCACCTGATTCGGTGGAGGGTTGTCCGCGCTGTAAGGCGTCACTCGGCGGGCTCCTTTAGGGTTCTCACAAGGACCCGTGATTTGGAGCACCCAGGAGGTCACCTTCTCCTCGAGAATGCCTTCCACGTTGGTCCGAGTGGAATCCTCGGGCCCTGTGTAGTGCCACATAGCGTGGTGGCGGGCCTGCAGAGGCTGGATTCGCCGACCGATGAAGACTTCCAACAGGTCAATACCGGTGACCCCCCTCCTGACAACATCCACGAGTGCCTCAACCAAAGGCTGGATGTCGTTCCTCTCGGCTTTTGAGAGAGCGAGTTGCTTGGGTGGAGCAGGGCGGTCTAGACTAAATGGAGGCAGCCCAGTCGACGCGTTCGGACAGGCTATGTCCTGACAGTAGAACCACGTCGACTGCCAGTTCCTAACCGACTCGTTCAACTGGAGAGCAGGGTAGCTACTGCGACTCTTTTTCTGAAACCCTAAACCCCCGCAGAGCTGGAGGAGATGCGTCTTGTCATCCGACTGACTAAGACGTTTGATGGTTTGAGAGCGGGCGGAGAAGATATGTTTGAATAAACCCCAATGGGGGGGCAACCGATAAAGCATTCGCACAGAACAATGAAGGCAGAAAGGTGGGCAATGGCATTCGGAGGGAAGTGATGGAGTTGAGCACCAAAATGATTCATGATGCCTTTGAAGAAGGGATGCGGGGGGAGAGAAAAACCTCTGTGAACATGGCTGAGGAGCAAGACGCGCTCCCCCTCCCGTGGCGCCGGCTCGACCTCGTCGTCCGTCGGCAGCCTCCAAGACTTATGCACGAGCTGGCCGTGCTCTACCAGCTCCAGCAAGTCCCCCTCCGTCACCGTGGAGGGGAGAAAGTCTCCCTGGATCCACCCCGCCGGCAACGGCCGCTGCCGCCGCTACGCAGCCGCCGCCTTGTTCTTCTTCTTCCTTGCCTCCATCTTGCTGGTCTGACCTTTGGTCATGGCGGCGAAAGCGAGCTCTCGAGAAAGAGGGGAAGGGAAGGGCCTACAGGCGCAGGAGGTGGCGAGGAAGATGGAGCAAGCAAGAGCGAAGGATTCGACGGGTGTAACCGAAAGGTCTCGTCGCCCAGAGTTAAATAGAACACCGACTGGGTCGCTGGCGAGCGGCCCGAAATCTTATCCACCCAACCAACCGCGGCGGTATCGGTGGAGGGGTTAAAGGCGCGAGGACCGAGGAGTCAGGCGCTACTCGAGCGCACTGACGTCGCCCCCGGTGAGCGCGAGGAACCTGAAATTTGAGATCCCGGAAAATCCGCCGGTGTCAGTTGACCGGTCGCGTCAAAAGATGCCGTGGAAGCACTCGGTCTCCGATTATCTGTTTCGCAAGCACTTCCACTCGGAGCGTTGGTCGAGAGACATAAAATGGATAGAGGCAAGCAACGCCCAAGCCGAACCTAGTTCAGTCGGATCTGAACCTCAAGCACCGCTTCTACGTTTCAACCCCAATTCATTCGGGGACTAATGATGGGGTCATAGTCCTAGGGTAGGGTCATAGGCCTGCCGTACACGTCCTATCCAAGGACTACCCCACACAAAGGACAGGACCCTAAGTCTGCCCCGACTGAATCAAGGTATCCTCGTCATCCAGTCGGTAACAGGCCCTGAATCATCCAGTCGGTAACTAACATTCGGAGGACACCAGGCTCATCGACTGGATACACTCGGTACGTCGTAACCTCTCCAGAGGGAAACTGCCGTACGTTTCCGGGTGCATCTATTAGCATTTAGAGCATACGTTACCTGTAACGTCCGCATTCAATCGCCACTACTCCACCCCTGAGTCAGAACCGTTGTGGGGGGCAGCGCACTCTATATAAGCCGCCCTCCCCCACTGGTAAAGGGGTTAGAAAATCTTTGTAATCCATATCACACTCGGTAACAAGCTCCGAGAGCACTGAGACGTAGGGCTGTTACCTCCACCGCAGAGGGGCCTGAACTCATACAACCTCGCCGTAGCTAGGACTCTGCCCATCTCATTCGTACCCTACACATCTACTGTCAGGCTTATACCCACGACACTGGGTGAACAAATTACAGCTGGGCAATTGACAGAATTATAAACGCACCGCAATGGTAATCATGCTACAAGAAAGTTAGAGACTGAAAATAATGTACAGTACGCCAAAACAAGTAGACCGTTTATCCATGAGCATCTACTCTCTAATCATCCACCTTGAGATATCTATCCAGAACATCTAGCTGGTATTAACTTAAGAGCCCCACCCAAAGTGTAAACTCAAAGCAACAGACAGCTGCATTAACGAGCTTTATGTAAGGTAAACAATCCTTGCAACCGTGGTCACAAGCACCGTTGTTTTCTCCCTGGTGGCAACATCACATCCCCTAGTCTCATGTTTCTGTCGCTCAAGCTAGACATCAGGGGGCATGAACCCACAATAATGCATAACGCTCCTCTTGGAGTTACAATCTACTACTCGGCCAAAGCAACAAAAAGCAACGGAGAACATGCATGAATTACTCAAGAACATAATATAAAAGGAGAACCAAATATATAACTCATCACAATCTGAACATAAATCTCATAATCCATCGGATCCCAGCGAACGCAACATAGCAACAACAGGTCAATTATATAGATGCCTTGATCATGTAGGGTAGCTCACAAGGGCTAAACATTGAAGCACAAGATTGGAGAGAAGACATCACATATCTACTGGTCATGGACTCATGGTCCAAGGAGGAGTACTCACGACACATCCGAGAAGCGTCCATGGTGGTGGAGAAGCTCCCGGAGGTCAATCCTCCGTCCGGCAGGTTGCCGGGATGAAGTCTTCTGGCGCTCCCGATCTCGGGAGCGCTGCGGCGGCGGAACGATGGAGAAATTCGCGATTCTGGATCTTCTTATAGGGTTTTTGGTCGGAGAGGTAAATATAGACCGAAGGAGGGCACCCGAGGAGGTGGGACCCACCCAGGCGGCCTGGTGGCGCCGCCAAGAGGGAGGCCGTGCAGGGTGGCTGCCTGGGCAGGGCCTGGCTCCCCTCTGGCCCATCATGGCACTTCGTGAAGCTTTCGTCACGCTGATTTTTATATATTTTTCTCGGGATTTTTGGGGCTCTGTAAATTGGGGTAAAGTCCCTGCAATTAAAAGACATCAGCAGACAAAAACTGGCGCTGGATGCACTGAGTTAGTAGGTTAGTCCAAATATGTGTAAAAAGGTATAGAAGTGTAGCAAAACATATAACAATGTCACCCAAAAGAGCATGGAACAAACAGAAATTATAGATATGTTTGTGACGTATCAACATCCCCAAGCTTAATTCCTGCTCTTCCTCGAGTAGGTAAATGATAACACAAATAATTTCTGTGGTGACATGCTAACACACATATAAGAACTTGAAAGTAAAGCAAGTAAGATATGCAATTCAAGTCAAGACAATAACAAGCAAGATTCTATATGTAGTTTTGAAAATAGCAAAGTAAGAACATAAAGGTGCAAGAGCTCTCGCTGTCCGTGACTCGAACGTCTCCAAATGGTGTTTGCGTGCCAGAAGTGGGAGATGGGTTTAGATCATAAAAATATTATAGAGTTTAATTGAGAACTCAGTTTACTAAAAAATCACACTTGGTGTCCTTTAGAATCTTATTTTGACTCATCCGCAGACCACTAGTTAGGCACAAGTCAAAATGATCGTCTCCCTTTCGACTTTGATCACTAATGCAATGGATGAGCGCAAACAAGATATGTTGGCACTTAAGATGGCGAAGAGAATAATGATGGGGAAGGAAGACAAAAAGGTGTGAGAGGCTCACATCAATGAGGACAACCATAGGCGAGAGAAAGCCAAATGATAGATATGATGTGAGGAGTATGGATTGCCATGCAACGGATGCACATATGAGTTAAGGTAAGCTCTCCAATGGAACTAGTGGGGGTGCATCCAACTTGCTTGCTCATGAAGACCTAGAGCTCATTTGAGGAGGCTCATCATTGCAATATACAAGCCAAGTTCTATAGTGTATGGGTCCCCACATAGTTATGCATGAATGATAATTTCTATGGAGTACAAATATAAAAATGGAGTACGAGTGTGGATCTTTCAAAAGGAATAGTAGTGTTGCCCCTTCTCTCTTTTTATTTATTTTTATTTTATTTTTGTGGCCTCTTTGGCTCTTTCTATTTATCTCTCATTTGTCCTCTTTGGGATCTTTTCATGTGTCCTCTTTTGGGATCTTTTAATTTGTACTCTTTGGGATCTTTTCCTCACTTGAGGGCAACACTCTATGTTTTACAAGAATAAAAATAAGATCTTCACACTTTATAAGAAGTACTTATCATAAAGACAAATGAAAACTATCATGATGTATGCAAATGTATGCCTCTGCGAGTGTAGCAGGATATGTAATAAAACTAGCGCGTCATGTAGCAATAATAAGGGCAAGGCCAAACTAGCACGTGGCTCAATCAAGCAAAAGCATGTATGACACGAAGATCAATTCATGAGATGGTGGATTTTGCATGGCAATGTATCTCGGAAAGGCTATGGAAATGCCTTAATAGGTAGGTGTGGTGGCTGTTTTAAGGAAGGATATAATGAGGCTTATGATGATAGAGCGTATCATGCCAAGGGTTTGGATGCACCGGTGAAGTATGCACCAACTCTCAAGATGAGAAAGGGCAACACACAGTACCGAAGAGGCTAGCAAAATATGGATGGTGGAAGTGCCAACAATTGAATACTCGCATTAGTCCGAAGAACTCTAGCACTTATTATCGGTAACTCTCTATCTAGTCAGGAGATTCACAAAGAGACAAGTACCCCGAGGAGGAGCGTTTGGGGGTTTGGTTATCCTTGCGCATCCTGGAACCATGATAATGTGAGGGTACTCTATATATTCCGACTCCTCCAGAGGTTATCGATCCATCTAGTAGCTAGAGTTCTCAACTAATTTTTTAGTTTTTGAAAATACACACGGATTTCCTAATATACGACACCTATCGCTAATAGGCTCAAGATATTGACACCAATAGTCCAAATATTACTCAAATCAATACCACAAAACTATTGCAAGTTACTACTATACTTAAATAGCAACCTCAGTTACCTACTCATGCAAGACACACAACTCAGTGCAACAAGCCAACTCTATAAACAAGATAAGCATGATAACTCAAGAGAGTTCCAAAAGCAACCTAAGTAAAAGCTCTTAAAAAGCTAAAGCATGAGAACTAAGAGCTAAGCATGGCAACAACTATGAAAATATAAAGAACACACAAAAAGATAAGCATGAAAACCTATATTGTGTTCTAGGATGGAGTGAAGCGTGTTTCTATCCCAAAAAAAAGGCTAGGTTCCAACTTGTTATGAACAGCAAGCAAAATTAAAACAAACTAAAAATTAAAGAGCGGGACGCTCCAAGCATAGCACATAACATATGAAGTTATAAAAATATAGCATGGAGAATGACGAACTGATGATTGTTGATGGAGAAGGGGATGCACGGGGGCATCCCCAAGCTTAGACGCTTGAGTCTCCTTGAATATTTCTTGGGGGTGCATGGGGGCATCCACAATCTTGAGCACTTGACACTTCCGGATCTTCTTTCATCATCTTCCATCGCATACTTGAAAACTCCCTTCATACAAAACTCATCATAAGCTGATTACAGTGGTTAGTGCCCATAATAAAATAATTTATTCTCTATTGGAAATAAAGATTTTCATGAAGATCTACTATTTCTCAAGATTGCCAAAAGGTTTTTGCAAAGAAAAAGCAAGTTTAAGATTTGCAAAACAATGAAAACGCAAAACAGGGCAGAATATGGGAAAAACAGAACATCAGGTAGTAATTAATTTTTTCGGGGCACTTTTGCAACTCAAATCAAAACACTCAGAACAGATGCCAGAAAGATAATTATATAGAGCCTACAGTCAAAACAATTCAGATCAAAAAGATGATCGGGTGATTTTTGGCGAATGTTTCCGTCAAGCAAACATAATCTGTTTCTGGGCAGCATGTCACAACTTTTGGACTTTCTTTCAATCGGAGGCTAAAACTTGGCACAAAGCTTGAAAATAAAGATACAATGATGTTGCTACAGTAGTAACAAGCATCAAGACAACTTAAATTGAAAGTAAAAACAAATTGGGTTGCCTCCCACAAGCGCTTTCTTTTATGTCTTTGAGCTAGGCATGCTGCAAAAAGGAGGATCAAAATTCACCAAAGTCATTGGAATCATCAAAACCTTCAAACGGATCCTCAACAAGTTCATCCTTATTTTTCCTAGGGAACGGGCACGCACCTTTCGCTTTACCACGTAAGCGTATGTGTCCTTTACCTATATCAATGAAGCCTTTCATGGCTCGGAGGAAGTCCCTTCCTAGCACTATGTTTCCTTGGTTTGGCTTTGATACGTCCATTTTGCATCATGCTTTCATGTTGATATTTATCGCTTTTTGGGCTGTTATTACACTTCACGGTACAATACTTATGCCTTTTCTCTCTTATTTTGCAAGGTTTACATGAAGAGGGAGAATGCGGCAGCTGGAATTCTGGATTGAAAAAGGAGCAAGTTTGAGATACCTATTTTGCGCAACTCCAAAAGCCGTGAAAATCAACGTGGATTTTTTTTGGGATTTGTAAAAAATACTAGGCTGAAGAAGTACCAGAGAGGCGCCAGCAGGAGGCCACAAGCCTGCTAGGCGCGGCCTCCCCCCTGGCCGCGCCTAGTGGGCTTGTGGGCTCCCACTTGGCCCTCTGGCTTCCCCCTTTTGCTACAAGAAGGGTTTCGTTCCAGAAAAAATCAGGAGGAGGCTTTTCGGAGGATTCGCCGCTGCCACGAGGCGGAACTTGAGCAGAATCAATCTAGAGCTCCGGCAGGACGATCCTGCCGGGGAAACTTCCCTCCCGGAGGGGGAAATCGTCGCCATCGTCATCACCAACACTCCTCTCATCGGAGGGGACTCATCACCATAAACATCTTCATCAGCACCATCTCATCTCCAAACTCTAGTTCATATCTTGTAACCAATCTCCGTCTCGTGACTCCGATTGGTACTTGTAAGGTTGCTAGTAGTGTTAATTACTCTTTGTAGTTCATGCTAGTTGGATTACTTGGTGGAAGATTATATGTTCAGATCTTTGATGCTACTCATTACCTCTCTGGTCATGAATATGATTATGCTTTGTGAGTAGTTACTTTTGTTCCTGAGGACATGGGATAAGTCTTGCTACAAGTAGTCATGTGAATTTGGTATTCGTTCGATAATTTGATGTGTTGTATGTTGTTTTTCCTCTAGTGCTGTTATGTGAACGTCGACTACATAACACTTCACCATTATTTGGGCCTAGATGAAGGCATTGGGAAGTAGTAAGTAGATGATGGGTTGCTAGAGTGACAAAAGCTTAAACCCTAGTTTATGCGTTACTTCGTAAGGGGCTGATTTGGATCCACTAGTTTAATGCTATGGTTAGACTTTGTCTTAATTCTTCTTTTGTAGTTGCGGATGCTTGAGAGAGGGGTTAATCATAAGTGGGATGCTTGTCCAAGTAAGGGCAGTACCCAAGCATCGGTCCACCCACATATCAAACTATCAAAGTAGCGAACGCGAATCATATGAACATGATGAAAACTAGCTTGACAGAAATTCCCATGTGTCCTCGGGAGCGTTTTACCTCCTATAAGACTTTGTAGAGGCTTGTCCCTTGCTACGAAAGGGATTGGGACACTTTTCTGCACCGTTGTTAATTTTGTTACTTGCTACTTGCTACGAATCATCTCACCACACAACTACTTGTTACCGATAATTTCAGTGCTTGCAGATATTACCTTTGTGAAAACCACTTGTCAAATCCTTCTGCTCCTCGTTGGGTTCGACACTCTTACTTATCGAAAGGACTATGATAGATCCCCTATCCTTGTGGATCATCAAGACTCTTTTCTGGCGCCGTTGCCGGGGAGTGAAGCGCCTTTGGTAAGTGGAATTTGGTAAGGAAACATTTATATAGTGTGCTGAAATTTATTGTCACTTGTCACCATGGAAACTAATCCTTTGAGGGGCTTGTTCGGGGTATCTTCACCTCGAACGGAAGCACAAAGAGTTGCTCCTCAACATGCTGCACCTACTGAAAATATTTGCTATGAATTTCCTTCGGGTATGCTTGAGAAACTGCTGGCTAATCCTTTTGCACGAGATGGAACATCACATCCAGACTTGCTTCTAATCTATGTAGATGAAGTTTGTGGTTTATTTAAGCTTGCAGGTTTGCCCGAGGATGAGGTCAAGAAGAAGGTCTTTCCCTTATCTTTGAGGGATAAGGCGTTGACATGGTATAGGCTATGTCATGATACTGGATCATGGAACTACAATCGGTTGAAATCAGAATTTCATCAAAAGTTTTATCCTATGCATTTAGTACATCGTGATCGGAATTATATTTATAATTTTTGGCCTCACGACAGAGAAAGCATCGCTCAAGCTTGGGGAGGCTTAAATCAATGTTATATTCATGCCCCAACCACTTCTATGCTCGGCTTTCTCATGATGATCGCACCATACTTGACACTTCTTGTACCGGTTCTTTTATGAAGAGAGATATTGACTTCAAATGGAATTTATTGGAAAGAATTAAACGCAACTCTGAAGATTTGGAGCTTGATGAAGGTAAGGAGTCAAGTATGAATTTCAAGTTTGATTGCGTTAAATCCTTTGTTGAAACAAATACTTTTTGTGATTTTAGCGCTAAATATGGACTTGACTGTGAGATAGTAGCTTCATTGTGTGAATCATTTGCTGCTCATATTGATCTCCCCAAAGAGAAGTGGTTTAAATATCATCCTCTCTTAGAAGTCGATGTAGTTAAACCCAATCCAGTTGAAGAGAAAGTCATTGCCTATAATGATCCTATTGTTCCCAGTGCTTACATTGAGAAACCACCTTTCCCTGTTAGGATAAAGGATCATTCTAAAGCTTCAACTGTGATACGTAGGGGCAACATTAAAACACCTACACCCCCTGAGCAAATTAGAGTTGAACGTAGCATTGCTATTATCAAAGATCTCCTGTCCGACAATGTTGATGGCCATGATATTCACTTCTGTGAAGATGCTGCTAGAATTGCTAAACCACATGCTAGAGACAAACATAGGCATGTTGTTGGCACGTGATGTATACTACGCAACCTTCTCCTTGTAGACGTTGTTGGGCCTCCAAGTGTAGAGGTTTGTAGGACAGTAGCAATTTTCCCTCAAGTGGGTGACCTAAGGTTTATCAATCTGTGGGAGGTGTAGGATGAAGATGGTCTCTCTCAAGCAACCTTGCAACGAATAACAAAGAGTCTCTTGTGTCCCCAACACACCCAATACAATGGTAAGTTGTATAGGTGCACTAGTTCGGCGAAGAGATGGTGATACGAGTGCAGTATGGAGGGTAGATATAGGTTTTTGTAATCTGAAATTACAAAAACAGCAAGGTAACAAATGGTAAAAGTGAGCACGAACGGTATTGCAATGCGTGGAAACAAGGCCTAGGGTTCATACTTTCACTAGTGGAAGTTCTCTCAACAATGATAACATAATTGGATCATATAACTAGCCCTCAACATGCAACAAAGAGTCACTCCAAAGTCAGTAATAGCGGAGAACAAACGAAGAGATTATTGTCGGGTACGAAACCACCACAAAGTTATTCTTTCTGATCGATCTATTCAAGAGTCTGTAGTAACATAACACGAAGCTATTCTTTCCGTTTGATCCATCATAGAGTTTGTACTAGAATAACACCTTAAGATACATATCAACCAAGACCCTAATGTCACCTAGATACTCCCTTGGCACCTCAAGTATCCGTGGGCATGATTATACGATATGCATCACACAATCTCAGAATCATCTATTCAACCAACACATAGAACTTCAAAGAGTGCCCCAAAGTTTCTACCGGAGAGTCAAAACGTGTGCCAACCCCTATGCATAGGTTCCCAATGTCACGAACCCGCAAGTTGATCACCAAAACATACATCGAGTACTCACATGAATCAAACGTGTGCCAACCCATATACATAGGTTCCCAATGTCACAAACCCGCAAGTTGATCACTGCAGATAGACACGTGCAAGACATACATCAAGTGTTCTCAAAGACTCAATCCGATAAGATAACTTAAAAGGGGAAACTCAATTCATTACAAGAAGGAAGAGGGGCAAGAACATCATAAGATCCAACTATAGTAGCAAAGCCCACGGTACATCGAGATCATGACATCTCAAGAACACGAGAGAGAGAGATCAAACACATAGCTACTGGTACATACCCTCAGCCCCGAGGGTGAACTACTCCCTCCTCATCATGGAGATCGCCGGGATGATGAAGATGGCCACCGGAGATGGATTCCCCCTCCGGCAGGGTGCCAGAACGGGCTCCAGATTGGTTTTTGGTGGCTACAAAGGCTTGCGACGGCGGAACTCCCGATCTAGGTTACTTTTTGGGGGTTTCTATATTTATAGGAATTTATGGCGGTGGAATTACGTCGGTTGGGCCAACGAGGAGGTCACAAGCCTGGTACGTGCGGCCTGGGGGGGGGTGTGTCCGCGCCTCCTGGGCTTGTGGCTCCCTCGTCGCTCTTCTGGCCTTCTGCCAAAGCTTCGGGGGTCTCTTTTGGTCCCAAAAAAATCATCGTAAAGTTTTATTCCATTTGGACTCCGTCTAAAAAAGGTTCAAAACACGGAAAAAACAGAAACTGGCACTTGGCACTGAGTTAATAGGTTAGTCCCAAAAAAGATATAAAATAGCATATTCATGCATATAAAACATCCAAAGTTGAGAAGATAATAGCATGGGACGATAAAAATTTATAGATACGTTGGAGACGTATCAAGCATCCCCAAGCTTAACTCGTGAGCAACGGCACCAGGAATCGTTGGAGACGTATCAAGCATCCCCAAAATTATAGATACTTGGCACTGAGTTAATAGTAGGGAAGTGATAAAGACCGAATTTTTGATGTGGAATGTGCTACTGCAACAAAAGACCTTCCAACGGCGCCAGAAACGTGCTGACGGGAGACTGTTCTTGTCATGATACTCCTCAGCAACGACACCAGGAATCCTTCTGCTACGGCTACGCCTTAAGGGACTTCCTAGGAAAATATGCAAAGGATTTCCCCCGTGGCCTTGGAGCCTTGCGTTGGTGTTCCCTCGAAGCGGAAAGGGTGATGTGGCGCAGCGGTGGTAAGCATTTCCCTCAGTTTGAGAACCAAGGTATTGATCCAGTGAAGGAGTATCTCAAGTGCCTGCACAAACACAAAAAGCTTGCTCCCAACGCTATCAAGGGGTTGTCAATCCCTTATAGATTGTTCGCCAAGTAAGAACTGAAAGCAACAAGGTAACAAAGCAAAGTAAAAGCAAAAGTGGAAACGATAGGTGTGAATAGACCCCGGGGCCGTAGTGTTCACTAGTGGCTTCTCTCATGAAAGCAAGTAGACGGTGGGTGAACAAATTATTGTCGAGCAATTGATAGAACCGCGCAAAGTCGTGACATCATCTATGGCAATGATTATATCTATAGGCATCACGTCCAAAACAAGTAGACCGATACTTTCTGCGTCTACTACTATTACTCCACACATCGAGCGCTATCCAACATGCATCTAGTGTATTAAGTCCAAAAGAACAGAGTAACACCTTAAGCAAGATGACATGATGTAGATGGACAATCTCATATCTACGACAAAGCCCACCTTGTTAACCTTGATGGTAAATACACGATGTGTGCCTTGCTGCCCCTACTGTCACTGGGAAAGGTCACCACACGGTAAGAACCCAAAACCAAGCCATCTAGCTACTAACTACGGACCCGTAGGTCTGAAGTGAACTACTCACGAGTCATTGAAGGGGCGATGATGTTGATGTAGAAGCCCTCCAACTCCAAAGTCCCCTCCGGCAGGGCACCGGGATGGGTCTCCAGATGAGATCTCACGAAAACGGAAGCTTGCGACGGCGGAAAAGTGTTTTCCTGGATTCCCTGAATTTTTTCTGTATTTTAGGGAATATATAAGCGAAGGAGCTAGGTCAGGGGGGCGCGAGGGAGGCCACAAGCCTGCTAGCCGCCGCCCCCTGGTGGCGGCTACAGGGCTTGTGGGCTCCCTGTAGCTCTCCTGGCTTGGCCCACAAGCCCCCTTATCTTCTTCCGTTCGAGAAAAATTTATTTCGGGGATTTTATTCCATTTGGACTCCGTTCCAAAATCAGATCTCAAAAGAGCCAAAAACACAGAAAAAACAGGAACTGACACTTGGCACTGAATTAATAAGTTAGTCCCAAAAAAGATATAAAAGATACATAAAACATCCAAAGATGACAAGATAACAGCATGAAACCATCAAAATTTATAGATACGTTTGAGACGTATCAAGCATCCCCAAGCTTAACTCCTGCTCGTCCTCGAGTAGGGAAGTGATAAAGAATGAATTTTTGATGCTTTCATGCTACCTAGCATAGATGTCCATTGTAACTCCTCTTATGCGACGTGAATGTTCAGATCCATTAGATTCAAAACAATAGTTTTCTATTGACGTGGAAACAATAATAATTCAAGCAAACTAGCAAGGTAATCATGAACTTTCAAAATAACAAGGCCAAAAGAAAGTTATCCCTACAAAAGCATATAGTCTGGCTATGCTCTATCATCGTTGCACAACGAATTTAAATCATGCACAACCCCGGTATTGGCCAAGTAATTGTTTCACACCTTTACTTTCTCAAAACTTTTCAACTCTCACGCAATACATGAGCGTGAGCCATGGTTTTAGCACTATAAGTGGTGTGGAGTGTGGTGGAGGTTGCAAGAAAAACAAGGAGAAGATGGTCACATTAACTAGGCATATCAATGAGCTATGGGATGCTCATCAATAGATATCAATGTGAATGGGTAGGGATTGCCATACAAATGATGCACTAGAGCTAAGAGTATGTGAAAGCTCTTAAAGAAAACTAGTGGGTGTGCATCCAACTTGCTTGCTCACGAAGACCTAAGGCAATTTTGAGGAAGCCTATCATTGGAATATACAAGCCAAGTTATATAATGAAAATTTCCCACTAGCTATATGGTGGTGACAAAACGAGAGACTCTCAATCATGAAGATCATGGTGCTTAATATTCACAAGTGTGGAAAGGTGGTAGCATTGTCCCTTCTCTCTTTTTCTCTCATTTTTTTTGGATGGGATCTTTGGCCACTTTTTTTTGGTGGCATCTTTGGCCTCTTTTATTTCCTCACATGGGACAATGCTTCATCAATGATGATCATCACACTTTCAACTCAAAACTGAGAGCAACGATGACTCTATATGGAATGCCTCCGGTAGTGTACCGTGACATTGATCTAGCATGGCATAGACATTAATGGAAACATCATCCTAGCTATCTTACGATCATGCAATGGCAATGTAGAAGTGGTGGCACATGTCATGGTGGTAGTTGCATGGCAATATATCTCGGAATGACTTTGAAAAAGCCATAGTAGGTAGGTATGGTGGCTGTTTTGAGGGAGGCTAATGGTGGGTTTTGTGCACCGAGGAAAGTTGCATGACACTAAGAAGATAATGATGGTGGAAGGTGAAAGTGCATCTAAACCATGGACTCAACATTAGTCATGAAGAACTCATATACTTGTTGCAAAAGTTTTATTAGTAATCGAAACAAAGCATTCAACGCATACTCCTAGGGGAAGGGTTGGTAGGTATAAACCATCGCGCGATCCCGACCGCCACACAAAGGATGACAATCAAAAGACTAATCATGCTCAGACTTCATCACATAGCGGTTCACCATACGTGCATGCTACGAGAATCACTAACTTCAACACAAGTATTTCTAGACCCACAACACCTTACTAGCATAACTTCAATATTACCAAAACCACACCTCAAAACTAATTGAGATGAATCAAACTTCTCTAACTATTCAATGCACATGAAGGTGGAAGTTTTCGTATCCCTTTGGATAACTACCCCTTTTGAGACTACTTCCAAAGCATAGATCAACTACCAAGCCACGCACCGCTGTGCTCTAAAAGATATAAGTGAAGCACATAGAGCAAAAGTATCTAGCTCAAAAGATATAAGTGAAGCACATGTGAGCTGAATTGTCTACCAAAAGATATAAGTGAAGCTCGACAAAATCACGGTGAGTGCATGTCTCTCTCTCTAGGTGTGCAGCAAGGATGATTGTGACACAACAAAAATAAAAGACTCCTAGGATACAAGACGCTCCAAGCAAAAACACATAACATGTGGTGAATAAAAATATAGCCCCAAGTAAGGTTATCGATTGATTGAAGACGGGAGAGGGCATGCCTTCCCGGGGCATCCCCAAGCTTAGGCTTTTACGACATCCTTGAATCTCTTGGGGTGCCTTGGGCATCCCCAAGCTTGAGCTCTTGCTACTCTTTATCTTTTTGTCCATAAGAACTTCACCCAAAACTTGAAAACTTCACAACACGAAACTTAAACGGAAACTCGTGATAACATTAGTATAAGAAAGCAAACCACCACTTCCTTAGGTACTGTAGAAACTTAAATTCTACTTATTCTGATGTTGGGTTACTGTATTTTCAACCTTACATGGCTAATACCCCCCGATACTATCCATAGTTTCATCAAAATAAGCAACCAACACAACGAAAACAGAATCTGTTAACAGCAGACCAGTCTGTAGCAATCTGTATACTTCGTATACTTCTGTTACTTAAAACATTCTGAACCATTACTACAGTCTGAAGAATGTGCGTAGCAATCAGCAGAAAAAAGAATCAACTCAAAAGTTATTACAGAAAAAAATGAAAATTCTTTTCGTGAGCAGAAAGTTTCTGTCTTTTCCAGCATGACCAAACGATCATCCCCAAGACTAATCATAACGGTTTTGCTTGGCACAAACGCAAAAAGAAACATAAAAAACACAATCATAACAGAATTATGAAAGTGTCGAAAAGACAAAACGGAAAGAAAAATGATAGATTCGTTGGGTTGCCTCCCAACAAGTGCTATTGTTTAACGCCCTTAGCTAGGCATTGATTTCAATGATGCTCACATAAAAGGTAAGGATTGAAGCACGACGAGAGCATCATAAAGCATGTGGAAATCACATCTAAGTCTAACATACTTCCTATGCATAGGCATTTTTATAGGAAAACAGATTGTCAAGACAACCAATAGTTGCCATATGCAAGGAAGAAGAAAGAGACAATAACAATCTCCACATAACGAGAGTTAATTTAGTGATATGAAAGTTTCTACCACCATATTTTCCTCTCTCATAATAATTACATGTGGGATCATATTCGAATTCAACAATGTAACTATCACATAGGATATTCTTTTTATGATCCACATGCATGCAATGTTGACGCTCTTCAAAAATAGTGGGATTATCATCTAAAGTCATGACTTCTCCAAACCCACTTTCAATAATATTGCAAATATCATATTCATCATGAGGCTTAAACAAATTTTCAAGATCGTAAGAAAAATCATCGCCCCACTCATGATCATTGCAACAAGTAGTGTACATAGCAAAACTAGCATCCCCAAGCTTAGGGTTTTGCATATTCTTAGCATGATTGTCACTAATAGAATTTATAGTGAAACCATTGCAATCATGCTTTTCGTCCAAGGAGCCCTCGTGCATCTCTTCATGAATTTCTTCATCACGATTTTCGGATTCACGCATCTCAAGCAAAACTCCATAGAGAAAGTCAAGTGCACTCAACTCACTAGCAATTGGTTCCACATAAGTGGATCTCTTAAAGAGATTAGCAAGTGGGTGAGGATCCATATCACTGGATTTCAGCAAGCAAAGATGCAAGCATATTGAAGGCACATGACAACACAAGCAAACAGAAAGAAAGCGAGAGAAAAGGGCGAATGAAAAAGGCAAATGAAAAGGCGAACGAAGAAGGCAAAAGAAAACGGCAAATGTGAAGTGGGAGAGAGGAAAACGAGAGGCAACTGGCAAAAAAGGTAAATGCAAGAGATGAGTTTGTGAGACCTACTTGGATAGATCTCTCCTTCCCCGGCAACGGTGCCAGAAATACTTCTGCTACTGCAACAAAAGACCTTCAAACGGCGCCAGAAACGTGCTGACGGGAGACTGTCCTTGTCTTGAAACTCCTCAGCAACGGCACCAGGAATCCTTTTGCTACGGCTACGCCTTAAGGGACTTCCTAGGCGAATATGCAAAGTATTTCCCCCGTGGCCTTGGAGCCTTGCGTTGGTGTTCCCTCGAAGAGGAAAGGGTGATGTAGCACAGCGGTGGTAAGTATTTCCCTCAGTTTGAGAACGAAGGTATCAATCCAGTGAAGGAGTATCTCAAGTGCCTGCACAAACACAAAAAGCTTGCTCCCAACGCTATGAAGGGGTTGTCAATCCCTTATAAATTGTTCGCCAAGTGAGAACTGAAAGCAACAAGGTAACAAAGCAAAGTAAAAGCAAAAGTGGAAATGATAGGTGTGAATAGACCCGGGGGCCGTAGTGTTCACTAGTGGCTTCTCTCATGAAAGCAAGTAGACGGTGGGTGAACAAATTACTGTCGAGCAATTGATAGAACCGCGCAAAGTCGTGACATCATCTATGGCAATGATTATATCTATAGGCATCACGTCCAAAACAAGTAGACCGATACTTTCTGCGTCTACTACTATTACTCCACACATCGAGCGCTATCCAACATGCATCTAGTGTATTAAGTCCAAAAGAACAGAGTAACACCTTAAGCAAGATGACATGATGTAGATGGACAATCTCATATCTACGACAAAGCCCACCTTGTTAACCTTGATGGTAAATACACGATGTGTGCCTTGCTGCCCCTACTGTCACTGGGAAAGGTCACCACACGGTAAGAACCCAAAACCAAGCCATCTAGCTACTATTACTCCATAGGTCGACCACTATCCAACATGCATCTAGTGTATTAAGTCCAAAAGAACAGAGTAACGCCTTAAGCAAGTTGACATGATGTAGATGGACAATCTCATATCTACGACAAAGCCCACCTTGTTACCCTTGATGGGAACTACACGATGTGTGCCTTACTGCCCCTACTGTCACTTGGAAAGGTCATCACACGGTAAGAACCGAAAACCAAGCACTTCTCCCATTGCAAGAATCATAGATCTAGTTGGCCAAACAAAACCCAAGACTCGGAGAGACTTACAAGGATATCAAATCATGCATATGAGAAATCAGCAAAGACTCAAATATATATCATAGATAATCTGATCACAAATCCACAATTCATCGGATCTCGACAAACACAGCGCCAAAGAGGATTACATCGGATAGATCTCCATGAAGATCATGGAGAACTTTGTATTGAAGATCAAAGAGAGAGAAGAAGCCATCTAGCTACTAACTACGGACCCGTAGGTCTGAAGTGAACTACTCACGAGTCATTGGAGGGGCGATGATGTTGATGTAGAAGCCCTGCAACTCCAAAGTCCCCTCCGGCAGGGCACCGGGAAGGGTCTCTAGATGAGATCTCGCGGAAACGGAAGCTCGCGGCGGCGGAAAAGTGTTTTCGTGGATTCCCTGATTTTTTCTGTATTTTAGGGAATATATAGGCGAAGGAGCTAGGTCAGGGTGGCGCCAGAGAGGCCACAAGCCTGCTAGCCGCCACCCCCCTGGTGGCGGCTACACGGCTTGTGGGCTCCCTGTAGCTCTCCTAGCTTGGCCCACAAGCCCCCTGATCTTCTTCCGTTCGAGAAAAAATTATTTCGAGGATTTTATTCCGTTTGGACTCCGTTCCAAAATCAGATCTGAAAAGAGCCAAAAACACAGAAAAAACAGGAACTGACACTTGGCATTGAATTAATAAGTTAGTCCCAAAAAAGATATAAAAGATACATAAAGCATCCAAAGATGACAAGATAACAACATGAAACCATCAAAAATTATAGATACGTTATAGACGTATCAAGCATCCCCAAGCTTAACTCCTGCTCGTCCTCGAGTAGGGAAGTGATAAAGAATGAATTTTTGATGCTTTCATGCTACCTAGCATAGATGTCCTTTGTAATTCCTCTTATGTGACGTGAATGTTTGAATCCATTAGATTCAAAACAGTAGTTTGCTATTGACGTGGAAACAATAATAATTCAAGCAAACTAGCAAGGTAATCATGAACTTTCAAAATAACAAGGCCAAAAGAAAGTTATCCCTACAAAAGCATATAGTCTGGCTATGCTCTATCATCATTGCACAACGAATTTAAATCATGCACAACCCCGGTATTGACCAAGGAATTGTTTCACACCTTTACTTTCTCAAAACTTTTCAACTCTCACGCAATACATGAGCGTGAGCCATGGTTTTAGCACTATAAGTGGTGTGGAGTGTGGTGGAGGTTGCAAGAAAAACAAGGAGAAGATGGTCACATTAACTAGGCATATCAATGAGCTATGGAGATGCTCATCAATAGATATCAATGTGAATGAGTAAGGATTGCCAAAGAAAGTTATCCCTACAAAATCATATAGTCTGGCTATGCTCTATCATCCTCACACAACTAATGTAAATCATGCACAACCCCGGTATTGGCCAAGTAATTGTTTTCGCACCCTTACTTTCTCAAACTTTTTATAACTATCACGCAATACATGAGCGTGAGCCCTGGATATAGCACTATAGGTGGAATAGAGTGTGGTGGTGGTTGTGAGACAAAAAAGGAGGAGATGGTCACATTGACTCGGCGTATCAAAGGGTTATGGAGATGCCCATTAATAGATATCAATGTGAATGAGTAGGGATTGCCATACAAAGGATGCACTAGAACTATAAGTATGTGAAAGTTCAAAAGGAGAACTAGTGGGTGTGCATCCAACTTGCTTGCTCACGAAGACCTAGGGCAATTTGAGGAAGCCCATCATTGGAATATACAAGCCAAGTTATATAATGAAGATTCCCACTAGCATATGGTGGTGTAAAAACAAGAGACTCTCTATCACGAAGAACATGGTGCTTTTTGAAGCACAAGTGTGGAAAAAGATAATAGCATTGTCCCTTCTCTCTTTTTCTCTCATTTTTTTTGGTTTGGGCTCTTTGGGCTCTTTTTTTGGTGGGCATCTTTGGCCTCTTTTTTATTTATTCCTCACATGGGGCAATGCTCTAATAATGATGATCATCACACTTTTATTTACTCCCAGCTCAAAGCTCAGAACGATGATGACTCTATAGGAAATGCCTCCAGCAGTGTACCGGGATGTGCAACGATCTAGCTTGGCGTATGACATTGAAACATCTCGCTAGCTATCTTACGATCATGCAATGGCAATATGAGAGTGACGGCACAAGTCATGAGACGGAACGGTGGGAGTTGCATGGCAATATATCTCGGAATGGCTATGAAAATGTCATAGTAGGTAGGTATGGTGGCTGTTTTGAGGAAGGCATATGGTGGGTTTGTGCACCGGTGAGAATTGCGCGGCACTAGAGAGGCTAGCAATGGTGGAAGGTGAAAGTGCATCTATACCATGGACTCACATTAGTCATGAAGAACTCACATACTTATTGCAAAAGTTTTTATTAGTAATCGAAACAAAGTGCTAAACGCATACTCCTAGGGGAAGGGTTGGTAGGTGTTAACCATCGCGCGATCCCGACCGCAACACAAGGGATGACAATCAATTGATCAATTATGCTCCGACTTCCTAACATAGCGGTTCACCCTACGTGCATGTTACGGGAATCACTAACTTCAACACAAGTATTTCTTGATTCACAACACCCTACTAACATAACTCTAATATTACCATATCCATATCTCAAAACCAATTCAGAGGAATCAAACTACTCTTACTAATCAATGTACATGAATATGAAGGTTTTTATCCTCTTTGGATGCCTATCATATTAGGACTAGATTCATAACCTAAGCAAGGTACCATGCTTTTTAAGACTCCAAAAATTATCTAAGTGAAGCACGAGAGTTCAACTAGTTCTATAAAATAGAACCATTGCAATGCTCTTCAAAGATATAAGTGAAGCACTAGAGCAAAAGACAAACTACTCCAAAAGATATAAGTGAAGCTCAATGAGTAGTTCAACAACTATTTGGCTACGTGGAGACTATCCCATCTAAGAATTTCATATCCTAAGTAACTTATTCTAACAAAATAAAATGACGCTCCAAGCAAAACACATATCATGTGGTGAATAAAAATATAACCCCAAGTGAAGTTACCGATGGATTGAAGACGAAAGAGGGGATGCCTTCCCAGGGCATCCCCAAGTTTAGAATTTTTGGTATCCTTTAATATGGCTTGGGATGCCTTGAGCATACCCAAGCTTAGGATCTTTCCACTCCTTGTTCCATAGTCAATCGAAACTCTACCCAAAACTTGAAAACTTCACAACACAAAACTTAACGGAACTTCGTGAGATGGGTTAGTATGATAACGAGCAAATCAATCGCTTGGGTACTGTCAAAACAAGACTCATAATTATTTCACACAATGCCTACTCTATCTTACTATTTCCACAATTTATATTAATCAAAATAATCTATGGAAACACCAAAACAAGCAAACTATGCATTGAAAACAGAATCTGTCAAAAACAGAACAGTCTGTAATGATCTCAATGATCACCATACTTATGCACCTCCACAAATTCTGAAAAATTATGACAATTAGGTAAATTTGCGTATAAATCAGCAGCAAAAATAATCAACTCAAAATCTCTATCTGGATAGAAACAAAAATTAAGTTCGTGAGCAGAAAGTTTTGTCTTTTTCAGCATGATTAAACAGCTATCACCCAAACTAATTATAAAGGTTTTACTTGGCACAAACACAAAATAAAACACAAAAAACAAAATCATAGCATAATTATGATGGTGTGGACAAAACAAAACAGAAAGCAAAAAGCAAAAATAAATTCATTTGGTTGCCTCCCAACAAGTGCTATTGTTTAACGTCCTTAGCTAGGCATGATGATTTCAATGATGCTCACATAAAAGATATGGATTGAAGTACAACGAGAGCATCATGGAGCATATGGCTAGCACATTTAAGTCTAACCCACTTCCTATGCATAGGGATTTTGTGAACAAACAACTTGTTAGAGCAAGAACCAACTAGCATAGGAAGGAAAAACAAGCATAGCTTCAAAAATTTCAACACATGGAGAGGAAGCTTGATACTATTGCAATAAGTAGAAGCATATGATCCTCTCTCATAGTAATTTTCAGTAGCATCATGAATGAATTCAACAATACAACCAGAACCTAAGGCTTTCTTTTCATGATCTACAAGCATAGAATTTTACTACTCTCCACATAAGGAAATCTATTTTCAAGAATAGTAGTGGGAGTATCGTAAAAGACTTGAGCACTACAAATTGTGTCCACAATGAAAAAGCAAGGTTTAGCAAAGGGGTTCTCGAGAATATGACAAGTTTTATGATCCCTCTTCTTTATAGCATAAGTATCCTCACAATAATCATCATAGATAAGGGGCATGCTTTCATCAAAATGATTTTGATCATTCAAAGTGGAAGAACTAAAAAGATAATTTCATAAAATATAGCATCCCCAAGCTTATGGCTTTGCATATCATTAGCATCATGGGTATTCAAAGAATTCATGCTAACATTGCAATCATGCTCATCATTCACATATTCTATGCCAAGCATTCTATGTAATTCTTCTTTCAGCACTTGAGCACAATTTTCCTTCCCATCATGCTAACGAAAGACATTGAAAAGATGGAGCATATGAGGCATCCTCAATTCCATTGTTTTGTAGTTTTCTAGAGAAAGAACAAGAAAAAAAAGATTCGATTACAGGATCTAAATATATACCTTCAAGCGCTAACCTCCCCGGCAACGACGCCAGAAAAGAGCTTCCTTGACGGGAGGTGAGTGCCGCTTACCTAGCCTCCCCGGCAACGGCGCCAGAAAAGAGCTTGATGTCTACTACGCAACCTTCTCCTTGTAGATGTTGTTGGGCCTCCAAGTGCAGAGGTTTGTAGGACAATAGAAATTTTCCCTCAAGTGGGTGACCTAAGGTTTATTAATCCGTGGGAGGCGTAGGATGAAGATGGTCTCTCTCAAGCAACCCTGCAACCAAATAACAAAGAGTCTCTTGTGTCCCCAACACACCCAATACAATGGTAAGTTGTATAGGTGCACTAGTTCGGCGAAGAGATGGTGATACGAGTGCAGTATGGAGGGTAGATATAGGTTTTTGTAATCTGAAATTACAAAAACAACAAGGTAGCAAATGGTAAAAGTGAGCACGAACGGTATTACAATGCGTGGAAACAAGGCCTAGGGTTCATACTTTCACTAGTGGAAGTTCTCTCAACAATGATAACATAATTGGATCATATAACTAGCCCTCAACATGCAACAAAGAGTCACTCCAAAGTCACTAATAGCGGAGAACAAACGAAGAGATTATTGTCGGGTACGAAACCACCACAACGTTATTCTTTGTGATCGATCTATTCAAGAGTCCGTAGTAAAATAACACGAATCTATTCTTTCCGTTCGATCCATCATAGAGTTCGTACTAGAATAATACCTTAAGATACATATCAACCAAGACCCTAATGTCACCTAGATACTCCATTGTCACCTGAAGTATCCGTGGGCATGATTATACGATATGCATCACACAATCTCAGAATCATCTATTCAACCAACACATAGAACTTCAAAGAGTGCCCCGAAGTTTCTACCGGAGAGCCAAAATGTGTGCCAACCCCTATGCATAGGTTCCCAATGTCACGAACCCGCAAGTTGATCACCAAAACATACATCGAGTACTCACATGAATCAAACGTGTGCCAACCCATATGCATAGGTTCCCAATATCACAAACCCGCAAGTTGATCACCGCAGATAGACACATGAAAGACATACATCAAGTGTTCTCAAAGACTCAATATGATAAGATAACTTCAAAGGGGAAACTCAATTCATTACAAGAAGGGAGAGGGGGAAGAACATCATAAGATCCAACTATAGTAGCAAAGCCCACGGTACATCGAGATCAAGACATCTCAAGAACACGAGAGATAGAGATCAAACACATAGCTACTGGTACATACCCTCAGCCCCGAGGGTGAACTACTCCCTCCTCATCATGGAGATCGCCGGGATGATGAAGATGGCCACCGGAGATGTATTCCCCCTCTGGCAGGGTGCCGGAACGGGCTCCATATTGGTTTTTGGTGGCTACAGAGGATTGCAACGGCGGAACTCCCGATCTAGCTTTCCTTTTGGGGGTTTCTGTATTTATAGGAATTTATGGCTGTGGAATTACGTCGGTTGGGCCCACGAGGAGGTCACAAGCGTGGTAGGTGCGGCTTGGGGGGGGGGTGGCCGCGCCTCCTGGGCTTGTGACTCCCTCGTGGCTCTTCTGGCCTTCTTCCAAAGCTTTGGGGGTCTCTTTTGGTCCAAAAAAAATCATCGTAAAGTTTTATTCCATTTGGACTCCGTCTGAAAAAGGGTCAAAAATACGGAAAAAACAGAAACTGGCACTTGGCACTGAGTTAATAGGTTAGTCCCAAAAAAGATATAAAATAGGATATTCATGCATATAAAACATCCAAACTTGACAAGATAATAGCATGGAACAATAAAAAATTATAGATACGTTGGAGACGTATCAGCACGCCTGTTGTTTCTGTTAAGATAGGAGATCATTGTTATCATGGTTTATGTGACGTGGGTGCTAGTTTTAGTGCAATACCTCAATCCTTACATGATGAAATCAAAGATGAGATTGCACCTATTGAGATAGAGCCTATTGATGTCACTATTCAGCTTGCCAATAGAGATACTATGTGCCGTGTGGGGATTGTTAGGGATGTTGAAGTCTTGTGTGGTAAAACGAAGTATCCTGTTGATTTCCTCGTTCTTGCTACCATGCAAGATAGCTTTTGTCCCATCATATTTGGCAGACCTTTTCTTAATACCGTCAATGCTCATATTGGCTGTGAGAAGCAAACTGTCACTGTTGGCTTTGAAGGTGTGTCACATGAGTTCAATTTCTCCAAGTTTGGTAGACAACCTCATGAAAAAGAGTAGCCTAGTAAGGTTGAAACTATTGCCTTAGCTTCTATTGCCATGCCTCCTACTGATCCCTTAGAGAAATACTTGCTTGAGCATGAAAATGATATGCATATGGATGAAAGGGATGAGATAGATAGAGTTGTCTTAGAACAATATCCTATCCTTAAGAATAACTTGCCTGTTGAACTGCTTGGGGATCCACCCCCACCAAAGGGTGATCCTGTGTTCGAGCTTAAACAGTTGCCAGATACTCTTAAATATGCTTATCTTGATGAAAAAGAGATATATCCTGTCATAATTAGTGCTAGCCTCTCAGAGCATGAAGAAAAGAAGTTACTAAAAATCTGAGGAAGCACCGTGCTGCTATTGGATATACTCTTGATGATCTTAAGGGTATTAGTCCCACTCTATGCCAGCACAAGATTAAAACTGATCCTCATTCCAAACCAGCTGCTGATCATCAAAGGAGATTAAACCCTAAGATGAAAGAGGTATTAAGAAAAGAAATACTAAAGCTCCTGGAAGGAGGTATTATCTATCCCGTTGCTCATGGTGATTGGGTGAGTCCGGTGCATTGCGTCCCTAAGAAGGGAGGTATTACCGTTGTCCCTAATGATAAGGATGAATTGATCCCACAGAGGATTATTACTGGCTATAGGATGGTGATCGATTTTAGGAAATTGAATAAATCCACTAAGAAAGATCATTACCCTTTGCCTTTTATCGACCAAATGCTAGAAAGACCGTCTAAGCACACACACTTCTGCTTTATAGACGGTTATTGTGGTTTCTCCCAAATACCAGTTGCACAATCTGATCAGTAGAAAACCACTTTCACCCGACCTTTCGGTACCTTTGCTTACAAACGTATGCCTTTTGGCTTATGTAATGCACCTGCCACCTTTCAAAGATGTATGATGGCTATATTCTCTGATTTTTGTGAAAAGATTGTTGAGGTTTTCATGGATGACTTCTCCGTTTACGGGTCTTCTTTTGATGATTGCCTCAGCAACCTTGATCGAGTCTTGTAGAGATGTAAAGACACCAACCTTGTCTTGAATTGGGAGAAGTGCCACTTTATGGTTAATGAAGGCATCATCTTAGGACATAAAATTTCTGAAAGAGGTATTGAAGTCGACAAGGCTAAGGTTGATGCAATCGAGAAAATGCCATGCCCCATAGATATCAAAGGTATAAGAAGTTTCCTTGGTCATGCTGGTTTCTATAGGAGGTTCATTAAAGACTTCTCTAAGATTTCTAGGCCTCTTACCAATCTCTTTCAAAAGGGTATTCCTTTTGTCTTTGACGATGATTGTGAGGAAGCCTTCGAGATACTTAAGAAGGCTTTGATAACTGCACCTATTGTTCAACCACCTGATTGGAACTTACCTTTTGAAATCATGTGTGATGCTAGTGATTATGCTGTTGGTGCTGTCCTAGGGCATAGAGTTGACAAGAAGTTGAATGTTATTCACTATGCTAGTAAAACTCTAGATAGTGCCCAAAGAAACTATGCTACTAGTGAAAATGATCTTTTAGCAGTCGTGTTTGCATGTGAAAAGTTCAGATCTTACATAGTTGATTCCAAAGTCACTATTCACACTGATCATGCTGCTATTAAGTACCTCATGGAGAAGAAAGGCCCTAAACCTAGACTCATCAGATGGGTTCTCTTGCTACAAGAATTTGATTTACATGTTGTCGACAGGAAGGTTGCTCATAACCCAGTAGCAGATAACTTGTCTAGGTTGGAGAATGTTCTTGATGACCCATGATATCTAATACGCAACCTTCTCCTTGTAGACGTTGTTGGGCCTCCAAGTGCAGAGGTTTGTAGGACAGTAGCAATTTTCCCTCAAGTGGGTGACCTAAGGTTTATAAATCCATGGGAGGCGCAGGATGAATATGGTCTCTCTCAAGCAACCCTGCAACCAAATAACAAAGAGTCTCTTGTGTCCCCAACACACCCAATACAATGGTAAGTTGTATAGGTGCACTAGTTCGGCGAAGAGATAGTGATACAAGTGCAATATGGATGGTAGATGAAATAACAAAGAGTCTCTTGTGTCCCCAACACACCCAATACAATGGTAAGTTGTATAGGTGCACTAGTTCGGCGAAGAGATAGTGATACAAGTGCAATATGGATGGTAGATATAGATTTTTGTAATCTGAAATTACAAAAACAGCAAGGTAACTAGTAACAAAAGTGAGCACGAACGGTATTGCAATGCGTGGAAACAAGGCCTAGGGTTCATAATTTCACTAGTGAAGTTCTCTCAACAATGATAACATAATTGGATCATATAACTAGCCCTCAACATGCAACAAAGAGTCACTCTATAGCCACTAATAGCGGAGAACAAACGAAGAGATTATTGTCGGGTACGAAACCACCATAAAGTTATTCTTTCTGATCAATCTATTCAAGAGTTCGTACTAGAATAACACCTTAAGATACATATCAACCAAGACCCTAATGTCACCTAGATACTCTGTAGCGACCCGACTCAAGACGAGTCAAGCCTCTGTGTTTCTGTGCCATCCCTGGATCAGTATGCTGGCACACACAGTACATCAATGTATATATCAAAGTGCAATCACATGTAAATAGCGTAAAACTGATATATACCTTAAATATTTCAGCGGAAGCAGTCAAGGGAGTGGAGTCCCAATAAACACCAACGGCAAGTTGAGTGTAGACCGTTGTAACATCTGACATGACTCAGGTCTATGTCTGCAGAGATTTGGTTCTTCCGAGGGTACTTTTTCTTCTTTCCAGACTCCTTCATTTTGGCCAGTTCTTCTAGTTCAAGTGGATCAAACTCCACTTCTTCCGTCGGGAAGTTTCCCAGATACTCTTGTCTTCTCTTCGTGCAGTCCTGTGAATAATGTCCTTCTTCTCCACATGAGTAGCATGCATTGGAGAAAAATCTGGTCAAACCTTGTCCATCAGGGTCTTCAATATTTTCGTTTATCACCGGTTCTTCTAGAATCTTCTTCTTGAGGGTTTCCTTCACTTCATCTTTCTGCTGCTTGACAACTTGTTGTACCTTGGGGTAAATGTGACATTGAGCTGGGTAGTGGGTGGTCCCTTCACAAAGAAAACAAGTCACCTCACTACTTGGGCGCTCCTCAGCTGGGTGATTTTCTTCACAATGAGTGCATCCATCCGTGTGTTCATCCTGGGTGTGTCCTCTTTCTCTACACATCTTGCATGCACAAGTCTTCTTCTTCGGGTTATCATAGCACTTCTGAATAAGACGGGATCTTAACAGAGTCTTCTTGAATTCTTCCCAACTTTCTGCTCCACTAAATCCTTGTATGGCATGGTGCATTTTCCACCAGATAGCAGCACTTTGTGTAAAGTACTGAAGAGCGTGTTCCACTTCATACTCCTTGAGATCAAGTTGCTCCCGAAGTGGTTCTCCATGTTCTGAATCCATATCTCAGCTTCCAGCTGGGTCATTGGTCCAGAGACTACAAGTCCAGCTTCATACTCCATCTGGTAGGGTTGAGGTTTTGGGGATGAGACGGGTAAGAGAGGGAGGAAGATACACACAATACAAACAATATTTTTGAGAATAGGTTTTTAGTTGTGGCCGTCGGAAAACACACACCAATGACGGCTCACAAATCATCGTAACTAACGTGGGTATATAACAGGGGTTTGGACTTCTAATGGTCATATAATTATTCGGACACTTTAGGGTCTTCGAGTTCTTCGGGTCTTGAGAGTATTCAATTTGTGTAGCTTCAATTGCATGATGAAATCCTCTTTACTTTGAAGTAGAACTCCGTTGATTCTTCATGAGGTCAAAGGGGTAAGGGGATTGTATAACTAGTGGAGGTGAGAGAGAATATTTGATGAAATCCGAAGAGATGAGAAGTAAAAGGTGTTGTTGAAAATAAAAATTTTGAGAGATCCTTTCCTAAGAAATTTCCAGTTTCTAGGGTCACGTCCTACAGTCAACATGTGCTCTGATACCATTTCTGTAGCAATCCGACTCAAGACGAGTCAAGCCTCTATGTTTCTGTGCCATCCCTGGATCAGTATGCTGGCACACACAGTACATCAATGTATATATCAAAGTGCAATCACATGTAAATAGCGTAAAACTGATATATACCTTAAATATTTTAGCGGAAGCAGTCAAGGTAGTGGAGTCCTAATAAACACCAACGGCAAGTTGAGTGTAGACCGTAACCCTGAATCGTACTCTTACTCGTCGAAGAAAAATATGTGCAACATAAGACGTTGCAGCCGTGTAGGTCAGCATATTGAATATGCCGGCAAGTCACATAAGAGAGGGGTGAAAAGTAATCATCTATACTATATGCATATATGGCAGGTGGGGCTATAAGTTTTTAGCGAAAAAGGAAGTTTTCTCCTACATCAAGAGAGGGTTAAAAGCAAACTGTTACTACATTGTTGGTTGTTAACGAGATGGTTCCGCCAACCAGTTCTCGTACCCAAGTTGTCAATAATTACCCTCATCAAATATATATAATGGTGATGAGAAATCCAGATAACTTCAGTTCCTTTGGCTCAAGTTGTCCATGACCGTGGACACGGCTAATCGATTAGGTTTGAGTACTCTGCAGAGTTTTGCACACGTTCCCCACAAGATTTTGATCGCCTCCGTGTATGTCCTCGCACTTCAGGGTGTTTGAAGACCGGATGATCAAAACATGGTCTTTCAACGGGTCCCTCTGAATCCCTGTCGATGCCCATCCAATCCTACCGTTCTTCTACATCTGCTAGCACCGCCTGTCCAGAGTCGCCGTGTTGTCCAACCAAGCCAGAGCCCATAATGACTTGTGGCTGTGCAGGTAAGCCTTGGGTCTTGAATATATCCGTCCGTCTCTTTGAGCCTGGGTGAAGCTTTCCGCAGGATGTCATGGCCGTCCCCAGCATCCCGGGTCATCCACTGGGTTCTCCAAGGAGCCGATCAACCGTCCTTCACCCAGAGTTGCATTGCGTCCGAGGTCTTGAAAATCTTGTCTTAACCGGTCTTGATTATTTAATCAACCTTGCATCACTCCTGTTATGCACTCAACCGAAATCCCGTCTACTCAAGCATAGCGATATGAAATTTGTCGTCCCGGGGCCAAGTATCGGGGTTGTTGTGTGCCTACCACATGATACTACAATCTATACTAAAATTTCCAAGTACCTACTCAGCATGCAATTGGGCATAGGATGTTACAACTACCATGCATAAAAACATAGGTGATAGTATGATCAAAGTGACTTGCCTGGTAATGTTGACGAAGAAGAATTTCTCGAGAAACAACTTGATAGACTACTCGTCACTCTTCGATGAAATCTATATAACAAACATATCATTCACATAAGCACTCATACTAGCAATCTAAACAGAAGAGAGAGCGAATAGGAATCCAAAAGAAACTTCAAATAAGACTGAGAATCCTCTACTACATCAAACACTAAATGATTTTTGTCCAACAGAAAATAATAACGAGGAACTAAAATATAAATCTAACTAAGATAAAATAAAGTATTTTTCACAAAACTTTTTGAAAGTATTCCCAAACGGGATTTGAAACAGTGCGGAAACCAATTGCAAGTTACTAAGGAACTAGAATTGATTTCATGAAAACAAAAAATAAAATAAAACTTGTTGCAAAACTACTGTTTAACTAACATAAACAAAACAATAATGTTTCTGAAATAATAAAGAAAATATTTTAAAACAAAGATAGAAAAAGAATTAGCCGAAATCCTAAAAGAGGTGAAACAGAAATTGTTTCACAAGAAACCATAAGCTAAAATACTCAAACAAATCTTAAATTTATATCACTGATAAATAAGATCACTAGTGGTCAGTACCAAAAGGAATCAAATTAAAAGCTATTTTTAAACTCCTGGAATAGGCAAAACAAGGTTTAAACTAAATCTGATCTAACTTATATTTGAAAATTTCAAACATAGACAAATTATATGTTTTTAACAACTACAGGAAATTTGTGAGCTACTGGAAAAATAATCACTATCATTGGACTTCGGGATCAAAAGTTATGATCAAAAGAAAATTGAAACTTACTCTGTTTTGGAATTAAATCAGAAAAAGGGAAAAACTGATTTGTGGACAGGGGCCCACGTGGCATTTTCTAATTGGCTAAGGGGGTGAGTGCTGCGGGGATAACTAACAAACGGCCGCTATTTAACTAATACGCTTCGGCTAAACTTAAGTGAAAGAAAAACCGATCGGTTTTATCTAAAAGACCGAAGGGGTAAGTACCTATGTAATCTACACCCTAGATTATGGATCTAAGGGCTACTACATAAAAACAAAAAAGAAACATGAGGGGGATGGAGCCTTACCGTGGCTGGAGTTGCTCCCGTGGCTGGCAATGGTGGCCGAGGTAGGGGTGGGGCTCCGGTGGGGTGGGTCGCCGGTGGGGGAGGGGATCCGGCGGAGGGGGGGGGGGCTCCAGGGAGGGGAGGGAGGCAAGGTGGAGGGGGCCGACGGGAAAGCTGCTGGCTTCCTGGTCTCTGGTTCCAGGGGGAGGGAGGCGAGGTGTGCAGGGGGACGGGGTGGGGTGGGGCGGCAGTGGAGGGGGGGCCGAAGGGGTGGCGGGGTGCAGGGGTGCCAGGGGGGCTCGGCAGGGAGGGGAGGGTGCAGGGGGTGACGAGGTGGAGGAGCTCCTGTGATGTTCTCTGGTGCCGACCCCGGCGAGGGGTGCGCGAGCTAGAGGCGAGGAGAGGGGATGGTTTCAACGGGAATGGAACGAGGAGGTGCAGGGGGTTCTTATAGAGGCGACGGGAGGCGCTGGGAAGGGAAGAGCTTCGCGAATCCCGGAGGTGGAGATCCTCTGTCCATGGATGGCAAGTTCCTGTGACGTGAGGGAGAGAGGAGGAAGAAGATGATCTTCTTGGGCCAGTGAAAGGAAAGTCTTAATGGGCCACCTGGAGTTTCCTAATAAAAATGATTCCTTTCCTATTTTTAAAACTAGGAAACTAAAACGATAAAAAGGAAATCAAATCAATTCGGAATAAAGAGTTTTTATATACTAAAATTATTAGAAAAATAAAATATAGATGATGGGCATTTTCCACGGCAAAAATAAAAACTTCAGAAAAAATTATTTTCAAAAAATTGCCTAAAAGATTTATTTTCTTTTGCAAATAATTTTTTCAAGTGACCCTCTAAATTTTAGGGTTCAAATAACTTTCAAAATGCCAGTGGGTTTGAGGGTCATGTTCCTCCTCTCTAGAATGTATTTCCCGGCATTTCTTGCACGAAGAAAACAAATGGACATGCAAAATAATTCAAATGCAAATATCTCCGTTCAAATTCTTTATAGTTGAAGAAGTCATGTCATCTTCTCTCTTTGCTTTGAAAAGATTGACTTTGAATTTACCGGAGATGGGGAAAGTCATTTTATTCCCTCTCATTCAAAAGTTTCGAAAAGTTTCAAACTTCACACAAGTTTCAATCACTCAGGCAACCAACAAACAAGCAATCTAATAATTATATTAACATTCCAAAATTTATAATTTTGGGATGTTACAAACTACCACACTTAAAATGAATCTTGTCCTCGAGATTCGAAGAGGCTAGAAAGAAAAGGTTATGGTTTGGGGGGGTCTTCTAACAAATATAGTCTCCTGCAAAGTGGGATGCTACCACACTTAAAATGAGAGTTACTGGTCGCTCAAATTTTTAACAATCCTCTGGGGTCTTGGCATCTCGCTCGTCACATTCTTCATGGTAACCTCTTTGGTGAAGTTCTTCAATTATATTCATAATGTTTCCATCAAAATCGAGGGTTCTTCTGTTGATATAAGATTCTTCCGTCACTGGGTCTTCTTAACTGACAAGTCTCGTGACCATTCTAAATAACCTATCGATGATTCTCATGGTGGTCTACCATTTGTGGTTATCCTGTAGAGAGAAGGGTCTTGGCTTCATCCTCACCGTAAAATGTCCGACGCGTGACAAGGATTGCCATGTACATGGGGCATTCATCATACCATTCTAAGGCTTAAACAAAATCATCAAGGAACGTCGTCTCTCTCTATGGGTAAGTCTCTCAGATTTACCATTCCGAATAGCAAGAGAATGATAATAGTAAGTCGTCATGGTGGCCAAGCCATGTCGCACTGAAATCATTACCTTGTATAAGGCTTAGTGAATCTCGTATTCTAACACTTGGACATCCTCACAAGCGTTGCAGAATTTATTTTGTCCACGAACGAAGTTCGGATAATCCATTGGTTCTGCAAGCTGAACGAAACATCTATCGTATCTTCACAACTCTCAGGTTTTCGTATGCTCCTAAGAAAACGTTTGCTGATCCATCATAACTTCTTCCATAAATCATATGCATTTCATAATCAATCCTTTATTACATCCTTGCTTTCTCCTCAAAAACTCCAATTCAAAAGCACTCTATTATAGATGCTGCCATCCACATGGTTCGGTATGGTCGAGCATTTCTGCCAACTTTATTCATCTGCCTCTCTTGGAGGTACTTTAGTTCCACTCGAACTTTCCGAGGTGCTCCTTGAAATCATCCATCTTTTGCTTCATCATGGTGGTCATGAGCTTCATCTCCATCATCTCCGCACGTACCTCACTCTGGTAATCCTGGGTATGACGGAGTCTTGCTTCAAGTATTTCTCCAATCTGACGTATGGCTTCCATGGCAGCTTCACGAACAGCATCAAAGAAGGTTGCTCGTGGTACACGTGAAATGAAAAAGTATTGCCCCATAGTCTTTGGACAAACTCCTTTCACATGGTGGAGGTTAACTTCCACGTACCAAAGTTCCACTCCATTTTCCAGAAATGGGTAGCCTTTGTAGACTGCATCCCCTTCAAGGTGAATGTGCTTCATCATGTCCTTCAGGATTTTCGGGTAATCATGATCACTGGTCAGGGTCATGATTGTTTCTAGGACTTTGAGGAATGACTCGTAGAGAGTTGCCATCTGCAGGTGTCAGTAAATAGGTACTGAGAGGAATGTATGTGTCTCCTTGGTAATCATGGCACATTCCTTCTCAGTGGATCCTGTGGGTTTACCGATTACTACCACACTTAAAATCAATTATACTCATGCCTGCATAGACCATATTTTCTCATATCCTCATAGTGTTCGGAGATCTTTGCTCGTAGAGAAACACGCATATATTTTCAACATAGACAATCATGAGACAATAAATTCCATTTATTCATGATGTTATTACAATCTCAGGGACTTCTGTTACAAAAATTTCACTCCATGATCTCATGAAAAACAAGAGTGCTTCGGATTACACTTATTGCCATGGTCAAAACTTAACTAGTCCATTCTAGCTTTCTTCCTTTGTGGACAATTGCTGGCAAAATGTCCTGCTTCCTTGCAACAAAAGCAAATGATTTCTGACAAGTCTCGAGGCTTCTTAGCTTCTGCTTTTGCTCCTTGGATTCCCGGCTTCCTTCCTGAGCACATGTATTTGTGGTGGCCAAATTTCATACACTTGTAACATCTGACATGACTCAGGTCTATGTCTGCAGAGATTTGGTTCTTCCGAGGGTACTTTTTCTTCTTTCCAGACTCCTTCATTTTGGCCAGTTCTTCTAGTTCAAGTGGATCAAACTCCACTTCTTCCGTCGGGAAGTTTCCCAGATACTCTTGGCTTCTCTTCGTGCAGTCCTGTGAATAATGTCCTTCTTCTCCACATGAGTAGCATGCATTGGAGAAAAATCTGGTCAAACCTTGTCCATCAGGGTCTTCAATATTTTCGTTTATCACCGGTTCTTCTAGAATCTTCTTCTTGAGGGTTTCCTTCACTTCATCTTTCTGCTGCTTGACAACTTGTTGTACCTTGGGGTAAATGTGACATTGAGCTGGGTAGTGGGTGGTCCCTTCACAAAGAAAACAAGTCACCTCACTACTTGGGCGCTCCTCAGCTGGGTGATTTTCTTCACAATGAGTGCATCCATCCGTGTGTTCATCCTGGGTGTGTCCTCTTTCTCTACACATCTTGCATGCACAAGTCTTCTTCTTCGGGTTATCATAGCACTTCTGAATAAGACGGGATCTTAACAGAGTCTTCTTGAATTCTTCCCAACTTTCTGCTCCACTAAATCCTTGTATGGCATGGTGCATTTTCCACCAGATAGCAGCACTTTGTGTAAAGTACTGAAGAGCGTGTTCCACTTCATACTCCTTGAGATCAAGTTGCTCCCGAAGTGGTTCTCCATGTTCTGAATCCATATCTCAGCTTCCAGCTGGGTCATTGGTCCAGAGACTACAAGTCCAGCTTCATACTCCATCTGGTAGGGTTGAGGTTTTGGGGATGAGACGGGTAAGAGAGGGAGGAAGATACACACAATACAAACAATATTTTTGAGAATAGGTTTTTAGTTGTGGCCATCGGAAAACACATACCAATGACGGCTCACAAATCATCGTAACTAACGTGGGTATATAACAGGGGTTTGGACTTCTAATGGTCATATAATTATTCGGACACTTTAGGGTCTTCGAGTTCTTCGGGTCTTGAGAGTATTCAATTTGTGTAGCTTCAATTGCATGATGAAATCCTCTTTACTTTGAAGTAGAACTCCGTTGATTCTTCATGAGGTCAAAGGGGTAAGGGGATTGTATAACTAGTGGAGGTGAGAGAGAATATTTGATGAAATCCGAAGAGATGAGAAGTAAAAGGTGTTGTTGAAAATAAAAATTTTGAGAGATCCTTTCCTAAGAAATTTCCAGTTTCTAGGGTCACGTCCTACAGTCAACATGTGCTCTGATACCATTTCTGTAGCAATCCGACTCAAGACGAGTCAAGCCTCTATGTTTCTGTGCCATCCCTGGATCAGTATGCTGGCACACACAGTACATCAATGTATATATCAAAGTGCAATCACATGTAAATAGCGTAAAACTGATATATACCTTAAATATTTTAGCGGAAGCAGTCAAGGTAGTGGAGTCCTAATAAACACCAACGGCAAGTTGAGTGTAGACCGTAACCCTGAATCGTACTCTTACTCGTCGAAGAAAAATATGTGCAACATAAGACGTTGCAGCCGTGTAGGTCAGCATATTGAATATGCCGGCAAGTCACATAAGAGAGGGGTGAAAAGTAATCATCTATACTATATGCATATATGGCAGGTGGGGCTATAAGTTTTTAGCGAAAAAGGAAGTTTTCTCCTACATCAAGAGAGGGTTAAAAGCAAACTGTTACTACATTGTTGGTTGTTAACGAGATGGTTCCGCCAACCAGTTCTCGTACCCAAGTTGTCAATAATTACCCTCATCAAATATATATAATGGTGATGAGAAATCCAGATAACTTCAGTTCCTTTGGCTCAAGTTGTCCATGACCGTGGACACGGCTAATCGATTAGGTTTGAGTACTCTGCAGAGTTTTGCACACGTTCCCCACAAGATTTTGATCGCCTCCATGTATGTCCTCGCACTTCAGGGTGTTTGAAGACCGGATGATCAAAACATGGTCTTTCAACGGGTCCCTCTGAATCCCTGTCGGTGCCCATCCAATCCTACCGTTCTTCTACATCTGCTAGCACCGCCTGTCCAGAGTCGCCGTGTTGTCCAACCAAGCCAGAGCCCATAATGACTTGTGGCTGTGCAGGTAAGCCTTGGGTCTTGAATATATCCGTCCGTCTCTTTGAGCCTGGGTGAAGCTTTCCGCAGGATGTCATGGCCGTCCCCAGCATCCCGGGTCATCCACTGGGTTCTCCAAGGAGCCGATCAACCGTCCTTCACCCAGAGTTGCATTGCGTCCGAGGTCTTGAAAATCTTGTCTTAACCGGTCTTGATTATTTAATCAACCTTGCATCACTAGTGTTATGCACTCAACCGAAATCCCGTCTACTCAAGCATAGCGATATGAAATTTGTCGTCCCGGGGCCAAGTATCGGGGTTGTTGTGTGCCTACCACATGATACTACAATCTGTACTAAAATTTCCAAGTACTTACTCAGCATGCAATTGGGCATAGGATGGTAGAACTACGATGCATAAAAACATAGGTGATAGTATGATCAAAGTGACTTGCCTGGTGATGTTGACGAAGAATAATTTCTCGAGAAACAACTTGATAGACTACTCGTCACTCTTCGATGAAATCTATATAACAAACATATCATTCACATAAGCACTCATACTAGCAATCATTCTAGCAATCAAAACAAAAGAGAGAGCGAATAGGAATCCAAAAGAAACTTCAAATAAGACTGAGAGTCCTCTACTACATCAAACACTAAATGACTTTTGTCCAACAGAAAATAATAACGAGGAACTAAGATATAAATCTAACTAAGATAAAATAAAGTATTTTTCACAAAACTTTTTGAAAGTATTCCCAAACGGGATTTGAAACAGTGCGAAAACCAATTGCAAGTTACTAAGGAACTAGAATTGATTTCATGAAAACAAAAAATAAAATAAAACTTGTTGCAAAACTACTGTTTAACTAACATAAACAAAACAATAATGTTTCTGAAATAATAAAGAAAATATTTTAAAACAAAGATAGAAAAAGAATTAGCCGAAATCCTAAAAGAGGTGAAACATAAATTGTTTCACAAGAAACCATAAGCTAAAATACTCAAACAAATCTGAAATTTATATCAGTGATAAATAAGATCACTAGTGATCAGTACCAAAAGGAATCAAATTAAAAGCTATTTTTAAACTCCTGGAATAGGCAAAACAAGGTTTAAACTAAATCTGATCTAACTTATATTAGAAAATTTCAAACATAGATAAATTATATGTTTTTACCAACTACAGGAAATTTGTGAGCTACTGGAAAACTAACCACTATCATTGTACTTCTGCATCAAAAGTTATGATCAAAAGAAAATTGAAACTTTCTCTGTTTTCGAATTAAAACAGAAAAAGGGAAAAACTGATTTGTGGACAGGGGTCCACGTGGCATTGTCTAATTGGCTAAGGGGGTGAGTGATGCGGGGATAACTAACAAACGGCCGCTATTTAACTAATTCGCTTTGGCTAAACTTAAGTGAAAGAAAAACCGATCGGTTTTATCTAAAAGACCGAAGGGGTAAGTACCTATGTAATCTACACCGTAGATTATGGATCTAAGGGCTACTACATAAAAACAAAAAAGAAACAGGAGGGGGATGGAGCCTTACCGTGGCTGGAGTTTCTCCCGTGGCTGGCAATGGTGGCCCAGGTAGGGGTGGGGCTCCGGTGGGGGAGGGGATCCGGCGGAGGGGGGGGGGCTCCAGGGAGGGGAGGGAGGCGAGGTGAAGGGAGGCGAGGTGGAGGGGGATGACGGGAAAGCTGCTGGCTTCCTGGTCGCTGGTTCCAGGGGGAGGGAGGCGAGGTGTGCAGGGGGACGGGGTGGGGTGGGGCGGCGGTGGAGGGGGGGCCGAAGGGGTGGCGGGGCGCAGGGGTGCCAGGGGGGCTCGGCAGGGAGGGGAGGGTGCAGGGGGTGATGAGGTGGAGGAGCTCCTGTGATGTTCTCTGTTGCCGACTCCGGCGAGGGGTGCGCGAGCTAGAGGCGAGGAGAAGGGATGGTTTCAACGGGAATGGAACGAGGATTTGCAGGGGGTTCTTATAGAGGCGACGGGAGGCGCTCGGAAGGGAAGAGCTTCACGAATCCCGGAGGTGGAGATCCTCTGTCCATGGATGGCAAGTTCCTGTGACGTGAGGGAGAGAGGAGGAAGAAGATGATCTTCTTGGGCGAGTGAAAGGAAAGTCTTAATGGGCCACCTGGAGTTTCCTAATAAAAATGATTCCTTTCCTATTTTTAAAACTAGGAAACTAAAACGATAAAAAGGAAATCAAATCAATTCGGAATAAAGAGTTTTTATATACTAAAATTATCAGAAAAATAAAATATAGATGATGGGCATTTTTCCACGGCAAAAATAAAAACTTCAGAAAAAACTATTTTCACAAAATTGCCTAAAATATTTATTTTCTTTTGCAAATAATTTTTTCAAACGACCCTCTAAATTTTAGGGTTCAAATAACTTTCAAAATGCCCGTGGGCTTGAGGGTCATGTTCCTCCTCTCTAGAATGAATTTCCCGGCATTTCTTGCACGAAGAAAACAAATGGACATGCAAAAGAATTCAAATGCAAATATCTCCGTTCAAATTCTTTATAGTTGAAGAAGTCATGTCATCTTCTCTCTTTGCTTTTAAAAGATTGAATTGGAATTTACCGGAGATGGGGAAAGTCATTTTATTCCCTCTCATTCAAAAGTTTCGAAAAGTTTCAAACTTCACACAAGTTTCAATCACTCAGGCAACCAACAAACAAGCAATCTAATAATTATATTAACATTCCAAAATTTATAATTTTGGGATGTTACATACTCCATTGTCACCTCAAGTATCCTTGGGCAAGATTATACGATATGCATCACATAATTTCAGAATCATCTATTCAACCAACACATAGAACATCAAAGAGTGCCCCAAAGTTTCTACCGGAGAGTCAAAACGTGTGCCAACCCCTATGCATAGGTTCCCAATGTCACGAACCCGCAAGTTGATCACAAGAACATACATCGAGTACTCACATGAATCAAATGTGTGCCAACCCATATGCATAGGTTCCCAATATCACAAACCCGCACGTTGATCACCGCAGATAGACACGTGCAAGACATACATCAAGTGTTCTCAAAGACTCCATCCGATAAGATAACTTCAAAGGGGAAACTCAATTCATTACAAGAAGGGAGAGGGGGAAGAACATCATAAGATCCAACTATAGTAGCAAAGCCCATGGAACATCGAGATCAAGACATCTCAAGAACACGAGAGAGAGAGAGAGATCAAACACATAGCTACTGATACATACCCTCAGCCCCGAGGGTGAACTACTCCCTCCTCATCATGGAGATCGACGGGATGATGAAGATGGCCTCCGGAGATGGATTCCCCCTCCGACAGGGTGCCGGAACGGGCTCCAGATTGGTTTTTGGTGGCTACAGAGGCTTGCGGCGGCGGAACTCCCGATCTAGGTTTCTTTCTGGAGGTTTCCATATTTATAAGACCAGATGGCATCGAGAACAAGTCAGGGGGGCCCATGAGGGAGTCACAAGTCCTTGGGGCGCGGCCAGGGGGGTGGGGGCGCCCCCAGCCTTGTGGCTTCCTCGGGACTCTTCTCCGGTATCTTTTTCTTCCGGTATTTTTGATATTTTCCATAACAAATCATCGCGAAAGATTTATTCCATTTGGACTCCGCCTGGGGTCAAAAACACGGAAAAACATAAACTGGCACTTGGCACTGAGTTAATAGGTTAGTCCCAAAAAATATGTAAAAGGCATACAAAACATCCAAAGTTTGACAAGATAATAGCATGAAACCATCAAAAATTATAGATACGTTGGAGACGTATCAAGCATCCCCAAGCTTAACTCCTGGTCGTCCTCAAGTAGGGAAGTGATAAAGACCGAATTTTGGATGTGGAATGCTACCTAGCATAGTTGTCCTTTGCAACTTCTTTCACGTGACATGAATGTTCAGATCCGTAAGATTCGAAACAATAGTTTGTTATTGACATGAAAACAATAATACTTCATGCAAACTAGCAAGGTAATCATGAACTTTCGAAATAACAAGGCCAAAGAAAGTTATCCCTACAAAATCATATAGTCTGGCTATGCTCCATCATCCTCACACAACTGATGTAAATCATGCACAACCCCGGTATTGGCCAAGTAATTGTTTCTGCACTCTTACTTTCTCAATCTTTTTATAACTATCACACAATACATGAGCGTGAGCCATGGATATAGCACTGTAGGTGGAATAGAGTGTGGTGGTGGTTGTGAGACAAAAAGGAGGAGATGGTTACATTGACTCGGCGTAACAAAAGGCTGTGGAGATGCCCATTAATAGATATCAATGTGAATGAGTAGGGATTGCCATACAAGAGATGCACTAGAGCTATAAGTATGTGAAAACTCAAAAGTAGAACTAGTGGGTGTGCATTGATACGTCTCCATCGTATCTACTTTTCCAAACTCTTTTGCCCTTGTTTTGGACTCTAATTTGCATGATTTGAATGGAACTAACCTGGACTGACGCTGTTTTCAGTAGAATTGCCTTGGTGTTGTTTTTGTGCAGAAATGAAAGTTCTCAGAACGTCCTGAAAATTAACGGAGAATATTTCTGGAAAATATGAAAAATACCTGCGCATAGATCCACCGAAGGGGGTGGGCCAGTGGACCACAAGCCGTGTAGCCGCCACCCCATGGTGGAGGCTAGCAAGCTTGTGGGGCCCACGTGGCTCTGCCTCCCCCAAACTCAGCTCTATAAGTTGACTTTCGTCCCAGAAAAAATCAAGAGAGAGTATTTCGTCGCGTTTGCGATACGGAGGCGCCGCCACATCCTGTTCTTCATCTGGAGGGCAGATCTGGAGTCTGTTTTGTGCTCCTGAGAGGGGAAATCGTCGCCATCGTCATCATCAAACTTCTTCCCTCTCCAGTTCCATGAAGCTCTTCATCGTTCGTGAGTAATCTATTCGTAGGCTCGCTGGGCGGTGATGAGTAGGATGAGATCTATCATGTAATCGAGTTAGTTTTGATGGGGATTGATCTCTAGTATCCACTATGTTCTGAGATTGATGTTGCTACTACTTTGCCATGCTTAATGCTTGTCACTAGGGCCCGAGTGCCATGATTTTAGATCTGAAATTATTATGTTGTCACCAATATATGTGTGTTTTAGATCCGATCTTGCAAGTTGTAGTGACCTACTATGTGTTATGATCCGGCAACCCCGGAGTGACAATAACCGGAACCACTCCCGGTGATGACCATAGTTTGAGGAGTTCATGTGTTCACCAAGTGCTAATGCGTTTGTCCGGTTCTTTATTAAAAGGAGAACCTTAATATCCCGTAGTTTCCTTTTGGAGCCCGCTGCCACGGGAGGGAGGGACAATATATGTCATGCAAGTTCTTTTCCCTAAGCACGTATGACGACACACGGAATGCATGCCTACATCACATTGACGAACGGGAGCTAGTCACATATCTCTCCGTGTTATAACTGTTGCATGATGAATATCATCCAAACAAATCACCGACCCATTGCCTACGAGTTTGTCCTACTGCTACTGTTACTTTTCTTGCTCTGCTGTTGTTGCTACTTGCTGCTGCTGTTACTTGCTGCTGTTGCTACTTGCTACTGCTGTTACTTGCTACTGTTGCTACTTGCTACTGCTGTCACTACTGCTGTTCCTTGCCACTGCGGCTACTCGTTACACCGTTGCTATCATACTACTTTGATGTTACTACTTTGCTTGCAGATATTAATCTTTCAGGTGTGGTTGAATCTGACACATTCAGCTGCTAATACTTGAGAGTATCCTCTCACCTCCTATTGGCGAATCAACAAATTTGGGTTGAATACTCTACCCTCGAAAACTGCCTCGATCCCACGCGCTGGTGGGTTATTGCAAGACAATTTCTAATTGTTGAGCAATCGAGAATAGCATTCGTCTAGCCATTGCCAGAGAGTGCTAGTCAGCATTTTTCTGGCGCCGTTACCGGGGAGGTATTGCTATATTCTCTGAGTCACTTGGGATTTATATCTGTTGATCACTATGAAGAATCTGAAGGATCCAAAAACCAAAGTCTTGCCCTCAACTACGAGGGGAGGTAACGAACTGCCATCTAGCTCTGCACTTGATTCACCTTCAGTTATGAGTAAGTTTGCGACATCACGTCCTGCTAGAAATCTTGATATGTCGCCTGTGCTTGATGATGCTCATGATGCTATGCTTGATACTATGCCTGATGATACTATGCTTGATACTATGCCTGATGATACTATGCTTGATACTATGCCTGATGATGCTATGTTTGATACTGCTAGAGATACTATGCCTGATACTGCTTTGCGTGATATTGCTAGAGATGTTATGCCTGATACTGCTAGAGATGCTATGCCTGATGATGCTGTGCTTGATACTGCTAGAGATACTACTTTTCCTGATGTTCCACTAGGGGTGTTCCTTGATGCTCATATTGCTAGAGTTACTCCCAATGCTCGTGATGCCTCTAAAACTGCCGATACTATTGAGATAGAACCTGCTTTTGCTCCTGCTAGATCTAGCTCTCCTAGATATGAATTGCCTGATATACCTGAGGGTTACGTTATGGAGGGAGAGATAGATGAGGAGTTTCTTGCGTGTAAGGATGCCTATGACGCTGAGAAATTACTTCTCAAGTGGAAGGAAAAATCTATGAAAGCTAGGATGAAATACGACCCGAAGTTTGCCACTTCACCTATCTTTATCACCGATAATGATTATGAATTCTCTGTCGACACTGAGATAATCTCTCTAGTCGAATATGATCCTTTCCACGGTTATGAGTCTGAGACGGTCGTAGCCCATCTTACCAAACTACACGATATAGCGACCCTTTTCACTAGTGAGGAGAAGATCCGCCACTACTATATCCTTAAGCTGTTTCCTTTCTCTTTAAAGGATGACGCTAAAACCTGGTTCACCTCTCTTGCTCCTGGATGTGTGAGTAGTCCCGAGGATGTGGTCTACTACTTCTGTGAGAAATATTTCCCTGCCCATAAGAAGCAAGCTGCCTTGCAGGAAATATACAACTTTGCTCAACTCCGAGAAGAGAGTCTCCCAAAAGCTTGGGGGAGGCTCGTCCAGCTACAAAATGCTTTGCCTGATCACCCTCTTATGAAGAACGAGATACTTGATATCTTCTATAACGGACTTACAGATGCCTCTAGAGACCACCTAGATAGTTGTGCCGGTTGTGTTTTTAGGGAACGAACTGTAGAACAAGCTGAGACCCTACTGAATAACATCTTGATCAATGATAATGCTTGGACTATTCCCGAACCACCTCCTAAGCCAACTCCTAAGAAAAGAGATATTCAATTCCTCAGTCCCGAAGATATGCAAGAAGCCAAGAAATCTATGCAAGAGAAAGGCATTAGATCTGAAGATGTCAAAAATCTACCACCTATCGAAGAGATCCATGGTCTCGATAACCCGATACAAGTAGTAGAAGTGAATTCTCTGCGTAGGTTTGATGAGAGTGATATTCCTTTTGACAAACCTTCTAGCCTATGCTTTTATGAATTTGACAACTTTGTTGCCAAACAACAGAGTTTCAATGATTATGTTAGCAGACATTTGGAACAAAGTACTCGTATGCTTAGCCATTTAAGTGCTTGTGTAGACAGAAATGTCAATGATCTGAAGCTTCTGAGTAAACATGCCTCCATGATTACTACTCAGGTAGAACAAGTACTTAAAGCTCAGAATGACTTGCTCAATGAATTAAATGACAACTCTGTCAGAGTCATTACTAGAGGAGGCAAAATGACTCAGGAACCTTTGTATCCTGAAGGTCATCCTAAGAGAATTGATCAAGATTCTCAAGGAATCAATGCTGATACACCTAGTCATCCTAAGGAGAAGAAGAAGGATGATAGAAACCTACATGCTAGTTCACCAAATACTATCACACCCAAAGAACCTAATGATATTTCTGCGTCTGATGCAGAAACACAATCTGGTGATGAACATGAATCTGGTGACAATGTGGACAGTGATGTTGATAATAATGCTCAACCTAGCAATGATGAGGATGTGGAGATTGAACCTACGGTTAATCCTGATAACCCACAACCTAAGAGATATGATAAGAGTGACTTCACTGCTAGGAAGCATGGTAAAGAAAGGGATCCATGGGTTCAGAGATCTATGCCCTTTCCTCCTAAGCCATCGTCCAAGAAAAAGGATGATGAAAACTTTGAGCACTTCGTTGAGATAATAAGACCCATCTTTCTGCAGATGAGGTTAACTGATATGCTCAAAATGTCTCCGTATGCTAAGTACATGAACGATATCGTGACTCATAAACGGAAGATACCAGATCTTGAGATCTCCACCATGCTTGTCAATTACACTTTCAAAGGTGGAACTCCTAAGAAACTTGGTGATCCCGGAGTGCCCACTATACCTTGCTCCATTAAAGGAAACTACGTAAGAATTGCCTTATGTGACCTTGGAGCCGGTGTTAGTGTTATGTCGCTCTCTCTTTATCGTAGACTTGAATTGGATAAGTTGACACCCACTGAAATTTCTCTGCAAATGGCCAACAAATCAAGTGCTTTCCCTATCGACATTGGCGAGGATGTGCCTGTTTAGGTTGCTAAGACCACTATCTTAACAGACTTTGTTACCTTGGATATTCCCGAGGACGATGCCATGGATGTCATCCTCAGCAGACCCTTTTTAAACACTGCAGGGTCTGTTATAGATTGCAACAAAGGCAATGTCACTTTCCATGTCAACGGTAATGAGCACACAGTGCACTTTCCGAAGAAACGATATCAAGTACATTGCATCAATGCTATCGAAAAGACTTCATCGATTCTTATTGGGAACTTTGAATGCCCTATTCCTCGTGTCAAGATGAAGTATGATTTGCTTGTTGGGGAGATACATATCCCCATTGAGGTGACTTAGTGGCTATTCGAAAATTCTCCGTTCTATTTTGCGATTCGAGAAGGTTTTGTCATGAGGACTTGATCAACCCCATTGACGGATTTCTTTCGATGACCATGAAATGGATGAATCAAAGAGTCATATACCTCTGTTTTGAGCTTTCATTTTTCTGTTGCTTAGAAGAAAAATGATATAATTAATTTAGTTTTTCCTGTTTTCTATTTTAGCGTCCCGGAGAAAAATACCCCGAAAATAAAAGTTCTTCGATGGTCCTGAAAATTTAGTAAGATTTTTTCTGAAATATTTGAAAAATATTGGGCCTGAGAGCTGGCCTGGGGGCCTGACCAGTGGGCCACAAGCCCTGCAGCCGCCGCCCCCCTGGTGGCAGCTAGCAAGCTTGTGGGGCCCACAGGGACCCCCTCCACTCATTCCAGCTCCCATCCTCTTCTTCCACCTCCGGAAAAAATTGTTTCACAGCTCAAACCCGTGTTCTTGCTCATTTGGCTGTGATTTTCGTTCTCCTTGCTCAAAGCACCATTCTCCAAACCGTTTTGGGGAAATTACTCCTTGGTAAGTGACTCCTCCATTGGTCCAATTAGTTATTGCTCTAGCGCTTTATCCTTCGCGTATTCTAGCTACCTTGGTGACCCTGTTCTTGAGCTAGAAATGTTGATATTAGCTGGTCCCAAGTAGTTTTAGCGCGTGATACGGTCTCTAGGCACTAGTAGGAGTAGTTGCTACAAGGTATGGATGATCTTCATTCACTTTTCTCTTGAACTTCAAAAATTTCAGCAAAAGGAAATTATGTTCCGGAGGAAGTTTCATGGTGGTTCCTCAAGTAAGAAGGGTCCCCGTCTTTCTTTTCGGGAGCCCGAACCTTATCAACTAAGGGATGCACCGGTACAACCATGTGAATGGCCTTCCGACGAGTTCATGATCGAAGCAGGTTTCAAGAATGAGTTTGATACACTTGTCCGCAATGCCGGGTTAGAAGAATTCCTCTCAGATAAATGTGAATAGTATGCCATGCTCACTGCCTCTTTCGTGCGCAGATTTAAATTTTCAGTTGGCCATGACTTATCCATACTGTTTGATCTGTACGATAAATCCTACGCCATGGATTTGGAGGATTTAAATAGGATTTGGTGAACCTTAATATCCTGTAATCCTTTTGGACCCCGCTGCCACGGGAGGGATGGACAATAGATGTCATGCAAGTTCTTTTCCCTAAGCACGTATGACGACACACGGAATGCATGCCTACATCACATTGACGAACGGGAGCTAGTCACATATCTCTCTGTGTTATAACTGTTGCATGATGAATATCATCCAAACAAATCACCGACCCATTGCCTACGAGTTTGTCCTACTGCTGCTGTTACTTGTCTTGCTCTGCTGCTGTTGCAATTTGCTGCTGCTGTTACTTGCTGTTGTTGCTACTTGCTACTGCTGTTACTTGCTACTGTTGCTAGTTGCTACTGCTGTCACTACTGTTGTTCCTTGCCACTTTTGCTACTCGTTACACCGTTGCTATCATACTACTTTGATGTTACTGCTTTGCTTGCAGATATTATCTTTCAGGTGTGGTTGAATCTGACACATTCAGTTGCTAATACTTGAGAGTATCCTCTCACCTCCTATTGGCGAATCAACAAATTTGGGTTGAATACTCTACCCTCGAAAACTGCCTCGATCCCACGCGCTGGTGGGTTATTGCAAGACAATTTCTAATTGTGGAGCAATCGAGAATAACATTCATCTAGCCTTTGCCAGAGAGTGCTAGTCATGCATCCAACTTACTTGCTCAGTAAGACCTAGGGAAATTTTGAGGAACCCCATCATTGGAATATACAAGCCAAGTTATATAATGAAAATTCCCACTAGCATATGGTGGTGACGAAATGATAGGCTCTCAATCATGAAGAACATGGTGCTATCATGAGAGGCTCTCTTTTTCTCTCTTTTCTATTCTTTTATTTGGGCTCTTAGGCCTCTTTTTTTAATTTTTTTATTTCCTCACATGGGACAATGCTCTAATAATGATGATCATCACACTTTTATTTACTCACAGCTCAAAGCTTAGAACGATGATGACTCTATAGGAAATGCCTCCGGTAGTGTACCGGGATGTGCAACGATTTAGCATGGCGTATGACGTTGAAACATCTCGCTAGCTATCTTACGATCATGCAATGGAAATATGAGAGTGACGGCACAAGTCATGAGACGGAACGGTGGGGGTTGCATGGCAATATATCTCGGAACGGCTATGAAAATGCCATAGTAGGTAGGTATGGTGGATGTTTTGAGGAAGGCATATGGTGGTTTGTGCACCGGCGAGAATTGCGGACACTAGAGAGGATAGCAATGGTGGAAGGTGAAAGTGCATCAATACCATGGACTCACATTAGTCATAAAGAACTCACGTACTTGTTGTCAAAGTTTTTATTAGTAATCGAAACAAAGTGCTAAACGCATACTCCAAGGGGAAGGGTTGGTAGGTGTTAACCATCGCGCGATCCCAACCGCAACACAAAGGATGACAATCAGTAGACCAATTAGGCTCCGACTTCCTAACATAGCGGTTCACAATACGTGCATGTGACGGGAATCACCAACTTCAACACAAGTATTTCTAGATTCACAACACCCTTCTAACATAGCTCTGAATATTACCGAATCCACGTCTCAAAACTAATTGAGAGGAATCAAAACTTCTCTTTCTATTCAATGCACATGAAGATGGAGGTTTTTGAATTCTCTTTCTATTCATAGCATAAGCCAACTACCAAATCACGCACCGTCGTGCTCTAAATATATAAGTGAAGCACAAGAGCAAAAGTATCTTGCTCAAAAGATATAAGTGAAGCACAAGAGCAAAACTATCTAGCTCAAAAGATATAAGTGAAGCACTTTCCACTCCTTATCTCATCATCCATGAGAACATCACCCAAAACTTGAAAACTTCACAACACAAAACTTAAACAGAAACTCGTGATAACATTAGCACAAGAAAACAAACTACCACTTCTTTTGGTACTGTAGCAAACTTGAATTATACCTATATTGATGTTGGGCTACTATATTCTCACTTTTCCATGGCTTGTACCCTCCGATACTAACCATAGTTTCATCAAAACAAGCAACCAACACAACAAAAACAGAATTTGTCAAGAACAGACAAATCTGTAGCAATCTGTATACTTCGTATAATTTGGGTACCTCCCAAAATCTGACAATTTACGACGTCCCGTGCAAAAAATATATGTACCAGCAGAAAAAAGAATCAACTCAAAAGCTCTTTCTGAATAAAAATGAAAAATCATCTCGTGAGCGAAAAGTTTCTGTCTTTTTCCAGCAGGATCAAACAACCATTACCGAGACTAGTCATAAAGGTTTTGCTTGGCTCAAACACAAAAAGAATTACAAAAAACACAATCACAACAGAATTACGAAAGTGTGGACGCAAGAAAATAGAAAGAAAAATAAATAAATTCATTGGGTTGCCTCCCAACAAGCGCTATTGTTCAACGCCCTTAGCTAGGCATTGATTTCAATGATGCTCACATAAAAGGTAAGGATTGAAACACAACGAGAGCATCATGGAGCATATGGATAGCACATTTAAGTCTAACCCACTTCCTATGCATAGGGATTTTGTGATCAAAAAATTTATTGAAGCAAGAATCAGCTAGCCTAAGAAGGCAAAACAAGCATAGCTTCTAAAATTTCAACACATGGAGCGGAAGCTTGATACTATTGCAATAAGTAGAAGCATATGATCCTCTCTCATAGTAATTTTCAGTAGCATCATGAATGAATTCAACAATATAACCAGCACCTAAGGATTTCTTTTCATGATCTACAAGCATAGGAATTTTACTACTCTCCACATAAGGAAATCTATTCTCAAGAATAGTAGTGGGAGTATCGTAAAAGACTTGAGCACTACAAATTGTGTCCACAATGAAAAAGCAAGGTTTAGCAAAGGGTTCTCGAGAGTATGACAAGTTTTATCATCCCTCTTCTTTAAAGCATAAGTATCCTCACAATAATCATCATAGATAGGGGGCATGCTTTCATCAAAATGATTTTGATCATTCAAAGTGGAAGAACTAAAAAGATCATCTTTATAAAATATAGCATCCCCAAGCTTGTGGCTTTGCATATAATTAGCATCATGGGTATTCAAAGAATTCATGCTAAGAACATTGCAATCATGCTCATCATTCACATATTCTATGCCAAGCATTCTATGTAATTCTTCTTTCAGCACTTGAGCACAATTTTCCTTCCCATCATGCTCACGAAAGACATTGAAAAGATGGAGCATATGAGGCATCCTCAATTCCATTCTTGTAGTTTTCTAGCGAAAGAACAAGAAACAAAAAGATTCGATTGCATGATCTAAAGAGATACCTTCAAGCGCTAACCTCCCTGGCAACGGCGCCAGAAAAGAGCTTGATGTCTGACAACCCACAAGCGTATGGGATCACATCATTTTTCGAAGGTAGATTATTCAACCCAAATTTGTTGGTTCGCCAAGGAGAAGTGAAAGAATATTCTCAAGTATTAGCAGCTGAGTGTGTCAGATTGAACCACACCTGAAAGATTAGTGTCTGCAAGCAAAGTATCAATAGCAAAGTAGTATGGTAGCAATGATGCCAGAAACGATCTGTTGAAGGCAGACTATTCCTAACTGTTGTATCAATGGCGCTAGTAAAAAGCACGTTGACGGGGAACTATTCTTCCCAAGCAACTGCTTCAGAAAAGGTCTTGCACTAAGTAGCAGCGGAGTAGCAAGGAACAACAGTAGCAGCAACAACAAAGTAACAACAGTAGCAACAGTAGCAGCAAAGTGGTAGCAGTAGCAACAGTAGCAGCAAAGTGGCCCAATCCGTTTTGTAGCAAGGGACAAGCCTAGACAAAGTAACGTAGCGAGGACCAGTTGTAAAAGACTCGTAGGCAGTGGATCGGTGATGGATGAGTATGACGGATGTGATTCATCATGTAACAGCTATAACACGGAGAGATATGTGACTAGCTCCCGTTCATGAATCTAATGTAGGCATGTATTCCGTATGTAGTCATACGTGCTTAGGAAAAAGAACTTGCATGACATCTATTGTCCATCCCTCCCATGGCAGCGGGGTCCTAATGGAAACTACGAGATATTAAGGTTCTCCTTTTAATAAAGAACCGGACCAACGCATTAACACGCGGTGAATACATGAACTCCTCATACTATGGTCATCTCCGGGAGTGGTTCCGGCTATTGTCACTCCGGGGTTGCCGGGTCATAACACATATTAGGTGACTACAACTTGCAAGATAGGATCTAAAACACACATATATTGGCGACAACATAATAGGTTCAGATCTGAAATCATGGCACTCAGGCCCTAGTGACAGGGCCGGTCCTGAGTTTTCAGGGGCCCGGGGCGAAACTATACTCTCGGGCCCTTCGGGTCTTTAGTATAAATGTCTAACTAGTAAACATAATATATAAATATAATTTTATTAAATAAAACAACTAAGTATATCTCAGTGTGCATATTCCATAATGTACATATTACCTTTAAAAATTTCTCCTAACATTTTTGGATGCAAAATCACTAATGATAGTATCAATATCAATTTCATCAAGCATTTTCTTCTCAATGCATAAAGTAGCCAAGCCATTTAACCTCTCTTGCGACATTGTAGATCTCAAGTAGTTCTTCAATAATTTCAACTTTGAGAAACTTCTTTCAGCTGATGCCACAGTCACAGGTATAGTAAAAAGAATCCGATATGCAATAGAAATATTGGGGTAACAATCTGCTTCTCGAACAAACTCGAAAATCTCCATAGCAGACATTGCTCTATCGGGCAAAGTTGACTGCATAACAGTTAACTCAGAAATCAGATCATATAAATCAACATCAGATGAACCACTTGAGGAGAATGAACTTGCAAATTTAGTGCAACTCTCTTTGAGTTCACAATGATCCAATGACTTCAAGATTGTTGAACTCATTAAAAATCCAAAAATATTTTTGAATGATTCAAGTTCTTCAAATCTGATTTTTAGCGAAGTCACCGCCTTATCAACCATGACCAAAAAATAATTGACTTTAAAGTCCTTCTCAGCTTCGAACATTGCTTCATCATTCATCTTCATCAAATTGTTTCTTCCTAGAAACACGGCGCTTTACGGGAAATGATGGCTCGACACTCATTTCGGCTGCAATTTCTTTGGCAGTTATCACACTAAAATCAAACCCTTCCTCTCTATAAGTGTCGAAATAAGTCCTCATACCATCTATGTGCGTTAAGGCAGCCTCAATGCACATGGATGGTGATTGCAACTTCCTGCTCAGTGTATCTACAGCAAATAGAATTTCATGCCAAATGACCATGCCAAGTATGAACTCATAGCTGCCAAGCACATCAAACAATTTTTTTGCATCACTCCTATCCTTGGGTTCGGTACCACTATCTTCACTTAACTCAAGTAGGGCAGATCTTATGTTAGGAGCTTGAAATCTAATTGCTTTAACACTTTTGATCCGACTCTCCCAGCGAGTATTGCTCAAAGATTTCATAGTTAAATCTTTCACATGGCTAACAAAAACTTTCCATCTTTTGGTAGAACCACTAAATAGTACATATATACGTTGCACAATTCCGAAGAAAGAAACAGCCTTACCGCAAGATTTAGCCATATCACAAAGAGTGAGATTGAGGTTGTGGCAAGCACATGGCATATACAAAGCTCTTGGATTTACCCCAAGCAACCGATTTTGCACCCCCTTGTATTTTCCTTTCATGTTGGATCCATTGTCATAACCTTGTCCCCCAATGTCGTCAATATTAAGATCGAATGACTTCATAGAATCAACCAATACATTGAAAATTCCCTAACCATATGTGTCATCCACTACCAAGAAACCAAGAAAGTACTCCATAATTTATATTTTTCTGTCAGACATATGAACACATCGAACCAATAAACTCATTTGTTCTTGATGACTCACATCTGGGGTACAATCTAGGATAACAGTGAAATATTTGGCCACTTTGACAATCTTGATTATAGAATTTCTAATGTCAACAGCCATACGAGAAATCAACTCATTCTGAATTTTATGGCTAAGATAATGGTAATGAATATCTTTATTTTGAATACGCCTAAGATGATCTTGCATTGCCAAATCAAATTCTGCAACCATCTCCACACAAGCTAAGAAATTGCCATTGGAATCATCATAAAGTTGCTCGCTCGATCCTCTAAATGCCAAATTACGCTTACCAAGAAATTTCATAATGGCAACTATTCTTAATAAAACTTGCCTTATGCGTTCCTTCTCCTTTGTGATTTGGAGTTGTATCTCTTTGTCAATTGTTTCATGCTTGCTTAGTCTGATTCTCAGTTCATTCCAAGAGTTCATGTTGGTAATGTGGCCGACAATAGCTTCATGTTCTTTCAGTCTTTCACTAATATGCCACCAATCACAAAAACCATCATGCCCCAATGCACTCTTGCATTTATCGAAATTGAAAATTTTACAACAAAAACAAAACACTTTATTTGCTTGTTTTGGAAAAACTAACCATCTCCTATCACGCACCTCTCCATTGCTCATTTTTCTTGAGTAATGGTTGTATGAAAAATGTCGTGAAGTTTCATCCAAAGGATATTTAGTACTTTCCTCTTCCCTTTTAGGCCCCTTTTCCACTAATATATCCCTCGCTTTGTTATCAAGACTACCCCAATTGATTGGATCATAAATATCCACAGTAATAACCGGTTCCTCATCAACACTAGCAGATTCTGCCGCTGATGAACTAAATATAGGATCATGATCACTCACATTGGTATCATCCATGTCGATGTCAACATCGTCTTCTGTAGGAGTATGGCCATCATCTTCCCGATTGACATTATTTTGGTCATCCGCAAGAACTGTCGCCAACTCCTCTGGATTTCTTGAAGTGCTCGTCTTGCTCTTATAATATCTAAAAATGGATCCACTCAATGCCTCTTTCTCCTCATCTTGCTGCTGCTTCTTTTTTCTTTTAAAACTTCTGGATGGATACTTTCTACCCGAACCCGACATGACCTTGCTGAAATTGAAAGGAACAATTAGCTTTTACAATTAGCACAAATCTAATTAAAATATTAGACTGCAGATTTCTTGATTTGCAGACCTGCACCTGCTTATATTTCTGATTTGGGAAGATGCAAATATTAGATGCGATTTCTAAACCAAGAAATCAATACGGACAATATAACTATATTAGATTTCTGAACCTACAGAGTACAGACCTGTTGGCTATTGCTTGACTGGTTCGAGACAGTCAGACAGGGCTGGCAAAGGGCACCGCGCAGGCTGCAGACGCCAGACGGCAAGGACCAGACGGCGAGACGGCGAGACGGTGAGTGGGCGAGACGGCGAGTCGTCATTGAGAAGAAGAACAGAGAGGCACCTGGGGTTAGCTTATCAACGATAGAAACACAGCCTATGCAGGACCTGCCAAACAGAGGTCTAACGAAGATCCAAAAGAAAAGGAAACTGAAACCGAAAATCAAGCGATTTGTTTCACGTATTATGTCCTGAGTCCTAACTTGCCTTTCACGTATTAGCTTGTTCTTCTCGTCGTCGGACGCTCGGCCAGTCGGCTTGTACCTATACGAGGAAACCATGGCATGTACCGTGATCTCAGGCCTGCGTGATCTACAAGACTTTTGGGGGCTGTCCTGTGCTATACGTATGATCCACAAGCTAAGAAATCTCCATATATATACATGTACCTGATACCTAGCAGGGGGCCCTTGACTTTTGAGGGCCCGGGGTAGCCGCACCGTTCGCCCCCCAGGGCCGGCCCTGCCTAGTGACAAGCATTAAGCATAGCCAAGTAGTGGCAACATCAATCTAGAACATAGTGGATACTAGGGATCGATCGCCGTCAAGAACTAACTCGATTACATGATAAATCTCATCCAACTCATCACCGTCGAGCAAGCCTACGATGAGATTACTCACGAACGATGAAGAGCATCATGGAATTGTCGATGGAGAAAGGTTGATGATGACTATGGCGACGATTTCCCCTCTCCGGAGCCCGAAACGGACTCCAGATCTGCCCTCCAGATGAAGAAGAGGATGTGGCGGTGCCTCCATATCGCAAAACGCGATGAGACCTTCTCTCTGATTTTTTTCGAGGCGAAACGGAAGATATAGAACTGAGTTTCGGGGCGGTGGTGCCACGTGGGCCCCACAAGCCTGCATGGCGCGACCTAGGGGGTGGCCGCGGCGTATGGGCTTGTGGCCCACTGGCACGCCCCCTCCTGTGGATCTTTGTGCAGGTATTTTTCTTTTATTCCAGAAAAAATCTCCGTAAATTTTCAGGACATTCCGAGAACTTTTATTTCTGCACAAAAACAACACCATGGCAATTCTGCTGAAAACAACGTTAGTCCGGGTTAGTTCCATTCAAATCATACAAATTAGAGTCCAAAACATGGGCAAAAGAGTTTGGAAAAGTAGATACGACGGAGATGTATCAACTCCCCCAAGCTTAAAGCCTTGCTTGTCCTCAAGCAATTCAGTTGACAAACTGAAAGAGACAAAAGAAAAACTTTGACGAACTCTGTTTGATCTTGTTGTTGCAACTATGTCTAACTCATATCCAGAGTTTCAGCAAGATCACAAGCAAACCACATAAGCAAATGACATCTAGGTCTCACGGTAAACTCACATCAATGGCATAATCAACTAGCGAGCAAATAATAATAAGCCTCAAGTGTCAACACTTCAATCAAAACAACATGAAGTAGTACGAATAGATGGTATCTCGCTAGCTCTTTTTGAGACCGCAAAACATAAATGCAGAGCACCTTCAAAGACCAAGGGCTGACTAAACAACGTAATTCATGGCAATGAAGATCCAGTCATAGTCATACTCAACACAGTTAAAAGCAAAGCATCAAAATGACAGAGGTGCTCTCTAATTGGTGCTTTTGTAAGAGGAGGATGACTCAACAGGAACATAAATAGACATGCCCTTCGCAGAGGGAATCATTGATTTGCAGAGGTGCGAGAGCTCAAGCTTTGAAAACAGAGATAATAATTTTGGGTGGCATGCTTTCATTGTCAACGCAATGACTAAGAGTGCTCAACATCTTCCACGCTACACATGCTATAGGCGGTTCCCAAACAGAAAAGTAAAGTTTTGACTCCCCCACCACCAATCAATCACACTCCACGGCTAGACGAATCCTCGGGTACCGTCCATACCAACAACTATCCTACGGGAGTTTTGTTTGCAATTATCTTTTCGATTTGAGCATGGAACTGGGAATTCCAATTACCGACCCCTTTCTCGTGAATGATAGTGAATAAACACATATCAAGGATAACACGCCTAGCATGGAAGATACCAATAGTCCCCTGTCACCACATGAGCGGTTCGGGCATGCAAAATAGATTATTTCTTGAAGATTTAGAGAGTGGCACATGCAAATTTACTTGGAACGGCAGGTAGATACCACACATAGGTAGGTATGGTAGACTCATATGGCACAAGTTTTGGTTTATGGAAGTGGATGCACAAGCAGTATTCCCACTTAGTACAAGTGAAGGCTAGCAAAAGACTGGGAAGCGACCAACTAGAGAGCGACAACAGTCATCAAAATGCATTGAGTGCAAGCATGAGTAGGAAATAAATCAGCATGAACATGAACATCATAGAGGCTATGTTTATTTTGTTTCAACTACATGCGTGAACATGCACCAAGGCAACCCACTTGAATCATTCAAAGGAGGATACCATCCTATCATACTACATCATAGTCATCTCAACATTCATGTGGGCAACCAAGACAGACCATTATAAGCTCCTAGCAAAGTAAGCATGGCATAAGCAACTATGATCCCTAAGTTTTCATTGCAAACATGTTTCTCTCACAACAAAGCTGAACTAGGAACAGTGAGCTAGTCATATTTACAAAAACAAAATAGATCGAGTTCATACCAGCTTTTCCAGGCTCAGTCACTTCATCATATATCGTCATTATTGCCTTTCATTTGCACGACCGAATGATGTGAACAATAATAAGCGTGCTCGTGCATTGGACTAAAGCTGGAATATGCAGGCAAACACAAAGGAGAAGACAAAGTAATATGGCTCTTTGAAAGCTAAACAGGTATGCATGCAAGAGCCACTAAACATTGTAACCAATATCTTCTGCCTTGACCCAAAGAAAAAGAAAACTATCTGCACGGGAAAGCTCCCAAGAAGCAAGAGAAGAAAATAAAATCTTTTTGTTTTTTCTCAAACTAGACAGACACACGAAAATAAAATGAGAAAAAGAAAATAAATTAGCCTGGATGATACAGTGGCAAAGTGTGAACACCGACGAACAAAGTGAAAGCATAAGCAAGAATGTTAAGTCGGTGAGAACACGTACTCCCCCAAGCTTAGGATTTTGGCCTAAGTTGGTCTACTCCCAAGGAGGGAAATAATGTAACGACCAAGATGCGGTCCTTTCCGATCTGGGGATCGAGGCCCCGAATTGGAAAGAAGCGCATCCAAGTGTCTCGCAAACAGGTGACACATCACATACATAATAATAAAGATAGACAATCAGGGATTCAATTGCCTTCTCATAAATATCTCAGAGTACATCACACATACAACCAAGGTAGTTCCACTACGGACTACAAAACATTGAAAGGCTATGCTACCCTATCTGCAGGCCCACGATCACGACCACGACCACGCCTCAATCTTCTGGATAGTTCACGTAAAGGCGGTCCGTCTCCTCATCGTACTGCCACGCCATCTGCATGTTGTCGGGATCATGTGTCTCTGGGGTACCTGTACCTGTTGGTATTGTGGAGGAATCCGTGAGCCACGGGGACTCAGCAATCTAAGACCTTGGTGCCAGAACTAGTCAAGTTATTAGGTGGGATAAGGTGAAGTGTTTAAGGTTGCAGCACCCTAAGCTTGATTTGGTGGCTAACTTACGTAGAACATTTATGAAGGTGGTCTATTCTAGCGGTCGTGTCTACTTGATCACTAAGTGATCCTGAACACCTACCTACGTCATTCATAACCCAGTGTGTTCCCGATCGAAGAGAGATCTTCGAGGGGACAGTCACGGTTACGCACACAGTTGGCAATTTTATTAGCTTTTGTTTAAGTTATCTAATACCGGATGTTAACAAAATATTCCAAGTTGCCACAAAACCGTGGGCACGGCTTTCTGAAAGATTAAACCCTGCAGGGGTGCCCCAACTAGTCCATCACAAACGTACATGGGCCGCAAAGTAATCCTCTATCACGAATCTCGTGATCTCGTCGGATTCCTTAGAGGAAAACCTCAACTCTGGGGGAAACCAAAGCTTCACCGGAATTCCTATACGCAAGATATATCGCTAAGGTAAGACACAGCTAGCAGGACCTCCTGACGTGTCGGTGACCCTGATAAGAGCCGCGTATCTCAGTCTCAGGACACGCCGGATAAGCGAAGCGTACAGTGGCTAGAGAAATCTCCCGAGTTGCCATGGGATGGCCCCGCACGGTGCTCTAGTTTGGACCAACACTCATGAGGAGCACGGGCCCGGATTGTTGATTAAAGATCCTCGGGGTGATCATTCCCTATGCAGATTATTAAGTGATTAGCAAATTAACACCAATGTTGGGTCCTGCCGGACAAGTCTTATCACTAAGCGATTTATCGAGGGGGTCCCCATAATAACCCCGAACGTGTTAGGAGCGATCATTATGGAATCAAACACCGGTAACCGGTAACTAAGGCGGCAATAACGGAACAAAGCACCCGGCAAAAGGCTAGGCCTTCCGTCATATACCAAATGTATAGGTGCATTAATTAAATAACAACATTTAAGATAATGATACCAAGCTCATGTTAACACATGGGTCAAAGCACCTGCATCTAGCAACGCTAGCATTAGTAGCTGAGCAAAGCCTACTTAGCCATTCAAGTTTGCTAGGAAGGAATCAGTGTTTGGGTTCATGGCATATCAAGAGGCAATTTAATTCAGTGGTAGGCAGCGAGCAATATGACATGGAAACGCAATCTAGCATAACAAGTCTAGAGATGGAATCAAGGTCTTATCATCTTGCCTGTGATATCCTCAGCTTGGAATGGTTCTTGATCGTCCTGCACGTACTCTCCCGAATCCACGTACTCGTTCTCCGATCCTGGTGCTACCCAACATAAGAATAACATCCAATGAACAACGTCACCTCAAGATGCAACAAGCACATGATGCATGAGATGAATATGAGCATGCATCACTAATTCTATCACTAGCACAAGCAAAAGGAGCTAATACAAGTTCCTGGACAGAATTGTACCCTAAGCTATTTTGACATGCATGAGAATGACATGATCAGATGCGTCTCGAGAAATCGATGCAAAACCATATAAAGAACATTACAATCGGAGCTACGGATCAACGGGAATCAACGAAACAAGATATGAAGCCCTACGTGTCAAAATCATCACCTCACACTCAAATGGCACAAATCTGGTATTCCCAGGTTGCCAAGACATAAAACAACCCATCATGGATGGGGTGGATCAAAGGAGAACACCACAACATCAACTAAGCACTTACAATCATCAAAATGAGAAAACTACATAATCTGCCACAATCCGCATCTTAGCACTTTGTGAGCTAAATGCAAAGCACCTACAGCCACCCAACTATGACAAATAATATATGTGGCTGTAGCTAGCCAAGAATACTACCAGCACAAGCAAGAATCACACAAAAAGGAATTATACACAGGAAGATACAAGGTTGCTAACTGTTCCAAAACCATCAGATCTCAGGGACTTAGTGAAAATTCCTGCACCTGACTTTCTGTCTTTGTTCTGAAGCTTTTTGACAGCAGCCAAAACATAACCTACAGGACTCCAAATGGGACTACATTTAACAGGGAGCTTCACAAAAATATCAGGTCCAAATTCCTAGCACTAAACTAAGGCTAGATCACAACACAATGACCAGCACAACCTCATCTACAGGGGAAGAAAACATAACCAGATTCTCAGACTTAGTGAAAATCTCAGGTTTTCACTAATCTCGAATACCAGCCCCAAGCCTACTTTGGATGGGCACAACTTGCACACATGGATTCCAAATCATGAATTGAAACCAACATGTGGTATAGGGGGTCACCCTCTACTACCACAACCAAGAAACAAATACAAGAGCACTTCACAAGTCATGGAACCAAGCTCTAAACTTAGAAGAAAAATGTAAATATGACTTTTCCAGAAAATGTTCCAATGGAAAAAATGATTTCACCAATGGATTCCTGGGATCTTTCTACCCCAAAACCATATATCAAACATATGCACTTGCTTGGAGCAAGTGAGCTCAAACTAGGAGGGAAAAACTATATAGAATCCAACATAGTGAATAGTGCAACATTTCATGCAACTTTCACTAGAACAACTATCACCTAGCTATGCTCATGTGCACAAAGACAATATAGACATGAGGGTTTGGACCCCATGTCTTGTGTCATGCACAACAACACCACAAACACTACTACCACATATATCTTACACACAACTCATGCGCTCTTTCATATGCACATGAGGAGGAGCACAAGTCTTGCAAAGTGGGGCTGTTTTCACCACATTCATATCATCAACTAATATGCATGTCATCTAGTAGAAACCCACACCACCTACACATGCTAGCAACACAAAAGAATGCTAACACATGCATATGGCACTTACACACACATGCACATACCTACTGCCATCTAACCAGACACACAAACAAAAGAACACAAACCACCTACACTTACATCAACTACAAGGGAGGCACCACACACACACACCCACATTTGGCTAGCATCATGTGTATGCACACACACACACATACCTCTCACAAGAACACACACACGCACATGCACACTCCACTATGCTTGCAAGCACAAGATTATACAAGCAAATGCACCTACATGCACTCCCTCTAGAGCACACACACACATGTGCAGAGAAATGTTTAAACCAATATAGCACAAGAATTAAAACAACTAGCTACTCACCAAAGCTGGTGAAAAAGAATGCTCAACAACAAAAAAAAAGAAAACAAAAAGGGGGGGGGTCTCTGGGTTCGAACCTAGGATCCCCTGGTACTGCCTACTGCACCCAAACCTCTCTGCTACTGACCAAGCTCGACAGTTCAGGGAAGTTTAACAGGATAAAACATCCCCCTGCGCTACTACTACTGTGCAAAAACAAAGGAGAATTAAAAAGGGGAGGTGGCAACCCTGGGACTCGAACCCACGCCCACCTGCAACTAGACACACACACAACATCTGCCGCTACGCTACACTCGAATACTTGGTGTAACCAAGGGAGTTAGCAAGGTAACCCATTGAGGCGGGTGTGCCCTGCTACTTCTGCAACGCCGAGACACACCACACCTGACCGACTAAGAAGCACACACACACATGCTACCCTCTATCCACTGTCAGAGAAACACGGCGCAGCACCACGCAAACCGAAGGCGAAGCCGATGAGGAATAAGGAAGGGGAGGTGATCCTCACCTTGGGGAGGAAGTAGAGGTTCGGATCGGAGGAGCAGGGCGCCGGAGATGAGGCAGATCGACGACGAAGAAGCCATGAACCGCACACCGAAGAAGAGGAAGCAGACCACCGGGTTCGCACAGTTGACGAGGTCGAGCTCGTCGGTGTGCTCGCTTCCCGACCCTACCGATGATGGGAATTGAGCGCGGGGTCAAGGCCCGAGCTCCGGGACATGGCGACGGCACCGGACGCCGACGGGAACGGAGGTAGACGGCGGCGATGACCTCTCTCTCTCTCTCTGCTACTCCTACAGAAGCTTACTAGGGAAAGAAGAAGAAGAGAGATGGAGATGGGGAGAGGTGGCGGCGGCGGATGGGGAGCGAGGGTAACCCTAGGACGAGGGGGGTACAGACGCCACGTTATATGGGGGGTCCTCGACGTTTGTGCAACGGAGTCACTGCCCGCTCTCTCTTGCACACTGACGGAAAGCGAGGGAAGGAAAACAACGGCGTGAGGAGGAGGACGAAAGGCGGATGGGCCACCTGCGCGAGGGAGGAAGGAAAAGGGACGCGAGGGAGAGGCAGCCCACTGGCGCTATTTAGACAGAAAAGAAAAACCTGTGCTTCTTCTATTTAAAAGAAAGGCCAGAAAGGAAAAATAATACAAGGCAAAAACTACTGGGATAAATTCAAAAGAAAATACCCCTTGGTCATATAAAAATATGACCTATTTAATAAAATAAGATCAAGATTTTTAGGAGCAGATAATATTTCACAAAACAGAATTAATGCCTGTGTTTTGTTCTTATTGCACCTGTTTTCAACACTTTTAAAAGCACCAAACTATCACAACTTCACACTCACAATAATCCCTAAACAATGGATATTTTTAAAATAGGGAAGGATCATATAAATATTTGAGCTAGGGAAGTAAGAGAGAGAGAGAGAGAGGGGCCTTGTAAATATGACAAGCCCCACTACCTTAGTACTACCATCACATGAACTCTTAGTAGCCCCTCAACACACACACAAGATCACATGGAACACAAGGTAGCTAACCATAAGATCACCACACCACATGAAATGCTAAGATCATATAGCAACAACACAAGACAAGGCATGCAATGATATGCTAAGCATGCATGCAAGGAAGGAAAAGAAATACAAGGAACATCACAAGAAGTCATGGCACAAATGATAACATCAAATCTCTGACAAGGTGGACCCACTGCAATAGGTTCCGAATAGGGAAGGTTTACATCTGGGGCACTACAAACTCTCCCACACTACAAAGAAGATCTCGCCCTCGAGATCTAAGACTGAAAGAAATCGGGAAATTCGGAACGGAGGTGATCCTCGCGTTCCCAAGTCGCCTCTTTATCTGAATGGTGTGACCACTGCACTTTGAGAAATTTGACAGTCTTGTTACGGGTCTTGCGCTCAGTCGCCTCGAGAATCGCAACTGGATGCTCACGATAAGAAAGGTCAGGCTGAAGGTCGATGTCTTGAAGATGCGCAGTGCGCTCGGGGGTCTTGAAACACCTCCGAAGCTGAGAAACATGGAACAGATCATGGACATTTGCAAATGTTGACAGGAGCTCGAGCTGGTACGCAAGGTCGCCTCTCTTGTCAACCACTCTGAACGGACCAACGAAACGAGGCGCAAGCTTGCCTTTGATGCCAAAGCACTGCATACCCTTCATAGGTGACACCTTCAGATAGACAAAGTCATCAAGCTCATAAGACATGTCACGGTGCTTACTATCATAGTAGCTCTTCTGACGGGACTGAGCTGCTCTGAGGTTGTCGCGAATGATCCGACACATCTCCTCAGCTTCTTCTATCATATCATTGCCAAGGATCTGACGCTCGCCGGTCTCGGACCAGTTGAGCGGAGTACGACACTTTCTACCATAGAGAATCTCAAACGGAGCCTTGCTAGAACTAGATTGATAACTGTTGTTATACGAGAACTCCGCAAAAGGCAGACAATCTTCCCACTTCATGCCAAAAGAGATAACACAGACTCTCAACATATCCTCAAGAATTTGATTCACTCGCTCCGCTTGACCACTAGTCTGAGGATGGAACGCTGTGCTGAAGCGGATCTTCGTGCCCATAGGAGACTGAAAAGAATCCCAGAACTTGGAAGTGAAGATACTTCCGCGATCTGAAGAGATCATCATAGGTACGCCGTGCAAAGAGACAATCCTGGAGGTGTACAACTCTGCCAGCTGAGCTGCTGAAATGGACTCCTTGACTGGAAGGAATGAGCCAGTTTACTCAATTTGTCGATGTCAACGAAGATAGCATCATTGCCCTTCTTGGACTTCGGAAACCCGGTGACGAAATCCATCTCAATGTGATCAAACTTCCACTCAAGAATCGGCAAAGGCTGCAAGAGACCTGCTGGGCGTTGTTGTTCTGCTTTCACTCTTCGACATACATCACACTCTTTTACGAACTGAGCAATCTCACGTTTCATACGAGTCCACCAGAATGTCTGCTTCAAGTCATGGTACATTTTGGAGCTTCCAGGATGAATAGAGAGCAGAGAGTTATGAGCTTCTTCCATGATCAGCTTCCTGAGATCACCTTTCAGGACGACAAGGCGGTCCTCGAAAAACAACGTGTCCCTGGCATCAACAGTGAAGCACTTATACTTGGGGAGACTCTTTCCCACGCCAATCTTGACCTTCTTCACCATAGCGTCAAGAAGCTGAGCTGCTCTGACCAGATCTTCCAAGGTAGGAGAGGTCTGAAGGTTCACAAGAAATCCGCGAGGTACTAGCTGAAGGTTGAGCTTCCTGAAAGACTCACAAAGACCCGGCTGAAGAGGTTGCAGAATCAGACTGTTGCAATATGCCTTCCTGCTCAATGCATCCGCCATGACATTTGCCTTGCGTGGCGTGTACTCAACACTCGGATTAAAATCCTGGAGCATTTCCACCCAACGTGTTTGCCTAAGATTCAAGTTAGGCTGAGTGAAGATGTACTTGAGACTCTTGTGATCGGTGAAAACTTCAACCTTACGTTCCAACAAGAGATGTCTCCAAGTCATCAAGGCGTGTACCACAGCTGCTAGCTCGAGATCATGCACATGATAGTTCTTCTCCGCAGGCTTCAACTGCCTGGAGGTATAAGCAACCACCTTCTTATCTTGCATCAATACTGCACCAAGACCCTGGAGAGAAGCATCGCAAAAGACTTGGTACGGCTTGGAATCATCCGGAGGGGCCAAAGCCGGAGTGGAGATAAGCTTCTCTTTGAGTGTATCGAAGGCGAGTTGACACTCTGGAGACCAAGCATACTTAACACCCTTCTCAAGAAGACTTGAGAGCGGCTTGGCAATCTTGGAGAAGTTCTCAACGAACCTTCTGCAATATCCAGCAAGCCCGAGAAAGCTTCGAAGCTGCTTCACATTCTGCGGAGGCTCCCATTCAACAATGGCTTGAACCTTGGACGGATCAACTTTAATGCCCTCGGCAGAGATAATATGCCCAAGATAAACCACTTCTTTCAGCCAGAACTCGCACTTGGAAAACTTGGCATACAACTTGTCCTCTCTCAGCTTATCAAGCACCAATCTGAGATGTACTTCATGTTCTTCCTCAGTCTCAGAAAAGACCAGAATGTCGTCGAGATAGAGCAAGACAAATTCATTCTTGTATGGGGAGAAAATATAGTTCATCAATCAACAGAATGTCGGAGGAGCATTTGCCAGACCAAAATACATGACCGTATACTCATACGAGCCAAAACTAGTCCTGAGTGCCGTCTTTGGAATGTCTTCCTCGCGAATGCGAATTTGATGATAGCCCATTCTGAGATAAAGCTTGGAGAATACTTTAGCCCCTTTCAACTGTTCGAACAATTCAGTTATGTTCGGAAGTGGATATTTGTTCCTGATTGTCTTCTTGTTCAATGGACGGTAATCGACACACAGCCGGTCCGTGCCATCCTTCTTCTTGACAAACAGAACACCACAGCCCCACGGAGACGAGCTCGGTCTGATCAAACCCAAACATTCCTGCTCATCGAGTTGCCTCTTAAGTTCCTTCAATTCTTCTGGACCCAGCTTGTACGGCCGTTTGCACACTGGCTCTGTGCCTGGCTCAAGCTCAATGACAAACTCATCTTCACGGTGCGGAGGCATGCCTGGCAGCTCTTCAGGAAACACATCTTGATATTCGCAGACTACTCGGACTTGCTCAATAGGATTGATCTCACCCTTTTCATTCAAGGGGAACATACGGATTGTATCATCGCGCGCCGCGAATATAATCACGTCTTCCGAAGAGTGGGTAAGCTTCACTTCTTTTGCTTCACAATCAATTGACGCCTTGTTCATGGCCAGCCAGTCCATACCAAGAATCAAGTCGATGTCGGAATTGCCCAAGACATACGGAGAAGCCAGAAAAGAATAACTGCCCATGTTGACAGAAACATCGGGAACTCTACAATTTGACCTCATCAGAGCACCCGGAGAAACAACACCCAAAGGTCTATGCAAACTTGTCGAGGGAAACTCATGCTTGATGAAAAATGACTTTGACATAAAGCAATGCGAAGCACCAGAATTGAACAAGACTTTAGCAGGAAAATCATTGACGAGGAGATTACCCATGATCACATCAGAGGAGTTGTCTGCTTCAGGTGCGTTCACCATGTTGACTCGAGCTGATCTGGGGTTGAACTTGACAAGAGCATTGCTTGGAGGTTTGCCTGGAGGAGGAGGCGGCAGTCGGAGCTGAGAAGTACATTTGTTGGCATAGTGACCTTTCTGCCCACACTTGTGACAAGTGACATCTGCTGGCTGCCGGTACTGAGTCTGAGGAGGCCCTTGCTTCTGATGCTGGTATCTCTGCTGGAAGCCAGGGTTGGGTGGGTGGGAAGAACCACGACCACCTGAGTGCTTAAGCTGCTGCGAGTGCCGAGGAGGAGGAGGAGAAACCCAAAACCGTTGTTGCTTCTGAACCTCCTGAGTTGAGGAAGAGGTGGAATCTGTGAAGCGCTTCTTGGAATTTTCCACCCTGAGCAAGGCTGCCTCTGCTCTGAGAGCTAGGTTGTAGAACTTGTCAAACTCCTCAGGATCGTGGAAGGCAAGAGCTAACTGCAAGTCTTCTTTCAAGCCACCCCTGAACTGATAGATCTTGCTCTTCTGATCTGGGATATCCTGCAGCGTGTAACGGGCCAGCTCGTGGAACTCGACATTGTACTTGTACACGGAATTGACGCCCTGCTTCAAACGCCTGAACTTATCACACATCTCCTCCACAAAATTGGAAGGGATGTAGTGGGACCTGAAGTCACGACAGAACTCGTCCCAAGACATCACCCTGGCGCCTCTGGAGTCCTTGAGCTGCTGCCACCATATAGAAGTCTGTCCCTTCAACTGAAACGTTGCAAACTTGACATAGTCCTCCGGACGCACATTGCTACACTCGAAATGTTTGTTCATATCATGGATCGAATCTTCTGCATCAAATGGCTGGTCGCATGAAGTGAACGTCTTTGGCTGGTTCGACAGAAACTGACTCAGACTCGCAAGCTGATTTCCACCATGTTGAAAATTGCTTGGCTGTTGGTTGGCTCTCTCTTGCAGCAACTGAATCAACATCTGGGTGTTTGCATTAGTAGCTGCCATCACCGCTTGCCAGGCCTCTGCAGGAGGAGGCGGCGGCAGAGGAGGAGGAGGTGGAGGAGGCGGCATATCCTCACGCCGTGGGTTCTGTCGAGTCGGTGGAGCCATCCTGAAGACGGACAGCGTATTAGTCCACAGAATAATTGAAGATATTTTTTGAATCAAAAGACAGAATATCTGAACAGAATTTAGCAATTGCACTAGAACAACATAGCAAGAATGCATCCTTAAAGTGACGGACAACAAAATTCCGATAAGGACCACTGCAACAAGTGTGAGCTAGAATTGCTCGGAACAAACATATGTTCGAGATTTCCCCAAACCTCAATCATGGGTCTGTAGGAAGATAGTCCTATAAGATACTAATTGATATCCCACCTATGAATTCCCGAAATAACTGGTCATGCAATCTGGTACACGGATACAAGGAGTATTTCACACAACTCCTAAACTAACTCTTCACCTGTATCACATCCTTCAACACACAACCAGCATCTCGGACCTTCATCTACAACTGATCCTCGTGATCACAACGATACCAAGTGTGGTAGTACCCCCGAACAATATGCACCAGTACTGGGGACATCGGTGTTATCTCACCACCACCGGTATTGAAGCAACAACGAACACCCTCCGTTCTTAGATACTCAGAAATTTGAATGATGGCGATGTGCGCGGGAATCCCCTGGAGCTCAACTCCCCTGAGACTTAGAGCAGATAGGAGGCACCAAGACAGGATTCCGTCACATCGAAATCATATAGACTTCACAAATACACCCGTGATCCTAAATTTGTTTTTGAGCGAGAAAAGGAGTAGAGTTAAGGATTTCCTAAGTCGGGAACCTCACCAGAGCATAGAAGAGGAGAAAAAAGAATCCTACTCTCCGATATAACTAAGACTCAAAACATTTTCTAGACTCGAGTCGGCCAAGTACGATCACACAAAGGCTCCTATGGTCATAAGGCTCTGATACCAACTTGTAACGACCAAGATGCGGTCCTTTCCGATCTGGGGATCGAGGCCCCGAATTGGAAAGAAGCGCATCTAAGTGTCTCGCAAACAGGTGACACATCACATACATAATAATAAAGATAGACAATCAGGGATTCAATTGCCTTCTCATAAATATCTCAGAGTACATCACACATACAACCAAGGTAGTTCCACTACGGACTACAAAACATTGAAAGGCTATGCTACCCTGTCTGCAGGCCCACGATCACGACCACGACCACGCCTCAATCTTCTAGATAGTTCACGTAAAGGCGGTCCGTCTCCTCATCGTACTGCCACGCCATCTGCATGTTGTCGGGATCATGTGTCTCTGGGGTACCTGTACCTGTTGGTATTGTGGAGGAATCCGTGAGCCACGGGGACTCAGCAATCTAAGACCTTGGTGCCAGAACTAGTCAAGTTATTAGGTGGGATAAGGTGAAGTGTTTAAGGTTGCAGCACCCTAAGCTTGATTTGGTGGCTAACTTACGTAGAACATTTATGAAGGTGGTCTATTCTAGCGGTCGTGTATACTTGATCACTAAGTGATCCTGAACACCTACCTACGTCATTCATAACCGAGTGTGTTCCCGATCGAAGAGAGATCTTCGAGGGGACAGTCACGGTTACGCACACAGTTGGCAATTTTATTAGCTTTTGTTTAAGTTATCTAATACCGGATGTTAACAAAATATTCCAAGTTGCCACAAAACCGCGGGTACGGCTTTTCGAAAGATTAAACCCTGCAGGGGTGCCCCAACTAGTCCATCACAAACGTACACTGGCCGCAAAGTAATCCTCTATCACGAATCTCGTGATCTCGTCGGATTCCTTAGAGGAAAACCTCAACTCTGGGGGAAACCAAAGCTTCACCGGGATTCCTATACGCAAGATATATCGCTAAGGTAAGACACAGCTAGCAGGACCTCCTGACGTGTCGGTGACCCTGATAAGAGCCGCGTATCTCAGTCTCAGGACACGCCGGATAAGCGAAGCGTACAGTGGCTAGAGAAATCTCCCGAGTTGCCATGGGATGGCCCCGCACGGTGCTCTAGTTTGGACCAACACTCATGAGGAGCACGGGCCCGGATTGTTGATTAAAGATCCTCGGGGTGATCATTCCCTATGCAGATTATTAAGTGATTAGAAAATTAACACCAATGTTGGGTCCTGCCGGGCAAGTCTTATCACTAAGCAATTTATCGAGGGGGTCCCCATAACAACCCCGAACGTGTTAGGAGCGATCATTATGGAATCAAACACCGGTAACCGGTAACTAAGCGACAATAACGAAACAAAGCACCCGGCAAAAGGCCAGGCCTTCCTTCATATACCAAGTGTATAGGTGCATTAATTAAATAACAACATTTAAGATAATGATATCAAGCTCATGTTAACACATGAGTCAAAGCACCTCCATCTAGCAACGCTAACATTAGTAGCTGAGCAAAGCCTACTTAGCCATTCAAGTTTGCTAGGAAGGAATCAGTTTTTGGGTTTATGGCATATCAAGAGGCAATATAATTCAGTGGTAGGCAGCGAGCAATATGACATGGAAACGCAATGTAGCATAACAAGTCTAGAGATGGAATCAAGGTCATATCATCTTGCCTGTGATATCCTCAGCTTGGAATGGTTCTTGATCGTCCTGCACGTACTCTCCCGAATCCACGTACTCGTTCTCCGATCCCGGTGCTACCCAACATAAGAATAACATCCAATGAACAATAGCACCTCAAGATGCAACAAGCACATGAGGCATGAGATGAATATGAGCATGCATCACTAATTATATCACTAGCACAAGCAAAAGGAGCTAATACAAGTTCCTGGACATAACTGTACCCTAAATTTTTTTGACATGCATGAGAATAACATGATCAGATGCGTCTCGAGAAATCGATGGAAAACCATATAAAGAACATTACAATTGGAGCTACGGATCAACGGGAATCAACGAAACAAGATATGAAGCCCTACGTGTCAAAATCATCACCTCACACTCAAATGGCACAAATCTGGTATTCCCAGGTTTCCAAGACATAAAACAACCCATCATGGATGGGGTGGAGCAAAGGAGAACACCACAACATCAACTAAGCACTCACAATCATCAAAATGACAAAACTACATAATCTGCCACAATCCTCATCTTAGCACTTTGTAAGCTACATGCAAAGCACCTACAGCCACCCAACTATGAAAAATATTATATGTGGCTGTAGCTAGCCAATAAAAATACCAGCACAAGCAAGAATCACACAAAAAGGAATTATACACTGGAAAATACAAGGCTGCAAACTTTCCCAAAGCCATCAGATCTCAGGGACTTAGTGAAAATTCCTGCACCTGACTTTCCGTCTTTGTTCTGAAGCTTTTTGACAGCAGCCAAAACATAACCTACAGGACTCCAAATGGGATGAAATTTAACAGGGAGCTTCACAAACATATCAGGTCCAAGTTCCTAGCAATAAACTAAGGCTAGATCACAAAACAATAACCAGCACAACCTCATCTACAGGGGAAGAAAACATAACCAGATTCTCAGACTTAGTGAAAATCTCAGGTTTTCACTAATCTGGAATCCCAGCCCCAAGCCTACTTTGGATGGGCACAACTTGCACACATGGATTCCAAATCATGAAGTGAAACCAACATGTGGTAGAGGGGGTCACCCTCTACTACCACAACCAAGAAACAAATACAAGAGCACTTCACAAGTCATGGAACCAAGCTCTAAACTTAGAAAAAAAATGTAAATATGACTTCTCCAGAAAATGTTCCAATGGCAAAACTAATTTCACCAATGGATTCCTGGGATCTTTCTACCCCAAAACCATATATGAAACATATGCACTTGCTTGGAGCAAGTGAGCTCAAACTAGGAGGGAAAAACTATATAGAATCCAACATAGTGAATAGTGCAACATTTCATGCAACTTTCACTAGAACAACTATCACCTAGCTATGCTCATGTGCACAAAGACAATATAGACATGAGGGTTTGGACCCCATGTCTTGTGTCATGCACAACAACACCACAAACACTACTACCACATATATCTTACACACAACTCATGCCCTCTTTCATATGCACATGAGGAGGAGCACAAGTGTTGCAAAGTGGGGCTGTTTTCACCACATGCATATCATCAACTCATATGCATGTCATCTAGTAGAAACCCACACCACCTACACATGCTAGCAACACAAAAGAATGCTAACACATGCATATGGCAATTACGCACACATGCATATACCTACTGTCATCTAACCAGACACACAAGCAAAAGAACACAAACCACCTACACTTACATCAACTAGAAGGGAGACACCACACACACACACACCCACTTTTGGCTAGCATCATGTGTATGCACACACACACACACATACCTCTCACAAGAACACACACACGCACATGCACACTCCACTATGCTTGCAAGCACAAGATTATACAAGCAAATGCACCTACATGCACTCCCTCTAGAGCACACACACACATGTGCAGAGAAATGTTTAAACCAATATAGCACAAGAAGTAAAACAACTAGCTACTCACCAAAGCTGGTGAAAAAGAATGCTCAACAGCAAAAAAAGAAAACAAAAAAGGGGGGGTCTCCGGGTTCGAACCTAGGATCCCCAGGTACTGTCTACTGCACCCAAACCTCTCTGCTACTGACCAAGCTCGACAGTTCAGGGAAGTTTAACAGGATAAAACATCCCCCTGCGCTACTACTACTGTGCCAAAACAAAGGCAACCCTGGGACTCGAACCCACGCCCACGTGCAACTACACAGAGACACACATCATCTGCCGCTACGCTACGCTCGAATACTTGGTGTAACAAAGAGAGTTAGCAAGGTAACCCATCGAGGCAGGTGTGCCCTGCTACTTACAGAGTCGCCGACGGGAGCAAGCCACCGGAGTGAGCCTACATGCTCCACTGCTGCTCTGCGCTACGACGAAAGGAACTACTGCTACTGCTGCAACGCGGGGAAGATCTGTGCTGCTTCTCCAACGCCGAGACACACCACACCTGACCGAGTAAGAAGCACGCACACATATGCTACCCTCTATCCACTGTCGGAGAAACACGGCGCAGCACCACGCGAACCTAAGGCGGAGCCGAGGAGGAAGAAGGAAGGGGAGGTGATCCTCACCTTGGGGAGGAAGTAGAGGTTCGAATTGGAGGAGGAGGGTGCCGGAGATGAGGTAGATCGACGACGACGATGCCCTGAACCGCAGACCAAAGAAGAGGAGGCACACCACCGGGTTCGCGCCGTTGACGAGGTCGAGCTCGTCGGTGTGTGTTGGGGATATTATCCGTTGGGTAACCCGCCCTAGTTGGGCCGGGTCACCGAAGCTGGCGACTCATCTCCAAGTGGTTTTGGCCTTGGCCTAGTAAGGTCGGAAGTCGTATGGCAGTTCAAGACCTTCGGGAGGAGTCCATAGTAGAGAAGGTCTCCAAGTCTTGGAAAGATGGCGACTTAGAGATTGGAAGAGTCACGATTTGTGTAAAGGAAAGGTCCGTTGTAAACCCTAAAGACTCGACCTGTATATAAAGGCGAGTCCCAGGGAAGAAGATGGCAGGTTAGAAATCATTGAGTGCTAGGTCAGGCGAGTTACGCCCTCCTTGTAATCGAAACACCATCAATACAACACAAAGCAAGACGTAGGCTTTTACCTCCTCACGAGGGGCCAAACCTGGGTAAATCTTTGTCTCGCTTCCCTTCAACCCCTTTGAGTCGCCACCAAGGTGCGATGGCTCCAATACTAAGTCCTTTCACGAGGACATCTGCCGTAACAAAACCATGACAGTTGGCGCCCACCGTGGGGCGTGCGCACGGTGGAGTTGAGTTCTCAAAGGGAGCCCTACCAGGGTCTGGGAGCTGCGCAGCGGGGCTCATGACTCGGAGCCGCCGCGGGAAGTACTACATCAACAACTTGCAATGGAGGCCCGAGGCCGATTCGATCGAATCCGGTTACATGGTCCCCTTCGGCAAGATCAGCGTCTTCATCAGCATGATTGGATCGCCCGTGCGTGAGCCGGACACCTCCTCCGACATCGTCGAGCCGGCCAGGTACGTCCGCCCTGTCGTGACGCCAAACCTAACCCGTCCGGTCTTTGTTGGATTCACCCAGGGATCTGAGGAACCAGAACACTCAGCGACCCAGGAAACCACGCCAGTCAACACTGATGACGAATCGTCCATGGGAGATTCAGATTCAATCCAGTCTCTACACGGGGGCTGCCTTGGGGGCTTGTCACTGGCCATGGACCCCGAAGTTCTTGACCGGACTCGCCGTCAGATCGCCTTTTACATGGCCGGGGCGACTCAACCCTCACCAAACCCGGCAGGCGGAGACGGAACTTGCGAGACGTCTAGAAGCCCGACCGCGATCTTGTTGGAATTAGCAGCGGAAATAACAAGGCTCATGGCGACCCCCATCACACCGGAAAACCAGGAGGCGGTAAACACGGAACTGACGAAGCTAAGAGAGGGGGTGGCAAAGTCTCAGCGGGACGCTGAGGTGGAGGCCGCCAGGATCGAGACCCGGCAGGCACAAATTACTGCTGAGAAAGCTCGCTTGAATACCAAAATTGGCGGCTCGAAAGGCATCAGCGCGCATCTGACGTCGTCCATCAGCGGAGGCATCAGGGTCGTTTGCCCCCTGATCTCAACCCGACCCGCCTGTTCGACACTCCACGAACTCCCGGGGCAGGAGTCGCCCCGGGGGGAGGGCCGGGCCAGCCACCGAACCCGCCGTTTCGGCCAGCTCCGGATCGCGTTCCCCGATTCCAGAGACCTCAAGGTCACTTTTCCAACCCGGTGGACCATGTCCTTGCCGCAACTCGCCATTTAGAACCCTTTCCGATTCACGGCAACACTCCAGCCGAGATAGAGGCAAGAAACGCCATTGAGATGTTGAAGACGGCGGTGGTTCAAAACGCCCAGTTCTCGCATAGCCTAGATCGGCTGCAATCCACTCCCCAGGCAAGCCGCACCAGGAGTCAGCCAGAGGACCAGCTCGCTATAACCAGCGGACCGCGACCCTTTCCCCAGGCCAACTCGCCTGATCATCGAGACCCGCCAGGTCGGGATCACCCGGACACTCAAGTCGCCCCAGCGCCTCTTGTTGGAAGCGGCAGACAAGTGGGGGTGCCATGTTTGGCCCCCGCCCTTCGCAACGAGCGAATGCCCAAGGATTTTAAAGGGCCAAGAAAGGTGCCTAACTACACTCCGGACCTTGAGCCGGCGTCGTGGGTCGAGAGTTACGAAATCGCCATGGACATGCTCGATGTAAGCGAAGCAGTCTGCGCTAGGTACTTCACAATGATGCTCGAAGGGACGGCGCGTACTTGGTTAAAGAACTTGCCCCCCAACTCCATCCAGACTTGGGCTGAATTGAAAGAGCGTTTCGTTAAAAACTTCCGAGGAACCTGCAAACGCCCGATGACAATAGTCGATTTACAGCACTGCGTTCAATGCCCGGATGAGTCGGCCCACCACAGGTCGCGGCGGGTCAAGGAAATCATTCACTCGTCGGATGGTATTACGGCGGCTCAGGCTATGCTGATCCTTGAGCAGAATTGCCACTACGAGCCCTTGGTGCAGAAGTTGGGGCGACTCAAGCGAAAGGTCCAATACATGGGGGAGCTAATGGACAGCCTCACTAGGTACGCTGAGGCGGACGACATCAAAGATCCCGGCAAGGATGGTGGTAAAGCTAATTCGCCAAGGAAGGGCGAGTCATCCAAAAATCATACCCGGTTCCAGGGACGCGCCCGCCATAATCAGGGAGCGAATAGCAAGAGAAGGCAGCAGGAAGAGTCTTCGGACTTAGTCGCCAAAACCAACACCAATAATGGCAACCAGCGTCAAAAAAAGAATAGGGGTTAAAGTGGCAAAAAGCCGCGCAACTATAATGAGTTACTCAAGGGCCCCTGCTCGCACCACGGCATGGCAGACGGACCGGCGACTCATTACTGGGAGGACTATTACGTGATGCGCGAGTTTCGGGCGGAGGCAATCAAAAAAGGGCAAGGCAGTGACCCAGACCAACGGCAGGAACAGTTTGGCGCACCCAATCAACGCCAGAACCCCTTCGGCGGTTTCCCTGAACCCGGGGCTCAGGGTGGCTCGCAGCCGAGCAGTGACCAGTATCCGGTGCATCACCAACGACGGTATAACCCGCCTATAGTTTTTCAACAACCACCCCCACACGGGGCTTCGCAGGGGCAGGACGACAATGGCGGCTTCCGCAACAATCCCGAGTAGTTAAGCAATGGGCAGTACCACGTTTTCACCACCAATGCCTGCAGGCGTGATAAAAAGGTGAGTCACCGAGCGTACAGTGTGTCTGAGCCGGCTCTCCGTAGATACCTTCACTGGTCCGAGCAGACTATATCATGGAGTAGGGAGGATCACCCTCCAAGAGTTGACAATCCCTGCGACTTAGCGTTGGTCGTGGCTCCCCAAGTTGGAGGATATACTTTGTCGAAGGTACTGATGGATGGAGGCAGCAACATCAACATATTATACTTCGACACCTTCCAAAGGATGAACCTGTTGGAGAAAGATTTGATGCCCTCAACCACGGTATTCCACGGGATTGTCCGAGGTAAATCGGTGTATCCCATAGGCCGAGTTAGGCTCACGGTTGTGTTTGGAACAACGTCTAATTACAGGAGTGAGTCGCTTATGTTTGAGGTGGTCAAGTTAAAGAGCCCCTATCATGCGCTGTTTGGGCGACCGGCTTCGCCCGGTTCATGGCTCGCCCCTGCTATGTTTAACTTAAACTCAAGATGCCTGGTCCTAAAGGACCCATCATGGTTAATGGCGATAGGAGGATCGCAAGGGAGTGTGAAGAAGGGGATGCGGCTTACGCGGAAGTCGCCTGTGCTGCGGAAGAGCTGAAGTATCACCATGCCAATGTTGATCCGGCTGATATGTCACCTTTAAAGAAGCCAACGACAGACGCTGAGCCGCCCCTCAAGTTCAAGCCAACAGATGACACTACGACAGTGGATTTCGTCCCCGGCAACTCAACCAAGCAGTTCACTATTGGGACGGGTCTGGATCCCAAATAGGAAAGCGCGCTCATCGGATTCATCCGTGAGAATCGGGACATCTTCGCATGGAAACCTTCTGACATGCCTGGTGTGCCGAGAGAATTCGCTGAGCACCATCTTAATGTTGACCCAAAGGCAAAACCTATTCAGCAATATCTTCGTAGGTTCAATGAGGAACGGCGCAAGGTAATCGGGGAGGAAGTTGCCCGTCTCTTGGCTGCCGGATTCATCGTAGAGGTCTTCCACCCCAAATGGTTGGCTAACCCGGTCCTGGTGCTCAAGAAGAACGGTACCTTCCGTATGTGCATTGATTACACGGATCTTAAGAGAGCTTGTCCAAAGGAACCTTTCGCTCTTCCCCGCATCGATCAAATTATTGATTTAGTGGCGGGAGGCGAACATTTGTGCTTCTTGGACGCTTGTTCCGGATATCACCAAATCAAGATGGCCGTGGATGATCAGGAGAAAACGACTTTTATAACCCCCTTTGGGGCTTTTTGCTATGTGTCCATGTCATTCGGACTCAAGAGTGCAGGGGCGACTTGTCAGCACTGCATCCAAAATTGCCTCCGAGGCCAAATCGGATGCAACGTCCATGCCTATGTTGATGACATTATGGTTAAAACTCACAGGAAGGAAACGCTACTAGGAGATCTCAAAGAAACTTTTGATAATCTGCGGGTATATCAGATGTAACTAAATCCCACCAAGTGTGTTTTTGGTGTGCCTGCAGGAAAATTGTTGGGCTTCCTGGTGTCTGAGCGCGGCATCGAAGCTAACCCGGACAAAATCGAAGCGGTTACTTCCCTTGGGAAGCCACCAAATGTTAACCAAGTCCAACGGATGGCTGGTCGCATTGCGGCCTTAAGTCGCTTCATAAGCCGTCTGGGAGAAAAGGCGATTCCCCTTTATCAATTGCTAAAGAAATCTGACCATTTTGTTTGGACAGATGAAGTTGATTAAGCTTTCGAAGCCTTGAAACGGCAACTAGTCAACCCGCCGGTCTTGGCCGCCCCGACTGAGAAAGAGCCCATGCTTTTATATATTGCGGCAAACTCCAAAGCAGTAAGTGTGGCGGTGGTCGTTGAAAGGAAGGAGGAAGCAAAGGAATACCCTCTGCAGCGCCCGGTGTATTTTATCAACGAAGTGCTAACTCTTTCCAAGCAACGATACCCACATTGGCAGAAATTAGTGTATGGGGTGTTTATGGCGAGTCGGAAGCTTAAACATTATTTTCAAGAACATCCCATCACGGTGGTTAGTTCCGCCCCCCTCGGGGACATCATCCAGAATCGGGAGGCAACGGGGCGGATTGCCAAGTGGGCGATTGAACTTGGGCCGCATCACGTACGATACACCCCTCGCACAGCCATCAAATCTCAAGCCTTGGTTGATTTCGTCAATGATTGGACCGAGTTACAGGCCCCGGAAGACAGGCCTGATCTTACATACTGGACTATTTATTTTGACGGATCCACACAGTTGGAAGGCTCATGTTTCCATGCACCAACAATGCTGCAGAATACGAAGCTTTACTTCACAGCTTGCGACTCGCCAAGGAGATGAACCTTACGCGGGTCAGATGTTTTGGCGACTTTGATCTGGTGGCTCAGCAAGTTTCAGGCACTTGGGACTCTCGAGACCCCGTGATGGCAGCTTACAGGAGGGCTGTGTCCGATGTGGCGGGTCATTTCCATGGCTATCAGGTTGGTCACATTGATCGGCGCCTTAACGAGGCGGGTGATGCCCTTTCGCGTCTCGGTTCCCAACGAAAGCCGGTTCCCCCCAATGTTTTTCTGGATACTTTGCATAATCCCTCCGTGAGTTTGCCATCAGAGGAGGAGTTGGTGATACCAGATCCTGAGTCCCAGTTCGTGGAGGCTCTCCATGTTACGTCGGATTGGGTTTTTCCCTATCTGGCCTATCTCGCCCGAGGCGAGTTACCTACAGATGAAGTTTTGGCCCGCCAAATTGTTCGGCGAAGCAAATCCATGGTGATTATCAACGGCGAATTATATAAGCGAAGTACCTCCCGGGTTTTTCAACGTTGTGTTTCCTCCGAAGAAGGGTGCATAATTCTAAATCACATTCATTCCGGAGATTATGGGCATCACGTCGGGTCACGTTCTTTGGTTTCAAAGGCGTTCTGTCATGGTTTCTTTTGGTTGACGGCTCATGCAAATGCAGAGGAGATAGCTCGTCGATGCGATGGATGCCAGCGTTATGGGCGACAGGCTCATGTGCCGGCTCAAGAACTAAGGATGATTCCCATCACTTGGCCTTTCGCGGTCTGAGGGTTAGACATGGTTGGCCCCTTTAAGATGTCATCCAACAAGAAAACCCATTTGCTGGTGACGGTTGATAAATTCACCAAGTGGGTTGAGGCAGAGCCTGTTGGAGCTTGCGATGCGGAGACGGCGGTCAAATTCTTGAAAAATTTGATCTTCCGGTTTGGATATCCGCATAGTATCATTACTGACAATGGCACTAATCTGTCTCAAGGGGCGATGCAGGAGTTTTGCCGTCGAGAGCATATCCGGCTTGATGTTTCTGCGGTTGCTCACCCACAATCTAATGGACAGGCGGAGCGGGCGAACCAAGAAGTTTTACGGGGAATCAAACGCCGACTCATGGTTCCCTTGGAAAAAACCCTCGGGTGTTGGGTTGAGGAGTTGCCTTCGGTGCTATGGAGCATCCGGACCACCCCGAACCGGTCCACGGGTTTTACCCCTTTCTTTCTGGTCTACGGAGCAGAAGCTGTTCTTCCCACTGACATAAGGCATGACTTGCCTAGAGTCGCCGCTTATGTGGAACATGACAACGAACTGGCGCGTCAAGACTCTTTGGACGCCTTAGAGGAGGCGCGTGATTTGGCTGCAGCCCGACCGGCCATTTATCAGCAGGACTTACAGCGTTATCACAGCCGCCGGGCCAAGAGCCGAACCTTTCAGGAAGGCGACTTAGTGCTTCGGCTGATACAAGATCGCGCTGGCATGCATAAGTTATCACCACCATGGGAAGGACCGTTCGTCATAAGCAAAAATCTTCACAACGGGTCTTACTATCTGGTGGATCTCCGGCTTAACCGGCCAACCACAGAGGCTGAGTCGACTCGCCCCAGGAATATTGCCCACTTGCGTCCTTATTACACTTGACCTCTTAAGCTCTACATTTTGTAAGTTTTCCATTTCTTATAAAGCAATAAAATTAAACGCCTCCCGACTTGGGGGCTTCCTCTCACTAAGATTAGTTTTATCACCCATTTGGCCTGTGAAAAGTTACTGCATACAAATGGTTATACTGGACTGTGTGTTGGCCGAATCGCCATATGGACCCATGAACTCCTGGCGAGTTATTCCGCTAATGGACCCTGAACTTGCTTTGGTTAAAACATGTCTGGTACCGGCAAGCGCCTCACATGGAAAATAGAGAAACCATTGGTTCATTGAACCCGCTTCACTGAAGCTTGACTTGTGCCTGATCAGCCGGTCTAAATACTTGGGCTTTTGATACAAAAGTCTCCCTTGGGTGGAGCTTGGGCTTTTTTGACTCGCCCTATCCTGTCGCGACCTTATGAGCCGACGAAATTATTATCTTGGGTGGCGCTTGAGCTTGTTTGACTCGCCCTATCCTGTCGCGACCTTATGAGCCGACGAAATTATTTTCTTGGGTGGCGCTTGAGCTTCTTTGACTCGCCCTATCCTGTCGAAACCTTATGAGCCGACAAAGTTGCTATTTTTTACCTCCCTAGCACTGCCACAAGGTTTTTCAGACTTTTTTTTTCTGACTCGCCTCAAAATATCTTGGGGCGATTGCTATTTGTTATCACCTATTACTCACTGAGATGGTTTGATATATGTTTTCAAGCTTAGAACAGGTTGATGATCAAAGTCACTCTAGCCATGGCGGATTAAGCATCATAAAAACGCCTCAATGGCGGGTCAAGTATTATGATAAAAAGCCTCAAACGGCGGATCAAGCATTTCAAAACGCCTTAAGGGCGACATAAGGGTTTTTTAAGATGTCACAGAAGCAGTTTTGATTCCAAAAGAGACCTATTACATGGCTCTCATGGCCAAATCAATGAAATGTTATTCTGCTGATGCCCTTGGATCAGCGTGCTGCGAGCTTCGGCCGATTTCAATTTGCAAGTCGCCCAGTACCCAGTTACACTTGGATAATGCGGCGATTTCATCTTCCTCGGTCAGGACTGATGAGAGATCCGCGTCTAAGTCAAAAGGATTCTTGGGTCGACACGGAGTTAAGCTGGTCGTCACAAAGGTTGGCGGGTTAACCTTCTTGTTCTTGTTGTCATATGCGGCTTGGTATTTTGATAAGTCCAGGCTTGCAGCAAGCTGAGTCGCGGCCAAACGGGAGTCCTTGACAACACGCTGGTAGTCCTCTTCAGCAAATTCTGACCCATCATCCTTGAGTTGAGGAAAGCCCGCTGCTACTTCTTCTGGGTTTATCTCTGGAGCATATGCTAAGCACCGACTCAGTGTAGTCAGCGCTCCTTTCCGGGCGGCTGACCGAATTAACTCGCCAATTTGGGGAGGAAGAGTGAATAAGCAGCCAAGCATCTTCTTTATTGATGTTATAGGTTCCTTGGCGCCCATCACTGCTTTCACAGTGAGCACACTCCCGGTATATAGCTGCTCCATCAACGCGTAAATCGCCTTCAGCATCAGGACGCAATCATCCTGAAGGTTCGCGGTTCTCGGACCTGTTTAAGAGATAATGATTGTCAACGAATTATATAAAGCTGTTTGTTTACAAAGGTCAAGATTTGGTTTTTACTGAAGACGACTTGCGCCATGTTTAAGATATGTCGCTTTAAGCCGGACAGCTCCTGTTGCACAGTATCCAACTTGGCTTCAGCTCTTTCTGCTCGCTTTGTTAAAGCATCTTCATCAGCTTGAGCCCTTTTTAAGTCGGCTTTGAGCTTCTCCATCTCAGATAAGATCAGTTGATACTTCTCTTCTGATTTGGCCCGGGCATCCTGCTGATCGGATAAGTTTTTCTTCAAGAAGCCAAGTGCTGATTCAGTTTGGATAAGTGATTCCCGTTGAAGCATATAGTTAAGGGGCAAGTCTCAGAATTATTACAAGCAACATCCCTGACCCTTGGGGGCTAATGTATAATTTTTTAGACAAAATTATACAGTATCAAGACCCGGCTCATCTTTTTACTGATGACCCGGCCCTTGGGGGTTACAGGTCGAAATTTTTTCAAATCATCAAGACCCGGCTCATCTTTTTACTGATGACCCGGCCCTTGGGGGTTATAGGTTGAAAGTTTTTCGAATCATCAAGACCCGGCTCATCTTTTCACTGATGACCCGGCCCTTGGGGGTTACAGGTCGAAAGTTTTTCAAATCATCAAGACCCGGCTCATGTTTTTACTGATGACCCGGCCCTTGGGGGTTACAGGTCGAAAGTTTTTCAAATCATCAAGACCCGGCTCATCTTTTTACTGATGACCCGGCCCTTGGGGGTTACAGGTCGAAAGTTTTTCAAATCATCAAGACCCGGCTCATCTTTTTACTGATGACCCGGCCCTTGGGGGTTAATGAGGATAATACAGTGTACAACAAAATGTACATCATGTTTGTTCTACAGCATCCGAAGCAGGCTCTTCTCCATCTCATAACTCGCCTCCAGGCGACTTGCAAAGCCAGAGCAAAGTTCTTTGAATTCCACATTTTCATATTGGGAGAGCTTAGCCTTGGAATGTTCATGCTCAAGAATAGGTTGAGCTGATGATGATACATGCTTCGATAAAACTGTTGTGGCCAGTTTAGAGAAGCGAGTACCGATGATAATCACAGCGTCCGGGTCTTCTGCTGTTGTCAATGGACTTGGCGGGTTAGGTGCATCCATGTTTTCCTTGGGAGAGCTGGGGAGATCCACTTGATCTTCAGGTTTGTCTTGGTCCGGGTTATCCTGGATCGGCGCTGACTTTCCGATAGGCTCCGAAGTGGTAATGGGAGTTGGCCCGCCAGTTTTTCTTTTCTTTGCATGAGCCCTGAAAGGAGAAGGGGGTGCGCTTAAAGGACTGAAAATTTATCACCATCAGACTAAAAGTAAAAATTATCAAAGGTTTACCCAGGTACACGTATCATCGGTGGAAGTGCCGACATTACTGAGTCGCCAGATGTAGGAGGAGAACTCTGCAAAAAGTTATACTTCGAAGATATGAGCGAGTTACAAATGCGATCCAAAAAGACCCAAAGAAGTGTTATTAAAAGATACCTCATTTGGCAGTTTCTTGTTTCTTGGTGGTAAACCGGACACCAGATCGCCAGAATGACTTCGAGTTTTCCGATTTGAGGTATGTTGTGCTTTCTCTAGAAGAAAATTGGGATCCAAACAAGAATTTGGGTGTGAGAAGGGAACTTTCCCACAAATTCGTCCGGCCGGATTAGGTGGAGAAGGAGATGAGTAGGAGGAAACAGAAATTACCTCTACAGAATCCTCCTCGCTTTCATTGTCTTCATTCTACGCAAGAGATGCAGATGTGTAAATACAAAGTTATCAGTAATGGATGGCGAGTTAAAAGAGGATAGGTTTTTTACCTCTGAAGGTGCGTCGCCGACTTGGGATTCATCGGCCTCAGATGGTTTGGTAACAGCACCTTTGCCCTTGCCTTTGGATTTCTTCTTTGGAGGCGGCCTAGCTTGCTTCATGGCTGACTTTTTTGGCCTCTTGGACCAAATTTTATCACCTTTCTGAAATGGCATATTTTATAGTAGGTCATAGTTCGAATAAGACGTAAGGAGTAAAAGACAAAAGGCGGGTTAAAGTTATTTACCTTTGGTGCCGGGTTAATCTTGTAGAAAGGTTTAAGACCTATTTGGCCGCATTTTCCCGCGGGCTCGCCGGTCAGCTTCTTGATGATGGTTACAATGTCATTTTCCGTCAGAGCCGTGTGGAAGTAGCACTGAGGATGATCTAGGGTGCCGTCGAATTCACACATTAACCCGTCCCGGCGACTTAAAGGGAGGATAAGCCATTCGACCCAGCAACGGATCAAGTCAACTCCAGTAAGGCCGTTGTTTGTCAAAGATCTTAACTCGGACAATACTGGGATAAAGTCTGACTCCTCCTCTTCGGTGAGCTTGTTTGGGAGTTTGAAATTTGTTGGAAGGCGATCTTCCCTATAACCTAGTAGTTTGTTCTCGCCCTCAGGTGAAGTCTCCTGGCAATAGAACCAAGACTCGCCCCAGCCTTTGGGGTGGCTTGGCATGGCGGGTGACGGAAATGGGCTATCCCTGCGGCGCTGAACATTGACACCACCAAGCTCCAGGCTGGGGCCATTGTGAAATTCTGTTTGGCGATTTAAGTGGAAGAAGTACCAGAATAAGGGAACTGAGGGCTCCATCCGCAAGTAAGCCTCACAAAACACTGGGAACTGGTATAGATTGCTTATCGAGTTGGGCCCTAGATCTTGGAGGCGGACATTCATAAAAGTCATGGCGTGTCTGAGGAATTTCGATCCAGGCGGCTTAAAGCCCCGCTCGAGGTGTTCAACAAAAACAACTATTTCCCCTTCCTTGGGATTGGGGATTTCTTCTCCTAACCCGGTGCACCAACCGATAATCTCCTGAGGATCCAAATTTCCCGTTTTCACATAATCATCTAGTATAGCATCATTAACCATGGTGGGGAGCCAGTCGCTTTTGAAAACGGCGCCCATGCTACAAAGGGATAAAATTACGGGTGAATTGACATGCCAAACATCTACTGAAAAAGGTGAAACAATTTCATTTGACTCGCCAAATAAATTTGCCCGATGGCCGAGGAAATTTTTTGATACGCCAACGAAGGTCCGGGTCAGGTTGCCAGGGCGACTTACGAAATTTTTGCTACTTAAGGGAGCGTTGTTTCAAAGCATCAGTGGTATTTGTCAAAATAAGTGAAGTATGAGACTACAAACAGTTTTCACTTGACAAGCGATAGATTATGGATGTACCGGGCAGACGGAAATGAACGCGGAAAATGACTGGATACAATAACCTACGACTAAGGTGGGACAATATTGTTGATTTGGTGAAGCCCTACTCTAAGTATGCAAGTAGGCGCCGAGAAAATAAAGCACCAAGAACGCGGTAGTGATGAACTTCGAAAAGGAACTTGGATCTTCTCTTGAATGACAGAAACCTAACCTGGTGGATTCGGCTGGAGACGGTCGACGGCGAAGAAGGTCTCGGACAGGCACGAAAACCTCGGGTGGCAACGAAGTGTTCAGCGGCGAAGAGGTGCTCGACGACGGCGAGACAGTCGACGGCAGCGAACTGCTCGGCCACGGTGAAGTGCTTGACGGCGACGAAGTCCTCGGGCGGCACCGAAGGTTTCGGATGGCGACGAGATCCTCAGGTGGCGGCGGAGCTCTCGGAAGATGATGAGGGTTTTCGCTGTGATAGTGGGGAAGAGAAGGGCGACAAGGCTAGTAGGTGGAATGCGCCCAGTCCCTTCCTCCCGCCTATTTATCAGGCCAGGTGCTAAGAGCGAGGCGCCACGAGCGGGAACCACCAAAAGATAAAGATTCGCCATGATGGCGCCCCAAATTTTTGGGATAATGATACCGAAGGTTCCGTTGGGGATTACGTCGTTATCTTTTTCGGGATTCAAGGGATAAGGAGGTACCAACAAGAAATGGTTTGGCGGCTCAAGTTTTTCCACAACAGATGGCGGGTTAAGTTCATGGCGTATAAAAGGGGTGAAGATGAATCACCCTTAATTGAATAAGGATATTGGCGTGAAGGAAATTCAAGTCAATCTGGGGCCTAATGTTGGGGATATTATCTGTTGATAACCCGGCCTAGTTGGGTCGGGTAACCAAATCTGGCGATTCATCTAAAATATGGTTCGGACCTTGCCCTGGTAGGACCGAAGGTTGTATGGCGGTTTACAACTTCCGGAAGGAGTCCATAACAGAGAAGGCTTCCAAGCTTTGGAAAGGTGGCGACTTAGACATCGTAAGGGTCACGGTTTGTATAAAGGGAAGGACCCTTGTAAACCCTAGGGACTCGACCTGTATATAAAGGCGAGTCCCAGGGAAGAAGAGGACAGGTTAGAAATCATCGAGTGCTAGGTCTGGCGAGTTACGCCCTCCTTGTAATCGAAACTCCATCAATACAACACAAAGCAGGACGTAGGCTTTTACCTCCTCACGAGGGGTCGAACCTGGGTAAATCGCCGTCGCACTCCCGTTCAACCCCTTTGAGTCGCCACCAAAGTGTGATGGCTCCAATACTAAGTCCTTTCACGAGGACATCTACCGTGACAAAACCACGACAGCGGTGGTCGTCGAAAGGAAGGAGGAAGGGAAGGAATATCCTGTGCAGTGCCCGGTGTATTTCATCAGCGAGGTGTTAACTCTTTCCAAGCAGCGATACCCACACTGGCAGAAATTAGTTTATGGGGTCTTTATGGCAAGCCGGAAGCTCAAACACTATTTCCAAGAGCATCCCATCACGATGGTTAGCTCCGCTCCCCTCGGGGACATCATCCAGAATCGGGAGGCGACAGGGCGAATCGCCAAGTGGGCGATCGAACTTGGACCGCATAACGTGCGATACACCCCTCGCACGGCTATCAAGTCTCAGGCCTTGGTTGATTTCGTCAATGGTTGGACCGAGTTACAGATCCTGGAAGACAGGCCTGACCTCACATACTGGACTATTTATTTTGACGGATCTAGACAGTTAGAAGGCTGGGGGGCTGGCGTGGTGCTGATATCGCCTCAAGGAGACAAATTCTGCTATGTCCTCCGACTCATGTTTCCATGTACCACCAACGCCGCAGAATACGAAGCTTCGCTTCATGGCTTGCGACTCGCCAAGGAGATGAACCTTACGCCGGTCAGATGTTTTGGCGATTATGATTTGGTGGCTCAACAAGTATCAGGTACTTGGGATTCTCGGGACCCCTTGATGGCGACTTACAGGAGGGTTGTGTCTGATGTGGCGGGTCACTTCCATGGCTATCAGGTCAATGACATCGACCGGCGCCTTAACGAAGTAGCTGATGCCCTTTCACGTCTCGGTTCCCAGCGTAAGCCGGTTCCCCCTAAAATGTTTTTCTAGATACTCCGCATAATCCTTCCGTAAGGTTGCCCTCGGAGGAGGAGTTGGCGATACCAGATCTTGAGTCCCAGTTCGTGGCGGCTCTCCATGTTACGCCAGATTGGGTTATTCCGTATCTGGCCTATCTCGCCCGAGGTGAGTTACCTACGGATGAAGTGTTGGCTCGCCAGATCGTTCGGCGAAGCAAGTCCATGGTGATCATCAATGGTGAATTATATAAACGAGGCACTTCCGGGGTTTTCCAAAGATGTGTTTCCTCCGAAGAAGGGTGCATAATCCTAAATGACATTTATTCCGGAGATTGTGGGTATCACGACGGGTCACGCTCCTTGGTTTCAAAAGCGTTCCGTCATGGTTTCTTCTGGTTGACGGCCCATGCAGATGCAGAGGAGATAGTTCATCGATGTGATGGATGCCAGCATGACGGGCGACAGGCCAATGTGCCGGCTCAAGAACTAAGGATGATACCCATCACTTGGCCTTTCGCGGTCTGGGGGTTAGACATGGTTGGCCCCTTTAAGATGTCGTCCAACAAGAAAACTCATTTCCTAGTGGCGGTTGATAAGTTCACCAAGTGGGTTGAAGCAGAACCTGTTGGAGCTTGCGATGCGGAGACAGCAGTCAAATTCTTGAAAAAATTAACCTTCAGTTTCGGATATCCGCAGAGCATCATTACTGATAATGGCACTAATCTGCCTCAAGGTGCGATGCAGGAGTTTTGCCATCATGAGCACATCCGGCTTGATGTTTCTGCGGTAGCTCACCCACAATCTAATGGACAGGCGGAGCGGGCGAATCAGGAAGTTTTGCGAGGAATCAAACCCCGACTCATGGTTCCCTTGGAACATACCCCGGGGTGTTGGGTTGAGGAGTTGCCTTCAGTACTATGGAGCATCCGGACCACCCCGAACCGTTCTACGGTTTTACTCCTTTCTTTCTGGTCTATGGAGCAGAAGCCGTTGTTCCCACTGACATTAGGCATGACTCGCCCATGGTCGCCGCTTACGTGGAACAGAACAATGAGCTGGCGCGTCAAGACTCTTTGGACGCCTTGGAGGAAGCACGTGATTTGGCTGCAGCCCGATCGCCCATTTATCAGCAGGACTTACGGCGTCATCACAGCCGCCGGGTCAAGAGCCGAACTTTTCAGGAGGGCGACTTAGTGCTACTATCTGGTGGATCTACGGCCTGATCGGCCAACCACGGAGGCTGAGTCAACTCGCCCCTGGAACATAGCCCACCTGCGGCCTTATTACACTTGAGCTATTAGCTCTAAGTTTTGTAAGTTTTTCATTTCCTATAAAGCAATAAAATTAACGCCTCCCGGCTTGGGGGCTTTCCTGCTAATTCATCTTATTGAAAGGTATGGATCTTTATTTTTTCATCAACAAGTCGCCCAAGCATGGACGCTATCTATACCAAAGAGCTTAAGTCGCCACGATGCGCTTATTACAAAACTGGGTATCGATAAGCCAAAGAGGATCGAAGTCGCCACAAGCGCGCGATTCAAACATAGGCGCCTTATATGATTGTGCGGATTAGTCCGGCTTACTTGAGGGCAGTTTGTTCTCAAGTCGTTTTGTGGTAATAGCGTATACGCTTCTACAATCCTATGACGGTCTTTCCCTTAATCATAGGTCACTTGGGGGCTTCCTCTCACTGAGATCAGCCTTACTACCCATCTGGCCTGCGAAAAATTACCGCATTACAAATGGTTATACTGGACTGTGTGTTGGCCGAATCGCCATATGGACCCGTGAACTCTTGGCGAGTTATTCCGCTCATGGACCCTGAACTCGCCTTGGTTAAAACATGTCTGGTACCGGCAAGCGCCTCACATGGAAAATAGAGAAACCATTGGTTCATTGAACCCGCTTCACTGAAGCTTGACTCGTGTCTGATCAGCCAGTCTAAATACTTGAGCTTTTGATACAAAAGTCTCCTTTGGGTAGCACTTGAGTTTATTTAACTCGTCCTATCCTGTCGCGACCTGATGAGCCGACGAACTTGCTATTTTTTACCTTCCTTGCACTGCCACAAGGTTTTTCAGACTTTTTTCTGACTCGCCTCAAATATCTTGGGCCATTTATTATTTATTATCATCCATTACTAACCGAGATGGTTTGATATATGTTTTCAAGACTAACATGTCGATGATCAAAATCATTCTAGCCATGGCGGGTCAAGCATCATAAAAGCGCCTCAAACGGCGGGTCAAGCATTTTAAAGCGCCTTAAGGGTGACATAAGGATTTTTCAAGATATCACAGAAGCAGTTTTGATCTCTAAAAAGACTTATTACATGGCTCTTATGGCCAAATGAAGTTTTATTCTGCTGATATCCTCGGATCAGCCTGCTGCGGGCTCTGGCCGACTTCAATTTGCAAGTCGCCCAGTACCCAGTTACACTTGGATAACGCGGCGAACTCATCTTCATCGTTCAACACTGATGAGAGATCCACCTTCAAGTCAAAAGGATTCTTGGGTCGACGCGGAGTTAAGTTGGTCGTTACAAAGGTTGGCGGGTAAACTTTCTTGTTCTTGTTGTCATAGGCGGCTTAGTATTTTGATAAATCCAAGCTTGCAGCAAGCTGAGTCGCCGCCAAACGGGATTCTTTGACAACACGCTGGTAGTCTTCTTCAGCAAATTCTGACCCGTCATCCTTGAGCTGGGAAAGTCCGCCGCTACTTCTTCTGGGTTTATTTCTGGAGCATACGCCAAACACCGACTTAGCGTAGTCAGTGCTCCTTTTCGGGCGGCTGACCGAGTTAGCTCGCCAATTTGAGGAGGAAGAGCAGATAAGCAGCCAAGCATCTTCTTTATTGATGTTATGGGTTCCTTGGCGCCCATCACTGCTTTGACGGTCAGCTCACTTCCTGTATACACTTGCTCCGTCAACGTATAAATCGCCTTCAGCATCAGGACACAATCATCCTGAAGATTGGCGGCCCTCAGAACTGTGTAAGAGGTAATGATAGTCAGCGATTTATACAAAGCTATTTTTTTACAAAGTGCAAGGTCAAGGATTGGTTTTTACCAAAGACAGCTTGCGCCATGTTGGAGATATGTCACTTTAAGGCGGACAGCTCTTGTTGCACAGTGTCTAATTTGGCTTCAGCTTTTTCTGCTCGTTTATTAAAGCATCTTGATCAGCTTGAGCCCTTTTAAGTCGGCTTTTAGCTTCTCCATCTCAGATAAGATCAGTTGACACTTCTCTTCTGATTTTGCCCGGGCATCCTGCTGATCGGTTAAACTTTTCTTCAAGTCGCCAAATGCTGATTGAGTTTGGATAAGTGATTCCTGTCGAGATATATAGTCAAGGGGCAAGTCTCAGAATTATTGCAAGCAACATCCCTGACACTTGGGGGCTAATGTATAATTTTTTAGGCAAAATTATACAGTATCAAGACCCGGGTCATCTTTTTACAGATGACCCGGCCCTTGGGGGTTACAGGTCGAAAGTTTTTTCTTCAATTATCAAGACCCGGCTCATCTTTTTAGAGATGACCCGACCCTTGGGGGTTACAGGTCGAAAGTTTTTTCTTCAATTATCTAGACCCGACTCATCTTTTTACAGATGACCCGGCCCTTGGGGTTACAGGTTGAAAGTTCTTTCTTCAAGTATCAAGACCCGGTTCATCTTTTTACAGACGACCGGGCCCTTGGGGTTACAGGTCGACGGATTCATTTTTACTATCAAGTCCGGGCTCATCTTTTTACTGATGACCCGGCCCTTGGGGTTAATGAGGATAATACAGTGTGCAATAGGACGTACCTCATGTTTGTTCTTCAGCAATCGAAGCAGACTTTTCTCCATCTCATAACTCGCCTCCAAGCGACTTGCAAAGCCAGAGCAAAGTTCTTTGAATTCGAGATTCTCATACTGGGAGAGATTAGCCTTGGAAAGTTCATGCTCAAAAACAGGTTGAGCTGATGATGATACATGCTTCGATAAAACTGTTGTGGCCGGCTTAGAGAAGCGAGTACCGGTGATAACTACAGCGTATGGGTCTTCTGTTGTTTTCAATGGACTTGGCGGGTTAAGCGCTTCCATGGTTTCCTTGGGCGAGCTGGGGAGATCCACTTGATCTTCAGGTTTGTCTTGGTCCGGGTTATCCTGGATCGGCGCCGATTTTTCAATAGGCTCCAAAGCTGTGATAGGAGTTGACCCGCCAGTCTTCCTTTTCTTCGCGTGTGCGCTAAAAGGAGAAGGGGGTGCGTTTAAAGGAATAGATATTACCACCATCCTCTACAAGAAATGTGTTAATCCATGACGGATTTCTGATGACGTTCCCGACATGTGTCACGGAAACCGTCACCGATTAGCAGGATGCGTTTGGGCCCAAACAGGGTAGCCCCCTAATGAAAGACATGGAAGTACCGTCACAAAAACCTTCATGGATCAACCAACCGAGCCTAGACGGGCCTAGCCATTTTTCCTTTGTACACCATCATAACCTTTCTCCTGTTGACGTGATGTCACCGTTTGAGTTACATTGTAATTTGAATTTGTAATAATGTTAAACAAGAAATAATCATAATGAAATTAGATGACCTCAATTTTAATATATTAGTATAGAAGACAAACGTGAAGACAACATGAAGCTCGGCCAGCATCAATAGGGCAAAGATACTAAATTCCCACATAACACATGTATTCTAGAAATTTTAAATACTGAATAAAATCATGATACTGTTGGAATTATGCCCTAGAGGCAATAATAAATATAGTTATTATTATAATTCCTGTATCAAGATAATCGTTTATTATCCATGCTATAATTGTATTGAATTAAGACTCACTTACATGTGTGGATACATAGACAAAACACTGTCCCTAGCAAGCCTCTAGTTGGCTAGCGAGTTGATCAAAGATAGTCAGTGTCTTCTGATTATGAACAAGGTATTGTTGCTTGATAACTGGATCACGTCATTAGGAGAATCACGTGATGGACTAGACCCAAACTAATAGACGTAGAATGTTGATCGTGTCATTTTGTTGCTACTGTTTTCTGCGTGTCAAGTATTTGTTCCTATGACCATGAGATCATATAACTCACTAACACCGGAGGAATACTTTGTGTGTATCAAACGTCGCAACGTAACTGGGTGACTATAAAGATGCTCTACAGGTATCTCCGAAGGTGTTCGCTGAGTTAGTATGGATCAAGACTGGGATTTGTCACTCCGTGTGACGGAGAGGTATCTCGGGGCCCACTCGGTAATACAACATCACACACAAGCCTTGCAAGCAATGTGACTTAGTGTAAGTTGCGGGATCTTGTATTACGGAACGAGTAAAGAGACTTGCCGGTAAACGAGATTGAAATAGGTAGGCGGATACTGACGATCGAATCTCGGGCAAGTAACATACCGAAGGACAAAGGGAATGACATACGGGATTATATGAATCCTTGGCATTGAGGTTCAAATGATAAGATCTTCGTAGAATATGTAGGATCCAATATGGGCATCCAGGTCCCGCTATTGGATATTGACCGAGGAGTCTCTCGGGTCATGTCTACATAGTTCTCGAGCCCGCAGGGTCTGCACACTTAAGGTTCGACGTTGTTTTATGCGTATTTGAGTTATATGGTTGGTTACTGAATGTTGTTCAGAGTTCCGGATGAGATCAGGACGTCACGAGGGTTTCCGGAATGGTCCGGAAATGAAGATTGATATATAGGATGACCTCATTTGATTACCGGAAGGTTTTCGGAGTTACCGGGAATGTACCGGGAATGACGAATGGGTTCCGGGAGTTCACCGGGGGGGGGGGGGGGGCAACCCACCCCGGGGAAGCCCATAGGCCTTGAGGGTGGCGCACCAGCCCTTAGTGGGCTGGTGGGACAGCCCAAATGGGCCCTATGCGCATTGGAAGAAAAATGAAAAAGAAAAAAAAGGAGGAGGTGGGAAAGGAAAGAAGGACTCCACCCACCAAACCAAGTAGGACTCGGTTTGGGGGGGAGTCCTTCCCCCCTTTGGCTCGGCCGACCCCCTTGGGGCTCCTTTGAGCCCCAAGGCAAGGTCCCCCCTCTCCCACCTATATATACGGAGGTTTTAGGGCTGATTTGAGACGACTTTTCCACGGCAGCCCGACCACATACCTCCACGGTTTTTCCTCGAGATCGCGTTTCTGCGGAGCTCGGGCGGAGCCCTGTTGAGACGAGATCATCACCAACCTCCGGAGCGCCGTCACGCTGCCGGAGAACTCTTTTACCTCTCTGTCTCTCTTGCTGGATCAAGAAGGCAGAGATCATCGTCGAGCTGTACGTGTGCTGAACGCGGAGGTGCCGTCCGTTCGGCACTAGATCGTGGGACTGATCGCGGGATAGTTCGTGGGGCGGATCGAGGGACGTGAGGACGTTCCACTACATCAACCGTGTTCACTAACGCTTCTGCTGTACGGTCTACAAGGGTACGTAGATCACTCATTCCCTCTCGTAGATGGACATCACCATGATAGGTCTTCGTGCTCGTAGGAAATTTTTTGTTTCCCATGCGACGTTCCCAACAGATACCTCTAAACGTTTTTTTTGAAATAAGCTTGAAGGAAAGCGCGTCAAGAATAAAACATTCAAGTTGTCTTCGCGCTCCGTCAAAAAAATTCGGAGTCAATCCATTTAAGTACACGTCGTCCCACACCTCGCACCTCCCTCCCCAGACCCTAGAAACCCTATCCACCCATAGCCGCCGCCACCTCTCCATCTCTCCTCCGGCTCTCGATTTAGATTCGCCACTCACCGACGCCCTCACACCTCGCCGTCGGTATCCCCCAAATCTGTCGTCGTCCCACCCTCTCCGTCTCCCTTTCCCCCTCCCTCCATGGTAGCGGCCATGGCGGCAGCCAGATCTGGGATGGTCGCATGCACCTCTCCCGCCTAGCAAAGACTACGAGATTTGCTGGTATGGGACAGAAGGACTGCTTCCTCCCGTTGCTTTTGCTCAGCCATGCGTGAGGAGGTGCCATGGACAGCCTCCACAGCTCTGACCCCCATCCAGGTCCTCCCCCTTATTTCTTTCATCTTAGTTCTGCCCTTCTTCCATTTCCTTCCCTGATGCATGCATTTTCTATTGGTTTTCTTCCTCACATATGCACCTGCACCACCAACTCTATGCAGGGAGAGGAGTGAGGGCGCTGCAGGGAGAAAGGGAAGAACCATGATTTGGTTCAGTTTGTATTTGTCAATCTCGATGGCACCTGCATCTCTAGATAAATATGAGTAAGAACCATGTTTTGGTTCGGTTTGTATGTGTCAATCTGGATGGCACTTGCATCTGTAGATAAATATGAATAAGAACCATGCTTTGGTTCAGTTTGTATGTGTCAGATTGTTCATATATTTCGGCTCATGTTCATGTGCTTCTTGACTTCCTTTCATCATAACTGCATGGTGTGCATAATCATATCCTAATTGCTTATGTTCTTTCCTTTGCCCGTCGAAAGCAAGTTTGTTCATTCGGTACTTTATAACTTAAAACTTACTGCGATGAGTGAAACTTGTGAATTTGCAGTCTTCTTGATGCATAATCAGTGACTCGGAATGCTTGTTTATCTTTCCTACCAGATGTGTTAAGGCGCTCAAAGAGAACTGGGAGGACATCAAGGTTGTGTTATGTGTGCGTGCTTGACAGGGTGGTGACAACGACAATTGAAGGCCCAGGCTTGTCTACAAGTGAGATGTGTGTGTGTGTGTGTGCAGTAGTTGGTATGTTATGTGTGTGCGCCTCCTCTCTGAATCTTTTACCACTGAATTTTGTCTGCATCTTGTATATTGCAGGGTATCAAGTAGAGATAAACTGCACATGTCGTCAATCGGATGCACATGTGACATTCTACCAAGATCTAATTCAGTTAGTTCTCTACCAAATCCAATCCCGTTTAGATTTTTCCAAAAGTTTGGTTCATCTTTGTTCTCTAAATCAACATAATCAAGTGTAAAATATCATTTAGTTTATTTTCTACCAATATATAATTCGGTAGGAATAAATGTAACCAAGTGTGATGAATAATTTCATCAAATAGGTTTTGCAGATATGATTTCTGTGAATGTACTAACATGGCGAGATGTGCTATTTGTTGTTTTGTCCCAGGCATTTCTTTTTAGTCCCTGTCTCCTACAACTCAACAAATATATATAAACGAATTATTTTAATCTAAATCTATGAATAAAGTTACATTATCTGTGGTATGATCTTGATTACTGCCTTGATGTCTTATTCGAACCCAACTTTGGAATATAATTGTACAAATAATCCTTCCAGTTTACCTTGTTCTTTGGGTTGGGAAGCTAAGAGTTTAATTGATGCTGGTTTTTTTGCTTATTATAGCGGAGAAGTTGGATCTTGTGCTATTGCATATTTGAAAATGAATATACAGATAATTGCAATCTCGAGGAGCGATGGAGGTGAAGATTGCAAGTTTTTTGAAGATTACTAGTAGAGGGTATATTATTTTCGTTTCAGATTGAATTATTTACTTTATACATTGTCATATGAGGGCTCTTTGCAAGAAGCAACTGAGATTCATTTATGCTGAAAGCCTAAAGAAAATAGGTTTATTAATTTATTGTATGTAGTTGAATTAAGAGAGGAAGAAAAGCGTGGTAAAAAATTATGTTACGATACATCTGCACTGTCTTAACTATTCATGCTAATTCATGTCAATTGAACACTAGCAACCGTTTGTGATTTTTAAACTTTGAGGTATGAACTCTAACTTTTTTGGACAAAGATAATTATGTGCCTTGTATCCCAAATATTGAAGTGTGGGCCTTGTATGCCATGAAGTGTAATCAGTAAATGGGAGAATGCATCCTTTTTTCTTTCAACAAATGTTACTGTTCTTCACAATTCTTGGGTGTGGTTAATCTACATGTCAAGTTTACGGTCTCACAGCATCACACTAAATTTGAACCGTTAGGTTCACTTTTGTTCCTGCTAAATCTGAGACATCAATGTAACCATTAGGTACATCCATTTTTATATAGGAATCCCTGTTAGAGTACATATCAACTTGATTTTTGTTATAATTGATGAATATAAAATGATGTGTCCATCCTTTGTTTTAGTATGACATTGACCTTTCTATGCCTGGATGATAAAATGTAACATTTATAGAACATTTTTTTAGGGAGCTGGCTGTTATAACTTATGAATATGAAATGATCTAGCATGCTTTTTTAGCATGTGTTGCCCACATTTTCATTGTACCTTAATATAGTAGTGGTGTCGGTCAGATTATTACGTGGAAAATCAACTACTCCCTCTCTTCACTTTTGTAATACGTTTAAGACAGCTAAAATTACTTGGGTCCATACAACTTCCTAGATTCATTTGGGAGCTGGTTGTCATAACTTATTATAATTTTGTATGTGTTTTGATTATATGCAGGTTTGGTTGTTACTGGAGATCCATGTTTTTAGCAGGAATTACTTGGGTCTGTAGAACTTCCTGAAAGCGCGCGGTGGTGTTTTGTTGGAGATTAAAATCAGCCAGTAGGACACTTTGTCATGGAAGTCATGCCACTCGAAAATAGTATGCTTATAGGGCTTCGTAGATATACTAGTCTTTTGATATTAAGCATTCTTTTTTGAAATGAGACTAGATTGTTGGAACTTTGTATTGTCATGTACATGCTATTTTTTGAATGAATATGATTTGGTTGTCATGTTGTAAATTGGGTTGCATTGAGAAAATAGCTTGTATTGAAAAGGGGGCCAATGGGAAGGACAAAAATACATCTAATGCGTCGGACTAACTAAAATTATTGGGCTGGTTACTACATGGGCCATGTTGGCCTTCTCGTAGGATCCACGTAAATGCCATGTCAGATCCACGTAGATACCATGTCAGGTCCACATTGCTTTCACATCATGTAAATCGCTGACGGTTTGTTTCCGTCACAACCTAATTTGGGCTTGGCGGGCCTCGGGCAGATCCATGACGGTCAAGAACCGTCATGGAAGGTAGGGATCAAATTAGGACGCGATATACATGATGGATTACCAATCCGTCATGGACGGGCAAGCATGACAGTTTTTGGCTGATCGGTGACGGACGATGACTGTCATGTATTAACAGATTTCTTGTAGTGATCAGAACAAAGGTAAATGTTGTCAAAGGCTTACCCAGGGACACGGATCATCGATGGAAGTGCCGACATCACTGAGTCGCCGGATGTGGGAGGAGAACTCTGCAAAAATAAATACTTCAAAGATATGAGTGGGTTACAAACGCGATCCAAAAGGACATGGAGAAGTGTTATTAAAAGATACCTCATTTTGGGTTTTCTTGGTTCTTGTTGGTAACCCGGACACCAAGTCTCCAGAATGACTCCGAGTTTTCCGATTTGAAGTATGGTGCGCTTTCTTCAAAAGGAAATTTGGATCCAAACAAGCATTTGGGTGTGAGAAGGGAACTTTCCCACAAATTCACCTGGCCGGCTTAGGTGGAGGAGAAGATGAGTCGTAGGAAACATAAATTACCTCTACGGAGTCTTCCTGGCTTTCATTATCCTCATTCTACACAAGAGATACAGAGGTGTAAACACAAAACTATCAGTAATGGATGGCGAGTTAAAGAGGATGGGTTTTTTTACCTTTGAAAGTACGTCGCCGACTTGGGATTCATCGGCCTCATATGGCTCAGTGTCGGCGGCTTTGCCCTTGCCCTTGGACTTCTTCTTTAGAGGCGGCCTAGCGTGCTTCATGGCCATCTTTTTTGGCCTCTTGGACCATAATTTATCACCTTTCTGAAATGGCATATCTCATAAGAGGTCATAATTCAAGTAAGACGAAAGGAATAAAAACAAGTGGCGGGTTAAGTTATTTACCTTTGGTGTCGGGTTGATCTTGCAGAACGGCTTAAGACCTATTTGGCCGCATTTTGCCGCGGGTTCGCCAGTCAACTTCTTGATGATGGTTACAATATCACTTTCTATCAGAGCCGTGTGGAAGTAGCACTGAGGGTGACCCAGGGTGCCGTCAAAATCACACATTAATCCGTCCCGGCGACTTAAGGGGAGGATACGCCATTCAATCCAGCAGCGGATCAAGTCAACCCCAGTAAGGCCATTGTTTGTCAGAGATCTTAACTCGGACAGTACTGGGATAAAGTCTGACTTCTCTTCTTCGGTGAGCTTGTCTGGGAGTTTGAAATTTGTTGGAAGGCGGTCTTCCCTATAACCGAGAAGCTTGTTCTCGCCCTCACGCGAAGTCTCCCGGCAGTAAAACAAAGACTCGCCCCAGGCTTTGGGATGGCATGGCATGGCGAGTGACGGGAATGAACTATCCCTACGGCATTGTACATTGACACCTCCAAGCTCCAAGCTAGGGCCATTGTGAAATTCTGTTTGGCGATTCAAATGGAAGAAGTACCGGAATAAAGGAACTCAGGGTTCCATCCGCAAGTAAGCCTCACAAAACACTTGGAACTGGCACAAATTGCTTATCGAGTTGGGCCCTAAATCCTGGAGGCGGCCATTCATAAAGGTCATGGCATCTCTGAGGAATTTTGATCCGGGCGGCTTAAAGCCCCGTTCAAGGTGTTCAACAAAAACAACTATCTCCCCTTCCTTCGGGTTGGGTATTTCCTCTCCTAACCCGGTACGCCAACCGATAACCTCTTGACGGTCCAGATTCCCCGTTTTTACATAGTCATTAAGTATAGCATCATTGACCTTGGTTGGGAGCCAGACACTTTTGAAAACAGTGTCCATGCTACAAAGGGATAAAATTACGGGTAAATCAACACGCCAAGCATCTACTGAAAATGGTGAAACAAGTTCATTTGACTCGCCAAACAATTTGCCTGATGGCTGAGGGAGTTTTTTGACCCGCCGATGCAGGTCCGGGTGAGGCTGCCAGGGCGACTTATGAAATTCTTACTACTTAAAGGAGAGGTGTTTCAGAGCTTCAGTAGTATTTGCCAAGATGGTGAAGTATGAAATTATAAACAGATTTCACTCGACATGCGATAGATTATGGATCTACTAGACAGGCAGAAATGAATGCGAAAAAGGTCTCGATAAAACGTCCTGTGACTAAGGTGGGAACAGTACTGTTGCTCTGGTGAAATTTTTTCTAAGTATGCAAATCAAGGCCGAACAACTAAAGGTATGGAAAACATTGTTGTGCTCGCTATCATCACCGCCAACTAAATCAGGAATTACGAAGCCGTTCGGGATGTTCCAAGAACACAGTAGGCATGAACCTCAAAAACTTGGACCTGCCTTCAATGGCGGGATGCTGACCTGGTGAATACGGCTGGAGGCGTCCAAAGAGGGGTTCGCCGCGAGCGTTGCGCAGACAGCGGCGAAGATCTTGGACGGCCGCGAAGTTCCCGGGCGGCGACGAGGTGCTCGACGGCGGCGAGGCGTTCGACGGCGACGAAATGCTCGGCCACGACGAGGTGTTCGGCGACGATGAAGTCTTCGGGCGGCATCGAAGCTTTTGGACGACGTCGAAGTCTTCGGGTGGCGGCAGAGCTCTCGGGTGGCGACGAGGCTTTCGATGCGACGGCGAGGAAGAGAAGGGAGACAAGATGGGTAGGTGAAATGTGCCCTGTCCCTTCCTCCCGCCTATTTATCAGGTCGGGCCCTAGGATCGAGGCGCCACGAGCGGGAACTGCCAAAAGATAAGGATTTGCCATAATGGCGCCCCGAAATTTTTGGGATAACGATACCGAAGGATCCGTTGGAGATTATGTCATCATCTCTTCCGAGATTCAAGGGATAAGAAGGCGCCAACAAGAGGTGATTTGGCGACTTGAGTTTTTCCGCAGCAGATGACGGTTTAAGTGTATGGTGCATAAGAAGAGTGAAGATGAATCGCCCCTAACTGAGTGAGGATATTGGCGTGAAAGAAATTCAAGTCAATCTGGGGCCTAATGTTGGGGATATTATCCGTTGGTTAACCCGCCCTAGTTGGGCCGGGTCAGCAAAGCTGGCGACTCATCTCCAAGTGGTTTTGGCCTTGGCCCAGTAAGGCCGGAAGTCGTATGGCAGTTCAAGACCTTCGGGAGGAGTCCATAGTAGAGAAGGTCTCCAAGTCTTGGAAAGATGGCGACTTAGAGATCGGAAGAGTCACGATTTGTGTAAAGGAAAGGTCCCTTGTAAACCCTAAAGACTCGACCTGTATATAAAGGCGAGTCCCAGGGAAAAAGAGGGCAGGTTACAAATCATCGAGTGCTAGGTCAGGCGAGTTACGCCCTCCTTGTAATCGAAACACCATCAATACAACACAAAGCAGGACGTAGGCTTTTACCTCCTCACGAGGGGTCGAACCTGGGTAAATCTTTGTCTCGCTCCCCTTCAACCCCTTTGAGTTGCCACCAAGGTGCGATGGCTCCAACACTAAGTCCTTTCACGAGGACATCTGTCGTGACAAAACCACGACAGCGTGGTCGCTTCCCGACCCTACCAATGATGGGAATGGAGCGCGGGGTCGAGGCCCGAGCTCCTGGACATGGCGACGGCACCGGGCGCCGACGGGAATGTAGGTAGACGGCGGCGATGACCTCTCTCTCTCTGCTACTCCTACAGAAGCTTACCAGGGAAAGAAGAAGAAGAGAGATGGAGATGGGGAGAGGAGGCGGCGGTGGATGGGGAGCGAGGGTAACCCTAGGACGAGGGGGGCACGGACGCCACGTTATATTGGGGGTCCTCGACATTTGTGCAACAGCGTCACTGCCCGCTCTCTCTTGCACACTGACGGAAAGTGAGGGAAGGAAAACTACGGTGTCAGGAGGAGGACGAAATGCGGATGGGCCACCTACGCGAGGGAGGAAGGAAAAGGGCCGCCAAGGAGAGGGAGCCCACTGGCGCTATTTGAACAGAAAATAAAAACTTGTGCTTCTTTTATTTAAAAGAAAGGAGAAAAAGGAAAAATAATACAAGGCAAAAACTACTGGGATAAATTCAAAAGGAAATACCCCCTGGTCATATAAAAATATGACCTATTTAAATAAAATAAGATCAAGATTTTTAGGAGCAGATAGTATTTCACAAAACAGAATTAATGCCCCTCTATTGTTCTTATTGCACCTACTTTCAACACTTTTAAAAACACCAAACTATCACAACTTCACACTCACAATAATCCCTAAACATTGGACATTTTTAAAACAAGGAAGGATCATATAAATATTTGAGCTCGGGAACTAAAAGAGAGAGAGAGAGAGAGAGGGGCTTTGTAAATATGACAAGCCCCACTACCTTAGTACTACCATCACATGAACTCTTAGTAGCCCCTCAACACACACAAGATCACATGCAACACAAGGTAGCTAACCACAAGATCACCACACCACATGAAATGCTAAGATCATATAGCAACAACACAAGAAAAGGCATGCAATGATATGCTAAGCATGCATGCAAGGAAGGAAAAGAAATACAAGGAACATCACAAGAAGTCATGGCACAAATGATAACATGAAATCTCTGACAAGGTGGAGCCATTTCAATAGGTTCCAAATAGGGAAGGTTTACATCTGGGGCACTACAAATAACCAGCTCATGGGTACTCCGGAGTGGACTGAGGATGCCACTGCTGTGTGAGCTCCTCTGGCTCCCACTGATAAACTGGCGTCTGGTACTCGACTCGCGGCTCGGGCACAGGCACCTGTGGTTGGGCCAAGCCCCAATATGCGTAGATGTCCGAGGGCATAATAGTGTACCTGCCTGCATGAACGCTGAACAACGAAGGAGCAGGCAAAGTAATAGTCTCACGAGTACCCTGACTAAATACCAGGTTATAAATCATCCTTCTATTTATATCTCCCTCAAGAAAGTCATGGCAAACAATGCTATCATAATCTAGATATCTCTCGGGAAGAAGAATCTCTTCTTCCTCTTCCAGTCTAATAGGTATCTCAAAGTGTCTAGCAAGACAAGTAGCATAGATACCTCCATAGACAACACCCTTAGAACGGTTCAGATTCAACCGTTGAGCTACTATAGCACCCAATATATAAGTTTTATCATTATAAAGGGCTTCACGCAAGACCGCAAGATCTGGGGAACTAAGTGACCCAGCTTTCCCACGGCCAATCAAACATTTTCCCACAAATAATGAGAAGTACCGAAGCACGGGAAAATGTATGCTAGTAGCTCTAGGGCAAGACAATCCTCTCTCCTCTCCTACAACAATTGTATCGATGAAAGCTTCCAAGTCCCATGGACGAGGTTCATGAATATCCCCAACGTAAGGCAATTTGCAAACATTGCAAAAATCCTGGAGTGACATGCACTGGGGGATATCATAAAGTTTAAACTCAACCATAGGAGGATTCTTCCTCGGATAGAAGTTAAAGCTTTGTATGAAGTTATTAGTGAGGAGGAGGTATTGCGGAAACTTATCTTCGACGAAGGCGGTAAGGCCTGCGTTCTCCACCAAGTGATAAAAGTCCTCATAAATTCCAGCGGCGTGTAAGAACACGTCGCTTGGCCACTCGCACGCTCGAACTTCTGCGATTCGAGGGACCAGATACTTGGGCTTCTTCTCACTCCCATCATCCTTGGGGTCACGGCTTGACGAGCCTCTTAAGAACCTCCTCATCTTTCCCCTTTTCTATCTCTGAAAATTTCTGAAATTTTTAGTGATTCTAAGGAAAAGTGAATAAGGCTCAACAAAACTCGTAGCAACTACTCCAACAAGTGCCTAGAGACCATATTACGCATCAAAACTACTTGGGACCAGCTAAAATCAGCATGCAAAGCTCAAGAACAGGGTCACCAAGGCAGAAAAAATACGCGGAGTATAAGGCACTAGAGCAAAAATTAATTGGACCAATGGAGGAGTCACTTACCAACACTACAGGAATCACCTTCTTGGCCGTCTGCCATCACAGACGGCAAAGACAAAATCCCGGACGGCAAAGACAAAACAACAGACGGCAAAGAATCTCACGGCCGGCAAAATTTCTGCGTCAGCCTACGACGACATAGGACCTTCTTTGCCGCCTGTCCCCCCAAAGCGGACGGCAAAGCTCTTTGCCGTCAGCTTTCCTTAGGAGCAGTCGGCAAAGTGCTCGAGACGGCAGCCGACAGGCGTTGCCTCCTTTAGGGGTTAACGGAGGCTTTGCCATCTGCCTCCCGCTTAATCTTTGCCGTCTGCCTCCACCTCTATCTTTGTCGTCTGCCCCCTTCTCCTCCCCCCCATCCACTCTTTGTCGTCTGCCTCCCCCTTTATCTTTGTCGTCTGCCTCCTCCTCCTCCCCCCTCCACTCTTTGTCGTCTGCCTCCTCCTCCCCCCCTCCTCTGTGCCCTCTTCTTTGCCGTCTGCCCACCCTGGAGGCAGACGGCAAAGAGCCTATATAGACACCCCAGGATGCACAGCTGGGTGCCATGTGGCACCTTTGCCATCTGCCAGCTGATGGCACAGGTCTTTGCCATCAGCTGGCAGACGGCAAAGAGCCCATATAGTACCTGTTTTTTTTGTTTTATATTATTTCACAACATATATATATACATATATATATATATATATATATTTGACATCACATTTATTTAATTCACCATACATATATGATATATAGTTCACCACACATATACTTGCCAACGCATATATATAATTCAGCACACATATAAGATATACATATAAATCAATGTACATCCCCATATATCGAAAGAACCAACATCCAAAATATTGCACTGTTTATCCATATATACATATACATATACATATAGTTCGACATTGTTCATCAACTCAAATGAAAACTAGATGATATACATATAAAGTTCATCCATCGACATTGTTCAACTCCATGAATGCTAGCTTCCATGCATGTAGTATATCCAATCTGCAAAAATGTGAATAAGAAAGTCAGAAGAAGAACAAAATATGATGTTTTTCAGCTAATTATGTCATTTTTAGCGGAAAACAAGCTAAGAATATAATATTCATGAGCTAACCAAGGTTCTTTTGCCATTTTTAGCTTATTATGGCATTTTGGAGCTAAATGGCTTAATTAAAGCAAGGATAATATGAAAGAGGAGAAGAAAGAGGAGGAGGAGGAGAAGAATAAGAAATCAAGAAGAAGGAGGAGAAGGACTAGAAGGTCATTGGCCTTCTCCTCCTCCTCCTCCTCCTCCTTCTCCTTCTCTTCTTCTTCTTCTTCTTCTTCTTCTTCTTCTTCTTCTTCTTCTCCTTCTTCTTCTTTCTTTTCATTTTGCCTATTTCTTCCCCTCTTCTCCTCTTGTTGGAGCTAAATTACCTAATTATGTCTTTTTGGAGCTAAATGGGCTAATTATCCCATTTTAGAGGAAAACAAGCTAAGTATATAATATTCATGAGCTAACGAAGGTTCTTATGCCATTTTGAACTTATTATGGTATTTTTGATCTAAATGTGCTAATTATGTCATTGTTGGGGAAATTAAAGCAAGGATTATATAAAAGAGGAGAAGAAATAGGAGGAGGAGGAGAATAAGAAGAAATCAAGAAGGAGGAGAAGGAGGATGAGAAGGACTAGAAGGTCCTTGGCCTTCTCCTTCTCCTCCTCCTCCTCCTCCTCCTCCCTCTTCTCTTCTTCTTCTGCTACTTCTTCTTCTTTCTTTTCATTTTGCCTATTTCTTCTCCTCTTCTCCTCTTGTTGGAGCTAAATTACCTAATTATGACTTTTTGGAGCTAAATGGGCTAATTATCCCATTTTAGAGGAAAACAAGCTAAGTATATAATATTCATGAGCTAACCAAGGTTCTTATGCCATTTTGAGCTTATTATGGTATTTTGGAGCTAAATGGGATAATTATGTCATTGTTGGGGAAATTAAAGCAAGGATAATATGAAAGAGGAGAATAAAGAGGAGGAGGAGAAGAAGAAGAAATCAAGAAGAAATCAAGAAGAAGGAGAAGGAGAAGGAGGAGAAGGACTAGAAGGTCCTTGGCCTTCTCCTCCTCCTCTCCTCCTCCTCCTCCTCCTTCTCCTTCTTCTCTTCTTCTTCTTCTTCTTCTTCTTTTTCTTCTTATTTCTTTTCATTTTGCCTATTTCTTCTCCTCTTCTCCTCTTGTTGGAGCTAAATTACCTAATTATGTCTTTTTGGAGCTAAATGGGCTAATTATCCCATTTTAGAGGAAAACAAGGTAAGTATATAATATTCATGAGCTAACGAAGGTTCTTATGCCATTTTGAGCTTATTATGGTATTTTGGAGCTAAATGGGCTAATTATGTCATTGTTGGGGAAATTAAAGCAAGGATAATATAAAAGAGGAGAATAAAGAGGAGGAGGAGGAGAATAAGAAGAAATCAAGAAGAAGGAGGAGAAGGAGGAGGAGGAGAAGGACTAGAAGGTCCTTGGCCTTCTCCTTCTCCTCCTCCTCCTCCTCCTTCTCCTTCTTCTCTTCTTCTTCTTCTGCTTCTTTTTTTTTTAATTTTGCCTATTCCTTCTCCTCTTGTTGGAACTAAATTACCTAATTATGTCTTTTTGGAGCTAATTCAGCTAATTATCCCATTTTAGAGGAAAACAAGCTAAGCATATAATATTCACGAGCTAACCAAGATTCTTATGCCATTTTGAGCTTATTATGGTATTTTGGAGCTAAATGGGCTAATTATGTCATTGTTGGGGAAATTAAAGCAAGGATAATATGAAAGAGGAGAAGAAAGAGGAGGAGGAGGAGAAGAAGAAGAAATCTAGAAGAAGGAGGAGAAGGAGGAGAAGGAGGAGGAGGAGGAGGAGGAGAAGGACTAGAAGGTCCTTGGCCTTCTCCTTCTCCTCCTCCTCCTCCTCCTCCTCCTTCTCCTTCTTCTCATCTTCTTCTTCTTCTTCTTCTTCTTCTTCTTTCTTTTCATTTTGCCTATTTCTTCTCCTCTTCTCCTCTTGTTGGAGCTAAATTACCTAATTATGTCTTTTTGGAGCTAAATGGTCTAATTATCCCATTTTAGAGGAAAACAAGCTAAGTATATAATATTCATGAGCTAACCAAGGTTCTTATGCCATTTTGAGCTTATTATGGTATTTTGGAGCTAAATGGGCTAATTATGTCATTGTTGGGGAAATTAAAGCAAGGATAATATGAAAGAGGAGAGAAAGAGTAGGAGGAGGATAAGAAGAATAAATCAAGAAGAAGGAGGAGAATGAGGAGAAGGAGGAGGAGGAGAAGGACTAGAAGGTCCTTGGCCTTCTCCTTCTCCTCCTCCTCGTGCTCCTTCTCCTTCTTCTCTTCTTTTTCTTCTTCTTCTTCTGCTTCTTCTTCTTTCTTTTCATTTTGCCTATTTCTTCTCGTCTTCTCCTCTTGTTGGAGCTAAATTACCTAATTATGTCTTTTTGTAGCTAAATGGGCTAATTATCCCATTTTAGAGGAAAACAAGCTAAGTATATAATATTCATGAGCTAACCAAGGTTCTTATGCCATTTTGAGCTTATTATGGTATTTTGGAGCTAAACGGGCTAATTATGTCATTGTTGGGGAAATTAAAGCAAGGATAATATGAAAGAGGAGAAGAAAGAGGAGGAGGAGGACAAGAAGAAGAAATCAAGAAGAAGGAGGAGAAGGAGGAGGAGGAGGAGGAGGAGAAGGACTAGAAGGTCCTTGGCCTTCTCCTTCTCCTCCTCCTCCTCCTCCTCCTTCTCCTTCTTCTCTGCTTCTTTTTCTTCTTTCTTTTCATTTTGCCTATTTCTTCTCCTCTTCTCCTCTTGTTGGAGTTAAATTACCTAATTATGTGTTTTTGGAGCTAAATGGGCTAATTATCCCATTTTAGAGGAAAATAAGCTAAGTATATAATATTCATGAGCTAACCAAGGTTCTTATGCCATTTTGAGCTTATTATGGCATTTTGGAGCTAAATGGGCTAATTATGTCATTGTTGGAGAAATTAAAGCAGGGTTAATATCAAAGAGGAGAAGAAAGAGGAGGAGGAGGAGAAGAAGAAGAAATCAAGAAGAAGGAGGAGAAGGAGGAGAAGGAGGAGGAGGAGAAGGACCAGAAGGTCATTGACCTTCTCCTCCTTCTCCTCCTCCTCCTCCTCCTCCCCCTTCTCCTCCTTCTCCTTCTTCTCTTCTTCTTCTTCTTTCTTTCTTTTCATTTTTCCTATTTCTTCTCCTCTTGTTGGAGCTAAATTACCTAATTATGTCTTTTTGGAGCTAAATGGGCTAATTATCTCATTTTAGAGGAAAACAAGCTAAGTATATAATATTCATGAGCTAACCAAGGTTCTTATGCCATTTTGAGGTTATTATGGCATTTTGGAGCTAAATGGTCTAATTATGTCTTTTTGGGGAAATTAAAGCAAGGATAATATGAAAGAGGAGAAGAGAAACTTACCGTAGTGGTCATCAAGGAGGAGAAACACCACGGTTGCTCGCGGCGGCTTCATTTGGAGAGGGTTGCCCTGGAGAAGGGTCGTGCGATGCCGCTCGGGAGTTATTCTGCAGAAAAGATATTTTGCAATGTCTCAGTTAGCATGATGACACTCAATTATTAATACTAGTTTATAATGAAACTCACCGTGCCAATCGAAGAGAAGACGGGCATCGGCGGAGGGACTTGACCGCTCTTCTCGCACAGACCCTGAAGAGTGGGTCGTATTAGTTAGTAATGAAACAGACATTACACACATGATTTGGCTAATGTGAAAAAAAACATACCACGAAAAGCTCGTACAAGGCCCGTTGACCCGCCTCATTCCGGGCCCTCTCCTCCTCAAGCAATCGTGTCGTGGTCTGGTCCCTCTCATCAAGAGCAGCCTGAAGAGTAGCCTGGCTTGCCAATCTCTCTTTTTCAAGAGTAGCCTGGTTTGCCGCTCTCTCTTTCTGAAGAGCAGCCTGAAACACCATTCCTCGTTACCACAGTAATGATCTATGGTGACACACATAATGAAATGGATGAAAGTGTTCTTAGTCCGTACAACTAACCTCGATGGCAAGTTCGACTGGCCGTGGACGACGCGTTATCTCAGGACAGCTGCACGACTGGCGCGCCTTGATCTCCGGAAGAGTGAGTGGACAACGTATTATCCCATCTCCAATGGCTATCGAGCCATGGGGCCTCCCGCCACCAGATATCATCACCAGCTCTCGATCCAAAGGTTCCTGGCTAGGTTAAAGTCATCCCCTTTTGTAGCCTTCCCCGCGTCCCTATATGCCACGAGCTAAAAAAAGGGTAAATGTACTTACCTATCTCCTTCAGGTTTAATCACCAGCCTCTTCTCGCGGGTAGCCGGGGCGACCGGGAGACGTGTACTACCACGCTTGTACATGGTGGCCCCGTCCACCTGCACATCGCCCTCACTATCTGTAAGCTCATCCCCGCCATCCCCGCCCCCTGAGCCACCCGGACCCTCGGTCCAATCCGGCAACTCGGTACGATCCGGCCAGGTCTCCCATCCGGGCCTCTCCACGTTGGGTGAAGCCTCCGGGACCGTAGTCTCCTCCGGCTGCTCCTGGGCCGAATGCACCTCGACCCGAGGCTGCTCCTGGACCGGAGTCTCATGGGACGAATGCCCGTCAACAACAGGCTTCTGGAACGGAGTCACCGTAGCCTCCTCCGCAAACGGGTCGACCAAACTAGTCCTATGCTCGGGAGAATGAGCTGGTGGTGGTGGCGAGGACGGCTCAACAGTCCTCTTGGATCTTCCGCGGCCACCACCTCTCCCTGTACCCTTCCCCTTCTTCCCTACCCGACCAGCACCTCTCCCAGTGGGCAATGCCGCCGGCGAAGAAGAACCCACGGTGGTGTCGACAAACTGTCTGCCAAGGCTCTATGGAGAGATAGGGGTGGAAGGGAAGTACCACCCCTTGTGCGGGGCGCCTGGGAAGAACCCGTCGAGCGATCTGGACCAGCGCCCACCATCTTTCCACACCTGGTGACCTGCAGGGATAAAGATTCAAAGAAATTAGTACAACATAAAAAAATTGAATAACTAACATGAATAATAATATGTACATGAATAATGAAGATTAAAATATATATAATTTAAGTTGTGAATCTTACAAACTAATAATCATCATCAATAAATGCATCATCATCATCACTATCATGCATGTCTTCATGAATGACGTGCTCGTCGGGTTCAACGGCGTGAAGTTGTGAAAGGTCTTCCTTTAATCGTTGAAGCATTGACAGGTCATCCGCATAAGTAACCTCTACGAGTTCCAGGTCTTCTGGTTCCGGCTCAGGGCTGGAGTTGGATTCATAGTCGCTGTCTACTTCCATGTTCTTGGGTGAAGCACGGCGGTTCTTGAAACGTTTCATGGAAATACGTGTTTCTTGGAAGAATTCTCCATCATATGTGTATGGGTTAATGTGAGGTTCATAATCCTGTTCATTTGGGAGAGGTGGTCTGACATGTGGCGGCACTTCATAAACAACATACCAACCTTCCAGATTCTTATCCGTTTGGCATGCCCACGGTAGATAGAAAACTTGGGTCGCCTGTTGAGCCGTAATATAGACATCGGGAACATCTAAATGGGTGTTTGGATTGATTTCGACTAGTCCTATATGTTCATCAGTCCTTCTAGTCTTTTTCGGCTGGAACCAATAACATTTGAAGACTACGATGTTCGATGGGTTTTCACCATAGAATTGAAGTTCATAAATTGCTTCAACTCTTCCATAATACTCGATAACACCTTCGCCGATAGCAGAGACACCACAATTTGTAGATTTCCGGTCGGGCATAGATAGCTCTTTGCCAAAGGTACGAAAGAGATACCCGTTGATGTTGTATTTCTCAAATGAACGGACCTTATAGTCAAAACCATTAGCGACTTGTCTCAATTCGGTGTCCATAGACTCTGAATTAGCCTACAATTTTAATACGAAACGGTTGTTGCATTAGCCGCAAGTTAGACCAAGAATGAAATGGTCCATTATTGATAATTACCGTTTTTTGAACCAAGAGATGAAACCGGGATAGCCGCCTCATGTCTTTGACAGAAGCTCATACTCTTCGACGGAATCATTTTCGATCACCGCTCCATCCGAGAATTTGACGACGTAACGGCTGTTTGAAATATCCGGGAATAAGAGCAGTTCAAATGAATTAGAAGTTACGGGAAAATGTGTCGAGAACTCACTCGATGTATGGCCGCACTTCTGTTAGGTTGTTGAAGATATACAACGAAATGTTCCGCCATTCTTCGACATCCAACGTTATTGGTTTCGAAGCACCGGTTGGTGCGATCTTCCCTTTGAATAGGCTGAGGTTGGACCCACCTTTTTTAGGGTCTGCATCATTGTGCCGAGGCTTCAGATTATGCAAATGATGATTTTTGGCTTCGTAGTGTGCTGTCACAAAGTTTGCCACCTCCTCAGTAATGAATGCCTCAGCCATCGATGCTTCAATTCTACGCTTATTTTTACATTTAGCTCGAAGGGTCTTCTGGATCCTCTCAGTTGCATAGCACCAACGATCTTGCATGGGCCCACCCAATCTTGCCTCGGTCGGTAGATGTAAAATCAAATGCTGCATTGGATTAAAGAAGCCCGGTGGAAAGATCTTCTCTAACTTGCACAACAACTCCGGTGCAAACTCATCCATGTCTTCTACCACGCCAGGCGACAATTCTTTTGCACAAAGAACATGGAAGAAATAGCTCAGCTCCGCCAGTACTAGCCATTCATCCTTAGGAATAAATCCACGTAACATCACCGGCATTACCCGCTCTAGCCATATGTGCCAATCATGACTCTTGAGACCAAAGATTTTTAATTTTTCAAGACTCGCTCCCCTCTTTAGATTCGCTGCATACCCATCGGGGAACATCAAGTGCATTTTGACCCACAAGATAATTTTCCTCATAGCTGGCCTTCCAAGATTGAACCAGGCCTTTGGCTTCGACCACTTCTGCTTTCCTTTGCCTTCTCGCATGTTTTGTAACGGTCTATGACATAGTGTCTCTTGATCGACTCTAGCCTTAATATTATCCTTTGTCTTCCCATCTATGTCGAACAATGTACCAAAAATAGCCTCTCCGATATTCTTTTCAGTGTGCATCATGTCGATATTGTGTGGAAGAAGGAGGTCTTTGATGTAAGGCAGATCCGAGAAGCATGGCTTGTGAGTCCAGGCGTGTTTTGAATTATACCCCTTGAAATACCCTGGACGCTCTGGATCAGGCTCGAGGGCGTTTAACTGGTCCAGGATCTGTTGGCCTGTGAACGCAGGTGGTGCCAAGTTTTTGACAACTTTACCTTCGGTAAAGTTCTTCTTGTCTTTTCTGAACTGATGGTCAGGATCCAGGAACTGTCTATGCAAGTAAAAGCAAGAATACTTCCGACCCTCCTGCAACCAATGAAACTGAAGAGCTGCCTTGCATTCGGGGCACGGGAACCTTCCATGCACACACCATCCAGAGAATAGCGCATACGCTGGCAAGTCATGCATAGAGTACATGTACCACACATGCATTTTGAAGTTTTCTTTTCTAGCGGCATCGTATGTCTTGACCCCATTATGCCTAGATTCTTCCAATTCATCCTTAAGCGGTTGCAGGTACACATTCATATTCTTCCCCAGATAATTGGGCCCTGGAATTATCAACGTCAGAAATATGTTCTTTCTTTGCATAATCTGTCCGGGGGGGACATTGAGTGGAATGACAAATACAGGCCAACAACTGTATTGGGTTGCCGTCATGCCGAAGGGATTAAAACCATCCGTGGTGGCACAGACTCGAGGATTCCTTGGATCTGTCTCTTTATCCTGATCCAATCCATCAAAATGTTTCCACGCTTCCCCATCCGATAGGTGTACCATCATCTTATTCCCATCCGCATCTAGTTCGGTTCTTTTGCCCAATTTGTGCCATGTCATTTGTGTGGCTGTCTCTTCGACCATGAAAAGATGTTGAAGTCTTAGTACGATTGGCATATACCGAAGAACACTAACTGCGATTTTGGTCTGCCTCTTCTCACCCATACCGTTGTCTACCACAAGATACCTGCAAGACTCGCAGTTGGGACAATAGTCCAAGTGTGCATACTCCTTCCTAAATAAGACACGTCCTTTCTCACATGCATCTATCTTCTCATAGGGCATCTTAAGTACACGAAGTATTTTGTCCGACTGGTACAGGTTTGCAGGCATGACATGGCCTTTGGGTAGGACACGTCCAAATAGTGTCATCATCGCGTCTTAGCATTCTCTTCCCAAGTTGAACTCGGCCTTCAGAGCCATTACTTGTGCAATTGCATCCAGCTGACAAAGCTCAGTGTGCTCATGGAGAGGATGTTTTGAAGACTCCAACATTTCATAAAAGGCCTTTGCAGATTCCTCCATCTCATCTTCCGAATCTCGAGCATCATCAAAGTCTTGCACCATGTCTTCGATCCCGGTACCATGCTCGTCCGTGCGACGACGGACCACCTCAGCTCTTGTGCGTTGTATAGACTCACCATGAAATGTCCACACCGTATAATTAGGCTTAAAACCCCTCCTCTGCAGGTGTTTAATCATTATAGCCTCTGTCGTCTTTTTATAGTTGTCGCATCCAGGACAGGGGCAATAGTTTCTTTCCTGGCCATTTGCGAATGCGGCTTTCACAAATTCCTTTGTTTTTACAAACCATTATTTCGTCATCTCTTTCTGACTAGGGTGACCGGTATACATCCACGCATGATCACTCATCTTGCGTAGCTACTAAAGACAGAAGAAATATATTTATATATAATTTAGCATTTATATTCATCGGTTAATCAGGTTCGCCATTTTTATTATGTCCAGGCAACCTACACGCTAATAGGTAAAGATAGGTCCTAATCCCACCCGAGTATGTGTAGATTGGGATCGTTTTCCCAAGGTCTGCTCCGGATCCAACGCAAAATTTCGGCAGCACCACCCCGCTATTCTCCTGATACACGTCTCCGCAATAAACAGAGAGGATGTGCATCCGGAGAACAAGGGGGGAGGCACTGACGAAATTCCGCATCAGATCTAGAGCACAGCATACGGGAAAACGAACCCAATCTACACATACTCGGGCTGTCCATGGATAATGTTGGACAATTCGAAAGGATGGCGGTTATAAATATGCAAAGACATGCATATTTATAGATGTCGCCCTTTCGAACAAGAGACGCATATTGGTCACGCATATATAGTCATGATTGAAGAAACCTATATATATAGATAGCAAGTTTCATCGGCACGAAGACCGGGACAGAGCAAATTAAGGGGGTAGGAGGAGAAGTCATTTGTGCTCACCAACAAACGTAGGGGCGGAACTTGTCCAACGCACGTGGAGATCGTCGAACAACTGCACATTGAAATTCACCCGATCAACACAAATATGATGTTTTTATAAGATAATCAAAAAATATGGGACCTAACTCTTATTTTCTTTTTTCTTTTTCCTCTTATTCTTCTTCTTCTTCTTATTCTTATTTTCTTATTTTCTTTTTTCCTCTTATTCTTCTTCTCCTTCTTCTTCTTTTCTTCACTTCTTCTTCTTCTTCTTCTTATTCTTATTCTTATTCTTATTTTCTTTTTCTTTTTTCCTCTTATTCTTCTTCTCCTTCTTCTTCTTTTCTTCTTGTCTTCTTCTTCTTCTTCTTCTTCTTCTTATTCTTATTCTTATTCTTCTTCTTATTCTTATTCTTATTTTCTTTTTTCTTTTTTCCTCTTATTATTCTTCTCCTTCTTCTTGTTTTCTTCTTCTCTTCTTCTTCTTATTATTATTATTATTATTATTATTATTTTCTTTTTTCTCTTATTCTTCTCTTCCTCTCCTATTTTTCTTCTTCTTCTTCTTCTTCTTTCTTCTCCTTCCCTTCCTTTTCCTTCTTCTTCTTATTTTTTTTCTTCTCCTTTCTTCCTTCTTCTTCTTCTTCTTTCTCCTTCTTCTTCTTCTCCTTCTTATTTCTTCTCCTTCCCTTCCTTTTCCTTCTTCTTCTTCTTCTTCTTCTTCTTTTTCCTCTTCTTCTTATCCTTCCCTTCCTTTTCCTTCTTCTTCTTCTTCTTTTTCTTTCTTCTCCTTCCCTTCCTTTTCCTTTTAACCCCCCCTGTTCGTGCGCCACCACCACATAAGCCCCCCTGTTTGCCTGGCTCCTTTTTAACCCCCCCCCCCAGTTGTGCTAACGATGTTGCTAATGGCCCCCTTTGAGTTGATTAGCTCTACATTAAGCAAATAACAGCACATACTAGTCTAATTATTTTCTAAAATGACAAAACTACCCTCCCTCATCTAGTATAAGTCACACGAGCTGGGCAGAAGCTGCTCCCGTTCTCTGCTCGTTCCCCTCCCTGACCTAGCCGCCCCAAGCGCTCCTGCGCCTCGCCTCCGCCGCAGCTGCCTCAGCCGCCGCATCTGCCCCAGCCGCCCCATCTCCATTGCTGCTCCAAGGTAAGGCAAGCCTCTTCCCTTCCCTAGCCGCCCCATTGCTGCTACACCAACAAAGTCTCCAGGAAAAGGATAGAAGAAGAAGATGACTCCAAAGAAGAAGAAATTAAGTGAACTGTGAACTCGTTTGTGCTGCCATGAACTACTTTTGTTGCTGCTACACCAACAAAGTCTCCAGCAAAAGGAAAGAAGAAGAAGATGACTCCAAAGAAGAAGAAATTAAGTGAACTGTGAACTAGTTTTGTCTATTGATGTACCCATTTGTTATTTATCCATTGAAAAATCTGTTAAACATTGCAAAGGCGGCATCAGCTACAGCATGGTGAAAACTGGGGGGGGGGGGTTAAAAGGGAGCGAGGCAAACAGGGGGGCTTATGTTGTGGTGGTGCACGAACAAGGGGGTGATAATCAATTCTCCCCTTCTTCTTTTCCTTCTTCTTCTTATTTTTTTCTTCTCCTTTCTCCTTCTTCTTCTTCTCCTTTCTCCTTCTTCTTCTTATCCTTTCTTTTTCTTCTTCTTCTTCTTTTCTCTTTTACTAAACAGGAAACTAACCTAACTAAACCTAAACTAAAACTGAACCTAAACTAAACTAATTTAACAACCTAACTAACTAGCCTAACTAACCTAATAAACTAAAAAACTAACCTAACTAATTGAACATAAATAAAAATAAGGAAAAACAAAAAAAATGGGGGGACTCACCGGCGGGGGCGGCTGGGGCGTCGGGGCTGCGAGAAGGACGGGTGCGACGGGGCAGTGGGGCGTCGCCAGGGGCAGTGCGGCGGCGGGGGGCAGTGGTGGCGGCGGGGCGGCTGTGGAAGCGACAGGGGCGACAGGGGCGGCGGTGCGACGGTGGTGGCAGCGGCAGCGGGGGCGAGGTGGGGAGAGAGAGAGGGCGGCGGCAGGGGCGACAGGGGCGACATGGGCGACAGTGGGGGCGATAGGGGCGGGGGCGGGTGCGACAGGGGCGGCGACGCGACGGGGGCGGGGGCGCGACGGTGGTGGCGGCGGCCATTACAGAGAGAGGGGCGCGCGGGGTGTGGAGAGAGAGAGGGGCGCGCGGGGTAACCGTTACAGAGAGAGAGAGGGGCGGGGTGGGGGAAGGAGCCGTTAACGGTGTTAGAGCATTGTCATCTGCCAGCGGACGGCAAAGAGTCTAGACTGTTTGTCGTCTGCCTCCGGACTCTTTGCCGTCCGGTAGCAGACGGCAAAGGTCCGACTCCAGTTTGACCTAGCCCCCCCCCCCCCCCCCCGTGGTCAGGTGGGCCTATATATATCTTTGTCGTCTACCTCTGGACTCTTTGTCGTCCACTAGCAGACGGCAAAGATGTGACAAATGGCAAAAAGGCTTTATGCCATCAGCCTGTGCGTTGCCGTCTGTTTTGCTGAAGCTGACGGCAAAGACACTCTTTGCCATCAGCTAGCACACGGCAAAGACTTGGCAGATGGCAAAAAACTGTTTTCCAGTAGTGCAAGGAGTAATTTCCCCGAAATAGTTCGAAGAACGGTGATTTGAGCAAAGAGATCGCAAATCCCAGCAAGAGGAGCAAGAACACGGGTTTGAGCTGCGAAACGATTTTTTCTGGAGGTAGGAGAAGCGGATGAGAGCAAGAATGAGTGAAGGGGGTGCCTGTGGGCCCCACAAGCCTGGGTGGCGCGGCCAGGGGTGCCCGCACCCCTAGGGCTTGTGGCCCCCAGGTGTGGCCCCCAGACAAACTCTTTATCTCAGCATTTTTCAAAAAATCCACAAAAATCATACTTGATTTTCACAGCGTTCGGAGAACTTTGATTTTCGAGGTACTTTTCTACCATACGCTAAAACAGAAAACAGGGAAAACTAAACTAAATCTATCATTATTCTTATAAGCAACCTAAAGTGAAATCTTAAAACAGAGGTTCGTGACTCCTCGATTCATCCATCTCATGGTCATCAAAAGAAATCCATCAATGGGGTTGATCAAGTCCCCTCGATACAACTTCTCGAATCTCAAAAGAAGACGGAGAGTTTTCGAATAGTCACTAGGTTACCTCAATGGGGATGTGAATCTCCCCAACAAGCGAATCATACTTCATCTTGACACGAGGAATAGGGCATTCAAAGCTCCCAATAAGAATCGATGAAGTTTTTTCGATAGCATTGATGCAATGTACTCGATATTGTTTCTTCGGAAAGTGCACCGTATGCTCATTACCGTTGACATGGAAAGTGACATTGCCTTTGTTGCAATCTATAACAGCCCCTGCAATGTTTAAAAAGGGTCTTCCGAGGATGACAGCCATGGCATCGTCCTCGGGAATATCCAAGATAACAAAGTCTGTTAAGATAGTTGTGTTACCAACCACAACAGGCACATCCTCGCAAATGCCGATAGGGAAAGCAGTTGATTTGTCAGCCATTTGCAGAGAGATTCAATGGGTGTCAACTTATCCAGTTCAACCCTACGATAAAGAGAGAGAGGCATAACACTAACACCGGCTCCAAGATCGCATAACGCAGTTCTAACGTAGTTGCCTTCAATGGAGCAAGGTATAGTGGGCACACCGGGATCACCTAGTTTCTTCGAAGTTCCACCCTTGAAGGTATAGTTAGCAAGCATGGTGGAAATCTCAACCTCAGGTATCCTCCTCTTATTAGTCACAATATCTTTCATGTACTTAGCATACGGAGACATCTTGAGGATATCCGTCAAACGCATTTGCAGAAAGACATGTCTGATCATTTCAACGAATCGCTCAAAATGCTCATCATCCTTTTTTCTTGGATGGTTTGGGAGGAAAGGGCATAGGTTTCTGAACCCACGGTTCCCTTTCTTTACCATCCTTCCTAGCAGCAAAGTCATTCTTATCGTATCTCTTAGTCTTAGGTTGTGGGTTATCAAGATCAACAAGTCCAATCTCCACATCCTTTTCATTGCTAGGTTGAGCATCTTCACGAACATCACTATTGATATTATCATTAGGCTCATGTTCATCACCAGATTGTGTTTCAGCATCGGAGACAGAGCCATCGTTTGGACTCTCAGGTGTAGCAGCAACAGGGTTTCTAGCGTGCAAGTTGCTATCATCTTTCTTCTTCTTTCTAGGATGACTAGGTGCATTAGTGCTAACTCCTTGAGAATCTTGTTCAATTCTCATGGGATGACCCTTAGGATACAAAGATTCCTAGGTCATTCTACCGCCTCTAGTGACGACTCTGACAGAATTGTCATTCAACTCATTGAGCAAGTCATGTTGAGCTTTAAGTACTTGCTCTACCTGAGTAGTAACCATAGAAGCATGTTTACTCGAAAGTTTAAGATCATTGACATTTCTGTCCACACAAGCACTTAAATGACTAAGCATACGAGCATTTTGTTCCAATTGTCTGTTAACATAATCGTTGAAACTCTGTTGTTTGGCAACAAAGTTATCAAATTCATCCATGCATAAGCTAGCAGGTTTATCAAAAGGAATATCACTCTCATCAAACCTACGCATAGAATTTACTTCTACTACCTGTATCGGGTTATCGAGACCATGGATCTCTTCGATAGGTGGTAGATTTTTGACATCTTCAGATTTAATGCCTTTCTCTCGCATAGATTTCTTGGCTTCTTGCATATCTTCAGGACTAAGGAATAGAATACCTCTTTTCTTTGGAGTTGGCATAGGAGGTGGTTCAGGAATAGTCCAAGCATTCTCATTGCACAAGATGTTGTTCAACAGAATCTCAGCTTGTTCTACAGTTCGTTCCCTAAAAACACTACCGGCACAACTATCTAAATGGTCTTTGGAAGCATCGGTAAGTCCATTATAAAAGATATCAAGTATTTCATTCTTCTCAAGAGGGTGATCAGGCAAAGCGTTCAACATCTGGATAAGCCTCCCCCAAGCTTGTGGGAGACTCTCTTCTTCAGCTTGAGCAAAGTTGTATATTTCCTGCAAGGCAGCTTGGTTCTTATGGCAGGGAAATATTTTTCAGAGAAGTAGTAGACCATATCCTGGGGGCTACGCACACATCCAGGAGCAAGAGAAGTGAACCAGGTTTTAGCATCATCCTTTAGCGAGAAAGGAAACAGCTTCATGACAGAGTAGTGGCGGATCTTTTCCTCACTAGTGAATAGGGTGGCTATATCGTGCAATTTGGTAAGATGGGCTACAACCGTTTCAGAATCATAATCGTGAAAAGGATCAGATTCGACCAGAGTGATTAACTCAGGGTCGACAGAGAATTCATAATCCTTATCGGTCACAAAGATAGGTGAAGTGGCAAACTTCGGGTCGTATTTTATCCTAGCGTTCAGAGATTTTTCTTTCCACTTGCGTAGAAGTTTCTCAACATCATAGCTATCCTTACACGCAAGAAATCCTCGGCTATCTCTCCCTCCAGAACATAGCGCGTATGAGGCATAACAGGTAATTCAGGCATAGTAGCAGGTTCTACTTCAATAGTATGAGCAGTTTCAGAAGTATCATCACATCTAGCAGCAACTCTAGTAATATGTGCATCAAGGAATGCACCAAGTGGCAAAGCAGTACCAGGCATAGCATCATAAGCATAGTATCAAGCATAGCATCATCAGGCATAGTATCAAGCATAGCATCATCAGGCATAGTATCAAGCATAGCATCATGGGCAGCAGAAGTAGCATCATCAAGCACATGCGACATATGAAGATTTCTAGTAGGAGGTGAAGCCACAAACTTACTCAAAACTGAAGGTGAATCAAGTGCAGAGCTAGATAGCAGTTCTTACCTCTCCTCATAGTGGAAGGCAGGATATTAATTCTTGGATCTTTCGGATTCCTCATAGTGATCAGCAGACGTCAATCCCAAGTGACTCAGAGAATATAGATGTGCTTCCCCGGCAACGGCGCCAGAAAAAGCCTTGACACCCCACAAGCGTATGGGATCGCAACAGTTTTCGAGGGTAGAGTATTCAACCCAAATTTGTTGGTTCGCCAAGGAGAAGCGAAAGAATATTCTCAAGTATTAGCAGCTGAGTGTGTCAGATTCAACCACACCTGAAAGATTAGTGTCTGCAAGCAAAGTATCAGTAGCAAAGTAGTATGATAGCAACGGTGCCAGAAACGATCTGTGGAAGGCAGACTATTCCTAACTGTTGTATCAATGGCGCCAGTAAAAAGCACATTGACGGGGGACTATTCTTCCCCAGCAACTGCTCGAGAAAAGGTCTTGCACTAAGTAGCAGCGGAGTATCAAGGAACAGCAGTAGCAGCAGCAGCAAAGTAACAGCAGTAGCAACAGTAGCAGCAAAGTGGCAGCAGTAGCAACAGTAGCAGCAAAGTGGCCCAATCCCTTTTGTAGCAAGGGACTAGCCTAGACAAAGTAACGTAGAGAGGACCAGTAGTAAAAGACTCGTAGGCAGTGGATCGGTGATGGATGAGTATGACGGATGTGATTCATCATGTAACAACTATAACACGGAGAGATATGTGACTAGCTCCCGTTCATCAATCTAATATAGGCATGTATTCCGTATGTAGTCATACGTGCTTAGGGAAAAGAACTTGCATGACATCTATTGTCCATCCCTCACGTGGCAACGAGGTGCTAATGGAAACTACGGGATATTAAGGCTCTCCTTTTAATAAAGAACCGGACCAACGCATTAACACGCGGTGAATACATGACCTCCTCATACTATGGTCATCTCCGGGAGTGGTTCCGGCTATTGTCACTCTCGGGTTGCCGGGTCATAACACACAGTATGTGACTACAACTTGCAAGATAGGATCTAACACACACATATATTGGCGACAACATAATAGGTTCAGATCTGAAATCATGGCACTTGGGCCCTAAAGACAAGCATTAAGCATTGCCAAGTAGTAGCAACATCAATCTAGAACATAGTGGATACTAGGGATCAATCCCCGTCAAGAACTAACTCGATTACATGATAGATCTCATCCAACTCATCACCGTCCAGCAAGCCTACGATGAGATTACTCATGAACGATAAAGAGCATCATGGAATTGTCGATGGAGAAAGGTTGATGATGACGATGGCGACGATTTCCCCTCTCCGGAGCCCGAAACGGACTCCAGATCTGCCCTCCAGATGAAGAACAGGATGTGACGGCGCCTCCGTATCGCAAAACGCGATGAAACCCTGTCTCTAATTTTTTTCCATGTGAAACGGAAGATATAGAGCTGAGTTTGGGGGCGCTGGTGCCACGTGGGCCCCACAAGCCTGCACGGCGTGGCCTAGGGGGGTGTCGCGACTTGTGGGCTTGTGGCCCACTGGACGCCCCCTCCGACGGATCTTTGCGCAGGTATTTTCATTTATTCCAGAAAAAATCTCCGTAAATTTTCAGGACATTATGAGAACTTTTATTTCTCCACAAAAACAACACCATGGCAATTCTGCTGAAAACAGCATCAGTCCGGGTTAGTTCCATTCAAATCATGCAAATTAGAGTCCAAAACAAGGGCAAAAGAGTTCGGAAAAGTAGATACGACGTATCAATGTCTACTAGGCAACCTTCTCCTTGTAGACATTGTAGGGCCTCCAAGTGCAGAGGTTTGTAGGACAATAGCAATTTTCCCTCAAGTGGGTGACCTAAGGTTTATCAATCCGCGGGAGGCGTAGGAGGAAGATGGTCTCTCTCAAGCAACCCTGCAACCGAATAACAAAGAGTCTCTTGTGTCCCCAACACACCCAATACAATGGTAAGTTGTACAGGTGCACTAGTTCGGCGAAGAGATAGTGATACAAGTGCAATATGGATGGTAGATATAGGTTTTTGTAATCTGAAATTACAAAAACAGCAAGGTAACTAGTAACAAAAGTGAGCACAAACGGTATTGCAATGTGTGGAAACAAGGCCTAGGGTTCATACTTTCACTAGTGAAGTTCTCTCAACAATGATAACATAATTGGATCATATAACTAGCCCTCAACATGCAACAAAGAGTCACTCCAAAGTCACTAATAGCGGAGAACAAACGAAGAGATTATTGTCGGGTACGAAACCACCATAAAGTTATTCTTTCTGATCAATCTATTCAAGAGTTCGTACTAGAATAACACCTTAAGATACATATCAACCAAGACCCTAATGTCACCTAGATACTCCATTGTCACCTCAAGTATCCGTGGGCAAGATTATACGATATGCATCACACAATCTCAGAATCATCTATTCAACCAACACATAGAACTTCAAAGATGTTGGAAATATGCCCTAGAGGCAATAATAAAATGGTTGTTATCATATTTCCTTGTTCATGATAATCGTCTATCGTTCATGCTATAATTGTATTAACAGGAAACAGTAATACATGTGTGAATGAATAGATCACAATGTGTCCCTAGCAAGCCTCTAGTTGGCTAGCTCGTTAGTCAACAGATGATCATGGTTTCCTGATCATGGACATTGGATGTCATTGATAACGGGATCACATCATTGGGAGAATGATGTGGTGGACAAGACCCAATCCTAAGCCTAGCACTAGATCGTATTGTTCGTATGCTAATGCTTTTCTAATGTCAAGTATCTTTTCCTTCGACCGTGAGATTGTGCAACTCCCGGATACCGTAGGAGTGCTTTGGGTGTATCAAACGTCACAACGTAACTGGGTGACTATAAAGGTGCACTACGGGTACCTCCGAAAGTGTCTGTTGGGTTGGCACGAATCGAGATCGGGATTTGTCACTCCGTGTGACGGACAGGTATCTCTGGGCCCACTCGGTAGAACATCATCATGAGCTCAATGTGACTAAGGAGTTAGTCACACGATGACGTGCTACGGAACGAGTAAAGAGACTTACCGGTAACGAGATTGAACAAGGTATAGGTATACCGACGATCGAATCTCGGGCAAGTTCTATACCGACAGACAAAGGGAATCGTATACGGGATTGATTGAATCCTTGACATCGTGGTTCATCCGATGAGATCATCGTGGAGCTAGTGGGAGCCACCATGGGTATCCAGACCCCGCTGATGGTTATTGGCCAGAGAGATGTCTCGGTCATGTCTGCCTGTCTCCCGAACCCGTAGGGTCTACACACTTAAGGTTCGATGACGCTAGGGTTATAGGGAATTGTTATACGAGATTACCGAAAGTTGTTCGGAGTCCCGGATGAGATCCCGGACGTCACGAGGAGCTCCGGAATGGTCCGGAGGTAAAGATTGATATATAGGACGGATGGTTTCGGACACCGGAAGTGTTTCGGGCATCACCGGTAACGTACCGGGACCACCGGGACCATCGGAGGTGGTCCCGGGGGACCACCGAAGGGGGGCTGCGACCCCAAGAGGTAAGATGGGCTAAGTGGGGGTGGGAACCAGCCCCTAGTTGGGCTGGTGTGCCTAACCACTCAGCCAATGGCGCAGGGGAAAGGAAAAGAGGGGGGGAACCCTAATTTAGGTGGGCCTTAGGCCCACCAGAGGGGTGCGCCACCCCTCCCCCTTGCCCTGGCCGCCACCCCTTCCCCATCTGAGGGCTGCCGCACCCCTTAGGGGTGGGAACCCTAAGGGCTGCACCCCCTCCCTCTCCCCCTATATATAGATGAGGTCCGGGGCTGTTTGAGACACGGTTTAATCTCTCTCTCGCAGCCCTGCTCCTCTCCCTCCTCCTCGCTGTCGGCGCTTGGCAAAGCCTTGCCGGGAGACCTCGTCTCTCCACCAACACCACGCCGTCGTGCTTCTGGTCTTCTTCCCCAACCTCTCCCTCCTCCTTGCTGGATCAAGGTGCGGGAGACGTCACCGGGCTGCACGTGTGTTGAACGCGGAGGTGCCATTGTTCGGCACTAGATCGGAATCGCCGCGAGTACGACTCCATCAACCGCGTTCTAGCAAACGCTTCCGCTTAGCGATCTTCAAAGGTATGAAGATGCTCTTACCCCTCTCTCGTTGCTGGTCTCTCCATAGGAAGACCTGAATAAGCGTAGGAAAATTTTGAATTTATGCTACGTTACCCAACAGTGGCATCCGAGCCAGGTTTTCTATGCGTAGATTCCATGCACGAGTAGAACACAAAAGTTGTGGGCGATGGTTTGTCAATTTGCTTGCCGTTACTAGTCTTATTCTTTTTCGGCGGTATTGTGGGTTGAAGCGGCCTGGACCGACCTTACACGTACGCTTACGTGAGACTGGTTCCACCGACAGACATGCACATCGTGCATAAAGGTGGCTAGCGGGTGTCTGTCTCTCCTACTCTAGTCGGATTGGATTTGATGAAAAGGGTCCTTATGAAGGGTAAATAGCTTTGCAATATCATCGTTGTGGCTGTCATGTAGGTAAGAAGGCGTTCTTGCTAGAAACCCAAATCAGCCACGTAAAACTTGCAACAACAATTAGAGGACGTCTAACTTGTTTTTGCAGGGTTTGACATGTGATGTGATATGGCCAAAGTTGTGACGTTGCATGTATGATGTATGAGATGATCATGTTATTGTAATAGGTTTCACGACTTGCATGTCGATGAGTATGACAACCGGCAGGAGCCATAGGAGTTGTCTTAATTTATTGTATGAGATGCAATGCCATGTGCTTGCTACTTTTACTTCATTGCTAACGGTTAGCCATAGTAGTAGTGATAGTAGTAGTTGGCGTGACGACTTCACGGAGACACGATGATGGAGATCATGATGATGGAGATCATGGTGTCACGCCGGTGACGATGATGATCATGCGATGCCTGAAGATGGAGATCGAATGAGCAAAGATGATAATGGCCATATCATGTCACTATATGATTGCATTGTGATGTTTATCATGGTTTACATCTTATTGCTTGGAACGACGGTAGCATAATCAGATGATCCCTCCTAAAATTTCGAGAACGTATTCCCCTAAGTGTGCACCGTTGTGAAGGTTCGTTGTCTCGAAGCACCACGTGATGATCGGGTGTGATAGATTCTAACGTTCGCATGCAACGGGTGTAAGCCAGATTTACACACGCAAAACACCTGGGTTGACTCGACGAGCTTAGCATGTACAGACATGACCTCGAATACAAGAGACCGAAAGGTCGAACATGAGTCGTATGGTTGAATACGATCAGCATGAGTTGCTCACCATGGTGACTAATCCGTCTCACGTGATGATCGGACACGGGTTAGTCAACATGGATCATGTAACACTTAGATGACTAGAGGGATGTCGATTTAAGTGGGAGTTCATACTTAATTTGATTAAATGAACTTAATTGTCATGAACTTAGTCTAAAAGTTGTCTTTATAAATATTGTAGATGTCCAACGTCAACCTCAACTTCAACGCATTCCTAGAGAAAAACAAGCTGAAAGATGATGGTAGCAACTATGCGGACTGGGTTCGCAACCTAAAGCTCATCCTTGAAGCAGCTAAAAAGGCTTATGTCCTTAATGCGCCGCTAGGTGACCCTCCCGCTCCCGCAGCAGCCCAGGACGTTCTAAACGTCTGGCAAGCGCGAAGTGATGACTACTCTCTGGTCAGGTGTGGCATGTTATACAGTCTAGAAACGGGGCTCCAAAGGCGTTTTGAGCAACACGGGGCATATGAGATGTTCCAAGAGCTGAAGCTAGTTTTTCAAGCTCATGCCCGTGTCGAGAGATATGAAGTCTCCGACAAGTTCTTCAGCTGTAAAATGGAGGAGAACAGTTCTGTTAGTGAGCACATACTCAAAATGTCTGGGTTACACGGTCGTCTGACTTCACTTGGAGTTGAACTTCCGGATGATGCTATTATTGACAGAATCCTGCAGTCTCTCCCACCAAGCTACAAAGGCTTCGTGCTTAACTACAACATGCAAGGGATGGAGAAAACCATTCCCGAGTTGTACTCGATGCTCAAGTCTGCAGAAGTAGAAATCAAGAAGGAGCATCAAGTGTTGATGGTCAACAAGACCACTGGTTTCAAGAAAGGCAGGGGTAAGAAGAACTTCAAGAAAGACGGCAAAGCTGTTGCCGCGCCCGGTAACCAGATGCCGGGAAGAAGAAAAAGAACGGACCCAAGCCTGAGACTGAGTGCTTCTACTGCAAGGGAAAAGGTCACTGGAAGCGCAACTGCCCCAAATACTTAGCGGACAAGAAGGCCGGCAACGTTAAAGGTATATGTGATATACATGTTATTGATGTGTACCTTACCAGCGCTCGTAGTAGCTCCTGGGTATTTGATACCGGTGTTGTTGCTCACATTTGCAACTCAAAGCAGGAACTGCGGAATAAGCGGAGACTGGCCAAGGACGAGGTGACGATGCGCGTCGGGAATGGTTCAAAGGTCGATGTGATCGCCGTCGGCACGCTACCTCTACATCTACCGTCGGGATTAGTTTTAAACCTTAATAATTGTTATTTAGTACCAGCTTTAAGCATGAACATTGTATCAGGATCTTGCTTAATGCGAGACGGCTACTCATTTAAGTCAGAGAATAATGGTTGTTCTATTTATACGAGTGATATGTTTTATGGTCATGCTCCGCTGGTGAATGGTTTATTCTTGATGAATCTCGATCGTGATGTTACACATATTCATAGTGTGAGTACCAAAAGATGCAAAGTTGATAATGATAGTCCCACATACTTGTGGCACTACCGCCTTGGTCATATCGGCGTTAAGCGCATGAAGAAGCTCCATACTGATGGACTGCTGGAGTCTCTTGACTTTGAATCATTTGACACATGCGAACCGTGCCTCATGGGCAAGATGACTAAGACTCCATTCTCAGGAATAATGGAGAGAGCAGCCGACTTATTGGAAATAATACATACTGATGTGTGTGGTCCAATGAACGTTGAAGCTCGCGGTGGTTATCGTTTGTTCTCACTCTCACCGATGATTTGAGTAGGTATGGGTATATCTACTTGATGAAGCACAAATCTGAGACGTTTGAAAAGTTCAAGGAATTTCAGAGTGAGGTTGAGAATCAACGTGACAGAAAGATTAAATGTCTACGATCTGATCGTGGAGGAGAATATTTGAGTCACGAGTTTGGCACACACCTAAGGAAGTGTGGAATCGTTTCACAACTGACGCCGCCTGGCACACCGCAGCGCAACGGAGTGTCTGAACGTCGTAATCGCACTTTATTAGATATGGTACGATCTATGATGTCTCTCACCGACTTACCGCTATCATTTTGGGGATATGCATTAGAAACTGCAGCATTCACTTTAAATAGGGCACCGTCTAAATCCGTTGAGACGACACCGTATGAACTATGGTTTGGCAAGAAACCTAAGTTGTCGTTTCTTAAAGTTTGGGGCTGCGATGCTTATGTGAAGAAACTTCAACCAGAAAAGCTCGAACCCAAAGCGGAGAAATGCGTATTCATAGGATACCCTAAGGAAACTATTGGGTATACCTTCTATCTTAGATCCGAAGGTAAAACCTTTGTTGCCAAGAACGGATCCTTTCTAGAGAAAGAGTTTCTCTCGAAAGAAGTAAGTGGGAGGAAGGTAGAAGTTGATGAGGTAATTACACCCCCTCTCGAACAGGAAAGTAGCGCAGCGCAAGAAGTTGTTCCTGTGGTGCCTACACCGACTGAAGAGGAAGTTAATGATGATGATCATGAAGCTTCGGATCAAGTTACTACTGAACCGCGAAGGTCCACAAGGGTACGCTCCGCACCAGAATGGTACGGCAACCCTGTGATGGAAATCATGTTGTTAGACAACGGTGAACCTTCGAACTATGAAGAAGCGATGGCGGGCCCGGATTCCAACAAATGGCTTGAGGCCATGAAATCCGAGATAGGATCCATGTATGAGAACAAAGTATGGACTTTGGTCGACTTGCCCGATGACCGGCGAGCCATAGAAAATAAATGGATCTTCAAGAAGAAGACTGATGCAAACGGTAATGTAACCGTTTACAAAGCTCGACTTGTCGCAAAGGGTTTTCGACAAATTCAAGGAGTTGACTACGAAGAGACTTTCTCTCCCGTAGCGAAGCTGAAATCAGTCCGAATCATGTTAGCAATTGCCACCTTTTATGATTATGAAATCTGGCAAATGGACGTCAAAACAGCATTCCTTAACGGGAATCTTAAGGAAGAGTTGTATATGATGCAACCAGAAAGTTTTGTCGATCCTAAAGGTGCTAACAAAGTATGCAAGCTCCAGCGCTCCATCTATGGGCTGGTGCAAGCATCTCGGAGTTGGAACATTCGCTTTAATGAGGTGATTAAAGCGTTTGGGTTCATACAGGTTTATGGAGAAGCCTGTCTGTACAAGAAAGTGAGTGGGAGCTCTGTAGCTTTCCTTGTACTATATGTGGATGACATATTATTGATGGGGAATGATATAGAGATGTTGGAGAGCATAAAGGCCTATTTGAACAAGAGTTTTTCAATGAAGGACCTTGGAGAAGCTGCATACATATTAGGCATCAAGATCTATAGAGATAGATCGAGACGCCTCATAGGTCTTTCGCAAAGTACATACCTTGACAAGATATTGAAGAAGTTCAATATGGAAAACTCAAAGAAAGGGTTCTTGCCAGTTTTGCAAGGTATGAGATTGAGTAAGACTCAGTCGCCGACCACGGCAGCAGATAGAGAGAAGATGAGTTCTGTCCCCTACGCTTCAGCCGTGGGCTCTCTAATGTATGCCATGCTGTGTACCAGACCTGATATAAACCTTGCGATAAGCTTGGTAGGGAGGTACCAAAGTAATCCCGGTGCGGAACACTGGACAGCGGTCAAGAATATCCTTAAGTACCTGAAAAGGACTAAGGAAATGTTTCTCGTTTATGGAGGTGACGAAGAGCTCGTTGTAAAGGGTTACGTCGATGCTAGCTTTGACACAGATCCAGATGACTCTAAGTCACAAACCGGATACGTATATGTGTTGAATGGTGGGGCAGTGAGCTGGTGCAGCAGCAAGCAAGAAGTCGTGGCAGCATCTACATGTGAAGCGGAGTACATAGCTGCTTCAGAAGCAGCTCATGGAGGAATTTGGATGAAGGAGCTCATCACCGACCTTGGAGTGGTTCCAAGCGCGTCGGGTCCTATGACACTCTTCTGTGATAACACTGGAGCCATTGCCATAGCCAAGGAGCCCAGGTTTCACCGGAAGACGAAGCACATCAAGCGCCGCTACAACTCCATCCAGGACCATGTCCAGAGTGGAGTGATAGATATTTGTAAAGTACACACGGATCTGAATATTGCAGACCCGTTGACTAAACCTCTTCCATGAGCAAAACATGATCAACACCATGATGCTATGGGTGTTCGATACATCACAATGTAACTAGATTATTGACTCTAGTGCAAGTGGGAGACTGTTGGAAATATGCCCTAGAGGCAATAATAAAATGGTTGTTATCATATTTCCTTGTTCATGATAATCGTCTATCGTTCATGCTATAATTGTATTAACAGGAAACAGTAATACATGTGTGAATGAATAGATCACAATGTGTCCCTAGCAAGCCTCTAGTTGGCTAGCTCGTTAGTCAATAGATGATCATGGTTTCCTGATCATGGACATTGGATGTCATTGATAACGGGATCACATCATTGGGAGAATGATGTGGTGGACAAGACCCAATCCTAAGCCTAGCACTAGATCGTATTGTTCGTATGATAATGCTTTTCTAATGTCAAGTATCTTTTCCTTCGACCGTGAGATTGTGCAACTCCCGGATACCGTAGGAGTGCTTTGGGTGTATCAAACGTCACAACGTAACTGGGTGACTATAAAGGTGCACTACGGGTACCTCCGAAAGTGTCTGTTGGGTTGGCACGAATCGAGATCTGGATTTGTCACTCCGTGTGACGGAGAGGTATCTCTGGGCCCACTCGGTAGAACATCGTCATGAGCTCAATGTGACTAAGGAGTTAGTCACACGATGACGTGCTACGGAACGAGTAAAGAGACTTACCGGTAACGAGATTGAACAAGGTATAGGTATACCGACGATTGAATCTCGGGCAAGTTCTATACCGACAGACAAAGGGAATCGTATACGGGATTGATTGAATCCTTGACATCGTGGTTCATCCGATGAGATCATCGTGGAGCTAGTGGGAGCCACCATGGGTATCCAGACCCCGCTGATGGTTATTGGCCAGAGAGATGTCTCGGTCATGTCTGCCTGTCTCCCGAACCCGTAGGGTCTACACACTTAAGGTTCGATGACGCTAGGGTTATAGGGAATTGTTATACGAGATTACCGAAAGTTGTTCGGAGTCCCGGATGAGATCCCGGACGTCACGAGGAGCTCCGGAATGGTCCGGAGGTAAATATTGATATATAGGACGGATGGTTTCGGACACCGGAAGTGTTTCGGGCATCACCGGTAACGTACCGGGACCACCGGGACCACCGGAGGTGGTCCCGGGGGACCACCGAAGGGGGGTGCGACCCCAAGAGGTAAGATGGGCTAAGTGGGGGTGGGAACCAGCCCCTAGTTGGGCTGGTGTGCCTCCCCACTCAGCCCATGGTGCAGGGGAAAGGAAAAGAGGGGGGGAACCCTAATTTAGGTGGGCCTTAGGCCCACCAGAGGGGTGCGCCACCCCTCCCCCTTGCCCTGGCCGCCACCCCTTCCCCATCTGAGGGCTGCCGCACCCCTTAGGGGTGGGAACCCTAAGGGCTGCGCCCCCTCCCTCTCCCCCTATATATAGATGAGGTCCGGGGCTGTTTGAGACACGGTTTAATCTCTCTCTCGCAGCCCTGCTCCTCTCCCTCCTCCTCGCTGCCGGCGCTTGGCAAAGCCTTGCCGGGAGACCTCGTCTCTCCACCAACACCACGCCGTCGTGTTGCTGGTCTTCTTCCCTAACCTCTCCCTCCTCCTTGCTGGATCAAGGTGCGGGAGACGTCATCGGGCTGCACGTGTGTTGAACGCGGAGGTGCCGTTGTTCGGCACTAGATCGGAATCGCTGCGAGTGCGACTCCATCAACCGCGTTCTAGCAAACGCTTCCGCTTAGCGATCTTCAAAGGTATGAAGATGCTCTTACCCCTCTCTCGTTGCTGGTCTCTCCATAGGAAGATCTGAACATGCGTAGGAAAAATTTTGAATTTATGCTACGTTACCCAACAGTGGCATCCGAGCCAGGTTTTCTATGCGTAGATTCCATGCACGAGTAGAACACAAAAGTTGTGGGCGATGGTTTGTCAATTTGCTTGCCGTTACTAGTCTTATTCTTTTTCGGCGGTATTGTGGGATGAAGCGGCCCGGACCGACCTTACACGTACGCTTACGTGAGACTGGTTCCACCGACAGACATGCACATCGTGCATAAAGGTGGCTAGCGGGTGTCTGTCTCTCCTACTCTAGTCGGATTGGATTTGATGAAAAGGGTCCTTATGAAGGGTAAATAGCTTTGGCATATCATCGTTGTGGCTGTCACATAGGTAAGAAGGCGTTCTTGCTAGAAACCCAAATCAGCCACGTAAAACTTGCAACAACAATTAGAGGATGTCTAACTTGTTTTTGCAGGGTTTGACATGTGATGTGATATGGCCAAAGTTGTGATGTTGCATGTATGATGTATGAGATGATCATGTTATTGTAATAGGTTTCACGACTTGCATGTCGATGAGTATGACAACCGGCAGGAGCCATAGGAGTTGTCTTAATTTATTGTATGAGATGCAACGCCATGTGCTTGCTACTTTTACTTCATTGCTAACGGTTAGCCATAGTAGTAGTGATAGTAGTAGTTGGCGTGACGACTTCACGGAGACACGATGATGGAGATCATGATGATGGAAATCATGGTGTCACGGCGGTGACGATGATGATCATGCGATGCCTGAAGATGGAGATCGAATGAGCAAAGATGATAATGGCCATATCATGTCACTATATGATTGCATTGTGATGTTTATCATGTTTTACATCTTATTGCTTAAAACGACGGTAGCATAATAAGATGATCCCTCCTAAAATTTCGAGAACGTATTCCCCTAAATGTGCACCGTTGCGAAGGTTCGTTGTCTCGAAGCACCACGTGATGATCGGGTGTGATAGATTCTAACGGTCGCATACAACGGGTGTAAGCCAGATTTACACACGCAAAACACCTAGGTTGACTCGACGAGCTTAGCATGTACAGACATGACCTCGAATACAAGAGACCGAAAGGTCGAACATGAGTCGTATGGTTGAATACGATCAGCATGAGTTGCTCACCATGGTGACTAGTCCGTCTCACGTGATGATCGGACACGGGATAGTCAACATGGATCATGTAACACTTAGATGACTAGAGGGATGTCGATTTAAGTGGGAGTTCATACTTAATTTGATTAAATGAACTTAATTGTCATGAACTTAGTCTAAAAGTTGTCTTTATAAATATTGTAGATGTCCAACGTCAACCTCAACTTCAACGCATTCCTAGAGAAAAACAAGCTGAAAGATGATGGTAGCAACTATGGGGACTGGGTTCGCAACCTGAAGCTCATCCTTGAAGCAGCTAAAAAGTCTTATGTCCTTAATGCGCCGCTAGGTGACCCTCCCGCTCCCGCAGTAGCGCAGGACGTTCTAAACGTCTGGCAAGCGCGAAATGATGACTACTCTCTGGTCAGGTGTGGCATGTTATACAGTCTAGAAACGGGGCTCCAAAGACGTCTTGAGCAACACGGGGCATATGAGATGTTCCAAGAGCTGAAGCTAGTTTTTCAAGCTCATGCCCGTGTCGAGAGATATGAAGTCTCCGACAAGTTCTTCAGCTGTAAGATGGAGGAGAACAGTTCTGTCACTGAGCACACACTCAAAATGTCTGGGTTACACGGTCGTCTGACTTCACTTGGAGTCGAACTTCCGGATGATGCTATCATTGACAGAATCCTCCAGTCTCTCCCACCAAGCTACAAAGGCTTTGTGCTTAACTACAACATGCAAGGGATGGAGAAAACCATTCCCGAGTTGTACTCGATGCTCAAGTCTGCAGAAGTAGAAATCAAGAAGGAGCATCAAGTGTTGATGGTCAACAAGACCACTAGTTTCAAGAAAGGCAGGGGTAAGAAGAACTTCAAGAAAGACGGCAAAGCTGTTGCCGCGCCCGGTAAACCAGATGCCGGGAAGAAGAAAAAGAACGGACCCAAGCCTGAGACTGAGTGCTTCTACAGCAAGGGAAAGGGTCACTGGAAGCGCAACTGCCCCAAGTACTTAGCGGACAAGAAGGCCGGCAACGTTAAAGGTATATGTGATATACATGTTATTGATGTGTACCTTACCAGCGCTCGTAGTAGCTCCTGGGTATTTGATACCGGTGTTGTTGCTCACATTTGCAACTCAAAGCAGGAACTGCGGAATAAGCGGAGACTGGCCAAGGACGAGGTGACGATGCGCGTCGGGAATGGTTCAAAGGTCGATGTGATCGCCGTCGGCACGCTACCTCTACATCTACCGTCGGGATTAGTTTTAAACCTTAATAATTGTTATTTAGTACCAGCTTTAAGCATGAACATTGTATCAGGGTCTTGCTTAATGCGAGACGGCTACTCATTTTAGTCAGAGAATAATGGTTGTTCTATTTATATGAGTGATATGTTTTATGGTCATGCTCCGCTGGTGAATGGTTTATTCTTGATGAATCTCGATCGTGATGTTACACATATTCATAGTGTGAGTACCAAAAGATGCAAAGTTGATAACGATAGTCCCACATACTTGTGGCACTGCCGCCTTGGTCATATCGGCGTTAAGCGCATGAAGAAGCTCCATACTGATGGACTGCTAGAGTCTCTTGACTTTGAATCATTTGACACATGCGAACCGTGCCTCATGGGTAAGATGACTAAGACTCCATTCTCAGGAATAATGGAGAGAGCCACCGACTTATTGGAAATAATACATACTGATGTGTGTGGTCCAATGAACGTTGAAGCTCGCGGTGGTTATCGTTATGTTCTCACTCTCACCGATGATTTGAGTAGGTATGGGTATATCTACTTGATGAAGCACAAATCTGAGACGTCTGAAAAGTTCAAGGAATTTCAGAGTGAGGTTGAGAATCAACGTGACAGAAAAATAAAATGTCTATGATCTGATCGTGGAGGAGAATATTTGAGTCACGAGTTTGGCACACACCAAAGAAAGTGTGGAATCGTTTCACAACTAACGCCGCCTGGCACACCGCAGCGCAACGGAGTGTCTGAACATCGTAATCGCACTTTATTAGATATGGTACGATCTATGATGTCTCTCACCGACTTACCGCTATCATTTTGGGGATATGCATTAGAAACTGCAGCATTCACTTTAAATAGGGCACCGTCTAAATCCGTTGAGACGACACCGTATGAACTGTGGTTTGGCAAGAAACCTAAGTTGTCGTTTCTTAAAGTTTGGGGCGGCGATGCTTATGTGAAGAAACTTCAACTAGAAAAGCTCGAACCCAAAGCGGAGAAATGCGTATTCATAGGATACCCTAAGGAAACTATTGGGTATACCTTCTATCTTAGATCCGAAGGTAAAACCTTTGTTGCCAAGAACGGATCCTTTCTAGAGAAAGAGTTTCTCTCGAAAGAAGTAAGTGGGAGGAAGGTAGAACTTGATGAGGTAATTACATCCCCTCTCGAACAGGTAAGTAGCGCAACGCAAGAAGTTGTTCCTGTGATGCCTACACCAACTGAAGAGGAAGTTAATGATGATGATCATGAAGCTTCGGATCAAGTTACTACTGAACCACGAAGGTCCACAAGGGTACGCTCCGCACCAGAATGGTACGGCAACCCTGTGATGAAAATCATGTTGTTAGACAACGGTGAACCTTCGAACTATGAAGAAGCGATGGCGGGCCCGGATTCCAACAAATGGCTTGAGGCCATGAAATCCGAGATAGGATCCATGTATGAGAACAAAGTATGGACTTTGATGGACTTGCCCGATGACCGGCGAGCCATAGAAAATAAATGGATCTTCAAGAAGAAGACTGATGCAAACGGTAATGTAACCGTTTACAAAGCTCGACTTGTCCCAAAGGGTTTTCGACAAATTCAAGGAGTTGACTACGAAGAGACTTTCTCTCCCGTAGCGAAGCTAAAATCAGTCCGAATCATGTTAGCAATTGCCGCCTTTTATGATTATGAAATTTGGCAAATGGACGTCAAAACAGCATTCCTTAACGGGAATCTTAAGGAAGAGTTGTATATGATGCAGCCAGAAGGTTTTGTCGATCCTAAAGGTGCTAACAAAGTATGCAAGCTCCAGCGCTCCATCTATGGGCTAGTGCAAGCATCTCGGAGTTGGAACATTCCCTTTAATGAGGTGATTAAAGCGTTTGGGTTCATACAGGTTTACGGAGAAGCCTGTCTGTACAAGAAAGTGAGTGGGAGCTCTGTAGCTTTCCTCGTACTATATGTGGATGACATATTATTGATGGGGAATGATATAGAGATGTTGGAGAGCATAAAGGCCTACTTGAACAAGAGTTTTTCAATGAAGGACCTTGGAGAAGCTGCATACATATTAGGCATCAAGATCTATAGAGATAGATCGAGACGCCTCATAGGTCTTTCGCAAAGTACATACCTTGACAAGATATTGAAGAAATTCAATATGGAAAGCTCAAAGAAAGGGTTCTTGCCAGTTTTGCAAGGTATGAGATTGAGTAACACTCAGTCGCCGACCACGGCAGCACATAGAGAGAAGATGAGTTCTGTCCCCTACGCTTCAGCCGTGGGCTCTCTAATGTATGCCATGCTGTGTACCAGACCTGATATAAACCTTGCGATAAGCTTGGTAGGGAGGTACCAAAGTAATCCCGGTGCGGAACACTGGACAGCGGTCAAGAATATCCTTAAGTACCTGAAAAGGACTAAGGAAATGTTTCTCGTTTATGGAGGTGACGAAGAGCTCGTCGTAAAGGGTTACGTCGATGCTAGCTTCGACACAGATCCGGATGACTCTAAGTCACAAACCGGATACGTATATGTGTTGAATGGTGGGGCAGTGAGCTGGTGCAGCAGCAAGCAAGAAGTCGTGGCAACATCTACATGTGAAGCGGAGTACATAGCTGTTTCAGAAGCGGCTCATGAAGGAATTTGGATGAAGGAGCTCATCACCGACCTTGGAGTGGTTCCAAGCGCGTCGGGTCCTATGACACTCTTCTGTGATAACACTGGAGCCATTGCCATAGCCAAAGAGCCCAGGTTTCACCGGAAGACGAAGCACATCAAGCGCCGCTACAACTCCATCCAGGACCATGTCCAAACTGGAGTGATAGATATTTGTAAAGTACACACGGATCTGAATATTGCAGACCCGTTGACTAAACCTCTTCCACGAGCAAAACATGATCAGCACCATAATGCTATGGGTGTTCGATACATCACAATGTAACTAGATTATTGTCTCTAGTGCAAGTGGGAGACTGTTGGAAATATGCCCTAGAGGCAATAATAAAATGGTTATTATCATATTTCCTTGTTCATGATAATCGTCTATCGTTCATGCTATAATTGTATTAACAGGAAAGAGTAATACATGTGTGAATGAATAGATCACAATGTGTCCCTAGCAAGCCTCTAGTTAGCTAGCTCGTTAGTCAATAGATGATCATGATTTCCTGATCATGGACATTGGATGTCATTGATAACGGGATCACATCATTGGGAGAATGATGTGGTGGACAAGACCCAATCCTAAGCGTAGCACTAGATCGTATTGTTCGTATGCTAATGCTTTTCTAATGTCAAGTATCTTTTCCTTCGACCGTGAGATTGTGCAACTCCCGGATACCGTAGGAGTGCTTTGGGTGTATCAAACGTCACAACGTAACTGGGTGACTATAAAGGTGCACTACGGGTACCTCCGAAAGTGTCTGTTGGGTTGGCACGAATCGAGATCGGGATTTGTCACTCCGTGTGACGGAGAGGTATCTCTGGGCCCACTCGGTAGAACATCATCATGAGCTCAATGTGACTAAGGAGTTAGTCACACGATGACGTGCTACGGAACGAGTAAAGAGACTTACCGGTAACGAGATTGAACAAGGTATAGGTGTACCGACGATCGAATCTCGGGCAAGTTCTATACCGACAACAAAGGGAATCGTATACGGGATTGATTGAATCCTTGACATCGTGGTTCATCCGATGAGATCATCGTGGAGCTAGTAGGAGCCACCATGGGTATCCAGACCCCGCTGATGGTTATTGGCCAGAGAGGTGTCTCGGTCATGTCTGCCTGTCTCCCGAACCCGTAGGGTCTACACACTTAAGGTTCGATGACGCTAGGGTTATAGGGAATTGTTATACGAGATTACCGAAAGTTGTTCGGAGTCCCGGATGAGATCCCGGACGTCACGAGGAGCTCCGGAATGGTCCGGAGGTAAAGATTGATATATAGGACGGATGGTTTCGAACACCGGAAGTGTTTCGGGCATCACCGGTAACGTACCGGGACCACCGGGACCACCGGAGGTGGTCCCGGGGGACCACCGAAGGGGGGCTGCGACCCCAAGAGGTAAGATGGGCTAAGTGGGGGTGGGAACCAGCCCCTAGTTGGGCTGGTATGCCTCCCCACTCAGCCCATGGCGCAGGGGAAAGGAAAAGAGGGGGGAACCCTAATTTAGGTGGGCCTTAGGCCCACCAGAGGGGTGCGCCACCCCTCCCCCTTGCCCTGGCCGCCACCCCTTCCCCATCTGAGGGCTGCCGCACCCCTTAGGGGTGGGAACCCTAAGGGCTGCGCCCCCTCCCTCTCCCCCTATATATAGATGAGGTCCGGGGCTGTTTGAGACACGGTTTAATCTCTCTCGCGCGGCCCTGCTTCTCTCCCTCCTCCTCTCTGCCGGCGCTTTGGCGAAGCCTTGCCGGGAGACCTCGTCTCTCCACCAACACCACGCTGTCGTGTTGCTGGTCTTCTTCCCCAACCTCTCCCTCCTCCTTGCTGGATCAAGGTGTGGGAGACGTCACCGGGTTGCACGTGTGTTGAACGCGGAGGTGCCGTTGTTCGGCACTAGATCGGAATCGCTGCGAGTACGACTCCATCAACCGCGTTCTAGCAAACGCTTCCGCTTAGCGATCTTCAAAGGTACGAAGATGCTCTTACCCCTCTCTCCTTGCTGGTCTCTCCATAGGAAGATCTGAACATGCGTAGGAAATTTTTTGAATTTATGCTACGTTACCCGTGCCCCAAAGTTTCTTCCGGAGAGTCAAAGTGTGTGCCAACCCCTATGCATAGGTTCCCAATGTCACGAACCCGCAAGTTGATCACCAAAACATACATCGAGTACTCACATGAATCCACGTGTGCCAACCCATATGCATAGGTTCCCAATGTCACAAACCCACAAGTTGATCACAACAGATAGACACGTGCAAGACATACATCAAGTGTTCTCAAAGACTCAATCCGATAAGATAACTTCAAAGGGGAAACTCAATTCATTACAAGAAGGGAGAGGGGGAAGAACATCATAAGATCCAACTATAGTAGCAAAGCCCACGGTACATCGAGATCAAGACATCTCAAGAACACGAGAGAGAGAGAGAGAGATCAAACACATAGCTACTGGTACATACCCTCAGCCCCGAGGGTGAACTACTCCCTCCTCGTCACGGAGATCGCCGGGATGATGAAGATGGCCACCGGAGATGGATTCCCCCTCCGGCAGGGTGCCGGAACAGGCTCTAGATTGGTTTTTGGTGGCTACAGAGGCTTGCGGCGGCGGAACTCCCGATCTAGGTTTCTTTGTGGAGGTTTCCGTATTTATAAGACCAGATGGCATCGAGAACAAGTCAGGGGTACCCACGAGGGAGTCACAAGCCCTTGGGGCGTGGCCAGGGGGCTGGGGGCGCCCCCCAGGCTTGAGGCTTCCTCGGGACTCTTCTCCGGTATCTTTTTCTTCCGATATTTTTGATATTTCCATAAAAAATCATCGCGAAAGATTTATTCCGTTTGGACTCCGCCTGAAAAAGGGTCAAAAGCACGGAAAAAACAGAAACTGGCACTTGGCACTGAGTTAATAGGTTAGTCCCAAAAAATATATAAAAGGCATACAAAACATCCAAAGTTTAACAATATAATAGCTTGGAATCATCAAAAAATATAGATACGTTGGAGACGTGTCAACCCACAACCTATTGATAATTGCTTTCCTGGTGAGAAATTGAATGTCATCAATACTTCACGTAGTGCACCGTAGTATGCTGATTATGCAAACTATATCGTTGCCAAATGTATACCACCTAGTTTCACATACCAGCAAAATAAGAAATTCTTCTTTGATTTGAGACATTACTTCTGGGATGATCCTCATCTTTATAAGGAAGGAGTAGATGGTGTTATTAGACGTTGTGTACCTGAACATGAACTGGGACAGATCCTACAGAAGTGTCAGTCCGAGGCCTATGGAGGACACCATGTGGGAGATATAACTGCACACAAGGTATTGCCATCAGGTTTCTATTGACCCACTCTCTTCAAGGATGCCCATAAGTTTGTCTTGTCTTGTGACGAATGTCAAAGAATAGGTAATATCGGTAAACGCCAGGAAATGCCTATGAACTATTCACTTTTCATTTAACCATTTGATGTTTGGGGCTTTGATTATATGGGACCTTTTCCAAAATCCAACGGGTATACTCATATCCTAGTTGTTGTTGATTACGTTACTAAGTGGGTAGAAGTTATCCCAACTAGTAGTGCTGATCACAACACCTCTATCAGGATGCTTAAAGAAGTTATCTTCCCTGGAGTCCCTAGATATCTAATGATCGACGGTGGTTCACATTTCATTCATGGTGCTTTCCGTAAAACGCTTGCTAAGTACGATGTCAACCATATAATTGCGTCCCCCTATCACCCTCAGTCCAATGGTCAAGTAGAGCTAAGCAATAGAGAGATTAAACTAATTCTGCAAAAGACTGTCAACAGGTCTAGAAAGAATTGGTCTAAGAAGCTCGATGATGCACTGTGGGATTATAGAACTGCCTATAAGAATCCCATGGGCAAGTCTCCGTACAAAATGGTGTACGGTAAAGCACGTCATTTACCTCTTGATCTAGAGCATAAAGCTTATTGGGCAATCAAAGAGCTCAACTTTGATTTCAAACTTGCTGGTGAGAAGAGGTTATTTGATATTAGCTCGCTTGATGAATGGATAGCTCAGGCACATGAGAATGCCAAGTTGTTCAAAGAAAATGTTAAGAGGTGGCATGATAAAAGGATACAAAAGCGTGAGTTCAATGTAGGTGATTATGTCTTGCTATATAATTCTCGTTTAAGATTTTTGCAGGAAAGCTTCTCTCTAAATGGGAAGGTCCTAACATTGGTGAGGAAGTATATCCTTCCGATGCCATTAAGTTCAACAACATGGAAGGTAATTGTCCGAGAGTGGTAAATGGGTAGAGAATCAAGCATTATATCTCAGGTACTCCAATAAATGTTGAAAGCAATATTATCAATACCATAACTCCGGAGGAGTACCTAAGGGATATTTATCACCCTGTTTCAAACTCCGAAAATGAAGAGGTATGTGATTCGGTAAGTAAACAGACTCCAAAACTTTGCCACTAGGATTTTTCCTCCGTTTTGGAATTTTTGAAAAATAGAAAAATTTGAAGTAGTCCAGAAAGCGCATGAGGAGGCGACAAGCCTGCCAGGTGCAGGCCACCCGTGGCCACGTGTGGGAGGCTTGTGGCCACCTCGTTTGCCTCCCGGACTCCGTTTTCTTGCGGAGTACTCCTTCTGGTCGAAAAAATCATTATATATTCTCCCGAAAGGTCTGACCCTCGTATCACTCAAATTTCCTGTATTTTTGTTTCGAGCCTGTTTCTGCTGCAGATCTAGATTGCTATGGCTTCCCCAAAAGCTGTGAAGGACAAGATCTTCGAGAAGGTCATCAATCCCTACCTCGCGGGAGTGTTGCAACACCCTCAATCTATCGAGATGCGTGAGGGGATGTTGCACATCCTTGACGTTGAGGGGCCCAAGAAGACCGGAAGCATGGAGGCGAGGCTCAAAGCAATGGAGCAACAAGTCTTCAAGTGCCAAGGGATGGTGGATCGTGGACTCAACGCCAACCACATGATGATCACGGAGTTCACCAACAAGCACAAGATCGATAACAATGACATCGGGAAGCACCTCTCCAGGCTCTATGACAGAATTGATCACCTCCAAGCTCAGATCTATGACCTGCAGAACCAAAACTGTGAGTATGAGTATAGATTTAAATCAATACGGTTGTGTGCAGATTTGAGGATTCCGGAGACTCGGTCATCTTTCCATGATGGAGCACTTATGCCTTGGAAGACGGAGGATCAAGCCCATGTTGCAACAACTCCACCACCATCACCTCCAAAGGAAGACAACTAAGCATGGGTATGGGCAATCCCCTTGGCTTATGCCAAGCTCGGGGGAGTTGCCCTGGTATCGTATCACCATCACATCTTTTGCCTTTACCTTTGTTTTAGTTCGTTCCTTTTCAGTTTTATCTTTCTCTAGTAGAATAAAGGTCTTAGTGTTTTAGGCTTGAGTTTTGCTTTCTGTCACCCCCGATGTATTCGAGCTCGTGAGCCATATAATAAAGAGTGTTTTAGTTAAGGGCCTTGTCCCATGCCATGATCAAGAGAATGAGAATAGAACAAAAGCATGAAAGATCATGTAATGATCTTATGGGAAGTGATGGATTCACATATAAAAAGAATGGTGGTTGAAACTTGTTGAGGGTAGACAAACATAGACCTTGGTCATTGTTGCAATTAATAGGAAGTGATAAAGAAGTAGAGGTTCACATATAAATATACCATCTTTAACACCATCTATGATTGTGAACACTCACTAAACTATTACATGCTTATAAGTAGATGTTGGACAAGGAAGACAACATAATGAATTGTGTTTGCTTGGTTCCGAACAATGTTATATGACTAGAGATCCCTTAGCATGTGACGATTGCTTCCACCTCATATAAGCCAAAACTCCCGCACCAAGTAGAGATACTACTTGTGCATCCATAAACCTTCAACCCAGTTTTGCCATAAGAGTCCACCATACCTACCTATGGATTGAATAAGATCCCTCAAGTAAGTTGTCATCGGTGCATGCAATAAAAATTGCTCCCTAATATGTATGATCTATTAGTGTGTGGAAAATAAGCTTTGTACGAACCTGTGATGAGGAAGACATAAAAGCGACAGATTGCATAATAAAGTTCTTTATCACAGGAGGCAATATAAAGTGACGTTCTTCCGCACTAAGAGGACACACATCCAAACCTCAAAAGCGCATGACAACCTCTGCTTCCCTCTGCGAAGGGCCTATCTTGTACCTTTACTTTTTTTCCCTTGAAAGAGTCAGGGTGATCTTCACCAATTCCTTATTTCGCCTTTTTCTTGGCTAACAACATATGCTAGGGAAAGATCTATATTCATATGTCAACTTGGAAGTAAGTATTCATGAATTATTATTGTTGACATTACCCTTGAGATAAATGGTTGGGAGGCAAAACTATAAGCCCCTATCTTTCTCTGTGTCCGACTGAAACTTTGATCTCATGAGTACCACGTTAGTTGTAGCAAGTGTAGAGAACGAAAAGATGATTGAGTATGTGGATTTGTTTTACAAGATCTTATTTGACTCTTTCCGTTGTTGTGATAAATTGCAATTGCTTCAATGACTAAAGGCTATCGGTTGTTAATTCTCAGTAAGGGTCTTGATCCATGATTTACTTTGTGAAGGAATTGTCACTATAGCATAAGAGATGATATGATGGTATTGCTGTTATGACAATGATCATGATGCCTGCATGTTCGTATCTTGTTTTGTCGACACCTCTCTTCCTAAACATGTGGGCATATTTATTGATCTCGGCTTTCGCTTGAGGACAAGCGAGGTCTAAGCTTGGGGGAGTTGATACGTCCATTTTGCATCATGCTTTCGTGTTGATATTTATCGCTTTTTGGGTTGTTATTACACTTCACGGTACAATACTTATGCCTTTTCTCTCTTATTTTGCAAGGTTTACATGAAGAGGGAGAATGCCGACAGCTGAAATTCTCGCCTGAAAAAGGAGCAAGTTTGAGATACCTATTCTGCGCAACTCCAAAAGCCATGAAAATCAACGTGGATTTTTTTGGGATTTATAAAAATACTGGGCCGAAGAAGTACCAGAGGGGCACCAACCGGAGGCCACAAGCCTGCTAAGCGCGGCCTCCCCCCTGGCCGCGCCTAGGGGGCTTGTGGGCTCCCACTTGGCCCTCTAGCTTCCCCCTTTTGCTACAAGAACGGTTTCGGTCCAGAAAAAATCAGGATTAGGCTTTTCAGAGTATTCGCCGCCGCCACGAGGCGGAACTTGAGCAGAACCAATCTAGAGCTCCGGCAGGACGATCGTGCCGGGGAAACTTCCCTCCCGGAGGGGGAAATTGTCGCCATCGTCATCACCAACACTCCTCTCATCAGAGGGGACTCATCAACATCAACATCTTCATGAGCACCATCTCATATCCAAACCCTAGTTCATCTCTTGTAACCAATCTCCGTCTCGCGACTCCGATTGGTACTCGTAAGGTTGCTAGTAGTGTTAATTACTCTTTGTAGTTGATGCTAGTTGGATTACTTGGTGGAAGATTATATGTTCAGATCTTTGGTGCTACTCATTACCTCTCTGGTCATGAATATGATTATGCTTTGTGAGTAGTTACTTTTGTTCCCGAGGACATGGGATTAGTCTTGCTATAAGTAGTCATGTGAATGTGGTATTCGTTCGATAATTTGATGTGTTGTATGTTGTTTTTCCTCTAGTGGTGTTATGTGAACGTCGACTACATAACACTTCACCATTATTTGGGCCTAGAGGAAGGCATTGGGAAGTAGTAAGTAGATGATGAGTTACTTCATAAGGGGCTGATTTGGATCCACTAGTTTAATGCTATGGTTAGACTTTGTCTTGATTCTTCTTTTGTAGTTGCGGATGCTTGCGAGAGGGGTTAATCTTAAGTGGGATGCTTGTCCAAGTAAGGAAAGTACCCGAGCGTCGATCCACCCACATATCAAACTATCAAAGTAGTGAACGCGAATCATATGAACATGATGAAAACTAGCTTGACAGAAATTCCCATATGTCCTCGGGAGCGTTTTACCTCCTATAAGACTTTGTCCAGGCTTGTCCCTTGCTACAAAAGGTATTGGGCCACTTTGATGCACCGTTGTTAGTTTTGTTACTTGCTACTTGCTACGAATCATCTCACCACACAACTACTTGTTACCGATAATTTCAGTGCTTGCAGATATTACCTTGCTGAAAACCACTTGTCAGATCCTTCTGCTCCTCGTTGGGTTCGACACTCTTACTTATCGAAAGGACTATGATAGATCCCCTATACTTGTGGGTCATTAGGCTTCATGATGAAGAAATCAACCGTTGCATTCCTTTTAGAGAATGTAACCTGGACAACTTTTACCTTCCCCTGGATTTCAGAAATATCCCCATTAGCATGTTCATGATAAGATAAAAAATTGTCCATGTTTAAAAGGCTTAGAGAACCATAAACAACTTTTGGCATTGTAGAAACCATGGATCCAATATCACAATAAGCAAGGAAGTCTTGGTTAGAGATGCTAATTCTAACAAAAGGTCCGAGTAATCATCTATTTTCAAAATCTTTTTCTTATCAACCATGGGTTTCTCTCTTTCTCTTAAGTCTAAAGCATCTATTCTTGTTTCAATGGTAGCAAGTCTATCTATAATGCTGTCAAATCCACGACCATAAACAAGGTAAATTGATAGACCATGTACAATACCAAGAGCTGTAGCCTCATCACACTCTAAGAAATCTCCTTCAGCTATAATATCAAGAGAGTGTTTACACCATATAAAAAGACCATGATAAAAATTTCTAAGCACAATTTTGATAGGTATCCAAGGCATAATTCTTTTATGTGCTTCAAAAATTCTATCCCAAACCTCCTTCATATTTTCTCCATTCCTTGGATGGAAATCTAGGACCTCAGATTTCCTCAAAGCATCAAACCCTAACATGTTGGAATAAGCAGGAAGGGCAACTAAAAGCAAATCAATTTTTTTTTGTGATTTTTGGTATAAGACTCTAAAACAAAAACTAGAAAGCAAACTAATAAGACTAAAAAGCAAAGGTAAAAGATAGTGTGCAACTCCCCTATCTTGAAGATTGGAGTCCCCGACAGCGGCGCCAGAAATTTGCTTGATGACGTGTTGATGGATATACTTCTCGCCCCTCGTTGGTTACCCCAAGTGGAAGGTGGAGATGTAGTCAGCAACATATTTTCCTTACACAGGGACTGTACGGCATATCGAACCAGGAGGACTCCGAGGATCAACAAGTAGGTGTCCGCTGCTCTGGCGCTAGCAGAAGATGTGGACCTGCACACACAACAAATAACTTTGCTCCCAACGAGTTCATAGAGGTTGTCAATCTATCCGGCCTTGTAGTTTGCAAAGGATCAAACACAAGCGCGAATAGCGATAGCGATTGCAATGAAAAAGTAAATAAAAGAAGCAAATTATGGAGGTTTAAACAATGATGGTAATTGATACGTCTCCGTCGTATCTACTTTTCCGAACTCTTTTGCCCTTGTTTTGGACTCTAATTTGCATGATTTGAATGGAACTAACCCGGACTAACGCTGTTTTTAGCAGAATTGCCATGGTGTTGTTTTTGTGCAGAAATAAAAGTTCTCGGAATGTCCTGAAAATTTACGGAGAATTTTTCTGGAATTAATGAAAAATATGTGCGCAAAGATCCACCGGAGGGGTGAGCAAGTGGGCCACAAGCCCAGGCGGCGCGGCCACCCCCCCAGGCCGCACCAACCAGGCTTGTGGGGCCCACGTGGCGCCACCGCCTCCAAACTTAGCTCTATTTATTCCGTCTCGCCCGGAAAAAAAATCAAGGAGAAGGATTAATCGCGTTTTATGATACGAAGGCGCCGCCACCTCCTGTTCTTCATCTGGAGGGCAGATCTGGAATCCGTTTTGGGCTCCGGAGAGGGGAAATCGTCGCCATCGTCATCATCAACCTTCCTCCATCGCCAATTCCATGATGCTCTTCACCGTTCGTGAGTAATCTATTCGTAGGCTTGCTGGACGGTGATGAGTTGGATGAGATCTATCATGTAATCGAGTTAGTTTTGACGGGGATTGATCCCTAGTATCCACTATGTTCTGAGATTGATGTTGCTACTACTTTGACATGCTTAATGCTTGTCACTAGGGCCCGAGTGCCATGATTTCAGATCTTAACCTATTATGTTGTCGCCAATATATGTGTGTTTTAGATCCTATCTTGCAAGTTGTAGTCACCTACTATGTGTTATGACCCGGCAACTGCGGAGTGACAATAGCCGGAACCACTTCCGAAGATGACCATAGTATGAGGAGTTCATGTATTCACCAAGTGTTAATGCGTTGGTCCGGTTCTTTATTAAAAGGAGAACCTTAATATTCCGTAGTTTCCATTAGGACCCCACTGCCACGGGAGGGATGCACAATAGATGGCATGCAAGTTCTTTTCCCTAAGCACGTATGACTACATACGGAATACATGCCTACATTAGATTGACGAACGAGAGCTAGTTACATATATCTCCGTGTTATAGCTGTTACATGATGAATCACATCCGGCATAATCATCCATCACTGATCCAATGCCTACGAGTCTTTTACTACTCGTCCTTGCTACGTTACTTTGCCGCTACTGCTGTTACTTGCTACTGCTGTCACTACTGTTGTTACTTTGTTGCTACTGCTCTCACTACTGTTGTTACTTGCTGCTGCTGTCACTACTGCTGTTACTTGTTACATTGCTCTTACCTGCTGCAAGACTTTTCTGGCGCCATTGATACAACAAGTTAGAATAGTCTGTCGTCAACAGACCCTTTTCTGGCACCGTTGCTATCATACCACTTTGCTACTGATACTTTTCTTGCAGACACTAATCTTCCAGGTGTGGTTGAATTGACAACTCAGCTGCTAATACTTGAGAATATTCTTTCGCTTCCCGTCGTGTCGAATCAATAAATTTTGGTTGAATACTCTACCCTCGAAAACTGTTGCGATCCCCTACACTTGTGGGCTATCAAGACTATCTTCTGGCGCCGTTGCCGGGGAAGCACAACTATATTCTTTGAGTCACTTGGGATTTACGTCTGCTGGTCACTATGAAGAATCTGAGAGATCCAAGAACTAAAGTCTTGCCCTCAACTACGAGGACAGGTAAGGAACTGCCATCTAGCTCGGCACTTGATTCACCTTCAATTATGAGTAAGTTTGCGACACCACCTCTTGCTAGAAATATCTATATGTCGCATGTGCTTGATGATGCTACTTCTGTTGCCCATGTTGCTTATGATGATGCTATGCTTGATACTATGCCTGATGATGCTATGCTTGATACTATGCCTGATGATTCTATGCTTGATACTGCTTTGCCACTAGATTCCCTTGATGCACAACTTGGTAGAGTTGCTGCTAGATGTGATGATACTTCTGAAACTGCTGATACTATTGAAGTAGAACCTGCTATTTTGCCTGCTAGAACTAGTTCTCCTATGCCTGAATTGCCTGTTATGCCTGATACGCGTAATGTTATGGAGGGAGAGATAGCTGAGGACTTTCTTGCATGTAAGGATAGCTATGATATTGAGAAATTACTGCACAAGTGGAAAGAAAAATCTCTAAACGCTAGGATGAAATACGACCCGAAGTTTACTACTTCGCCTATCTTTGTGACCGATAAGGATTTTGAATTCTTGGTCGACCCTGAGTTAATCACTCTGGTAGAATCTGATCCGTTTCACGGTTATGAGTCTGAAATGGTTGTAGCCCATCTTACCAAACTGCACGATATAGCCACCCTATTCACTACTGAGGAAAAGATCAGCCACTACTATATCCTCAAGCTGTTTCCTTTCTCGCTAAAGGATGATGCTAAGACCTGGTTCACTTATCTTGCTCCTGGTTGTGTGCGTAGTCCCTGGGATATGGTCTACTACTTCTCTGAAAAATATTTCCCTACCCATAAGAAGCAAGCTGCCTTGCAGGAAATATACGACTTTGCTCAAGCTGAGGAAGAGAGTCTCCCACAAGCTTGGGGAGGCTCGTCCAGCTACTGAATGCTTTGCCTGATCACCCTCTTGAGAAGAATGAAATACTTGATATCTTCTATAATGGACTTACCGATGCTTCCAAAGACCACCTAGATAGTTGTGCCGGTAGTGTTTTTAGGGAACGAACTGTAGAACAAGCTGAGATTCTATTGAATAACATCTTGTGCAATGAGAATGCTTGGACTATTCCCGAACCACCTCCTAAGCCAACTCCGAAGAAAAGAGGTATTCTATTCCTCATTCCTGAAGATATGCAAGAAGCTAAGAAATCTATACGAGAGAAAGGCATTAAATCTGAAGATGTCAAAAATCTACCACTTATCGAAGAGATCCATGGTCTTGATAACCCGATACAGGTAGGAGAAGTAAATTCTCTGCGTAGGTTTGATGAGAGTGATATTCCTTTTGATAAACATGCTAGCTTATGCATGGATGAATTTGATAACTTCGTTGCCTAACAACAGAGTTTCAATGATTATGTTAGCAGACAATTGGAACAGAATGCTCGTATGCTTAGTCATTTAAGTGCTTGTGTGGACAGAAATGTCAATGATCTTAAGCTTCTGAGTAAACATGCCTCTACGGTTACGGATACGTCTCCAACGTATCTATAATTTTTGATGGTTCCATGCTATTATCTTGTCAAACTTTGGATGTTTTGTATGCCTTTTATATATTTTTTGGGATTAACTTATTAACTCAGTGCCAAGTGCCAGTTCCTGTTTTTTGCATGTTTTTGACCCCTTTCAGAGGAGGATTTTGAACGGAGTCCAAACGGAATAAAACTTCCAAAAATATTTTTTCCAGAACGGAAGAAGATTGGGAGACTTGAGAACCAAGGCAGGGGGTCCTCAGGGACCCCACAAGCCCTCATGGCGCGGCCAGGGGGGAGCCTGCGCTGTCCAGGCTTGTGGCCCCCCTGGGCCACCTCTACCCTAGGTTTTGCGCCTATATATTCCATAAAAATCCATAAAAAATCAGGAGATCATCGAAAGTACTTTTCTGCCGCCGCAAGCTTCTATCTCCGCAAGATCCCATGTGGGGCACGTTCTGGTGCCCTGCCGGAGAGGGGATTCGGACACGGAGGGCTTCTTCATCAACACCATGACCTCTCCGCTGATGCGTGAGTAGTTGACCATAGAACTACGGGTCCATAGCTAGTAGCTAGATGGGTTCTTCTCTCTCTTGGATCTTCAACACAAAGTTCTCCATGATCTTCATGGAGATCTATCCGATGTAATCTTCTTTTACGGTGTGTTTGTCGAGATCCGGTGAATTGTGCATTTATGATCAGATTCTCTATGAATCTTATTTGAGTTTCTTATGATCTCTCTTATGCATGATTTCATATCCTTGTAATTCTCTTCGAGTTGTTGGTTTTGTCTGGCCAACTAGATCTATGATTCTTGCAATGGGAGAAGTGCTTGGTTTTGGGTTCATACCGTGCGGTGACCTCACCCAGCGACAGAAGGGGTAGCGAGGCACGCATCGTGTTGTTGCTATCAAGGGTAAAAAGATGGGTGTTTCATCATTGGTTTGAGATTATCCCTCTACATCATGTCTTCTTGCTTAAGGCGTTACTCTGTTCGTCATGAACTCAATACACTAGATGCATGCTGGATAGCGGTCGATGTGTGGTGTAATGTTAGTAGATGCAGAAAGTGTCGGTCTAATTGTCTCGGACGTGATGCCTATATGTATGATCATTGCCTTAGATATCGTCATGACTTTGCACGGTTCTATCAATTGCTCGACAGTAATTTGTTCACCCACCGTGATACTTGCTATTTTGAGAGAAGCCTCTAGTGAACAGTATGGCCCCCGAGTCTACTCCACACCATATTTTCAGCCTTACACTTTTTACTTCGTTGCACTTTCCGTCTTCAGATCTCACTTTGCAAACAATCTTGAAGGGATTGACAACCCCTTCATAGCGTTGGGTGCAAGCTCTTTTGCGTTTGTGCAGGTACTCTGGACTTGACGAGATTCTCCTACTGGATTGATACCTTGGTTCTCAAACTAAGGGAAATACTTACTGCTCTTGTGCTGCATCACCCTTTCCTCTTCAAGGGAAAAACCAACGCAAGCAAGTCTCCATCAACGTGTCAATTTCTGGCGTTGTTGTTTGAGAAGTAGCAGTTACCACTCAGGTAGAACAAGTACTTAAAGCTCAGAATGACTTGCTCAATGAGTTGAATGACAATTCTGTCAGAGTCGTCACTAGAGGCGGTAGAATGACCCAGGAACCTTTGTATCCTGAGGGCCATCCGAAGAGAATTGAAAAAGATTATCAAGGAGTTAGCATTGATGCACCTAGTCATCCTAGAAAGAAGAAGAAAGATGATAAGAATTTGCACGCTAGCAACCCTGTTGCTGCTACCCCTGAGAGTCCAAACGATGCCTCTGTCTCCGATGCTGAAACACAATCTTGTGATGAACATGAGCCTAATGATAATATCAATAGTGATGTTCATGATGATGCTCAACCTAGCAATGATAAGGATGTGGAGATTAAACCTGTTGATCTTGATAACCCACAGCCTAAGAGTAAGAGATACGATAAGAATGACTTCGCTGCTAGGAAGCATGGTCAAGAAAGGGAACCATGGGTTCAGAAACCCATGCCCTTTCCTCCCAAACCATCCAAGAAAAAGGATGATGAGGATTTTGAGCGATTCGTTGAAATGATCATACCTGTCTTTCTACAAATGCGTTTGACAGATATGCTCAAAATGTCTCTGTATGCTAAGTACATGAAGGATATTGTGACTAATAAGAGGAGGATACCTGAGGTTGAGATTTCCACCATGCTTGCAAACTATACCTTCAAGGGTGGAAGTCCTAAGAAACTAGGTGATCCTGGTGTGCCCACTATACCTTGCTCCATTAAAGGCAACTACGTTAGAACTGCGTTATGCGATCTTGGAGCCGGTGTTAGTGTTATGCCTCTCTCTCTTTATCGTAGGATTGAACTGGATAAGTTGACACCCACTGAAATCTCTCTGCAAATGGCCGACAAATCAACTGCTTTCCCTATCGGCATTTGAGAGGATGTGCCTGTTGTGGTTGCTAACGTCACTATCTTAACAGACTTTGTTATCTTGGATATTCTCGAGGACGATGCCATGGCGGTCATCCTCGGAAGACCCTTTTTAAACACCGCAAGGGCTGTTATAGATTGCAACAAAGGCAATGTCACTTTCCATGTCAACGGTAATGAGCATACGGTGCACTTTCCGAAGAAACAATATCGAGTACATTGCATCAATGCTATCGAAAAGACTTCATCGATTCTTATTGGGAGCTTTGAATGCCCCATTCCTCTTGTTAAGATGAAGTATGATTTGCTTGTTGGGGAGATACACATCCCCATTGAGGTAACTTAGTGACTATTCGAAAATTCTCCGTTCTGTTTTGCGATTCGAGAAGGTTTGTCAAGGAGACTTGATCAACCTCATTGACGGATTTCTTTCGATGACCATGAGATGGATGAATCAAGGAGTCACAAACCTATGTTCCAAGCTTTAACCTTCGGTTGCTTAGAAGAAAAATGATAGATTTAGTTTAGTTTTCCCTGTTTTCTGTCTTAGCGTCCCGTGAAAAAGTACCTCAAAAATAAAAGTTCTCCGAACGTCCTGAAAATCAAGTATAATTTTTTTGGATTTTTTGAAAAATACTGAGACGAAGTGTTTGTCTCGGGGCTGCACCAGTGGGCCACAAGCCCTGGAGGCGCGGGCACCCTCTGGCCGCGCCACCAAGGCTTGTGGGGCCCACAGGCACCCCCTCCACTCATTCTTGCTCTCATCTGGTTCTCCTACCTCCAGAAAAAATCGTTTCGCAACTCAAACCCGTGTTCTTGCTCCTCTTGCTGGGATTTTCGATCTCTTTGCTCAAAGCACCATTCTCCGAACTGTTTTGGGGAAATTACTCCTTGAGATAGAAAAGGGGAAAGATGAGGAGGTTCTTAAGAGGCTCGTCAAGCCGTGACCCCAAGGATGATGGGAGTGAGAAGAAGCCCAAGTATCCGGTTCCTCGAGTCACGGAAGTTCGAGCGTGCGAATGGCCAAGCGATGTGTTCTTACACGCTGCTGGACTTTATGAGGATTTTTACCACTTGGTGGAGAACGCAGGCCTTACCGCCTTCGTTGAAGATAAGTGTCCGCAATACCTCCTCCTCACTAATATCTTCGTACAAAGCTTTAACTTCTATCCGAGGAAGAATCCTCCTATGGTTGAGTTCAAACTTTATGATATCCCCCAGCGCATGTCACTACGGGATTTTTGCAATGTTTGCAAATTGCCTTTTGTTGGGGAAATTAATGAACCTCGTCCACGGGACTTGGAGGCTTTCATCGATACAATTGTTGTAGGAGAGGAGAAAGGAATGTCTTGCGCTAGAGCTGCTAGCATTCATTTTCCCATGATTCGGTACTTCTCACTATTTGTGGGAAAATGTTTGATTGGCCGTGGGAAGGCTGGATCACTTAGTTCCCCAGATCTTGCGGTCTTGCGCGAAGCCCTTTATAACGATAAAACTTATAGCTTCGGCACTATTGTAGCTCAACGGTTGAACATGAACCGTTCTAAAGGCGTTGTCTATGGAGGTATCTACGCTACTCGTCTTGCCAGACCTTTTGAGATACCTATTAGACTGGAAGAGGAGGAAGAGATTCTTCTTCCCGAGAGATATCTAGATTACGATAGAATGTTTCGCCATGACTTTCTTGATAGAGATATAAATAGAAGGATGATTTATAACCTGGTATTTAGTCAGGGTACTCGTGAGCTATTACTTTGCTTGCTCCTTCTTTGTTCAATCTTCATGCAGGCATGTACATTATTATGCCCTCGGACATCTACGCATATTGGGGCTTGGCCCAACCACAGGTGCCCGTGCCCGAGCCACCAGTCGAGTACCAGACGCCAGTTTATCAGTGGGAGCCAGAGGAGCTCACACAACAGTGGCATCCTCAGTCCACTCCGGAGTACCCCAGAGCTGGTTATTTCCCTCCTTGGGAGTAGACCAACTTAGGCCAAAAGCCTAAGCTTGGGGGAGTACGTGTTTCTCACCGACTTTACATTCTTGCTTATGCTTTCACTTTGTTCGTCGGTGTTCACACTTTGGCACTTTATCATCCATGCTAGTTTATTTTCTTTTTCTCGTTTTCTTTTCGTGTGTCTGTCTAGTTTGAAAAAACCCAAAAATATTTTCTTTTTCTTCTTTTGCTTGTTGGGAGCTTTCCCGTGTAAATAGTTTTCTTTTTCTTTGGGTCAAGGTGGAAGACCATGGTTACAATGTTTAGTGGCTATCGCATGCATACCTGTTTAGCTATCAAGAGCCATATTACTTTGTCTTCTCCTTTGTGTTTGCCTGCAAATTCCAGCTTTAGTCCAATGCACGAGCACTCTTATTATTGTTCACATCGTTCGGTCGTGGAAGTGAAAGGCAATAATGACGATATATGATGAAGTGACTGAGCCTGGAAAAGCTGGTATGAACTCGATCTATTTTGTTTTTGTAAATATGACTAGCTCACTGTTCCTACTTCAGCTTTGTTGTGAGAGAAACATGTTTGCAATGACAACTTAGAGATCATAGTTGCTGATGCCATGCTTAATTAGCTAGGAGCTTATAATGGTTTGTCTTGGTTGCCACATGAATGTTGAGATAACTATGATGTAGTATCATAGGATGGTATCCTCCTTTGAATGATTCAAGTGGCTTGACTTGGCGTATGTTCACGCATGTAGTTGAAACAAAATCAACATAGCCTCTATGATATTCATGTTCATGGTGATTTATGTCCTACTCATGCTTGCACTCAATGTTAGTTAATCTCAATGCATTTTGATGACTGTTGTCGCTCTCTAGTTGGTCGCTTCCCAGTCTTTTGCTAGCCTTCACTTGTACTAAGCGGGAATACTGCTTGTGCATCCACTTCCATAAACCCAAAGTTGTTCCATATGAGTCCACCATACCTACCTATGTGCGGTATCTACCTGCTGTTCCAAGTAAATATGCATGTGCCACTCTCTAAATCTTCAAGAAATAATCTGTTTTGCATGTCTGAACTGCTCATGTGGTGACATGGGGCTATTAGTATCTTCCATGCTAGGCGTGTTATCCTCGGTATGTGTTTATTCACTATCATTCATGAGAAATGGGTCGGTAATTGGAATTCCCAGTTACATGCTCAAATCAAAAAGATAATTGCAAACAAAACTCCCCCAGGATTGATGTTGGTATGGACAGTACCCGAGGATTCGGCTAGCCGTGGAGTGTGATTGATTGGTGGTGGGGGAGTCAAAACTTTACTTTTCTGTTTGGGAACTGCCTATAGCATGTGTAGCGTGGAAGATGTTGAGAACTCTTAGTCATTGCGTTGATAATGAAAGCATGCCACCCAAAATTATTATCTCTGTTTCAAAGCTTGTGTTGTGGCACCTCTGCAAATCAATGCTTCCCTCTGTGAAGGGCCTGTCTATTTATGTTCCTATTGAGTCATCCTCCTCATATAAAAGCACCAATTAGAGAGCACCTTTGTCATTTTTATGCTTTGCTTTTAACTGTGTTGAGTATGACTGTGACTGGATCTTCTTTGCCATGAATTACAATGTTTAGTCAGCCCTTGGTCTTTGAAGGTGCTCTGCATTTATGTTTTGCGGTCTTAGAAAGAACTAGCGAGATACCATCTATTCGTACTGCTTCATGTTGTTTTGATTGAAGTGTTGACGTTTGAGGCCTATTATTATTTGCTCGCTAGTTGATTATGCAACTGATATGAGTTTACCATGAGACCTATATGTCATTTGCTTATGTGATTTGCTTGTGATCTTGCTGAAACTCTGGATATGAGTTAGACATAGTTGCAACAACAAGATCAAACAGAGTTCGTCAAAGTTTTTCTTTTGTCTCTTTCAGTTTGTCAACTGAATTGCTTGAGGACAAGCAAGGCTTTAAGCTTAGGGGAGTTGATACGTCTCCGTCGTATCTACTTTTCCGAACTCTTTTGCCCTTGTTTTGGACTCTAATTTGCATGATTTGAATGGAACTAACCCAGACTAACGCTATTTTCACCACAATTGCCATGGTGTTGTTTTTGTGCAGAAATAAAAGTTCTCGGAATGTCTTGAAAATTTACGGAGAATTTTTCTAGAATTAATGAAAAATACCTGCGCAAAGATCCACCGGATGGGGTGAGCCAGTGGGCCACAAGCCCAGGCGGCGCGGCCACCCCCCAGGACACACCAACCAGGCTTGTGGGGCCAACGTGGAACCACCGCCTCCAAACTCAGCTCTATTTATTCCGTCTCGCCCGGAAAATAATCAAGGAGAAGGATTCATTGCGTTTTACGATACGGAGGCGCCGCCACCTCCTGTTCTTCATGTGGAGGGCAGATCTGGAGTCCGTTTTGGGCTCCGGAGAGGGGAAATCGTCGCCATCGTCATCACCAACCTTCCTCCGTCGCCAATTCCATGATGCTCTTCACCGTTCGTGAGTAATCTATCCAAGGCTTGCTGGACGGTGATGAGTTGGATGAGATCTATCATGTAATCGAGTTAGTTTTGACGGGGATTGATCCCTAGTATCCACTATGTTCTGAGATTGATGTTGATACTACTTTGCCATGCTTAATGCTTGTCACTAGGGCCCGAGTGCCATGATGTCAGATCTGAACCTATTATGTTGTCGCCAATATATGTGTGTTTTAGATCCTATCTTGCAAGTTGTAGTCACCTACTATGTGTTATGACCCGGCAACCCCGGAGTGACAATAGCCGGAACCACTCCCGGAGATGACCATAGTATGAGGAGTTCATGTATTCACCAAGTGTTAATGCGTTGATCCGGTTCTCTATTAAAAGGGAACCTTAATATCTCGTAGTTTCCATTAGGACCCCGCTGCCACGGGAGGGATGGACAATAGATGTCATGCAAGTTCTTTTCCCTAAGCACGTATGACTACATACGGAATACATGCCTACATTAGATTAAAGAACGGGAGCTAGTTACATATCTCTCCGTGTTATAGCTGTTACATGATGAATCACATCCAGCATAATCATCCATCACCGATCCAATGCCTACGAGTCTTTTACTACTGGTCCTTGCTACATTACTTTGCCGCTACTGCTGTTACTTGCTAGTGCTGTCAGTACTGCTGTTACTCTGTTGGTACTGCTGTCACTACTGCTGTTACTTGCTGCTGTTGTCACTACTGTTGTTACTTGTTACTTTGCTGTTACGTGCTGCAAGACTTTTCTGGCGCCATTGATACAACAAGTTAGGAATAGTCTGCCGTCAATAGACCCTTTTCTGGCACCGTTGCTATCATACCACTTTTCTACTGATACTTTGCTTGCACACACTAATCTTTCATGTGTGCTTGAATTGACAACTCAGCTGCTAATACTTGAGAATATTCTTTCGCTTCCCCTTGTGTCGAATCAATAAATTTGGGTTGAATACTCTACCCTCGAAAACTGTTGTGATCCCCTACACTTGTGGGTTATCAGTAATATGGACCAGAGTCCCATGATGTTTACTAGTGATGTCTCTCTCCCAAAAGACGATAAACAACTATGCTGGGTAAACAAATTACACCTGGGCAATTGAAAGAATTATAAACGCACCGCAATGCTAATCATGCTACAAGAAAGTTAGAGGCTCAAAAGTAATGGGCAGTACGCCAAGACAAGTAGACCGTTTATCCATCAGCATCTACTCTCTAATCATCCATCATAAGCTATCTATCCAGAACATCTCGTTGGTATTAAGTTGCGAGCCCCACCCAAACTGTAAACTCAAAGCAACGGACAACTGCATTGACGAACTTTGCGTAAGGTAAACAATCCTTGCAACCGTGGTCACAAGCACCGTTGTTTTCTCCCTGGTGGCAACAACACATCCCCTAGTCTCATGTTTCTGTCACTCAAGCTAGACATCATGGGGCATGAACCCACAATCATGCATAACACTCCCTCTTGGAGTTACAATCTACTACTCGGCCAAAGCAATAAAGAGCAACGGAGAACATGCATGAATTACTCAAAAACATAATATAAAAGGAGAACCAAATATATAACTCATCACAATCTAAACATAAATCTCATAATCCATCGGATACCAGCAAACTCAGCATAGCAACAACAGGTAAATTACATAGATGCTTTATCATGTAGGGCAACTCACAAGGGCTAAACATTGAAGCACAAGATTGGAGAGAATACATCACATAGCTACTGGTCATGGACTCATGGTTCAAGGAGGAGTACTCACGACACGTCCTGGAAGCATCCATGGTGGTGGAGAAGCTCCTCGAGGTCAATCCTCCCTCCGACAGGGTGCCGGGAAGAGGTCTTCTGGCGCTCCACATCTCGGGAGCGCTGCGGTGGCGGAACGATGGAGAAATTTGCGATTCTGGATCTTCTTATAGGGTTTTTGGTTGGAGAGGTAAATATAGGCGGAAGGAGGGCACCGGAGGAGGTGGGTGATACGTCTCCAACGTATCTATAATTTTTGATGGTTCCGTGCTATTATCTTGTCAAATTTTGGATGTTTTGTGTGCCTTTTATATCTTTTTGGGACTAACTTATTAACTCAGTGCCAAGTGCCAGTTCCTGTTTTTCCATGTTTTTGAACCTTTTCAGAGGAGGATTTTAAACGGTGTCCAAACGGAATAAAACTTCCGAAAATATTTTTTTCGAAACAGAAGATACGCACGAGACGTGAGAACCAATGCAGAAGCCACCAGGGGACGCCACAAGCCCCCTAGGCGTGGCCAGGGGGGCCGCACCAAGCAGGCTTGTGGGCCCCCTGTGGCTCATCTGCCCTACCTCTTCCGCCTATAAATTCCTGAAAAATCCAAAACTGCGCGAGAGATCGCCGAAAATACTTTTCCGCACCGCAAGCTTCTGTCTCCATAAGATCCCGTCTGGGGCACGTTCTGGTGCCGTGCCGAAGGAGGGATTCGAATACGGAGGGCTTCTTCAGCAACACCATGACCTCTCCGATGATGCGTCAGTAGTTCACCATAGACCTTCGGGTCCATAGCTAGTATCTAGATGGCTTCTTCTCTCTCTTGGATCTTCAATACAAAGTTCTCCATGATCTTCATGGAGATCTATCCGATGTAATCATCTTTTGCAGTGTGTTTGTCCAGATCTGTGTTTTGAAATTCGGCCGAAAAAATGGATTTCGGCCATCTCGGCCTCGGGCGAGATCTAACTTTCCGCCGAAATTGGTCAAATTTGATGAATTTTGGTCAAACTTCAGTCAAATTTTGGTCAAAATTCGGTCGAAAAAATTGAAAATGGCCGAAATTTGTCCATCTCGACGTAGGCGAAAAAATTGTCAAACCGAAAATCAAAACGTTGGTCCAGATCTGATGAATTGTGGATTTATGATCAGATTATCTATGAATCTTATTTGAGTTTCTTCTGATCTCTTATATGCATGATTTCGTATCCTTGTAATTCTCTTCCAGTTGTGTGTTTTGTTTGGCCAACTTGATCTATGATTCTTGCAATGGGAGAAGTGCTTGGTTTTGGGTTCATACCGTCCGGTGACCTCACCCAGTGACAGAAGGGGTAGCGAGGCACGCATCGTGTTGTTGTCATCAAGGGTAAAAAGATGGGGTTTACATCATTGGTTTGAGTTTATCCATCTACATCATGTCATCTTGCTTAAGGCGTTACTCTGTTCGTCATGAACTCAATACACTAGATGCATGCTCGATAGCGGTCGATGTGTGGAGTAATAGTAGTAGATGCAGAAAGTATCGGTCTACTTGTCTCGAACGTGATGCCTATATGTATGATCAATGCCTTAGATATCGTCATGACTTTGCACGGTTCTATCAATTGCTCGACATTAATTTGTTCACCCACCATCATATTTGCCATTTTGAGAGAAGCCTCTAGTGAACACTATGGCCCTCGAGTCTACTTCACGCCATATTTTCAGCCTTTCACTTTTACTTTATTGCACTTTCCGCCTTCAGATCTCACTTTGCAATCAACGTTGAAGGGATTGACAACCCCTTTATAGCGTTGGGTGCAAGCTCGTTTGTGTTTGTGCAGGTACTCTGGACACTTGGCTTGATTCGCCTACTAGATTGATACCTTGGTTCTCAAACTGAGGGAAATACTTACTTCTCCTGTGATGCATCACCCTTTCCTCTTCAAGTGAAAAACCAACGCAAGCTCAAGAGGCAGCACTGGGACCCACCCAGGCGGCCTGGTGGCGCAACCAGGAGGGAGGCCGTGCAGGGTGACCGTCTGGGCAAGGCGTGGCTCCCCTGTGGCCCATCTTGGCGCTTCGTGAAACTTCCGTCACGCTGATTTTTATATATTTTTCTCGGGATTTTTGGGGCTCTGTAAATTGGGGTAAAGTCTGTGCAATTAAAAGACATCAGCAGGCAGAAATTGTCATTGGGTGCACTGAGTTAGTAGGTTACTCCAAATATGTGTAAAAGGTATGAAAGTGTAGCAAAACATATAACAATGTCACCCAAACGAGCATGGAACAAACAGAAATTATAGGTACGTTTGGGACATATCAACATCCCCAAGCTTAATTCCTGCTCGTCCTCGAGTAGGTAGATGATAACACAAATAATTTCTGTGATGACATGCTAACACACATATAAGAACTTCAAAGTAAGGCAAGTAAGATATCCAATTCAAGTCAAGACAATAAAAAAAAGAGTCTACATTTATTATTGAAAATAGCAAAGTAAGAACATAAAGGTGCAAGAGCTCTCGTTGTTCGTGACTTGAATGTCTCCAAATGGTGTTTGCGTGCAAGAAGTGGGAGATGGGTTTAGAGCATAAAAATATCATATAGTTTAATTGAGAGCTCCATCTACTAAAACTTCAGACTTGATCTCCTTCAGAATCTTATTTTGACTCATCCCAGACCACTAGTGAGACACAAGTCAAAATGATCCTCTCCTTTTCGACTTTGAGCACTCATGCAATGAATGAGCGCAAGCAAGATATGTTGGCACTTAAGATGGCAAAGAGAATAATGATGGGGAAGGAAGACAAAAAAGATATGTTGACACTTAAGATGGCAAAGATATGTTGGCACTTAAGAAGTTGGCTTACGAGAAGAGCACGAAGGAAAGAGACGCCCAAGTTGCTAAGGAATTGAAGGCCCGTTTTGGACCAAAACCGCCCCCGCCGCCAAAGGAGATAGTACCTCTGGAAACCACACAAGGCGTTCCGGTCAATCTTGCTAAACCGCCTCCGAAGAAAAGTCGATCAGACTATGAACGCTCTATTAGCAGGTCATATCAAAAAATCCTAACGAAGGAGTCGGTTCGTAGTAAAAAAGCAGGAATACCATCCCCGAGCTGGGAGAACAGTCAGGGCAATTGATTCCGTCACTCAAGGTGGATACCAAGGTCGTAATCATTCCCGCAGCTGCTGAAAAGATGGCTAGAGAGGTCGGTGTCACTGTTGAATAACTCCTAGGCGGCGATGAAATTCCCACCATGGAAGGGGATAAACTAACATGGACATTTGCCCCCGGGCCACCTCTCGTCAGGCCTGAGCTTGTCGAGGAGCAACCAACGCAAATGTATAGATTGCATACGTGATACATGAGGGAAGCAAAACTCGGGCGAGAGAGCCTCATGGTGAAAGTCAAGGCAAAGCATTTCTTCAATGAAAAAGATTTGTGGATTGAGAATCACAATTTTGGTAGTTATTCAATAAAGACGCACTCGACAAATCTCTCGTCAGTTGCTATTGTTTGTAAGTGATTTCTTTCTGTAATTTAAGTCTCTCGCTCATCAGCTCGTTCATTTGCCTCTAATTATCCTCACTATATTCTTTTGTGTGGTGTTATGTAGAATGAAGATGGTTGAAATGAAAAGAGATGGAGTCTTTGGTTTTTGGAGATACTAAATATCCAACCAAAAATATTATTTTCTTACAACTTCACGTGAGCATTACTCTCTTGTACTATAAATTATATTTTGCTCACTCGATGTTAAGTGTATATATAGTACTTGATGAGTTATGCATGCATGTCCGCTTATACAACACAGTTTTCATTGAATCCTGCTAATCATTACGGTTGATGAGGGAAAAGTTCATGTACTAGACTAACTAAGAAAAGACCCTAAAGAGTACATGAGCCTGAGGTTGATCCTCGACAAACGACCTCTTTAGTTCATTTCCTCATATCAAGTAATCAATGACTACTTTATTCTTTTTCTTTGCCGGGCAGGATTTAGACATGGTTCATCAAGAAGTTTTGTGCTGAATGGAAACCAAAGTTGGAATGGTCACACCCAAGGTAATTAAATAGTACTAGCTACGTTCGCGCATCTCTTTAGTTCTAGTTTCAATACCATTATAATGCTTGATTATTATCTGAGTGAATTCTATTCTCGTAAATTTGTGCATACAGAAGGAACAGAGGACTAATACATGTGCATACTGTGTCTGCGAGAACATTCGCTTTATGACCGAACGGAGGAGCAAAGATGCAAGAACTCTTGCGGTACGTAAATACTATTCACAATTTTTTTTCATGGTCTAATATATATACACACAACTATTATATTCTTATTGGTCTCCTTTTTTAAAGATGTACGAGATGCCGGATAGACTCCTACCAAAGGAACACATACGAGCATTTTAAGAGGAAATTTTGGAATTTTTGCTAGAGCAGGTCATAGATCCCAAAGAAGAATACCACTTCACCAATGCGCATGCATGTAATTGATCTGCAAGTTGTAGAAGAAATTATAAATACCAAATTGTATATATATATATATATATGTGTGTGTGTGTGTCTATATATATATATATATATATATATATATATGCATGGTCCTATGAGAAATTCCATGATATATATGATTGGTCTTACGAGAAAACCTATGATATATGCATAATGTGCATGGGATGTAGTAGCGTAAGATATCTTTGAAACCAAAAGAATTAAATGAAAAACAAAAAATGAAAATAAAAAATAAACAACAAACACCCAAACCCCAAATCCCCAAATCTTTTAGTCCCGGTTGGTGTTATCAACCGAGACTAAAGGTCCTCGCCCCCCGGCACGCGCTGCCAGCCACGTGGAACGGAATTAGTCCCGGATCGTGGAAAATCGACACTAAAGGACGGGTGGGGGCCTTTAGTCCCAAGTTATTAGTCCCGATTGGTGAACCGAGACTAAAGGCCCTTACCAAGCGGGACTATAGCCCTCTTTTCTACTAGTGCGATCTAAGGTCCATAGTTTGGGACCCCCTACCCGAGATCTGTCAATTTTAACGCCGACATCCTCACTAGTTGGATTAATATCTTCTTTTTGTCTTTATTGTTGATCTGCCGATCTTTGAGCTTGCACACTTCTTATTTATTCTTTGATTCCGGCAAATTAGACGTTGCTTCTTCTCTAGTCTCCTCTCTAGCCTCTATTCTAGTAAGGTATGCACGAGCATCTATCAATTTTCGTGCTATCAATAAATGGATGTATTTTTCTAACAATATCAAAACTTACATTAGTCGTGCACATAAATTTGAGAAAGCAATCAGCTAACAAAATTACAGTAAAACCGTTGAGCGCAACCAATTTAAAAGAATCACATACCCAATTTTTTGCACCTAAAGAACCCTCATCTGGGATGTCCCGACGTGGTAGAAACGCGGCGCAAGACGTGTCATCGGCAGTCGCCGCGCTTTATGACCGACAAAGGTGAGCCGACGAGTCGTTGGGCTAGCGCCGAGCCCGGGCGACGATGGACGTGTCTTTGTCGACGACCGCTGCTGAGAGTGATCTGAGTGGCTAGAGGCGGAGTGAATATCTGAATGCGATACGGAGAAGTTGTCAGGGCTATATGGTCTGGTACCCGATCAATCCATGGCAAGGCACGGACGCCAACGGTTGGATATGCCAACTCCGGCGACGACCGCAGCAGCCACAGATCTACAGGCGGGCCAGGGGAGGACAAAGGAACGCGCCCCGATTGTCCGCATGTGTCCATTTCAACGAAAATCTGAATTAACTTTGGACCGGAAATGGGTCAGCAACGGGCAAAAACAGACGTTTGTCCATTTGCTGGCACACATTAGACTGTGATTTGTGTCCGTTCGAACGAACACGAACGGGCCATTTCGAGTCGTGCCTAGGAGTTAGCCCAAAGATGCTACACCTATGAAAGTTGTTACGTATTCTTACTTAAAATTGTTATCTCCTTCTTTTATCCTAACTAACCCCCTAATTTTTAGAGCGAGGGAGCGTGCTGTCCAATTAAACTAACCTACATCATCTTGTACGTAACTTTTTGTATCATTATCCCGTAGGAGCAGCAAAGCTCGAGTTAGCCTTACCACATGGCAACCATCGGCTAAAAGTTAGCTTATTGGTCGAAAAACATATGTGGAACAGATCATATAGACAGAATAAGAGCACCTAGCTGGACTTAGCAATATGATCGCCTAAACGCTCGCGGGTGTGTCTGGTCAATGACCTCAATGACCGTGCATGTCCATTTTAAACCCTAACGCATAGTCGTATTTTTTTTCATATGTTCGATCGCTTGCACGTGATTAATGGAGAAGAAGAAAGAGAGAAAAAAATGAATAAGAAAAGAGGAAAGATGGTCCGGGATGACGCCGCGACCAACGTGGCGGACTCACCGGGCATGTCCGGACACGTTCGCATGCCCTCATATCGTCTTTAAATTTGAGATGGATATGAAGGATGCCGGTAAATCCGGACGTTTAGAAAGGATGTGGGTGGGTGTGCGTGCGGGGGAGAGGGGGGTCCGGTTGGATTAAGTTATTTTTTGATAGGACACTGACCGAAAAAATGTTCGTTCAAGCAAGATATATGGGTCCGAGTGTAGATGCTTTATGGACTAAATGGAGTAGCGTAAATTTTGGTAGCACAATTTCCATTCCTGTTCGTCAAAACTTTCAATCGGGTAGCCAAATCCTCTCACTGCAGTGACGCTCCCAGCGTTGCTTCGAGCTGCTTATCGAGGTTTCCACACAGTCGTCCTAACGCTAAACCAGGCATCGATATCAATCTAGGACCTCCGGTGAGCTCCCCAGCCCTACCTCTCCTAGGCAACCCGGCATGGTCCCCTTCCTCGGTTCCGTGGTGGTCGTCGTCGTAGCTCCACCTCCACGTGGGTGAGCAAGAAAACAGAGTTTGCGAAATCTGAGGCGCCACCACGGTACGTAGTGGGTAGCTTGTAGATGCACTTGACTTGAAGAAAGAGGGCGACAGATGATCGATCTTGCATCTTGCATGGACCGGTCCATCCATCCACCGGCCCAAAGAAATGGCCAAACCTTCTCTCTTTTGGGTCCTCCCGCTGTCTGCGAAAAGGTAACCACGCAGCTACCCATAATGAATGCAGTTAAGTGGTCCACGCACACGCAGATCACTGATGATCACTGGCGCCGGTACCACAAAACCGTTGCCATGGTCAGCGTCCCCCTCCGTAAACCCCGCCGGATACGCGCATGTTCCCGGCCAGCTAGTAAACCCTATAGCTCGCTAGCCAGATAGCTCTCCTGTTCTTAAGAATCTCATTGGTTTTTACTGCATTTTGTTACCACAGCGGTTAATTTACCTTACCGGCGGCCGGGGTGGGGCGGAGGGCCGGCCGGAGTACGTACGAGTCGTGGATCAGTTGCGGCGAACTACAGTCTCGCACGTACACCCGCCTGCACACGCAGTCACTCGCCCTCGCATCGCATCGATGACAGGGGGCCGGCCGGAGAGGAAAAGGGAGACGACCGGCACCGACTGACTGCCCGGGTCCCGCGCGTCCTAAGATTCTGTGCCCTGCTGCCCGCCCGGGCGTTAAATACGACCCCGTCCTCGCCGCCGTGCCGTGCCATGCCATCTCCATGGCGCCGCCCCCACCTTCTACTGCTTCCAACGTCCGCGCTCCAGTACCTCTGCCTTCCCGCTCCCCGCGCCGCCGTCGACTCGTTCGATCCATCCATCCATCCATCCATCCATCCATGTGTTGTAATGGAGGGGTATGGGATGGGTCAATCCAACAACCACCACTGCCAGTCCAGTCAGTCCCCGTCCCTCCGTCGTCAGCGACGCGTTGCATGCAGTACACGCGCCCATACGCGCATGTCTGTCTGTCTGCCTCACCCCCGCCCATCTTCACGTATCCATGGATTGACGGATGGTGTCAAACGTACGTCCATGGCGCGCGTGTGCGTGCGTGCGCCGGTCAGCCTAGCCACTACCCACTAGCCACCGGTCAATGGGCATGCAGCGCCGGCCCCGGGCGCGGGCGCGGTGGTCTGGCATGTTGGAGCTCGGGCGCATGGCATGGCTCGGGCAGAGTCCAAACTCCAAAGTGGTAGGCAGACGCCGGGGCTTGGCCCCGCCACGGGATCGACGGACGGGGCTTTAAATCGGGGCAGCAGGCAGGTCGGCTCACCGGCGGGCATGGGCTAGCGTGGCGGGGCGGGACCGGGCCCTCCACGTTTCCCGCACGGCGCCACTCCCCATAACTCCAAGTTACTGACCACCGATGTGATGGCTGCTGCTGCTGCTGCGCCACGACGAGGACGACAAAATCGCTGAGAAAAGCCATGCATGCATGCATACGCTACGCACACACAGAGCATGCCTGATCACAGACTTTTCCACGGCGCGCGCGTTGGCGCCGGACCACCGGCCGCCGGCTGGCTGGCTCGATCGGCCGCGCCAGAGGAACAGAACCCAGAGACCGACGTACAGTTGCAGGGCCATGGTTGAGTGCGTGTTGGATGCATACAGACAGGCAGGCATGCCTGGGCGGCTCAGGTTCCAGCGCCAGGGCCAGGGGAGGGCCAGCGAAAACTTTACTCCTCCCATGAAAAAGAGACGGAGCCAACGAGGTTTTGGTTTTGCTTTGCGGCTGCAGTGACCCAGTGCCGCTCCAGGTACGTACTGCTCTTTCCAGCCGTACGGTGCGCCCCAGCTGCGTTTACTCACGTACGCATGATCACACTGCTGTTTAACAGTGCTGATAATCTGGATTTTTATCGCTTGTAATAACCGTTTCGTGCCAAAGGCGCACGTGTTGTGGTGGGGGTGCGCTAGATTCACATGATCTTTGTGTCGGAGGACTTGACAAAATCAGCATGCCGCATGCTTAATCACACATGCACGTACGTACGTACCGGACGATCGGCCGGTGAGCCGAGGCGGCGTCCCTTTCAGGGAAGCCCGGTGTCGCTGTCGCTGGGTTGCTGCTGCCAGCCAAGAGGCGTCGCGTCGATGGTCGATCATTGAGTCCGGCGGTTCCGTGTTCGGACGTGTCGACGGCCGGAAATCCGGGAAGTTGCCACATGCATACAGCCCGGAGCTGCATGGACGGATCATGGATGGATATACCATCCCTCACACGTTGCTTTCGCCAGCTCTCGGTCAGAGTGGCTCGTCTCGTCGACCACTATACTATAGCTGCCCCGGCCCGGTGCGCGGGTGTAATTCAAATCGGCGCATGCATGAGACTGACAAAAATGAACAATGTGGTGTCGAATTCCGTGCCACACATACACGATCCAGAGGATAATTGAAGCATGCATGACATGCACTGTGCGACGCATGCATGATGCATTGCCCTGGCCCTGTGAGGCAGGCAGCTGGTGCGATTCAAGACGTGCATGCTTGCTCAGCTCGACTGCTCGGTCAATAATAAGTCGATCGAGCTCCCTTGCATACCACCGGTAATTCCGGAATTTACCGTGGTATGAGAATGGCAATTGTTTTTGCAAGAAACAAAAAAGGAAAATAGAGAGCGAGCTAGCTTTGGAGCCTCGATGCTGCATGAGTCATGCAAAAATGCTACTAGTAACTTACTCCGTAGGTATAGCAAAGCTGATGATCCATGTGATCCTGCCATCCTCATCCGCGTGATATGTATGATCCATCTGCATCGATCGGTCCTTTTCAACCAGCAGAAACAAGGGCACACTTTCAATTTGACAACGAGGGTCCGAGACCGACCATACAAGTATCAGCTGAAATAGTTAAGCAGTCAAACAAAGTTAGGGGGGCCGCCGGGCAAATATTTAAGCCCTTGTCCTTCACCATCTTGTATTTAATATTCTAGCTTTGTGAGCACATGTTTTGATCAGTTCGAAACAAATATATGAGCTATTCGCTGCAGGAAGCTAGTATAGGTAGGACTCTAACAGGAGAAGAACATGCTATCACGAAGTTATTTACCTAAAATAATTATATTTGAAGCTAGGATAACAACTTGATATCAGATTTTGAGATCGGTAAAAAAAAACACCAACAATGGAACTAATGTGTAACGCGGAGCAGTGACGCTGCTTTTGGTCGCGAAAACAACCGAACCGATAGGTGGGGCCTGCCTGTCGGGCTGACGTGGAGGTATTTGACGGGCACCGTTAGACGACGATACACGGCCGTTGCCCTACCCCCCGTGTGCACGTTTATGTGGATCGAGCCCACGGTCGCTCGAACCGGACCCATTTATCCCTCTTCTCTCTCTCGGGTGTGACCGTCGCCGTCACCGCACGCCGGTCCGCCATATTTTCTTGGAGCGACCGGTCCACCTATTCTTTGGATGACGAATCTGTGTCTAGCCTAAATCTGAGAACGGTTTTAGAAAAACTGGTTTAAACGGTTTGGTTTTTTATTTTGGGCTTGACTGGTTTAGGTTTTATTGGGCTGGGACTTTTTAAGTTTAGTTTAGTTTGGGTTTGCTAAAAAACCAGTTTGGATATGGTTGGTTATGGGCCTAAACCGTTTGATGTATTATGGGCTGAAAACTACGGGTACAACCCGGTTCTTGCACTGGTTACTGGCCTCCAACTACGAGTCTGTTACCCCTTCCTGGCCTCCAACTACGAGTCTGCTAGACCTTCCTGGGTACCGGCTCGGCCCCCGCATGCACCACCCCCTCCCTGCCGTCCGCCGCACGCCCGCACAACCTTCTCCCCACCGACCGTCGGTCGCCACATCTCCCTGATCCGAAGATCGCCGTTCTGCTCGCCACTGCCCCATGCAGAGATGTTGCCGCAGGAGCCGGAGCAGTGAAGTTGCCGACGAAGCCGAGGAATCCGCCGGCTGGAGGAGCTAGAGCCAGAGCTGCAGATGCTGCCTACAATGGGGATCCATCTCTGCACTGTTGGAAATATGCCCTAGAGGCAATAATAAATTAGTTATTATTATATTTCTTTGTTCATGATAATCGTTTATTATCCATGCTATAATTGTATTGATTGGAAACACAATACTTGTGTGGATACATAGACAAAACACTGTCCCTAGTAAGCCTCTAGTTGACTAGCTCGTTGATCAAAGATGGCCAAGGTTTCCTGGCCATAGGCAAGTGTTGTTACTTGATAACGGGATCACATCATTAGGAGAATCATGTGATGGACTAGACCCAAACTAATAGATGTAGCATGTTGATCGTGTCATTTTGTTGCTACTGTTTTCTTCATGTCAAGTATTTGTTCCTATGACCATGAGATCATATAACTCACTGACACCGGAGGAATGCTTTGTGTGTAGCAAACGTCGCAACGTAACTGGGTGACTATAAAGATGCTCTACAGGTATCTCCGAAGGTGTTCGTTGAGTTAGTATGAATCGAGACTGGGATTTGTCACTCCGTGTGACAGAGAGGTATCTCGGAGCCCACTCGGTAATACAACATCACACACAAGCCTTGCAAGCAATGTGACTTAGTGTAAGTTGCGGGATCTTGTATTACGGAACGAGTAAAGAGACTTGCCGGTAAACGAGATTGAAATAGGTATGCGGATACTGACGATCGAATCTCGGGCAAGTAACATACCGAAGGACAAAGGGAATGACATACGGGATTATATGAATCCTTGGCACTGAGGTTCAAACGATAAGATCTTCATAGAATATGTAGGATCCAATATGGGCATCTAGGTCCCGCTATTGGATATTGACCGAGGAGTCTCTCGGGTCATGTCTACATAGTTCTCGAACCCGCAGGGTCTGCACACTTAAGGTTCGACGTTGTTTTATGCGTCTTTGAGTTATATGGTTGGTTACCGAATGTTGTTCGGAGTCCCGGATGAGATCACGGACGTCACGAGGATTTCTGGAATGGTCCGGAAACGAAGATTGATATATAGGATGACCTCATTTGATTACCGGAAGGTTTTCGGAGTTACCGGGAATGTACCGGGAATGACGAATGGATTCCGGGTGTTCACCGGGGGGGGGGGCATGTTGGAATTATGCCCTAGAGGCAATAATAAATGTATAGTTATTATTATAATTCCTGTATCAAGATAATAGTTTATTATCCATGCTATAATTGTATTGAATGAAGACTCATTTACATGTGTGGATACATAGACAAAACACCGTCCCTAGCATGCCTCTAGTTGGCTAGCCAGTTGGTCGATGATAGTCAGTGTCTTCTGATTATGAACAAGGTGTTGTTGCTTAATAACTGGATCACGTCATTGGGAGAATCACGTGATGGACTAGACCCAAACTAATAGACGTAGCATGTTGATCGTGTCATTTTGTTGCTACTGTTTTCTGCATGTCAAGTATTTATTCCTATGACCATGAGATCATATAACTCACTGACACCGGAGGAATGCTTTGTGTGTATCAAACGTCGCAACGTAACTGGGTGACTATAAAGATGCTCTACAGGTATCTCCGAAGGTGTTAGTTGAGTTAGTATGGATCAAGACTGGGATTTGTCACTCCGTATGACGGAGAGGTATCTCGGGGCCCACTCGGTAATACAACATCACACACAAGCCTTGCAAGCAATGTAACTTAGTGTAAGTTGCGGGATCTTGTATTACGGAACGAGTAAAGAGACTTGCCGGTAAACGAGATTGAAATAGGTATGCGGATACTAACGATCGAATCTCGGGCAAGTAACATACCGAAGGACAAAGGGAATGACATACGGGATTATACGAATCCTTGGCACTGAGGTTCAAACGATAAGATCTTCGTAGAATATGTAGGATCCAATATGGGCATCCAGGTCCCGCTATTGGATATTGACCGAGGAGTCTCCCGGGTCATGTCTACATAGTTCTCGAACCCGCAGGGTCTGCACACTTAAGGTTCGACGTTGTTTTATGCGTATTTGACTTATATGGTTGGTTACCGAATGTTGTTCGGAGTCCCGGATGAGATCACGGACGTCACGAGGGTTTCCGGAATGGTCCGGAAATGAAGATTGATATATAGGATGACCTCATTTGATTACCGGAAGGTTTTCGGAGTTACCGGGAATGTACCGGGAATGACGAATGGGTTCCGGGAGTTCACCGGGGGGGGGGGGGGGGGCAACCCACCCTGGGGAAGCCCATAGGCCATAAGGGTGGCGCACCAGCCCTTAGTGGGCAGGTGGGACAGCCCAAAAGGGCCCTATGCGCTAAGGATAAGAAATCAAAGGAAAAAGGAAAAAAAAGGAGGAGGTGGGAAGGGAGGGGGACTCCCTCCCACCAAACCTAGTCCAACTCGGTTTGGGGGGGGAGAGTCCTCCCCCTTGGCTCGGCCGACCCCCTTGAGGGTCCTTGGACCCCAAGGCAAGGCCCCCTCCCTCCCACCTATATATACGGAGGTTTTAGGGCTGATTTGAGACGGCTTTTCCACGGCAGCCCGACCACATACCTCCACGGTTTTTCCTCTAGATCGCGTTTCTGCGGAGCTCGGGCGGAGCCCTGCTGAGACAAGATCATCACCAACCTCCGGAGCGCCGTCACGCTGCCGGAGAACTCTTCTACCTCTCCGTCTCTCTTGTTGGATCAAGAAGGCCGAGATCATCGTCGAGCTGTACGTGTGCTGAACGCGGAGGTGCCGTCCATTTGGTACTAGATCGTGGGACTGATCGCGGGATTGTTCGCGGGGCGGATCGAGGGACGTGAGGACGTTCCACTACATCAACCGCGTTCTCTAACGCTTCTACTGTACGGTCTACAAGGGTACGTAGATCACTCATCCCCTCTCGTAGATGGACATCACCATGATAGGTCTTCGTGCGCGTAGGAAATTTTTTGTTTCCCATGCGACGTTCCCCAACAGTGGCATCATGAGCTAGGTTCATGCGTAGATGTCTTCTCGAGTAGAACACAAAAGGTTTTGTGGGCGGTGATGTGCGCTTTGCTGCCCTCCTTAGTCTTTTCTTGATTCTGCGGTATTGTTGGATTGAAGCGGCTTGGACCGACATTACTCGTACGCTTACGGGAGACTGGTTTCATCGTTACGAGTAACCCCCTTTGCTCAAAGATGACTGGCAAGTGACGGTTTCTCCAACTTTAGTTGAATCGGATTTGACCGAGGAGGTCCTTGGATGAGGTTAAATAGCAACTCATATATCTCCGTTGTGGTGTTTGCGTAAGTAAGATGCGATCCTACTAGATACCCTTGGTCACCACGTAAAACATGCAACAACAAAATTAGAGGACGTCTAACTTGTTTTTGCAGGGTATGATTGTGATGTGATATGGCCAACGATGTGATGTGATATATTGGATGTATGAGATGATCATGTTGTTATAGAAATATCGACTTGCATGTCGATGGTACGGCAACTAGCAGGAGCCATAGGCTTGTCTTTATACTAACGTTTGTGCTTGCAGATGTGTTTACTATTTTGCTAGGATGTAGCTTTAGTAGTAATAGCATAAGTAGCACGACAACCCCGATGGCAACACGTTGATGGATGATCATGGTGTGGCGCCGGTGACAAGAAGATCGTGCCGGTGCTTTGGTGATGGAGATCAAGAAGCACGTGATGATGGCCATATCATGTCACTTATGAATTGCATGTGATGTTAATCCTTTTATGCACCTAATTTTGCTTAGAACGACGGTAGCATTATGAGGTGATCTCTCACTAAAATTTCAAGACGAAATTGTGTTCTCCCCGACTGTGCACCGTTGCTACAGTTCGTCGTTTCGAGACACCACGTGATGATCGGGTGTGATAGACTCAACGTTCACATACAACGGGTGCAAAACAGTTGCGCACAGCGGAACACTCGGGTTAAGCTTGACGAGCCTAGCATGTGCAGACATGGCCTCGGAACACATAAGACCGAAAGGTCGATCATGAATCATATAGTTGATATGATTAGCATAGGGATGCTTACCACTGAAACTATACTCAACTCACGTGATGATCGGACTTGGGATAGTGTAAGTGGATCATGAACCACTCAAATGACTAGAGAGATGTACTTTTTGAGTGGGAGTTTAGCATATAATTTGATTAAGTTGAACTCTAATTATCTTGAACATAGTCTAAGTCCATTTTGAATATATTTGTGTTGTAGATCATGGCTCACGCGACAGTCATCCTGAATTTTAATACGTTCCTAGAGAAAGCTAAGTTGAAAGATGATGGAAGCAACTTTGTAGACTGGGCTCGTAATCTTAAGCTAATCTTACAAGCTGGGAAGAAGGATTATGTCCTTAATGCTGCGCTAGGAGATGAACCACCCGCTACGGCTGATCAGGATGTTAAGAACGCTTGGTTAGCACGTAAGGAGGACTACTCAATAGTTCAATGTGCAGTCTTGTATGGCTTAGAACCGGGACTTCAACGTCGCTTTGAGCGTCATGGAGCATTTGAGATGTTCCAGGAGTTGGAGTTTATCTTTCAGAAGAACGCCCGGATCGAGAGGTATGAGACCTCCGATAAATTCTATGCTTGCAAGATGGAGGAAAACTCGTCTGTCAGTGAACATGTGCTCAAAATGTCTGGGTACTCAAACCGTCTAGCTGAGCTGGGGATTGAACTCCCCCAAGAAGCTATCACTGACAGAATCCTTCAATCACTGCCGCCAAGCTATAAAGGCTTTGTGTTGAACTACAACATGCAAGGGATGAACAAGTCTCCCGGCGAGTTGTTTGCGATGCTGAAAGTCGCAGAGTCTGAACTCCGTAAAGAGCATCAAGTGTTGATGGTGAGCAAGACCACTAGTTTCAAGAGAAACGGCAAAGGCAAGAAGGGCAATTCGAAGAAGAGCGGCAAGCCTGTTGCCAATCCGCCAAAGAAACCCAAGGCTGGACCTAAGCCTGAAACAGAGTGCTTCTATTGCAAGGGTATGGGTCACTGGAAGCGCAATTGCCCCAAGTATCTGGCAGATAAGAAGGCGGGCAAAGAAAAATCAGGTATATTTGATATACATGTTATTGATGTGTACTTAACCGGCTCTCGTAGTAGTGCCTGGGTATTCGATACCGGTTCTGTTGCTCACATTTGCAACTCGAAGCAGGAAGTGCGGAATAGACGAAGGCTGGCGAAAGACGAAGTGACGATGCGCGTAGGAAATGGTTCCAAGGTTGATGCAATCGCCGTCGGCACAGTGTCACTTCAGCTACCATCGGGATTAGTGATGAACTTAAATCATTGTTATTTAGTGCCTGCGTTGAGCATGAACATTATATCTGGATCTTGTTTATTGCGAGACGGTTACTCTTTTAAGTCTGAGAATAATGGTTGTTCTATTTCTATGAGTAACATCTTTTATGGTCATGCACCGAATGTGAGAGGATTGTTCATATTGAATCTTGATAGCGATACGCATATACATAACATTGAGACCAAAAGAGTTAGAGTAAACAATGATAGCGCCATATTTTTGTGGCACTGCCGCTTGGGTCATATTGGTGTAAAACGCATGAAGAAACTCCATGCTGATGGACTTTTGGAGTCACTTGACTTTGATTCACTTGACACGTGCGAACCATGCCTCATGGGCAAGATGACTAGGACTCCGTTCTCCGGAACAATGGAGCGTGCAAGTGACTTGTTGGAAATCATACATACCGATGTGTGTGGTCCATTGAGCGTAGAGGCACGCGGCGGATATCGTTATTTTCTCACCTTCACTGACGATTTAAGTAGATATGGTTATGTCTACTTGATGAAGCACAAGTCTGAAACATTTGAAAAGTTCAACAATTTCAGAGTGAAGTGGAAAATCATCGTAACAAGAAGATCAAGTTCCTACGGTCTGATCGTGGGGGTGAATATCTGAGTTTCGAGTTTGGTGCTCACTTAAGACAATGTGGAATTGTTTCGTAGTTAACACCGCCTGGAACACCACAGCGTAATGGTGTGTCCGAACGTCGTAATCGTACTTTGTTAGAGATGGTGCGATCTATGATGTCTCTTACTGATTTGCCGTTATCATTTTGGGGTTATGCATTAGAAACAGCTGCATTCACTTTAAATAGGGCACCATCAAAATCCGTTGAGATGACACCATACGAACTGTGGTATGGCAAAAGGCCAAAGTTGTCGTTTCTTAAAGTTTGGGGATGTGATGCTTATGTCAAAAAGCTTCAGCCTGAAAAGCTGGAACCCAAAGCGGAAAAGTGCGTCTTCATAGGTTACCCAAAAGAGACAGTTGGGTACACCTTCTATCTCAAATCCGAGGGCAAAGTGTTTGTTGCTAAAAACGGAGCTTTTCTCGAGAAGGAGTTTCTCTCGAGAGAATTGAGTGGGAGGAAGATAGAACTTGACGAGGTTGTCGAACCTCTCATCCCTCTGGATGGTGGCGCAGGGCAAGGGGAAACCTCTGTCGTTGCGACGCCGGTTGAGGAGGAAGTTAATGATGATGATCATGAAACTCCAGTTCAAGTTTCTGTTGAACCACGCAGGTCGACGAGATCACGCGCTGCTCCAGAGTGGTACGGTAATCCCGTCTTATCAATCATGTTGTTAGACAACAATGAACCTGCAAATTATGAAGAAGCAATGGTGGGCCCAGATTCCAACAAATGGCTAGAAGCCATGAAATCCGAGATAGGATCCATGTATGAGAACAAAGTGTGGACTTTGGAGATACTACCTGAGGGCCGGAAGGCTATTCAGAACAAATGGATCTTTAAGAAGAAGACGGACGCTGACGGCAATGTGACCGTTTATAAAGCTCGACTTGTGGCAAAGGGTTTTTCACAAGTTCCATGAGTTGACTACGATGAGACTTTCTCACCCGTAGCGATGCTTAAGTCCGTCAGAATCATGTTAGCAATAGCTGCATTTTTCGATTATGAAATTTGGCAGATGGATGTCAAAACGGCGTTCCTTAACGGTTTCCTTAAGGAAGAGTTGTATATGATGCAACCCGAAGGTTTTGTCGATCCTAAAAATGCTGACAAGGTGTGCAAACTCCAGCGATCCATTTATGGACTGGTGCAAGCATCTCGGAGTTGGAACAAACGCTTTGATGAGGTGACTAAAGCATTTGGGTTTATACAAGTGGTTGGAGAATCTTGTATTTACAAGAAAGTGAGTGGGAGCTCTGTGGCGTTTCTAATATTATATGTGGATGACATATTACTGATTGGAAACAACGTAGAGCTTTTGGAGAGCATAAAAGGTTACTTGAATAAAAGTTTCTCTATGAAGAACCTAGGAGAAGCTGCTTACATTCTAGGCATTAAGATCTATAGGGATAGATCAAAACGACTTTCACAAAGCACATACCTTGATAAAGTTTTGAAGAGGTTCAAAATGGAACAGTCCAAGAAAGGGTTCTTGCCAGTTTTACAAGGTACGAGATTGAGTAAGACTCAGTGCCCAGCAACTGATGAAGATCGAGAGCATATGCGCTCCGTCCGCTATGCTTCAGCCATAGGTTCTATCATGTATGCGATGTTGTGCACTGGACCGGATGTTAGCCTGGCCATAAGTATGGCAGGTAGGTTCCAGAGTAATCCAGGAGTGGATCACTGGACAGCGGTCAAGAATATCCTGAAGTACCTGAAAAGGACTAAGGAGATGTTTCTCGTGTATGGAGGTGACGAAGAGCTCGTCGTAAAAGGTTACGTCGATGCAAGCTTTGACACAGATCCGGACGACTCTAAGTCGCAAACCGGATACGTATTTATTCTTAATGGGGGTGCAGTAAGCTGGTGCAGTTCCAAGCAAAGCGTCGTAGCAGATTCTACATGTGAAGCGGAGTACATGGCTGCCTCGGAGGCGGCTAAGGAGGGTGTCTGGATGAAGCAGTTCATGACGGATCTTGGAGTGGTGCCAAGCGCACTGAATCCAATAACCTTGTTCTGTGACAACACTGGTGCCATTGCCTTAGCAAAGGAACCACGGTTTCACAAGAAGACCAGACACATCAAACGACGCTTCAACCTCATCCGCGACTACGTCGAGGAAGAGGACGTAAATATATGCAAAGTGCACACGGATCTGAATGTAGCAGACCCGCTGACTAAACCTCTTCCACGGCCAAAACATGATCGACACCAGAACTGTATGGGTGTTAGATTTATTACAATGTAATTCACATGGTGATGTCAGGGCTAGATTATTGACTCTAGTGCAAGTGGGAGACTGTTGGAATTATGCCCTAGAGGCAATAATAAATGTATAGTTATTATTATAATTCCTGTATCAAGATAATAGTTTATTATCCATGCTATAATTGTATTGAATGAAGACTCATTTACATGTGTGGATACATAGACAAAACACCGTCCCTAGCATGCCTCTAGTTGGCTAGCCAGTTGATCGATGATAGTCAGTGTCTTCTGATTATGAATAAGGTGTTGTTGCTTGATAACTGGATCACGTCATTGGGAGAATCACGTGATGGACTAGACCCAAACTAATAGACGTAGCATGTTGATCGTGTCATTTTGTTGCTACTGTTTTCTGCATGTCAAGTATTTATTCCTATGACCATGAGATCATATAACTCACTGACACCGGAGGAATGCTTTGTGTGTATCAAACGTCGCAACGTAACTGGGTGACTATAAAGATGCTCTACAGGTATCTCCGAAGGTGTTAGTTGAGTTAGTATGGATCAAGACTGGGATTTGTCACTCCGTATGACGGAGAGGTATCTCGGGGCCCACTCGGTAATACAACATCACACACAAGCCTTGCAAGCAATGTAACTTAGTGTAAGTTGCGGGATCTTGTATTACGGAACGAGTAAAGAGACTTGCCGGTAAACGAGATTGAAATAGGTATGCGGATACTGACGATCGAATCTCGGGCAAGTAACATACCGAAGGACAAAGGGAATGACATACGGGATTATACGAATCCTTGGCACTGAGGTTCAAACGATAAGATCTTCGTAGAATATGTAGGATCCAATATGGGCATCCAGGTCCCGCTATTGGATATTGACCGAGGAGTCTCTCGGGTCATGTCTACATAGTTCTCGAACCCGCAGGGTCTGCACACTTAAGGTTCGACGTTGTTTTATCCGTATTTGAGTTATATGGTTGGTTACCGAATGTTGTTCGGAGTCCCGGATGAGATCACGGATGTCACGAGGTTTTCCGGAATGGTCTGGAAACAAAGATTGATATATAGGATGACCTCATTTGATTACCGGAAGGTTTTCGGAGTTACCGGGAATGTACCGGGAATGACGAATGGGTTCCGGGAGTTCACCGGGGGGGGGGGGGCAACCCACCCCGGGGAAGCCCATAGGCCATAAGGGTGGCGCACCAGCCCTTAGTGGGCTGGTGGGACAGCCCAAAAGGGCCCTATGGGCCAAGGATAAGAAATCAAAGGAAAAAGGAAAAAAAAAGGAGGAGGTGGGAAGGCAGGGGGACTCCCTCCCACCAAACCTAGTCCAACTCGGTTTGGGGGGGAGAGTCCTCCCCCTTGGCTCGGCCGACCCCCTTGAGGGTCCTTGGACCCCAAGGCAAGGCCCCCTCCCTCCCACCTATATATACGGAGGTTTTAGGGCTGATTCGAGACGACTTTTCCACGGCAGCCCGACCACATACCTCCACGGTTTTTCCTCTAGATCGCGTTTCTGCGGAGCTCGGGCGGAGCCCTGCTGAGACAAGATCATCACCAACCTCCGGAGCGCCGTCACGCTGCCGGAGAACTCTTCTACCTCTCTGTCTCTCTTGCTGGATCAAGAAGGCCGAGATCATCGTCGAGCTGTATGTGTGTTGAACGCGGAGGTGCCGTCCGTTCGGTACTAGATCGTGGGACTGATCGCGGGATTGTTTGCGGGGCGGATCGAGGGACGTGAGGACGTTCCACTACATCAACCGCGTTCTCTAACGCTTCTGCTGTACGGTCTACAAGGGTACGTAGATCACTCATCCCCTCTCGTAGATGGACATCACCATGATAGGTCTTCGTGCGCGTAGGAAAATTTTTGTTTCCCATGCGACGTTCCCCAACAGGGCAACCCACCCCGGGGAAGCCCATAGGCTTGGGAGTGGCGCACCAGCCCTTGGTGGGCTGGTGGGACAGCCCAAGAAGGCCCTATGCGCCATAGGAAGAAAATCAAAGAGAAAAGAAAAAAAAGAGGAGGTGGGAAAAGGGGGAAGGACTCCTCCTTCCAAACCTAGTTGGACTCGGTTTGGAAGGGAGGGTTGCCCCCCTTGGCTCGGCCGACCCCCTTGGGAGTCCTTGGACCCCAAGGCAAGGCTCCCCCTCCCCCCCCTATATATACGAATGTTTTAGGGCTGATTTGAGACAACTTTTGCCACGGCAGCCCGACCACATACGTCCACGGTTTTTCCTCTAGATCGCGTTTCTGCGGAGCTCGGGTGGAGTCCTGCCGAGATTAGATCACCACCAACCTCCGGAGCGGGGTCACGCTGCCGGAGAACTCATCTACCTCTTCGTATCTCTTGCTGGATCAAGAAGGCCGAGATCATCGTCGAGCTGTACGTGTGCTGAACGCGGAGGTGTCGTCCGTTCGGTACTAGATCGGAGCGGATCGTGGGACGGATCGCGGGACGGTTCGTGGGTCGGTTCGAGGGGCGGATCGAGGGACGTGAGGACGGTCCACTACATCAACCGCGTTTCTTAACGCTTCTGTTGTGCGATTTACAAGGGTACGTAGATCGGAAATCCCCTCTCGTAGATGGACATCACCATGATAGGTCTTCGTGCGCGTAGGAAAATTTTGGTTTCCCATGCGACGTTCCCCAACAGTGGCATCATGAGCTAGGTTCATGCGTAGATGTAATCTCAAGTAGAACACAAAAGTTTTTGTGGGCGGTGATGTGCGTTTTTCTGCCCTCCTTAGTCTTTTCTTGATTCCGCGGTATTGTTGGATCGAAGCGGCTCGGACCGACATTACTCGTACACTTACGAGCGACTGGTTTCATCGCTATGAGTAACTCCGTTGCTCAAAGATGACTGGCGGGTGTCAGTTTCTCCAACTTTAGTTGAATCGGAATTGACCGAGGAGGTCCTTGGATGAGGTTAAATAGCAATTCATATATCTCCGTTGTGGTGTTTGCGTAAGTAAGATGTGATCCTACTAGATACCCATGGTCACCACGTAAAACATGCAACAACAATTAGAGGACGTCTAACTTGTTTTTGCAGGGTATGCTTGTGATGTGATATGGCCAACGATGTGATGTGATATATTGGATGTATGAGATGATCATGTTGTAATAGTTAATATCGACTTGCACGTCGATGGTACGGCAACCGGCAGGAGCCATATGGTTGTCTTTAAACTAACGTTTGTGCTTGCAGATGCGTTTACTATATTGCTAGGACGTAGCTTTAGTAGTAATAGCATGAGTAGCACGACAACCCCGATGGCGACACGTTGATGGAGATCATGATGATGGAGATCATGGTTTGACGCCGGTGACAAGAAGATCGTGCCGGTGCTTTGGTGATGGAGATCAAGAAGCACATGATGATGGCCATATCATGTCACTTATGAATTGCATGTGATGTTAATCCTTTATGCACCTTATCTTGCTTAGAACGATGGTAGCATTATGAGGTGATCTCTCACTAAAATTTCAAGACGAAATTGTGTTCTCCCCGACTGTGCACCGTTGCGACAGTTCTTCGTTTTGAGACACCACGCGATGATCGGGTGTGATAGACTCAACGTTCACATACAACGGGTGCAAAATAGTTGCACACGCGGAACACTCGGGTTAAGCTTGACGAGCCTAGCATGTGCAGACATGGCCTCGGAACACATGAGACCGAAAGGTCGAGCATGAATCGTATAGTTGATATGATTAGCATAGAGATGCTTACCACTGAAATTATTCTCGACTCACGTGATGATCGGACTTGAGATAGTGGATTTGGATCATGTACCACTCAAATGACTAGAGAGATGTACTTTTTGAGTGGGAGTTCTTAAGTAATATGATTAATTGAACTAATTGTCATGAGCATAGTCTAATGGTCTTTGCGAATTACGATGTAGCTTGTGCTATAGCTCTACTGTTTTTATATGTTCCTAGAGAAAATTTAGTTGAAAGTTGATAGTAGCAAACTTTGCAGACTGAGTCTGTAAAACCGAGGATTGTCCTCGTTGCTGCGCAGAAGGCTTATGTCCTTAATGCACCACTCGGTGTGCTGCACCTCGAGCGTCGTCTGTAGATGTTGTGAACATCCGACATACACGTTTCTGATGACTACACGATAGTTCAGTACAAAATACTTAATGGCTTAGAAGCAAGGCACCGAAGACGTTTTGAAACGTCGCGGAACATAAGAGATGTTCTAAAGAGATGAAATTGTGATTTCATGCTTGTGCCCTTGTTAAGAGGTACGAGACCTCCGACAAGATTCTTTGTCCACAAAGTAAAGGAGAAAAGCTCAATCGTTGAGCATGTGCTCAGATTGTCTGAGTACGACAATCGCTTGAATCAAGTGGGAGTTAATCTTCCAGATAAGATAGTGATGGTTCTCCAAAGTCACTGCCACCAAGCTGTGAGAGCTTCGTGATGAACTATAACATATCAAGGATAGATACAATGATCCTTGAGCAATTCGCGATGTTTGACACTGCGAAAGTAGAAATCAAGAAGGAGCATCAATAGTTGATGGTTAGTAAAAAAACTAAGTTTCAAGAAAGGCAAGGGCTAGAAGGGATACTTCGTGAAACGGCAAAACAATTGCTGCACTAATGAAGAGACCCAAGATTAAACCCAAACCCGAGACTAAGTGCTTCTGTAAGGAGGGGAACAGTCACTGAGGCGGAGCAACTCTAGATACTTGGTAGATAAGAAGGCTGACAAAAGTCGAAAGAAGTATATTTGATATACATGATGTTGATGTGTACTTTACTAGTACTCCTAGTAGCATGAGGGTATTGGATACCGGTTCGGTTGCTAAGTGATTAGTAACACGAAATGAAAGCTACGGCATAAACGAAGACTAGCTAAAGGCGAGGTGACGATACGTGTTGGAAGTGTTTCCAAGGTTGATATGATCAAACGTCGCACGCTCCCTCTACCATCGGGATTGGTGTTAAACCTAAATAATTGTTATTTGGTGCTTGCGTTAAGCATGAACATGATTGGATCGTGTTTATTGCAATACGATTATTCATTTAAAGAGAATAATGGTTACTCTATTTTCTTGAATAATCACCTTCAATGGTTTATTGAATCTCGATCGTAGTGTTACACATGTTCATGATATTGGTGCCAAAAGATACGAGGTAATGATGATAGTACCACTTACTTGTGGCACTGCCGCTTGAGTCATGTTGGTATAAATTGCATGAAGAGGCTCCATGCTGATGGATCTTTATACTCACTTGATTTTGAATCACTAGTGACATGCAAATCATACCACATGAGCAAGGCCTTGTTTTCATTGAGATGAAATAAGATAGTAACTTGTTGGAAGTGATACATTTTGATGTATGCAGTCCAATGGGTGCTGAGGCACAGTGGATATCATTATGTTCTTACTTCAATGACGATTTGAGTAGATACTAGAGTATCTGCTTAATGAATCACAAGTCTGAAATATTGAAAAGTTCAATTCTGTTTCGGAGTGAAGTTCGTCATAGCAAGAGGATAAACTGTCTACGATATGATCATAGAAATGAATATCTGAGTTACGAGTTTTGGTACGCAGTTAAGACAATGTGGAAATTGTTTCGCAGTTCATGCCACCTAGAACATCATAGTGTGATGATGTGTGTGAACGTCATAGCCACACACTATTTGGTATGGTGCATGCTATGATGTCTCTTGTCGAATTACCACTATCGTTTATGGGTTAAGCATTAGAGACAACCGCATTCACTTTAAATAGGGCACCACGTATTTCCGTTGAGATGACACAATATAGACTGAGGTTTAGAGAAATTTAAACTGTCGTTTCTTGAAAGTTTGGGGTTTCGACACTTATGTTAAAAAGTTTCAGTCTGATAAGCTCGAACCCAAAGCGGATAAATGCATCTTCATAGGATATCCAAAACAGTTGGGTACATCTCCTATCTCAGATCCGAAAGCAAAGTGTTTGTTTCTAGAAATGGATCCTTTCTCGAGGAAAGGTCTCTCTCGAAAGAATTGAGTGGGAGGGTGGTAGAACTTGATGAGGTTATTGAACCATCACTTCGACCAGTGTGTAGCAGGGCGCAGGAAGTTGTTCCTGTGGCGCCTACACCAATTGAAGTGAAAGCTGATGATGGTGATCATCGAGCATCAGATCAAGTTACTACAAGCCTCGTAGGTTGACAAGGTCGTGTACTACTACAGAGTGGTACGGTAACACTGTCTTGGAGGTCATGTTGTTGAGCAACAGTGAACCTACGAGTTATGGAGAAAGTAATGGTGGGCCCAGATTCCGACAAATGGCTGGAAACCATGAAATCCGAGAGAGGATCCATGTATGAATACAAAGTGTAGACTTTGGAAGAACTACTTGATGGTCATAGGACTATTGAGTAAAGATGGATCTTTAAAAGGAAGACAGATGATGATAGTGATAAGTCACTATTAAGAAGAGCTCGACTTGTCGCAAAGATGTTTCCGACAAGATCAAACAGTTGACTATGATGAGACTTTCTCACTCGTAGCGATGCTAAAAGTCTGTTAGAATTATGTTAGTAGTTGCTGCATTATTTATGAAATATTGCATGTAGGATGTCAAAACATTGTTTCCTCGACGGTTTCCTTGAGCAAACATTGTATGAGATACAACCATGAGGTTTTGTCGATCCTAAAGATACTAGCAAGTATGCAAGCTCCAGCGATCCTTAAATGGACTGGTGCAAGCATCTCGGAGTTGGAATATACACTTTGATGAGATGATCAAGGATTTTCGGTTTGTACAAGGTTTATGAGAAACTTATATTTCCAAAGAAGTGAGTGGGAGCACTATAGAATTTCTGATAAGTATATGTGGTTGACGTATTGTGGATCAGAAGTAATGTAGAATTTCTGTAAAGCATACAAGGTTGTTTGAAAGGAGTTTTCAAAGTAATACCTGGATTGAGCTACTTGAACGTTGAGCATGAGAGATCTATGGAGATAGATCGAAAGCGCTTAATGGAAGTTTCAACAAGATGCATGCCTTGACAAGTTTTGAAGGAGTTCAAAATAGATCAGCAAAGAAGGAGTTCTTGGTTGCGTTGTAAGGTGTGAATTTGAGTAAGACTCAAAACCCGACCACGGCAGAATAAAGAGAATAGACGAAGGTCGTCTTCTATGCCTTAGCCGTAGACTCTAAAGTATGCCATGCTGAGTACCGCACCTGATGTGTGCCTTGCAGCAAGTCTGTTGAGAGGTACAGAGAGTGATCCATGATTGAATCACTAGCAGCGATCAAAATGTATCCTTAGTAACTGATGGACTAAGGAATTTTTCTTTATTATGGAGGTGGTTAAAGAGTTCGTCGTAAAGGGTTACGTCGATGTAAGCTTTGACACTAATCCGAATGACTATGAGTAGTGAAACGGATTCGTATAGTAGAGTAGATATTTGGAGTATTTCCGAATAGCACATAGTAGTAGCATCTATAAGATGACATAAAGATTTGTAAAGAACACACGGATCTGAAAATTTCAGAACCGTTGACTAAAACCTCTCTCATGACATAGACGTGATCAGACCCCATGACTATATGGGTGTTGGATTCGTTGGAATCACATGGTGATGTGAACTAGATTATTGACTCTAGTGCAAGTGGGAGACTGTTGGAAATATGCCCTAGAGGCAATAATAAATTAGTTATTATTATATTTCTTTGTTCATGATAATCGTTTATTATCCATGCTATAATTGTATTGATTGGAAACACAATACTTGTGTGGATACATAGACAAAACACTGTCCCTAGTAAGCCTCTAGTTGACTAGCTCGTTGATCAAAGATGGCCAAGGTTTCCTGGCCATAGGCAAGTGTTGTTACTTGATAACGGGATCACATCATTAGGAGAATCATGTGATGGACTAGACCCTAACTAATAGACGTAGCATGTTGATCATGTCATTTTGTTGCTACTGTTTTCTGCGTGTCAATTATTTGTTCCTATGACCATGAGATCATATAACTCACTGACACCGGAGGAATGCTTTGTGTGTATCAAACGTCGCAACGTAACTGGGTGACTATAAAGATGCTCTACAGGTATCTCCGAAGGTGTTCGTTGAGTTAGTATGGATCGAGACTGGGATTTGTCACTCCGTGTGACGGAGAGGTATCTCGGGGCCCACTCGGTAATACAACATCACACACAAGCCTTGCAAGCAATGTGACTTAGTGTAAGTTGCGTGATCTTGTATTACGGAACGAGTAAAGAGACTTGCCGGTAAACGAGATTGAAATAGGTATGCGGATACTGATGATCGAATCTCGGGCAAGTAACATACCGAAGGACAAAGGGAATGACATACGGGATTATATGAATCCTTGGCACTGAGGTTCAAACGATAAGATCTTCATAGAATATGTAGAATCCAATATGGGCATCCAGGTCCCCCTATTGGATATTGACCGAGGAGTCTCTCGGGTCATGTCTACATAGTTCTCGAACCCGCAGGGTCTGCACACTTAAGGTTCGACGTTGTTTTATGCGTATTTGAGTTATATGGTTGGTTACCGAATGTTGTTCGGAGTCCCGGATGAGATCACAGACGTCACGAGGATTTCCGGAATGGTCCGGAAATGAATATTGATATATAGGATGACCTTATTTGATTACCGGAAGGTTTTCGGAGTTACCGGGAATGTACTGGGAATGATGAATGGGTTCCGGGTGTTCACCGGGGGGGGGGGGGGGCAACCCACCCCGGGGAAGCCCATAGGCCTTGGGGGTGGCGCACCAGCCCTTAGTGGGCTGGTGGGACAGCCCAAGAAGGCCCTATGCGCCATAGGAAGAAAATCAAAGAGAAAAGAAAAAAAAGAGGAGGTGGGAAAAGGGGGAAGGACTCCTCCTTCCAAACCTAGTTGGACTCGCTTTGGAAGGGGAGGGTTGCCCCCCTTGGCTCGGCCGACCCCCTTGGGAGTCCTTGGACCCCAACGCAAGGCTCCCCCTCCTCCCCCTATATATACGGAGGTTTTAGGGCTGATTTGAGACAACTTTTGCCACGGCAGCCCGACCACATACCTCCATGGTTTTTCCTCTAGATCGCGTTTCTACGGAGCTCGGGCGGAGCCCTGCCGAGATTAGATCACCACCAACCTCCGGAGCGCCGTCACGCTGCCAGAGAACTCATCTACCTCTCCGTCTCTCTTGCTGGATCAAGAAGGCCGAGATCATCGTCGAGCTGTACGTGTGCTGAACGCGGAGGTGCCGTCCGTACGGCTCTAGATCGGAGCGGATCGTGGGACGGATCGCGGGACGGTTCGTGGGTCGGTTCGCGGGGCGGATCGAGGGACGTGAGGACGTTCCACTACATCAACCGCGTTTCTTAACGCTTCTGTTGTGCGATCTACAAGGGTACGTAGATCGGAAATCCCCTCTCGTAGATGGAAATCACCATGATAGGTCTTCGTGCGCGTAGGAAAATTTTTGTTTCCCATGCGACGTTCCCCAACATGCACCCCACCCACAATAAGTTCCCTCTGAATCTCGCCACAACCACCACATGTACAGACTTAGTAGCTCTACATTTCTGTGTGTTGTCTAGTTGCTAGTCTTGTAGAAAATAGATGAACTTTCTGCTTTGTTCTAATTCAGTGTGGCATAGAAAGTAGTCTATAAGAAGTACCTCAACATTTACCACTGATTTCATTGAGAACAAGTTGAGCTCAGCAACTTCGAAGGTTCCTTCTTCTAGAGAATATGCATATTCAGAAAGGGCATGTCACTGTAAAACTCTGTAAATTTGCAATTGAAAATAGTTATGTCACTGTTAAATTATTCTTTAAAATATTGTTTGGCATGTCAGTGTTAAACCGAAGTTGAATATGGTTTTGTATTTGGTTTAAACCCATAGTTATGTATTGGGTTTAAACAGGGTTGGGTGGGGAAAATATTGGGTTTAGTTTTGGTTGGGCTAAAAATGATATTGATTGGTTATGGTTCGGGTTTGGTTTACATACATACGTGTACGGGTATGGTTCGGTTATTGTTAAGTTATGAACCCGTTCTCAGATTTAGTCTAGCCAGGTATGCTCATTCTCTTTCTCTTGTTGGTTTTGTGTTCCCCTTGTACTCTCATTAGGGTTAGGGTTCTTAGGTTGGGGATTTCTACCCAGGTCGTTGATTTGTGCAATTTGTGTGTTGATCGGCTTCCAAAGACCATCCCTTGCTATGAATAGAGTGCCATTGCTCATGATTTGTCTTCCCATTGTCTCCATCTGGAACCATGCGTCAGGCTGGTGCCACTTGAATCCGTTGACACTGGCAGGCGTTTTCTTGTGTGTACTAAGCATGTAAGTTGTCTCCTAGTGTAAATATGACTCAGGTGGTGGTAGATAATTTATTTTTGGGGGATAATATCAGTTGCAGCCAACAATCCCGTTGAAAATTAGTTCACAATTAAAGTTACTTTGCACTTACAACTCAATGTAGGATGAAAGGAAATGTGGAGTGGATTGACCGAGAGTGGTCAGTGGCAATGCAGTTCTGCATAAAAGAATTGTGGAGTATGTATGACAAAGAAAGTGAAGACACACTGAGAGATAATGTTAAGAATGATGAATCAAATTACAAGGTAATTGGATAAAAAAGGAAGATGGAGGAAGACCTGCGATTTTTCAAACTAGACTTTGCTAAAATGGTGGATGACAAGGAGGAGGCTATCACATAGTTGGGCAATGCTAGGTTAGCTCTTACTGATTTGAAAGAGGAGATGGAGAAGAAGAAGTTGGCAGACCATGGTCAACCAATCTACATGAGATACTTAGGACAAAGGCAGAGAAAGAGAGGGACCAAATGGTTTTAGAGAGAGACCAACTACTGACTGAGATGGACCAACTTAAGCAAGACAATAAAAAAACTAGAGTACAAGATGAAGAAGTTGAAGGAGATTTGTGATGAATTTTAGCTATGTACTATGGTTTGTTGCACCTGTTGTAATTGTGCTTTATTGCACTGAATAAGCAAGACCTTTAGTTTGTATTGTTGTAATGGTTGAATTTTTGACGAATTTTAGCTATGTATTGCACTATTAATGTCTAATGATTTTGCAGTTTACCAATTGAATTTGTAGTGTACCAATTTGCTATTATCCACTGAATATTTTGATCAAATAAATTATGCAATGCAACCGTGGCTGATATTTCACTGTAAATTGTGATCAAATAAATTATGCAGTGCAGCTGTGGCTGATATTTCACTGCATACATAATTTCAAATCATAGTAGTTCTTAGTGCAAATACATAGGTTCAACATAAAGCGCTTTAGTGCCGGATGTAGCACAAGCACTTGCATACATAGTTCAAACATCAACATGACATACATAGTTCAGTAGTTCCCACTAGCATAGAAGTACCCCTCCATCCTTTTGCTCATGTATTTCTTCCTGTGTGGCCTATTTTCTGTTGGCTAGCTACTTGAAGGTTGTCGAGAACTTATTGGAGGATAGAACCCTCTTCCAGCAGCACCAGAAGACCTTGCAATTCTTCCAACAACAGGAGAGGACCTTTGACCTCTTTCAGCAGCAACACAAGAGTTTGCAGTAGATGATGAGCTTGCACCCCTAGCACTTGCAGTAGATGATGATCCTGCACCATGCCGCCATGGAAGTGCACTCCTATTTTTTTGTATTTATTAATATAAACAAAAATTAATGTTCACTGAACAGAAATGAGCAGTCGGGTAAGTTCAAATTGAACAAACCATGTGTTTGTCCCTCCTAATTTGCAGATCAGGCCTCAATGGCTTTGTATAACTTGTGTATTTGTTTCATGCACTTTGCAATTCCCACGTGTTATAGTAACCATCCTAGATGTCTGCTTTGCTTGAGGTGGCTCAAACTTTCCTTTCTTCCTTTTCTCTTCTGCTGGCCCCTTGTTGTCATATTTGAATTGTGGTGGCTCGTTGTCAGGGGTTACAGTTTTCACCCAACAATCCGGGCCACGAACAGGGTAAATTACAAGCTTGTATGACTCGGGTTCCATTGTTTTTTGAAGAACACATTGATATGGTCCTCTGATAGTTGTTTAGAGCCATAAATGGCAGAACAAGCATGGTTGCAAGGAACTCCAATGATGTCCCATTTCCTGCACCGACATATTTGTAGGTTTGTGACAATAACATTGGTCTTGTCTCCACTACTGACTTGGAAAATTCCTTGGCCAGCTACGAGTGCTTTGCAAATCCCTTGCACACATCTTGTTCATCTCCAACTTGTCCGCATAGGTTGGTGCAATCTCCCATCTAACACATTGCCTACCCTCTCTCTTCTTGTGGAACCTCACCAGAAACATGTTCTTGATCCCATTGATCATAATGACAGTTGGTTTGTTCATTACATCTAGAATGTACTTATTAAAAACTTCACTTAATTTATTGAACACCAAATCAGTTTTGAAGTTAGTATCCATTGCATGCCTAGACTAAGCTTTTGGAGGAATTCTTGACATCCACTCCCAAGCAGCCTTGCAATCAGCCTTCATGCTCTCCATTGCCAAATTAAAGTTATGTTTAGTGTAAGTATAGGAAGCTGCGTCCATGCATCTCTTCAAATCCTCCCCTCTGAATCCAGCTCTCTCGAAGTTTGCATAAATGTGCCTCAGATAGTACCTATGATGGTAGTTTGGAAACATTGTTGTCACTGCATTCAACAGACCCTCCATGAAAAATATGATTTAGTATGATTTTCAATGTTTTAATATGAGTTTAAGTGGTTTAATATGATCCTAAATGAACAAGTAAATGAACTCACCTTCTGTCTATCTTGAATGTGAACTTTCCAAATCCCCCCCTTCACTTCCTGCTAGAGTATACTTGAGTTGTGTCAAGAACCAGGACCGGTTTGGTGTATCTTAAACTCCAACCACTCCAAAGGCAATGAGCTACATATTGTTGTTTGCATCCCTTCTAGTAGCTGCTAGTATCTGTGCATCAATAGTCAATTTGATGAAGCCACCATCTAGACCGATGAATGGCCTGCATCCATTCAAAAAGCCCTCACAACATGCATTCAAACTGAAAAAGAGACCACGGAACCTTGTTACAACAGTTGAGTTTTCTCTAGTTTCGCCAGTAACAATAATGACAATGCACCTAGATCCAGGATTTGTAATTTTCACAGTCTTCAAATAATCTCTCAGCCTCATGTATTGCTTCTTGTGATCTCCAAGCACACGATCCTTTGCTTTCTTCTTAGCTCTCCATGCCATCATCCTAGGAACCTCAAGCCCAAACTGCCTCTTTGTAATGTCAACAATAGCAGGTACGGTAGTATTGGGATCTGATGTGATAGTTTCAAGCATTTTATTGCCAAGCCACTTTGAGCTAATCCTAGTCTTCTCAGACTGGGTGGGACATGTGTGCTCCAACCTGATCTTCTTAATGTAGAAAGTGGGCTCATTGCTTATCTTTGCTTCTACCATGTAGAACTGACAACCCTCTCCATCACAACAAACTATTATCCTATCACTACAGTTTATGTGATATTTGTATCGTCTTCTAAGTTATTTGACATGCAAATTGACAAGAGGCTCTCTGAATTGTAAGAATATTTGAAACAAAGCTTTACCTGGAATTGTTGTTCTGGTTGCATCCTCTCCTCATCATACCAGACCGTAGATGGTCTTAAAGCTCTACTCCTTCTTCGAGAGGTGATAACAACGGACATTGGTTCGTTGCCATCATCCTCTGCTTCAAACCAGTATCTTCCTCTTCTGAAGATGGATACCAGCCAGGATTATCGGTTGGACCAGCACTAGAGTGGGAGCTACTTGTAGGACCTGGCCTTTTTGCCTTCTTCTCAACAGGGTCAAGAAACAGAATCTCTTGGGCCTCCTCGTCCTCTTCTTCCTGGTCTATGTCATATATATCTTCAGGATGTATGTCCCCCCTCACAGTGTGCACTACACGTGTATTCAACTCTCTTCCTCTTAATTTTAGAAATGGTTTCGTTCACCTCAGTTTCCTGTTTCCTTCTCTGAACATGTGCTCTGGTTGCACCCTCTTCTTCTGCATCTAAAAGGTCCACATCCACTACAAAATCTTCATCACACACTGAATCTTCGTCATCATCAACATCTGTGTCCATGGTTCTAGGAATTTCTTCCTCACTTGCTGCATGGTCCTCCTCATCTGTATCAAACTAAAAATCAACAAAATTAACACTTACTTGAGTATTAACCTGTGGTAGTGCATGCCCTTTATGATTTTGCACATTACCCTGTGTCCCAAGAAGTAACTGACATTGTGGAGGAACTGATTTGAATGGAAAATAATTGACACTTTCTTATGTACCAATTATTTTGTGTACAACACCTGATTCAGCAACGACAAACACAACAGGTGCCTCTCCATCTATGTTTTCACCTTCTTCATCTTCTCCAATTGGTGTTTCCTTAATAACTAGCTTTCCCTTTGTAACTGTCAGAGACAATGTCTGCGTGCTCTCAAATTTTCTCAGCATGTGAACTACTTCAATGTTGTCTTTGATGACACAAACACCTTGCATCCCTATGTCTTCCTCTTTCAAGTAGCAAAGACCGTCATCCATACAATATCCATTTCCCACCATTACATTCACGAAACTACAATAAGTAATCTCTCTTTCACACATCTTTACAAGAGCATACTTTTTCCAAGGAAACTGGAAATATATTGACCATAAATCTTCGGGCCTAAAAGAGAAAATAGGGCAACAACAATTAGAATGCACTTTAACAATAAAATTTAGCACTAGCGAACACTACCAAATTTAGACCTACAGTATACATTAGTACTAACAAAACTGAACCCTAGAGTATAATTTTCTCCAAAAATTTAGAACTACACAAAATTCTAATTGGCTAACAAATAAATAATCAGACCTACAATATGGTTTTATTGCTAGAATCTTTTTTCAATGGCTAAAACAAATCCATTACTAAGGAAAGAACCAAATAACTATCACTACATTTTGACAGATTGAGATTTACCTCACTGAAGATGGGGCGCACGGGAACACATCCTCCCTCCACGACTTCGCTAGCGCCTTGGGACCAATCTGTGCTGCAGCAATCGCAACAACCTTCGCTACCTCCTTAGCACAAGGCTACGACGGCATGAGTGCTTTGTCCGGCGTCGACGACTCCGGATCGAGGTCGCAGCCACCATCATGGTTGGGGTCAATGACTCCGTATTGCGAGTGTCGCCGCTTGTAGCCTGAAGAACTATCACCGTCGTCGCCTCCGTCATCGTCGGCTTCGTGTAGAGCTAGTCGCCATCGGAGCACGAGAGCTAACTGAATCGAGGGGAGGGAGTCAATGGGTCAAAACGGCTGTCGAATAGACCTAATAGAAGGGCTGGGCAACAACCTTCTATCGCCGTCTAATGACGCCCGTCAACACCTCCAAGTCAGCCTGACAGGCGGGCCCTACATGTAGGTTCGGCTATTTTCGCGGTCAAAATGCAGTGTTAGTGGTCCGCATTACACACTATTCTCATTGTTGGTGGTTTCTTGTACCCTGCCTCCAAGCTTATACCTAGTTGTTACCCTAGCCCCTAATGTGATGGTTTTGGGTAAATAACTCTATCACGGCAGAACAAGTCCGCTCTGAGAGGCTCAAACGAGCGAGCGACGCCATGTACCCTCTTCCTCACACGTCGCTAGACGATGTTGTGAAGAGACAATTGTCAATGTCCCATCATTTTGTGAAAAGGGAATTGCATTGCTGTAAATAAGTTTTCTAGTTGTTGTGGGTTTGCCATATTGTGGCATATAAAGTTGCCATATGGTATACAAAGGAGAGTTGTCTCCATGATATACCGTAGAATTTTTTCACATGATCATGGATTGCCGTGGTTGGATTGTCATGCTATAGCACAAGAATTGTCATGCCATAGAAGATAAAAATTTCAACATGTTCATTGATTGCCATGCTGGTAAAAAAGATTGGCATCTTATAGATTTGGCATGGTACGACAGAGAAAGTTGCTACACATGTCCAGTAATTATCATGCTATAGCAGGAAAAAATGCCATGCTATGCAGTGTAATTATCATTCTACGCAGATAAGTTGTTATGCTCTAAATTGTGCGGGGCAGGCCTCATCCACTCACAGGATGGATGAATCGAGCCGGAAGCACATTTTTTCCCTTTTTGAGACCATGCCACTCGCCGAAACCAATCTGTGTTTCTCGCGGGAGAAAAAACCATATTTTTTCCTTTCTTAAAGACATGACCGTGCCTCTCGTGGAAACAAATCCGCCCCTCTATGAGAGCAAATATGTGCCTCTCATGGATGGAAAAAACAAAAATATGTTTTTATCCTCTCGCGATAGGCACGACCATGCCCTCACGAAGGCAAATCCGTATCTCCACGAAAAGAATATCAGCGCCTCTCTCACAAGAGAAAAAAACTTGTTTTTCTTTACAGAAGCAAAACCGTGACTCTCTTGAAAAAAAACATATATTATTTCTTTTTCTGGTCATGCCTCTCACGGAAGCAAATCCATGTCTCCACAACAAGCAAATATGTGGCTCTCACGGAAGAAAAGTAAGAAAACATCTTTTTTTCCCTTTTTCAAAAGGCACGATCGTGTCTCTCGCGATAGCAATTTCATGACTCTATGAAAAGCAAATCCATGTCTCTCGCGAAATGAAAAAAAACATGTTATTTTGCGCAATTTTTTTTGTTCCAAATCCTAGAAAAACCTGGGGAAAACCAACGAGCCAAAAAAATAAAAAAGTCATCTAAAACTCAAAAATGCATATTGGAAAATAAAATTCAAAGAAACGTCCAAAATGCGTCATGTGACGGACACTAAGAACGCACCAAGTGGTGCACTGTAAGCCCATTCCAAATAACCCTTGAGAATGCTCCCCAACAAATACTCTTTCATTAATTGCTTTTCATGATGGGGTACTCATTAAGGGGTAGGTCCATTCAAGATCCAAAGTAACATGAACCATACGATCCATACATGAGATACACATAGGGCATGTTTGGCAACCGTAGTAGCCGGCGCAAACTCAAGGCTGACTCACATGAAACTGGCTGAACAAATACAACCTCTATACGAACATCTGCAATCTGTTTCGTTGCTCGTATTTAGTTCTCACGTATTAGGGGATAACTTAGTGCACGGTGTTTGGTTTCCCGTATTATTCAAACTCACACATAAGCACACTTTTGGTTGCTTACACGACGCGAGGTGTGCTAACCTTGTACCCAATGTGGTTAGGTTACCTTACACATGATCACACCTATCACACCAATGTCACATCAGAGCAATACTGACAAACTGCACGATGATGATGAAGTTCTTCATCGCAAGACGTGGCGTCGCCTTGCCACCGCAACATTGAAAACTTGAACCACACCAACTGTGTGTTTTTGCACATAGTTAGCGTAAGCTTCCTCTGTCGCGTGTCTAATCTTAAACCCTCTATGACTTTTGCTGTTGTAAGAGACAACTTGTTCACTACAAGCTTCCCACGAACTGTAAACCCTGAGGAGTCTTCCCGACAAACACCGCATACCATTTTTTCTAGCAGTGCACAAGAACAACACTTGAAGGAGCAAGCAAAAGAACAATCAAGAAGCAAATAATGACAGAGAAGTAGTAAACATGCATGATCATATGGCATAGCAAGTTCTAACCGAGCACTACTATGATTTCATCCTACCATCACATCCAAAAAAGGATGTCATCCTACCACCGCAAGTTCACATAAATCAGTAGGGCTTAATATATAGCACCTCAACAAAATATAAAGACCATCAAACAAATTTCAAGCCCTAGCTACACACAATGTACGTCGTCATCACCGTCACAATCGCCATCGCCATCCAGGATCATGCACACCATAACCAACAACAAGCTCTAGTAGTAGTGCTTGCCCAGCCAACTCTTAAGCGAGAGCACCCTGTGGGCGTCTGCCATGGCAACAAACTGAACACCCTGGGCCTTGTTGTCCAACAGGTGGCTCAAAGCTGCCATGAGAGCCTCATCGCTGAAGCCACCTTACTACATGATGGTGTCGTACAAGTCAATGTGGACGTCGAGGGTCTTTCTCTCCCTAATGACGGTTGCCACCTCCTTCACGGCCTCACTCTTGCTACTATTCGTCTTCCACCAAGCCGCCCCTCTTCCACTTCCTAGAGAGCACATGGACAGGCTCAAATGGCTTCTCGGGTCTATTAAGCACTACCTCTACTTCCATGGTGCCTGGGAACTCCTGACGCATGGGAGCACTGAAAGCCTCACAGGAGTCCATGGCGTGCTTGCCGGTTGCCAGGGCAAAAAGGGAATATGTGTTACATCTGTTTGTAGTTCTAGATGGGCGTGTTTAGGAATTTTGCGTCCTTGGGGTGGTCCTAAGATAGAATAACAAATGTTTTTAGTTGCTAGTAGGTAATGGTTGACAATGTGCAAAACAAGGAAAGAGGGAGCTAACCTCGACATGGCCGGTGTAGTGCTCTGCCAACGATAGAGCAAGTGATCTGATCCCAAGAGGCGTTTGGATTCATCGAGCTCTCCACTTCCTCACGTGGTTGTACACCTGGGTAGCGCTTACCTCCTATCCACAAAACTTAAATACCTGCTTGGCAATGGTGTTCAAGTGCACCCTCCTTGAAGCCCTTGTCAGTCCTAACCCCACTAGAGATGAGATTTCACATCTTCTTCAGTGGGAACGTGGACATGAACAACTACCACTTCATATTGTTCCCCTACCATCCTTCTTGGCCTTCAGTTCAGCGGCAACAGAAGTGATAGTTGGCTCAATGAGCATAACTGGCACAAAGCTAGGAGCACTAGGTGACACCTCAAACACCACTGAATCAGAAGGCATGTTCTATCCGATGAGGGGTTGCGAGCCCTCGACATAGGAGGCCGCAAACTGGTTGTCCGCAAAGACAATGGCATGACTAAGTTCTTGCGTCTGCATGGTCATCTCCTACAATCGTATCACGCATAGACAGTAAGCAAAGCACACATTGCACCACAACATCACAACCGGACGATCAATGGAAGTAGGAGCATACATGACAACTAGATATAAATCCATCATCATAGCTACCTCAATATCAGAACTAGCTACTCTAGCATGCTACAAATCCTACACAACTAGCTATGAATCCATAGTGTTCATCACTATAATACTACTCTAGCTACACATATTCAACAGAAATAGCTACCACAACATCAAAATGTAGCATCTGCTCACACATAAATGCACGAACCAACCCTACCACATGCTTGCACATCTAATCTTATGACCACATCCTCTCAGATCTAGCTAGAACAAACAGTAAGAAAAGAGGTGATTCAACTCACAACGGCCATGGTTGCAGCTCTGGGGGATACCGGAGGGGTCGGAGAAGCTGAGAAGAGGAGTCTCCGCCACCGTGGACCGTCGGTCGGTGAAGGAGCTCCACTTACCTGGTCATTGGTGCCGATGCGAGTCGGCGGGAAAACTCAAAAGAGGGGAGAAGGGTGGCGGGGCTTTGGGCGGGGAGAGGATGGAGGCTAAATAGCTAGAGCGACCGAATTGGCGGGAGGTGAGCAGAAATCCTCCTGCCGATTTTCGGAGACGTGCGTGAGCTCGTGCCATCTCCCTAGTCGCAAGAGCTCAGCACCACATTCCCTTCCCCTGCCTCGCACCAGCCCGTCGCTGGATAAACTGCCGATCCGGGCGTAGGTCGCGGGCTTGGATAGGATTGATGTAAAGTTCGTGACGTGCAGGCCGAACAGTGTATGCATGCTAACCAAATAGTCTGAATCCTTTCCCACGGGTCTGGTTGGGCCTTATGTGAGCAACCAAATGCACCCATAGATCAATTTGTTTTTTTTTTTGATTCACATAGGTTAATCTCAACTATCTAAGAAGTCGCTCGAACGGCACTAGAGCACTTACGCCACTCAAACAAGGTAGCACACCTGGTACTGGGACACGTGTTCATGAAATACTTGGACGACTACTACACTCAAAAGTGCCCTTCTGCTCCCGAGCTCAAATGAGCTTTATGAACAGTAAAATAAAATAAAAACGAAAATCAATCAAATAATTCTGAATTGTTTTTGTGAACACCATTGATAAAAGTTCTAAGTGAATGTTGTTAACTAAAGAATTTCATAAATTAATGAATTTTTTCATTTTACTATTCAGACATCTAAAGCGTCATGATGTTTAGTGGAACATGAGTTACCAATAACAACACATAAGTTACCATTAACCTTTGTAGTGGGCTGAAATAACTGTCACGATTTTGTGACATAGGAAGTGAGGGCGTGACACGCTCTTTCAAAGCCACCCTCCACCACTAGTCTCGGGGGCTCTCATTTTCTCTCAAGCTACTTCTGTAAATCCGCAGTCGCACAGAAATAAAGAAATCACCTTCAGAATATAAGACTTTGGGTTGTTATCTCTGTTGTGAGAGGCTTGGATGTGTACAAATTCATATTCGGAATTAGAACCACGACAGGCCACACTTTTTCCACTGTATTATTCCAAACTTTTCTTACTTAGACCTCTAGCTCGAATGGAAATCAAAATGTCACTACGTAGTAACCAATAACAAGGGAAATCAAGCTAGCCTGGGGATGAACGTACTCCAGCCGCTTAACTGAGCTTTTGTAGCCAGGCCATCCGTGCGCGCAATAATCTGTGCACCAAACAAAACCAAACCAAACTAATCCCCGGCCATACGAACCGTAGCTATCCAATCCGTGGATCGATCGAGGCCACGCCGCGACGTCCGTGGCTGGGGAGGGGACAAATTCAATGTGCCCATCTCCGGGTCCAGCCGAAGCAACTGTTGGGAGATTGGAACCTGTCGCGCGCCGGCGTGGGTCCATCCCAGGCCGATCGATCGATCGACGGACGTGAATCGCCGTCGTCGATCCATACACACGGAGCCCCGAGCCCGGCCGGTGGTGACGGGATTCGATCGAACTGCCAATGGCAAAGGAAGGGGCAGCGGATACGGGGTGATGGATAAAGCTATAGCTCGTGTCGCCGCCGGCCACTTGCTGCAACGAGATAAGAAATCGATCGGGCATCCATCCATCCATGCCGTATCCGCCGATGTGCGACCTTTACCTAGGCAATCTCGTCGGATGCGCGGATTGGCCGACCCAAGTGCGACAGTACCCCTGGTTCGTAAGTGGGTCGGGAGTGAGTGACAATAATGGTTTCGTTTCGATCACGGGCAGGCAGGAGCTGGGGTGGCCACCACCGAATCTGACTGGCTGCGTTCCGTCCCTCCCCTTGTTTTGATCATGTTCATGTACGCGCGCGCGTAATGTTTCTGTCTAGTGCGCACCGTGCATGGCCGCTGCAAGGGCATGTGACAGGGATTAATTCCGCCTCTCCTGTACATGCGGACTGTGGATCTAGCTAGTTCAAAAGTGAACAGTACGTGGGACGATCCAAGCTACTCTAATTCATTCATGCCCGGGAGAAGCATGCATCTTTGTCGAGCAAATTTGGAACAGGAAAAATAACCGGGGAAATTTCATTGTATACGCCACCGATAATTTGTTCATCTGCACAAGTAACACTTGAGTTACTAGATAATTTACATCCAGTACAGATAAGCTATGGCACTGAGTACTTTATAACGGATTTTATTCATGCACATACAGTAAAAAGAATAGCTTTCAACCAAGGTCGAGAAAGAAACTGGATAACTTCTTTTCTCATAGACAACTGCCTATAATTGGCTCACATTGGATCAAAATGATAAAGAAACCGTAAATGATGTGATGTATTTTTTTTTCATATTTGTCTGAAATGTTACAAATTTTGAGCAACGGTTAACTATACTTTATAATTGGATTTCTCGTACTCTGCTACCCATAATTAGCTGATTTTTGAACTAAAATAGTCAGAAAACCATTTAATTTTTTTCTATTTTTGAGTGTGATTTTGACCAACTTCTGATCCTAAAACTTCATAAATCATTTATTATTAAACAGCAACTGAGAGTTTGCTAAAAAATTTATCAATAGCAAGGAAGCAAATCATAAATTACGCTACTTCCTTAAGAAGTTTTTGATAAGTTTCAAATTTTAGCGAAGCTTCGAAATGCTGCAAGTTTTTCATGATATACTACTATTTATTTTCATAGTTGAAATTTACTTACTTGACCATAATCTTAAAGTTACCGTTTTCTGATGTGTTACAAGTTTTTCAGTTTGTTCTTCTTCTAAAATGACCCAAATTTTGGACTAAATTGATATGAATACTTGATAATTTTGATTTGTCTTAACTTATTTATTTGGCGCTAACGTATTTCAAGCTTCAACTTTGACGATCGATTTTACCAACAAAAAACAAGAGGGTTTTATGAAATATGACTAATATATTATGTGTCAAATCGACAATCAAAGTTTAGATTACGAAATGCGAGGACACCATGTGGGAACAGATGGAGTATTGCTTAGTGTTTTTTTTTCCTTTCATACCTGCATAGTGATGTTTTTCTTATGACCTGATTTCGGACCATCTTTATAAATTTTAATATCTTAGATTTATTCATAGATAAAATCGTATCTCATGCCGAGTGAGGCAATATATCTCCCTGGCTCTAGGGAGCCCATATTTTTATTTTATTTATAATAATATTATTTAAATATCATTTTTAACGGCAACATATAGATGTCCTTGAGTATGCGTAAATTGTATTAAACAATACAATGCTTTTTAGAGTGCAGAAAAATATAAATTTCGGGGACAACACTGACAAAACCAAGCACACTTTGCTTCTCATATTTGTCTTTTCTATACACAACATATACAATATTGATGATTTTTTTCTAAAACATGTATTGCACATCTCTATGTATCTGCATATACTTGTTTTCAGAATTATTTGGTGTATAGACATATTGTTTTCGCCATTCATCCTTTATTTCTAAATAGGTACAATCCATTGAGAGCACAAATTCGGTGCCCAGGCATATCTGCACCCGTGCTGAAGAAAACATTCAAGACAATCACAAGAAAAATAAAAAAAAAATCCAATTTTGTTTTATACAGTAGATAATTTTGCACGTGAGGTGCGCTCAAAATTCAGAAAAAATGAAAATCTGAGTATCTCTTAGCAAAAAAGACAAATTTGGAGTCTGTAAAAAAGTCTAATGTTCTTGCTCCAATATATATTTTTTGCTGAGAGTTATTTATATGTACAAATTATCTGAAATTTGGAGCACACCTCAAGCACCAAATTATCTACCATTAAAAAAATTGGATTTTTTTGAATGTTTTTGTGAATTTTTTCTTGACCGGATGCATATGAGCTTGGGCTAAAAAATGGATATTTGCAACCCAGTAGCTATTTTTTCTAAGCATGTAACTATGCCACATCAGGATCTATGCATGCGAAACACAAATCATAAGTTATATTTATTTCATGCAATCCACTTTCTAAAGTTTCTAAGCATGCAACTATACCACATCCGCACCCGATGAATGTTAATTGTGAGTTACATTTCTTTGTATTATTTTAACCATGCAACCATGTCGCATTAGCAAGACATAAGCATTATCCATACATAATATGTTTTGAGTTAATATTTATATTATCGTACATGGTATCTGTGTTGGATAATCGAAGTGTACCTACATAGTTCATGATTTGCATTTTTTATAGAAATAAAATGGCATTTTTAACCACAACTAGGAAAGTGGCCTGCCCAATGCACAGGCTAGAATTTTACAGATGCAATTTACACAGATCTCGGCCTTTTATCTTGAAGAACATATTATTTCGTTTGTCAAAAGAATATTGGGACCTAATTTTTAACATGTATAAAGTGTTCATTTTGAAAACATCATATCATCTTAGATATATTTGATTTTCTTGTTGACCTTGGAATATTTATGTGTCACGTGAATCATGTACCTATTTGTTATGAGTTTTTGCACTAACTTTATTTTTTTATGATCAAAGCCATTGCACAATTTATGTTTGCGCGGGCTAGATGTTGGAAATATGCCCTAGAGGCAATAATAAATTAGTTATTATTATATTTCTTTGTTCATGATAATCGTTTATTATCCATGCTATAATTGTATTGATTGGAAACACAATACTTGTGTGCATACATAGACAAAACACTGTCCCTAGTAAGCCTCTAGTTGACTAGCTCGTTGATCAAAGATGGCCAAGGTTTCCTGGCCATAGGCAAGTGTTGTTACTTGATAACGGGATCACATCATTAGGAGAATCATGTGATGGACTAGACCCAAACTAATAGACGTAGCATGTTGATCGTGTCATTTTGTTGCTACTGTTTTCTGCGTGTCAAGTATTTGTTCCTATGACCATGAGATCATATAACTCACTGACACCGGAGGAATACTTTGTGTGTATCAAACATCGCAACGTAACTGGGTGACTATAAAGATGCTCTACAGGTATCTCCGAAGGTGTTAGTTGAGTTAGTATGGATCGAGACTGGGATTTGTCACTCCGTGTGACAGAGAGGTATCTCGGGGCCCACTCGGTAATACAACATCACACACAAGCCTTGAAAGCAATGTGACTTAGTGTAAGTTGCGGGATCTTGTATTACGGAACGAGTAAAGAGACTTGCCGGTAAACGAGATTGAAATAGGTATGCGGATACTGACGATCGAATCTCGGGCAAGTAACATACCGAAGGACAAAGGGAATGCCATACGGGATTATACGAATCCTTGGCACTGAGGTTGAAACGATAAGATCTTCGTAGAATATGTAGGATCCAATATGGGCATCCAGGTCCCGCTATTGGATATTGACCGAGGAGTCTCTCGGGTCATGTCTACATAGTTCTCGAACCCGCAGGGTCTGCACACTTAAGGTTTGACGTTGTTTTATGCGTATTTGAGTTATATGGTTGGTTACCGAATGTTGTTCAGAGTCCCGGATGAGATCACGGACGTCACGAGGGTTTCCGGAATGGTCCGGAAACGAAGATTGATATATAGGATGACCTCATTTGATTACCGGAAGGTTTTCGGAGTTACCCGGAATGTACCGGGAATGACGAATGGGTTCCGGGAGTTCACCGGGGGGGGGGGGGGGGGGGAGGGCAACCCACCCCGGGGAAGCCCATAGGCCTGGAGGGTGGCGCACCAGCCCTTAGTGGGCTGGTGGGACAGCCCAAAAGGGCCCTATGCGCATTGGAAGAAAAATCAAAGAGAAAGAAAAAAAAAGAGGAGGTGGGAAGGGAAGGAAGGACTCCCACCCACCAAACCAAGTCCAACTCGGTTTGGAGGGGGGGGGGGAGACCTTCCCCCCTTGGCTCGGCCGAACCCCTTGGGGCTCCTTGAGCCCCAAGGCAAGGCCCCCTGTCGTGGGTATAAGCCTGACAGTAGATGTGTAGGGTACGGATGAGATGGGCAGAGTCCTAGCTACGGCGAGGTTGTATGAGTTCAGGCCCCTCTGCGGTGGAGGTAATAGCCCTACGTTTCAGTGCTCTCGGAGCTTGTTACCGAGTGTAATATGGAGTACAATGTATTGCTAACCCTTTTACCAGTGGGGGAGGGCGGCTTATATAGAGTGCGCTGCCGTCCACAACGGTTCTGATTCAAGGGTGGAGTAATGGCGATTGAATGCTTACGTTACAGGTAACGTCTGCTCTAAATGCTAGTAAATGCATCCGGAAACGTACAGCAGTTTCCCTCCAGAGAGGTTACGGCGTACCGAGTGTATCCAGTCGGTAGGCCCGGTGTCCTCCGAATGTTAGTCTCCGACTGGATGATTCATGGCCTGTTACCGACTGGATGATGGGGATACCTTAATTCAGTCGGGGCAGACTTAAAGTCCTATCCCTTGTGTGGGGTAGTCCTTGGGTAGGACCTCTAGAGCAGGCCTATGACCCTACCCTAGGACTATGACCCCATCATTAGTCCCCGAATGGATTGGGGTTGAAACGTCAAAGCAGTGTTCGAGGTTCAGATCCGACTGGACTGGGTTCGGCTTGGGCGTTGCTTGCCTCTATCCATTTTATCTCTCCTGCCTAATGGTCCGAGTGGATGTGTTTTGCGAAACAGACTGTCGGGAACCGAGTGCTTTCGCGGCATCTTTTGATGCGACCGGTCAACTGACAGCGGCGGATTTTCCGGGATCTCAAATTTCGGGTTCCGCGCGCTTAGCGAGGGCGACGTCAGCGCGCTCGAGTAGCGCCTGACTCCTCGATCCTCGCGCCTTCAACTCCTCCACCGATATTGCAGCACCTGGTTGGGCAGATAAGATTTCGGGCCTGCTCGCCAGCGACCCCGTCGGTGCTCTATTTAACTCTGGTCGACGAGACCCTTCGGTTACGCTCGCCGAATCCTCTGCTCTTGCCTGCTCCGTCCTCCTCGCCACCTCCTGCGCTCATACACCCTTCTCTTCCCATCCTTCTCGAGAGCTCGCCATCGCCGCCATGACCAAAGGTCAGACCAGCAAGATGGAGGCAAGGAAGAAGAAGAGCAAGGCGGCGGCTGCTTAGAGGCGGCAGCGGCCATTGCCGGCGGGATGGATCCAGGGAGACTTTCTCCCCTCCACAGTGACGGAGGGGGCCTTGTTGGAGCTGGTAGAGCACAGCCAGCTCGTGCATAAGTCCCGGAGGCTGCCGGCAGACGACGAGGTCGAGCCGGCGCCACGGGAAGTGGAGCGCGTCTTGCTCCTCAGCCATGTTCATAGAGGTTTCTCTCTGCCTCCGCATCCTTTCTTCAAAGGTATCATGAATCATTTTGGTGCTCAACTCCATCACTTCCCTCCGAATGCCATCGCCCACCTTTCTGCCTTCATTGTTTTATGTGAATGTTTTATTGGTTGCCCTCCCCATTGGGGTTTATTCAAACACATCTTCTCCGCCCGCTCCCAAACCATAAAACGTCTTAGTCAGTCGGATGACAAGACGCATCTCCTCCAGCTCTGTGGGGGTCTAGGGTTTCAGAAGAAGAGTCGGAGCAGTTACCCTGCTCTCCAATTGAGCGAGTCGGTTAGGAACTGGCAGTCGACGTGGTTCTACTGCCAGGACATAGCCTGTCCGAACGCGTCGACTGGACTGCCTCCATTTAGTCTAGACCGTCCTGCTCCGCCCAAGCAACTCGCCCTCTCGAAAACTGAGAAGAACGACATCCAGCCTTTGGTCGAGGCACTCGTGGATGTTGTCCGGAGGGGGGTCACCGGGATTGACCTGTTGGAAGTCTTCATCGGTCGGCGAATCCAGCCTCTGCAGGCCCGTCACCACGCTATGTGGCACTACTCGGGGCCCGAGGATTCCACTCGGACCAACATGGAGGGCATTCTCGAGGAGAAGGTGACCTCATGGGTGCTCCAAATCACGGGCCCCTGTGAGAACCCCAAAGGAGCCCGCCGAGTGGCGCCTTACAGCGCGGACAACCCTCCACCGAATCAGGTGAGCGGCATTGGCCGAATGCATTGAACTGTCTTGATTTCAGTCGGTTATTTATATCTCCGTGTGATGCTTAATGTTTCCGACTGAACCTCATACAGAAGTGGACCAACTGGTCCTCCCCCGTCTCGAACGGGAATCCAGAGGAGGAGGAGGAAGAAGGCAGCCAGGAGGGGAGCGTGGAGAGCGCCGAATACGTCTCCGACAGCGGGGAGTCAGAGGAGGAAGACAGTGAAGAAGAGGAAGAGGATGAAGAGTCGGATTCGCCACCTCCGCGGCCAGAGCATCGGAGTAAGCGTCGGCATGAGCCTGCTGTCCCTTCAGCCCCTCCTACGTCGTCGAGTGCTCCGCCTGCTGCCCCGGTGGTACCGAGTGTTCGAGGCTCCAAGAGGGCCAGGGACGCAGCTGCTGAACTTGCAGGCCAGTCCTCCAGGGCGCCTAAACCGAGTGGGCCCAAACCTAGGAAGGCTCTGTCGCGGATGAGGATGGCCGTCCCCGTCACCTCCACGTAAGTGAATCTAGCTGTCGGCTCTTTCTATTGACCGAGCGAATTCCTGCTTTACAAGTCGAATGGACTTCACTCGAAAGGGTTGCCACTTCTGCGACCTCGCCAGCCCGCCAAGGGGACGATCCCATGGACACGGACGACGTCGTTTCGTCTCAACCAGTTATGTTGTGGGAGAGTCGGGTTTTTTATTCCTGTAGACTGCGCCATCCTTTTCTTTTTCTGAGGCGTTATGTGATTTGGCTTGTCAGGGGCGATCTGCCTGGGCGAGGGTGACCAGGGGAGCGCTGTCCCCGTCGTGGAGCTTGTCCAAGAGCCTGTCCTGGAGCCTGTCCTTGAGGCCGCTCTTCCTGCTGCCGCCCCTGCCGCCAACGCTCCCCCGACTGAAGCGCCTCCACCGAATGAAGCGCCTCCACCGACTGAACCGATGCCGGTGGATGAAGAACTTACTGGGGCGAACCTTGGGATGCCCCATGAACTTCCCACTATTCCCGGTTCGTCGAATGCTGAATTCAGCATTCAGCGTGTCCCAGAGGAGCAGGTGGGGGCGGCCAAGGGGGCCATGATCCAGGCGGAGCTGATGGCTGGAGAGGCGAAGAGGGCTTATGACTCCGTCGCGGCCTTGTATCGGCACAGCTTGGAGCTGCGCGATAACATCCGAGTAAGTAGTCTAGTAAGTACTCACTTTTCTTCTGTAACCCACTGGGTGGTATTTTTTTTGCAATGGGTTCACTCCGAGTGAACCAAGTGGGTGTAGTCCCTGAGACTTCTGTCGAGTGCTTGCACCGACAGTTGTCTTTATATATTTGGTCTTTATTTTGGTTGTGTCCGTAGACAATAGTTCCGAGTGCGAGTACTTATTGCAGTTGGAGCGCTCTTGCGTTAAGAGTCACCGAGAGTAAGTTGCACGTAGGTGGAGTAGAATTAGCCCTTGAGGCGTAGGAAAACATGCATCTCAACAGGGCGGACCTGCGTGAGGTGCATGCCAGTGGGGTCACTCTTAGTGAACCCACTGGGTGTAGTCCCCGAGACCGCTGTCGACTGCTTGCGTCTGCAGGGGTCTTAATAACTTAGCCTGTGAACTGACAAACTGGCTGATTACTCTTTGTTTCTTGATGCAGAAAACTTGTGAAATGGGAACTGCCTATGAAGCCTTGAGAGCGGAGAGGAACCAGCACGCTGGTGAACTAGAAGCTGCAATGCTCGCCATGGCCGGCATGAAGAGTGCACTAGAAGTACGAGAGAAGTCTTTGGAGGAGGTGCTGGAGGCAAACAGGGTGTTGGTGGCGGAGGTGGAAAAGCTGAAGAAACAGAGGACCGAACTGCACAATCAAATGGCTGTTCGGAACAACCGATGGACAGCTCAGGAGAAGTATGTGAACGACTGGGCTGTCCAGATGAGGACTCGTCTGGCAGGTAAGTCTTATGCTTTGTCGAGTGGTTGTACCGTGTGACCAACACTCGGTTTTTACTGTCTATTTGCTCGTTTGATACAGAGTTTTGTACTAATGCCGAAGCTGAAGCAGCGGTTGTGGAGCGGTCCATGAAGGACAATGTGCCACTCAGCGAAGACGCCAACCGGGATCTGCTCCGGGCGCATATCCGCGTAGGTAAAGTGGGTCCTTTCATCAGCCGATTGAGAGAAATCTTCGGCCGCATTGAGAAGGAGCTTTGGCCAGAAGACGAGTCGCGGCAGGAGATGGGTAGTCTGTTGGCGCGACTGGATGAGATTCCGGCCCGAGTGCAATCCTGGAAGAAATCGGCAGCACGTTGCGGTGCTGACGTTGCGCTGTCTTTGGTCCGAGTCCATTGCAAGGAGGTGCGAGAAGATAAGCTGAAAGCATTGAAGGTCGCCAACACGAAGAAGCTTCAATTCGAAGACTTCATGGAGACATTCCTTGAGACTGCTACCCGCATCGCAGATGGAATCGACTTGGACACTTATGTGGAGCCCTCCAGTCCTGACGCCGGCCCAGCTGACGCATGATCGAACTTTATCCTCGGTATGCCGAGTGTTTACCTGTAATATACTCTGGCCACTTCTGTTGGCGGTCGTACTTTTAAATCGGTGCGGGTAAGCTTGATCCGCACCGAATCAGCTATCATTTTTGAACTTATGTTGTCGGAATGAAAACATTTATTCTTTTATTCGGATGCTGTTTCGAGTGCAACACTTAGTGCATACTCGGAGAAGATTAAGACTTAGGTGATTCTTGGTCACGTCTAAGTCCCTGAGTGCAACGTATAGTGCGCACTCGGAGGATGTTAATACTTAGACGATTCATAATCGCAGCTAAGTCCCCGAGCGTGACGTATAATGCACACTCGGAGGAAGTTAATACTTAGGCGATTCAGGATCGCAGCTACGTCCCCGAGTGTGACGCATAGTGCACACTCGGAGGAAGTTAATACTTAGGCGATTCAGGATCGCAGCTAAGTCCCCGAGTGTGACCTATAGCGCACACTCGGAGGAAGGTAACACTTAGGCGATTCAGGATCGCAGCTAAGTCTCCGAGTGTGACGTATAGTGCACACTCGGAGGAAGTTAATACTTAGGCGATTCAGGATCGCAGCTAAGTCCCCGAGTGTGACGTATAGTGCACACTCGGAGGAAGTTAATACTTAGGCGATGCAGGATCGCAGCTAAGTCCCCGAGTGTGACCTATAGTGCACACTCGGAGGAAGGTGACACTTAGGCGATTCAGGATCGCAGCTAAGTCCCCGAGCGTGACGTATAGTGCACACTCGGAGGAAGTTAATACTTAGGCGATTCAGGATCGCAGCTAAGTCCCCGAGTGTGACGTATAGTGCACACTCGGAGGAAGATAATACTTAGACGATTCAGGATCGCAGCTAAGTCCCCGAGTGTGACGTAAAGTGCATACTCGGAGGAAGTTAATACTTAGACGATTCAGGATCGCAGCTAAGTCCTCGAGTGTGACGTATAGTGCACACTCGGAGGAAGATAATACTTAGACGATTCAGGATCGCAGCTAAGTCCCCGAGTGTGACGTAAAGTGCACACTCGGAGGAAGTTAATACTTAGCTGATTTCGGATCGCAACTAAGTCCCCGAGTGTGACCTGTAGTGCACACTCGGAGGAAGGTAACACTTAGGCGATTCAGGATCGCAGCTAAGTCTCCGAGTGTGACGTATAGTGCACACTCGGAGTAAGTTAATACTTAGGCGATTCAGGATCGCAGCTAAGTCCCCGAGTGTGACGTATAGTGCACACTCGGAGGAAGATAATACTTAGACAATTCAGGATCGCAACTAAGTCCCCGAGTGTGACGTAAAGTGCACACTCGGAGGAAGTTAATACTTAGACGATTCAGGATCGCAGCTAAGTCCTCGAGTGTGACGTATAGTGCACACTCGGAGGAAGATAATACTTAGACGATTCAGGATCGCAGCTAAGTCCCCGAGTGTGACGTAAAGTGCACACTCGGAGGAAGTTAATACTTAGGCGATTCCGGATCGCAGCTAAGTCCCCGAGTGTGACCTGTAGTGCACACTCGGAGGAAGGTAACACTTAGGCGATCGCAGCTAAGTCCCCGATTGTGACCTGTAGTGCACACTCGGAGGAAGGTAACACTTAGGCGATTCAGGATCGCAGCTAAGTCTCCGAGTGTGACGTATAGTGCACACTTGGAGTAAGTTAATACTTAGGCGATTCAGGATCGCAGCTAAGTCCCCGAGTGTGACGTATAGTGCACACTCGGAGGAAGTTAATACTTAGGCGATGTAGGATCGCAGCTAAGTCCCCGAGTGTGACGCATAGTGCACACTCGGAGGAAGTTAATACTTAGGCGATTCAGGATCGCAGCTAAGTCCCCGAGTGTGACGTATAGTGCACACTCGGAGGAAGTTTTTTTTTTGTGTGTGAGAACTCTGAATCTGCACAAAACTGAATCTGCTAAATATATTATTTCTTCAAACTTGTTCGTTACACTGCTTTAGTCGACGATCACGTATAAAAACGCATGAGGAGATCCCCGTTCCATGCGCGTGACTCGTCTGTCTCCCTCTGAATATTGTAGAGTCTGTATGCTCCGTTGTTCAGCACCTTGGAAATGATGAAAGGCCATTCCCAGGCCGGAGCCAACTTGTGTGGTCTTTGCTGGTCCACTCGGAGCACCAAATCGCCAGCTTGGAACGTGCGACTCCTGACGTGACGTGCGTGAAAGCGCCGCAGATCTTGCTGGTAAATTGCCGAACGAGTGAGTGCCATCTCGCGTTCCTCCTCCAGAAGATCGACTCCATCTTGCCTTGCTTGTTCCGCTTCGGCTTCAGAGAAGAGTTCGACTCGCGGGGCATTGTGAAGCAGGTCACTCGGAAGGACCGCTTCTGCTCCATAAACGAGGAAGAACGGTGATCGCCCCATTGATCTGTTCGGAGTGGTACGGAGGCCCCAAAGCACTGAGGGTAACTCGGTGACCCATGCACCTGCAGCATGTCCTACCTCGCGCAAGAGTCGGGGCTTCAAACCTTGAAGGATAAGTCCGTTCGCACGCTCAGCTTGTCCATTGGATTGCGGATGTGCCACTGAAGCAAAATCCACTCGGATACCCTCACTCGTACAAAAGCCTTTGAATCTGTCCGAGTCGAAGTTTGTCCCGTTCTCCGTGATTATGCTGTGAGGCACTCCGAATCTGGAGATGATGTCCCTGACAAACTTAACGGCTGTGGAGGCGTCGAGTTTCTTGATGGGCTTGGCTTCTATCCATTTTGTAAACTTGTCGACTGCCACCAACAGATGTGTATAGCCTCCTTGGCCTGTCTTGAATGGTCCGACTGTGTCTAATCCCCAAACTGCAAATGGCCACACAAGTGGGATTGTTTTTAGTGCAGATGTTGGTTTGTGGGACTTATTGGAGTAGAACTGACAGCCTTCACATCGGTCGACCATAGCTTTGGCCATCTCGTTGGCCTGCAACCAGAAGAACCCAGCTCTGAACGCCTTGGCGACGATTGCTCTCGAAGAAGCGTGATGGCCGCAGGTTCCCGAGTGAATATCCTCTAGGATCAACTGTCCTTCCTCTGGGGAAATGCAACGTTGGAGGACGCCTGAAACACTCTCCTTATACAATTGACCATCAATGACAATGAATGCCTTCGATCTGCGAACTATTTGTCGGGCTTGGACTTCATCTTCTGGAAGTTCTTGTCTCAGGATATATGCCATGATCGGCACAGTCCAATCGGGAATGACTACCAGAATCTCTGTGACCAGATCAACCACAGCAGGGACATCGACTTCAGTCGGATCTGTTGTGCTCTTGGGTTGTACTGGTTCTTCCGTGAAGGGATCTTCTTTAACTGAAGGAAGATGGAGGTGCTCGAGGCAGACATTACTCGGGACTGGTCTCCGAGTGGATCCGAGTTTCGCCAACTCGTCAGCTGCTTGGTTCTTCAATCTTGGAACATGGTGAAGTTCTAGACCTTCAAACTTCTTCTCCACCTTCCTGACTGCATTGCAGTATGTTGTCATGGTGGGGTTCCTTACGACCCACTCTTTCATCACTTGGTTGACCACCAAGTGCGAATCGCCGTAGACCATCAGGCGACGGACGCCGAGTGAGATGGCCATGCACAATCCGTAGAGAAGAGCTTCATACTCTGCCTCGTTGTTAGAGGAATCAAAGTGTATCTGAAGCACGTACTTGAGCTTGTCACCCTTTGGCGATATGATCACAACACCAGCGCCGGATCCATTCAACATCTTAGACCCATCGAAGAACATTGTCCAATGAGCCGAGTAGATGTGAGTCGGTTGCTGTTGTTCTACCCATTCTGCTATAAAGTCAGCCAGGGCTTGAGACTTAATAGCTTTCTTGGCCTCGAACTTGATGTCGCAGTACAGCATCTCCATTGCCCACTTCGCCACTCGGCCTGATGCGTCCCGACTGTGGAGAATTTCTGACAACGAAGCATCAGAAACAACAGATACCGAGTGGTCTTGGAAATAATGGGCCACCTTCTTTGCAGTCATATAGATCCCATAGATAAGTTTCTGATAATGGGGATATCTCTGCTTGGAAGGGGTCAGGACTTTGGAGACGTAGTACACTGGCCGCTGAACTTTGTATGCTTTGCCTTCTTCCTCTCGCTCGACTGTAAGAACAGTACTAACGACTTGATTTGTAGCCGCGATATATAGAAGAAGGGGCTCTTTACTGAGCGGAGCAGTAAGAACCGGCTGGGTGGAAAGTAGGACTTTGAGGTCGTCGAATGCGACTTGTGCTTTGTTTGTCCACTCGAAGGTATCTGACTTCTTCATGAGTCGGTACAGAGGAAGTGCTTTTTCGCCGAGTCGACTGATGAACCTGCTCAAAGCCACTAGGCAACCTGTGAGCCGTTGAACATCGTGTATTCTGACCGGCCTCTCCATTCGGACGATGGTATCGATCTTTTCGGGGTTAACATCGATCCCTCGTTCGGAAACGAAGAAACCGAGTAACTTTCCGCTAGGAACACCGAATGAACATTTGGCTGGATTTAGCTTGATATCGTACCTACGAAGGTTGGCGAATGTTTCTGCCAAGTCAGTCAGCAGGTCGGAACCTTTGCGTGACTTGACTACGATATCATCCATATATGCCTCCACATTGCGACCGATCTGGTCGAGGAGACATTTTTGGATCATGCGCATAAAGGTAGCTCCTGCATTCTTCAGACCGAAAGGCATAGTGATGTAGCAGAAGCACCCAAACGGGGTGATGAAGGCTGTTTTCAACTCATCGGGACCATACAGACGGATCTGATGATAACCCGAGTAGGCATCAAGGAACGACAAACTCTCGCATCCCGCAGTCGAATCGACAATTTGATCTATGCGGGGGAGCGGAAAATGGTCTTTCGGGCAGACCTTATTGAGATGCTTGAAGTCGATGCACATTCGGAGTGACTTGTCCTTCTTGGGCACCATGACAACATTGGCGAGCCACTCGGAGTGGTGAACCTCGCGAATGAAGTTGGCGGCCAGCAGCTTGGCCACGTCTTCTCCGATTGCCTTCCTCTTGTGCGCGGCGGACCGACGCAGGCGCTCTCGGACGGGTCGAGCGACGGGATCCACATGCAGTCGGTGCTCAGCCAACTCCCTGGGAACACCCGGCATGTCAGAAGGCTTCCATGCGAAGATGTCCCAGTTCTCACGGAGGAATTGGGTGAGCTCGGCTTCCTATTTAGGATCGAGGGTGGTGGAGATGTTCGTCGGAGCGGCAGACCCGTCCGTCGGATGGATGCTGATTTTCTTCGTCTCTCCCGCCGACTGGAACGCGGACTCAAAAGCTGGTTTCTTCAAGCGCATCAGGTCGGCAGGGTCGACTGTCTTCTTGTATTCGTCGAGCTCGAGTACCGCCATCTGATGGTCGGCGATTCTTGATCCCTCTTGCAGGCATTCCTCGGCTCGCTGGCGGTTGCCGGTGACGGTGATAACGCCCTTTGGGCCCGGCATCTTCAGCTTCAAGTACACATAGCACGGGCGTGCCATGAAACTCACGTACGCCGGGCGGCCCAGAATTGCATGGTAAGCACTCTGGAAATCTACCACCTCGAATGTGAGCTTCTCCTTGCGAAAGTTTTTGTCACAGCCGAAAGTGACGTCCAGCGCGATCTGGCTGAGTGACTTGGCCTTCCGCCCGGGGACGACTCCGTGGAACTGCATATTGCTCTCGCTGAGTCTGGACATCGGAATGCCCATTCCCTTGAGGGTGTCGGCGTACATGATGTTCAGTCCGCTACCGCCGTCCATGAGGACTTTGCGCAGACGGACTCCCTCCACCACCGGGTCGACGACCAGAGCCTGTCTTCCTGGAGTGGGGACATGCGTTGGATGATCTGACTGATCAAAAGTGATCGCAGTCTGAGACCATTTCAGAAACTTGGGAGCAGTCGGAACGGCCATGTTGACCTCTCTGTTCACCAGCTTCAGGCGACTCTTGCTTTCGACATCAACAAAAATCATGAGGGTTGCATGGACTTGGGGGAACGGATCCTCCTTATCCTCCTCATCTTGCTCGGGATTCTTCTCACTCGATTGTCCTTCGCTGAACCCCTGGATCAGGAGACGACACTGCCGAGTGGTATGCTTTGCGTATATGGGATTGCCTTCTTCGTCCAGCTTCGTGTGAATTGGACAAGGCTGATCCAGGATGGGATTGTTGAACGGCTTCTTCTTGGGGGCGGACTGCGCTTTCCCCTTGCCCTTGAACTTGGCGGTGGTCACAGCTGCAGCTTCTGCCTGCGGTGTGGGTGGAACTTTCTGTTTCTGCTTCCGAGTGTTACCTCTGTCGGTATCGCCGACTGTCTTGTGTTTGCCGCTCCGGATGCGGTCTTCTTCCACGCCATTTGCATAACGAGCAGCTATCTCCATCATCTTGCTCATGGAGATGTCGCCTGTCCGGCCAAACTTTAAGTACAACTCTCTGTACCGTACGCCTGCCTTGAATGCGCAAACCGCTTGATGCTCGGTGACACTCTCCACCGTGTGGTAAAGAGTCGTCCATCGCTGGATGAAGTCGCGCAACGGCTCATTCGGCTTCTTGACACAGTGCTGAAGTTCCACAAGGCCTGCACGACGTTTGCACGTCCCTTCGAAGGTCCTGATGAACACTCGGGCAAGATCTTCCCAACTGTAAATGCTTGAGGGGGCTAACTGGTTCAGCCAAGCTCGTGCCGAGCCGTCCAGCATCAGAGGGAGGTGCTTCATAGCGACATAGTCGTCCCCTCCTCCGATCTGGACTGCCACTCGGTAGTCGTCTAGCCATGTTTCAGGCTTGGATTCCCCCGTAAATTTGCCGATTCCCGTCGCCAATCGGAAGTTGGGGGGATGTCAGCCGAGCGGATGGCTCGACTAAAACACTCGGGGCCAGACACGATGGTCCTGCTACCACTTGGACGATCCAGATCGAGGCCACCGCGGTGAGCTCGACCCCTGTCGACTCTTCGCTGGGCGATTCGCCCTCTTGCGTCGGGTCTTGGGTCGTAAACGTCACCGACTGAACGCCGATCATCATGATGTCGGGACCCATAGGGCCCACCCCGCGGAGGGGTGCGTGAACGGCGGCGATCTTCACGGATCATGGAACGACTGGCTCCCCTGTGGTGCTGATAGGAGCCGGGGCTGTGAACTGACCGATGCGTGTTTGCATGGGCGGAACTGTTGTGAATCCGATTGTGCGACTGGGAGACCACCGAATTCTGCTGTTGCGCCGTGTGCAACAGGGCACGGATCTGCTCGATTCCTCTTCCTACCTCTGAATCAGTCGGCTGGAGGGAATCGGCGATCTTGGCTGCCGCAGCCAAGTTGAGGAGAGGTGTGCGGAACAACTCTACGTTGCTCTGCCGGGTGTGCCGACTGGCAGAACGGCGAGGCGGACGGCGTGCACCGGATGCTTCACCGACTTCGCGCTCGTTCCGACCGGCCTGATGATGGGGATCTTCATGGGTGTTGGCCATGTGAACTTCTGCTGCAGGCCCGCGGCCCACGTACTCGGATGGGAGCTCAGTCGGAACCGAGCCCGAACACTGGGGACGCGGGGCAACCACAACAGACTCCAAAACTGCCACCTGAGAGGACGCGAACTGGCGCGCTCGGGCATGCTGCACCCAACATTGTAGACACGGACTGCGAGATCGCCTGCTGCGGTGCGTGACGAAGGTGCAAACCGGCAATGGAGCCGACTGTTGGAGAAGAAGAATGTCGCGAGCGCCGGCACGGAAGTGCGTGGCCCCGCGATGTGGAAGCGCCTCGACGTCGAGAGGTGCATCCCGAAGCCACGCCGAATCATCGACGACGAAGGAGAGAGTGCCGAAGAGGATCTGGTGACCCATGCTCGAACCTCCACCGGAGGACATGGCGAAAGGAAGTAGTCGCAAACTCGCCGAAAGTCGCTTAGACGCCTGCCCCACGGTGGGCGCCAACTGTCGTGGGTATAAGCCTGACAGTAGATGTGTAGGGTACGAATGAGATGGGCAGAGTCCTAGCTACGGCGAGGTTGTATGAGTTCAGGCCCCTCTGCGGTGGAGGTAATAGCCCTACGTCTCAGTGCTCTCGGAGCTTGTTACCGAGTGTAATATAGAGTACAATATTTTGCTAACCCTTTTACCAGTGGGGGAGGGCGGCTTATATAGAGTGCGCTGCCCTCCACAACGGTTCTGATTCAAGGGTGGAGTAATGGCGATTGAATGCTTACGTTACAGGTAACGTCTGCTCTAAATGCTAGTAAATGCATCCGGAAACGTACAACAGTTTCCCTCCAAAGAGGTTACGGCGTACCGAGTGTATCCAGTCGGTAGGCCCGGTGTCCTCCGAATGTTAGTCTCCGACTGGATGATTCATGGCGTGTTACCGACTGGATGATGGGGATACCTTAATTCAGTCGGGGCAGACTTAAAGTCCTGTCCCATGTGTGGGGTAGTCCTTGGGTAGGACCTCTAGAGCAGGCCTATGACCCTACCCTAGGACTATGACCCCATCACCCCCCTCTCCCACCTATATATACGGAGCTTTCAGGGCTGATTTGAGATGACTTTTCCACGTCATCCCGACCACATACCTCCACGGTTTTTCCTCTAGATCGCGTTTCTGCGGAGCTCGGGCGGAGCCCTGCAGAGACGAGATCATCACCAACCTCCGGAGCGCCGTCACGCTGCCGGAGAACTCTTCTACCTCTCCGTCTCTCTTGCTGGATCAAGAAGGCCGAGATCATCGTCGAGCTGTACGTGTGCTGAACGCGGAGGTGCCGTCCGTTCGGCACTAGATCGTGGGACTGATCGCGGGATTGCTCGCGGGGCGGATCGAGGGACGTGAGGACGTTCCACTACATCAACCGCGTTCACTAACGCTTCTGCTGTACGGTCTACAAGGGTACGTAGATCACTCATCCCCTCTCGTAGATGGACATCACCATGATAGGTCTTCGTGCGCATAGGAAAATTTTTGTTTCCCATGCGATGTTCCCCATCAGTGGTATCATGAGCTAGGTTCATGCGTAGATGTCTTCTCGAGTAGAACACAAAAGTTTTTGAGGGCGGTGATGTGCGTTTTGCTACCCTCCTTAGTCTTTTCATGATTCCGCAGTATTGTTGGATCGAAGCGGCTCGGACCGACATTATGTTGGAATTATGCCCTAGAGGCAATAATAAATATAGTTATTATTATAATTCCTATATCAAGATAATGGTTTATTATCCATGCTATAATTGTATTGAATGAAGACTCATTTACATGTGTGGATACATAGACAAAACACCGTCCCTAGCAGGCCTCTAGTTGGCTAGCCAGTTGATCGATGATAGTCAGTGTCTTCTGATTATGAACAAGGTGTTGTTGCTTGATAACTGGATCACGTCATTAGGAGAATCACGTGATGGACTAGACCCAAACTAATAGACGTAGCATGTTGATCGTGTCATTTTGTTGCTACTGTTTTCTGCGTGTCAAGTATTTATTCCTATGACCATGAGATCATATAACTCACTGACACCGGAGGAATGCTTTGTGTGTATCAAACGTCGCAACGTAACTGGGTGACTATAAAGATGCTCTACAGGTATCTCCGAAGGTGTTAGTTGAGTTAGTATGGATCAAGACTGGGATTTGTCACTCCGTGTGACGGAGAGGTATCTCAGGGCCCACTCGGTAATACAACATCACACACAAGCCTTGCAAGCAATGTAACTTAGTGTAAGTTGCGGGATCTTGTATTACGGAACGAGTAAAGAGACTTGCCGGTAAACGAGATTGAAATAGGTATGCGGATACTGACGATCGAATCTCGGGCAAGTAACATACCGAAGGACAAAGGGAATGACATACGGGATTATACGAATCCTTGGCACTGAGGTTCAAACGATAAGATCTTTGTAGAATATGTGGGATCCAATATGGGCATCCAGGTCCCGCTATTGGATATTGACCCAGGAGTCTCTCGGGTCATGTCTACATAGTTCTCGAACCCGCAGGGTCTGCACACTTAAGGTTCGACGTTGTTTTATGCGTATTTGAGTTATATGGTTGGTTACCGAATGTTGTTCGGAGTCCCGGATGAGATCACGGACGTCACGAGGGTTTCCGGAATGGTCCGGAAATGAAGATTGATATATAGGATGACCTCATTTGATTACCGGAAGGTTTTCGGAGTTACCGGGAATGTACCGGGAATGACGAATGGGTTCCGGGAGTTCACCGGGGGGGGGGGGGGGGGGGAGACACACCAGCCCTTAGTGGGCTGGTGGGACAGCCCACAAGTGGTCTATGCGCCAAGAGAAGAAAATCAAGAGGAAAAAAAAAGGAGGAGGTGGGAAGGGAGGAGGACTCCCTCCCACCAAACCTAGTCCAACTCGGTTTGGGGGGGGGGGGGAGAGTCCTCCCCCTTGGCTCGGCCGACCCCCTTGAGGGTCCTTCGACCCCAAGGCAAGGCCCCCTCCCTCCCACCTATATATATGGAGGTTTTAGGGCTGATTTGAGACGACTTTTCCACGGCAGCCCGACCACATACCTCCACGGTTTTTCCTCTAGATCGCGTTTCTGCGGAGCTCGGGCGAAGCCCTGCTCAGACGAGGTCATCACCAACCTCCGGAGCGCCGTCACGCCGCCGGAGAACTCTTCTACCTCTCCGTCTCTCTTGCTGGATCAAGAAGGCCGAGATCATCGTCGAGCTGTACGTGTGCTGAACGCGGAGGTGCCGTCCGTTCGGTACTAGATCGTGGGACTGATCGCGAGATTGTTCGCGGGGCGGATCGAGGGACGTGAGGACGTTCCACTACATCAACCGCGTTCTCTAACACTTCTGCTGTACGGTCTACAAGGGTATGTAGATCACTCATCCCCTCTCGTAGATGGACATCACCATGATAGGTCTTCGTGCGCGTAGGAAATTTTTTGTTTCCCATGCGACGTTCCCCAACAGTGGCATCATGAGCTAGGTTCATGCGTAGATGTCTTCTCGAGTAGAACACAAAAGTTTTTGTGGGCGGTGATGTGCATTTTGCTGCCCTCCTTAGTCTTTTCTTGATTCCGCGGTATTGTTGGATTGAAGCGGCTTGGACCGACATTACTCGTACGTTTACGAGAGACTGATTTCATCGTTACGAGTAACCCCCTTTGCTCAAAGATGACTGGCAAGTGTCGGTTTCTCGAACTTTAGTTGAATCGGATTTGACCGAGGAGGTCCTTGGATGAGGTTAAATAGGAACTCATATATCTCCGTTGTGGTGTTTGCGTAAGTAAGATGCAATCCTACTAGATACCCTTGGTCACCACGTAAAACATGCAACAACAAAATTAGAGGACGTCTAACTTGTTTTTGCAGGGTATGATTGTGATGTGATATGGCCAACGATGTGATGTGATATATTGGATGTATGAGATGATCATGTTGTAATAGAAATATCGACTTGCACGTTGATGGTACGGCAACCGGCAGGAGCCATAGGGTTGTCTTTATACTAACGTTTGTGCTTGCAGATGCGTTTACTATTTTGCTACGATGTAGCTTTAGTAGTAATAGCATAAGTAGCACGACAACCCCGATGGCAACACGTTGATGGATGATCATGGTGTGGCGCCGGTGACAGGAAGATCGTGCCGGTGCTTTGGTGATGGAGATCAAGAAGCACGTGATGATGGCCATATCATGTCACTTATGAATTGCATGTGATGTGAATCCTTTTATGCACCTTATTTTGCTTAGAACGACGGTAGCATTATGAGGTGATCTCTCACTAAAATTTCAAGACGAAATTGTGTTCTCCCCGACTGTGCACCGTTGCTACAGTTTGTCGTTTCGAGACACCACGTGATGATCGGGTGTGATAGACTCAACGTTCACATACAACGGGTGCAAAACAGTTGCGCACGCGGAACACTCGGGTTAAGCTTGACGAGCCTAGCATGTGCAGACATGGCCTCGGAACACATGAGACCGAAAGGTCGATCATGAATCATATAGTTGATATGATTAGCATAGGGATGCTTACCACTGAAACTATACTCGACTCACGTGATGATCGGACTTGGGATAGTGTAAGTGGATCATGAACCACTCAAATGACTAGAGAGATGTACTTTTTGAGTGGGAGTTTAGCATATAATTTGATTAAGTTGAACTCTAATTATCTTGAACATAGTCTAAGTCCACTTTGAATATATTTGTGTTGTAGATCATGGCTCACGCGACAGTCATCCTGAATTTTAATACGTTCCTAGAGAAAGCTAAGTTGAAAGATGATGGAAGCAACTTTGTAGACTGGGCTCGTAATCTTAAGCTAAACCTACAAGCTGGGAAGAAGGATTATGTCCTTAATGCTGCGCTAGGAGATGAACCACCCGCTACGGCTGATCAGGATGTTAAGAACGCTTGGCTAGCACGTAAGGAGGACTACTCAATAGTTCAATGTGCAGTCTTGTATGGCTTAGAACCGGGACTTCAGCGTCGCTTTGAGCGTCATGGAGCATTTGAGATGTTGTAGGAGTTGGAGTTTATCTTTCAGAAGAACGCCCGGATCGAGAGGTATGAGACCTCCGATAAATTCTATGCTTGCAAGATGGAGGAAAACTCATCTGTCAGTGAACATGTGCTCAAAATGTCTGGGTACTCAAACCGTCTAGCTGAGCTGGGGATTGAACTCCCGCAAGAAGCTATCACTGACAGAATCCTTCAATCACTGCCGCCAAGCTATAAAGGCTTTGTGTTGAACTACAACATGCAAGGGATGACAAGTCTCCCGGCGAGTTGTTTGCGATGCTGAAAGTCGCAGAGTCTGAACTCCGTAAAGAGCATCAAGTGTTGATGGTGAGCAAGACCACTAGTTTCAAGAGAAACGGCAAAGGCAAGAAGGGCAATTCGAAGAAGAGCGGCAAGCCTGTTGCCAATCCGCCGAAGAAACCCAAGGCTGGACCTAAGCCTGAAACAGAGTGCTTCTATTGCAAGGGTATGGGTCACTCGAAGCGCAATTGCCCCAAGTATCTGGCAGATAAGAAGGCGGGCAAAGAAAAATCAGGTATATTTGATATACATGTTATTGATGTGTACTTAACCGGTTCTCGTAGTAGTGCCTGGGTATTCGATACCGGTTCTGTTGCTCACATTTGCAACTCGAAGCAGGAACTGCGGAATAGACGAAGGCTGGCGAAAGGCGAAGTGACGATGCGCGTAGGAAATGGTTCCAAGGTTGATGCAATCGCCGTCGGCACAGTATCACTTCAGCTACCATCGGGATTACTGATGAACTTAAATCATTGTTATTTAGTGCCTGCGTTGAGCATGAACATTATATCTGGATCTTGTTTATTGCGAGACGGTTACTCTTTTAAGTCTGAGAATAATGGTTGTTCTATTTCTATGAGTAACATCTTTTATGGTCATGCACCGAATGTGAGAGGATTGTTCATATTGAATCTTGATAGCAATACGCATATACATAACATTGAGACCAAAAGAGTTAGCGTAAACAATGATAGCGCCATATTTTTGTGGCACTGCCGCTTGGGTCATATTGGTGTAAAGCGCATGAAGAAACTCCATGCTGATGGACTTTTGGAGTCACTTGACTTTGATTCACTTGACACGTGCGAACCATGCCTCATGGGCAAGATGACTAAGACTCCGTTCTCCGGAACAATGGAGCGTGCAAGTGACTTATTGGAAATCATACATACCGATGTGTGTGGTCCAATGAGCGTGGAGGCACGCGGCCGATATCGTTATTTTCTCACTTTCACTGACGATTTAAGTAGATATGGTTATGTCTACTTGATGAAGCACAAGTCTGAAACATTTGAAAAGTTCAAACAATTTCAGAGTGAAGTGGAAAATCATCGTAACAAGAAGATCAAGTTCCTACGGTCTGATCATGGGGGTGAATATCTGAGTTTCGAGTTTGGTGCTCACTTAAGACAATGTGGAATTGTTTCGCAGTTAACACCGCCTGGAACACCACAGCGTAATGGTGTGTCCGAACGTTGTAATCGTACTTTGTTAGAGATGGTGCGATCTATGATGTCTCTTACTGATTTGCCGTTATCATTTTGGGGTTATGCATTAGAAACAGCTGCATTCACTTTAAATAGGGCACCATCAAAATCCGTTGAGACGACACCATACGAACTGTGGTGTGGCAAAAGGCCAAAGTTGTCGTTTCTTAAAGTTTGGGGATGTGATGCTTATGTCAAAAAGCTTCAGCCTGAAAAGCTGGAACCCGAAGCGGAAAAGTGCGTCTTCATAGGTTACCCAAAAGAGACAGTTGGGTACACATTCTATCTCAAATCCGAGGGCAAAGTGTTTGTTGCTAAAAACGGAGCTTTTCTCGAGAAGGAGTTTCTCTCGAGAGAATTGATGGGAGGAAGATAGAACTTGACGAGGTTGTCGAACCTCTCATCCCTCTGGATGGTGGCGCAGGGCAAGGGGAAACCTCTGTCGTTGCGACGCCGGTTGAGGAGGAAGTTAATGATGATGATCATGAAACTCCAGTTCAAGTTTCTGTTGAACCACGCAGGTCGACGAGATCACGCGCTGCTCCAGAGTGGTACGGTAATCCCGTCTTATCAATCATGTTGTTTGACAACAATGAACCTGCAAATTATGAAGAAGCAATGGTGGGCCCAGATTCCAACAAATGGCTAGAAGCCATGAAATCCGAGATAGGATCCATGTATGAGAACAAAGTGTGGACTTTGGAGATACTACATGAGGGCCGCAAGGCTATTCAGAATAAATGGATCTTTAAGAAGAAGACGGACGCTGACGGTAATGTGACCGTTTATAAAGCTCGACTTGTGGCAAAGGGTTTTTCACAAGTTCCAGGAGTTGACTACGATGAGACTTTCTCACCCGTAGCAATGCTTAAGTCCGTCAGAATCATGTTAGCAATAGCTGCATTTTTCGATTATGAAATCTGGCAGATGGATGTCAAAACGGCGTTCCTTAACGGTTTCCTTAAAGAAGAGTTGTATATGATGCAACCCGAAGGTTTTGTCGATCCTAAAAATGCTGACAAGGTGTGCAAGCTCCAGCGATCCATTTATGGACTGGTGCAAGCATCTCGGAGTTGGAACAAACGCTTTGATGAGGTGATCAAAGCATTTGGGTTTATACAAGTGGTTGGAGAATCTTGTATTTACAAGAAAGTGAGTGGGAGCTCTGTGGCGTTTCTAATATTATATGTGGATGACATATTACTGATTGGAAACAACGTAGAGCTTTTGGAGAGCATAAAAGGTTACTTGAATAAAAGTTTCTCTATGAAGGACCTAGGAGAAGCTGCTTACATTCTAGGCATTAAGATCTATAGGGATAGATCAAAACGCCTGATAGGACTTTCACAAAGCACATACCTTGATAAAGTTTTGAAGAGGTTCAAAATGGAACAGTCCAAGAAAGGGTTCTTGCCAGTTTTACAAGGTACGAGATTGAGTAAGACTCAGTGCCCAGCAACTGATGAAGATAGAGAGCATATGCGCTCCGTCCCCTATGCTTCAGCCATAGGTTCTATCATGTATGCGATGATGTGCACTAGACCGGATGTTAGCCTGGCCATAAGTATGGCAGGTAGGTTCCAGAGTAATCCAGGAGTGGATCACTGGACAGCGGTCAAGAATATCCTGAAGTACCTGAAAAGGACTAAGGAGATGTTTCTCGTGTATGGAGGTGACGAAGAGCTCGCCGTAAAAGGTTACGTCGATGCAAGCTTTGACACAGATCCGGACGACTCTAAGTCGCAGACCGGATACATATTTATTCTTAATGAGGGTGCAGTAAGCTGGTGCAGTTCCAAGCAAAGCATCGTAGCAGATTCTACATGTGAAGCGGAGTACATGGCTGCCTCGGAGGCGGCTAAGGAGGGTGTCTGGATGAAGCAGTTCATGACGGATCTTGGAGTGGTGCCAAGCGCACTGAATCCAATAACCTTGTTCTGTGACAACACTGGTGCCATTGCCTTAGCAAAGGAACCACGGTTTCACAAGAAGACTAGACACATCAAACGACGCTTCAACCTCATCCGCGACTACGTCAAGGAAGAGGACGTAAATATATGCAAAGTGCACACGGATCTGAATGTAGCAGACCCACTGACTAAACCTCTTCCACGGCCAAGACATGATCGACACCAGAACTGTATGGGTGTTAGATTTATTACAATGTAATTCACAAGGTGATGTGAGGGCTAGATTATTGACTCTAGTGCAAGTGGGAGACTGTTGGAATTATGCCCTAGAGGCAATAATAAATATAGTTATTATTATAATTCCTGTATCAAGATAATGGTTTATTATCCATGCTATAATTGTATTGAATGAAGACTCATTTACATGTGTGGATACATAGACAAAACACCGTCCCTAGCATGCCTCTAGTTGGCTAGCCAGTTGATCGATGATTGTCAGTGTCTTCTGATTATGAACAAGGTGTTGTTGCTTGATAACTGGATCATGTCATTAGAATCACGTGATGGACTAGACCCAAACTAATAGACGTAGCATGTTGATCGTGTCATTTTGTTGCTACTGTTTTCTACGTGTCAAGTATTTATTCCTATGACCATGAGATCATATAACTCACTGACACCGGAGGAATGCTTTGTGTGTATCAAACGTCGCAACGTAACTGGGTGACTCTAAAAATGTTCTACAGGTATCTCCGAAGGCGTTAGTTGAGTTAGTATGGATCAAGACTGGGATTTGTCACTCCGTGTGACAGAGAGGTATCTCAGGGCCCACTCGGTAATACAACATCACACACAAGCCTTGCAAGCAATGTAACTTAGTGTAAGTTGCGGGATCTTGTATTACGGAAAGAGTAAAGAGACTTGCCGGTAAACGAGATTGAAATAGGTATGCGGATACTGACGATCGAACCTCGGGCAAGTAACATACCGAAGGACAAAGGGAATGACATACATGATTATACGAATCCTTGGCACTGAGGTTCAAACGATAAGATCTTCGTAGAATATGTGGGATCCAATATGGGCATCTAGGTCCCGCTGTTGGATATTGACCGAGGAGTCTCTCGGGTCATGCCTACATAGTTCTCGAACCCGCAGGGTCTGCACACTTAAGGTTCGACGTTGTTTAATGCGTATTTGAGTTATATGGTTGGTCACCGAATGTTGTTCGGAGTCCCGGATGAGATCACGGACGTCACGAGGGTTTCCGGAATGGTCCGGAAACGAAGATTGATATATAGGATCACCTCATTTGATTACCGGAAGGTTTTCGGAGTTACCAGGAATGTACCGGGAATGACGAATGGGTTCCGGGAGTTCACCGGGGGGGGGGGGGGGCAACCCACCCCAGGGAAGCCCATAGGCCTTTGGGGAGACACACCAGCCCTTAGTGGGCTGGTGGGACAGACTACAAGTGGTCTATGCGCCAAGAGAAGAAAATCAAGAGGAAAAAAAAGAGGAGGTGGGAAGGGAGGAGGACTCCCTCCCACCAAACCTAGTCCAACTCGGTTTGGGGGGGGGGGGAGAGTCCTCCCCCTTGGCTCGGCCGACCCCCTTGAGGGTCCTTCGACCCCAAGGCAAGGCCCCCTCCCTCCCACCTATATATATGGAGGTTTTAGGGCTGATTTGAGACGACTTTTCCACGGCAGCCCGACCACATACCTCCACGGTTTTTCCTCTAGATCGCGTTTCTGCGGAGCTCGGGCGGAGCCCTGCTCAGACGAGGTCATCACCAACCTCCGGAGCGCCGTCACGCCGCCGGAGAACTCTTCTACCTCTCCGTCTCTCTTGCTGGATCAAGAAGGCCGAGATCATCGTCGAGCTGTACGTGTGCTGAACGCGGAGGTGCCGTCCGTTCGGTACTAGATCGTGGGACTGATCGCGGGATTGTTCGCGGGGCGGATCGAGGGACGTGAGGACGTTCCACTACATCAACCGCGTTCTCTAACGCTTCTGCTGTACGGTCTACAAGGGTATGTAGATCACTCATCCCCTCTCGTAGAAGGACATCACCATGATAGGTCTTCGTGCGCGTAGGAAAATTTTTGTTTCCCATGCGACGTTCCCCAACACATTACTCGTACTCTTACGAGAGACTGGTTTGATTGCTACGAGTAACTCCGTTGCTCAAAGATGACTGGCGGGTGTCAGTTTCTTCAACTTTAGTTTAATCGGAATTGACCGAGGAGGTCCTTGGATGAGGTTAAATAGCAATTCATATATCTCCATTGTGGTGTTTGCGTAAGTAAGATGCGATCCTACTAGATACCCATGGTCACCACGTAAAACATGCAACAACAAAATTAGAGGACGTCTAACTTGTTTTTGCAAGGTATGCTTGTGATGTTATATAGCCAACGATGTGATGTGATATATTGGATGTATGAGATGATCATGTTGTAATAGTTAATATCGACTTGCACGTCGATGGTACGGCAACCGGCAGGAGCCATAGGGTTGTATTTAAACTAACGTTTGTGCTTGCAGATGCGTTTACTATATTACTAGGACGTAGCTTTAGTAGTAATAGCATGAGTAACACGAGAACCCCGATGGCGACACGTTGATGGAGATCATGGTGTGACGCCGGTGACAAGAAGATCATGCCGGTACTTTGGTGATGGAGATCAAGAAGCGCATGATGATGGCCATATCATGTCACTTATGAATTTCATGTGATGTTAATCCTTTTTGCACCTTATCTTGCTTAGAACGACGGTAGCATTATGAGGTGATCTCTCACCAAAATTTCAAGACGAAATTGTGTTCTCCCCGACTGTGCACCGTTGCGACGGTTCTTCGTTTCGACACACCACGTGATGATCGGGTGTGATAGACTCAACGTTCACATACAACGGGTGCAAAACAGTTGCACACGCAGAACACTTGGGTTAAGCTTGACGAGCCTAGCATGTGCAGACATGGCCTCGGAACACATGAGACTGAAAGGTCGAGCATGAATCGTATTGTTGATATGATTAGCATAGAGATGCTTACCATTGAAACTATTCTCGACTCACGTGATGATCGGACTTGAGATAGTGGATTTGGATCACGTACCACTCAAATGACTAGAGAGATGTACTTTTTGAGTGGGAGTTCTTAAGTAATATGATTAATTGAACTAATTGTCATGAACATGGTCTAATGGTCTTTGCGAATTACGATGTAGCTTGCGCTATAGCTCCACTGTTTTTATATGTTCCTAGAGAAAATTTAGTTGAAAGTTGATAGTAGCAAACTTTGAAGAGGATTGTCCTCGTTGCTGCGCAGAAGGCTTATGTCCTTAATGCACCACTCGGTGTGCTGCACCTCGAGCGTCGTATGTGGATGCTGCGAACATCCGACATACACGTTTCTGATGACTACACGATAGTTCAGTGCAAAATACTTAATGGCTTAGAAGCAAGGCACCGAAGACGTTTTGAAACGTCACGGAACATAAGTGATGTTCTAAAGAGATGAAATTGTGATTTCATGCTTGTGCCCTTGTTGAGAGGTACGAGACCTCCGACAAGATTCTTTGTCCACAACGTAAAGGAGAATAGCTCAATCGTTGAGCGTGTGCTCAGATTGTCTGAGTACGACAATCACTTGAATCAAGTGGGAGTTAATCTTCCAGATGAGATAGTGATGTCTCTCCAAAGTCACTGCCACCAAGCTGTGAGAGCTTCGTGATGAACTATAACATATCAAGGATAGATACAATGATCCTTGAGCGATTCGCGATGTTTGACACTGCGAAAGTAGAAATCAAGAAGGAGCATCAATAGTTGATGGTTTGTAAAACCACTAAGTTTCAAGAAAGGCAAGGGCTAGAAGGGATACTTCGTGAAACGGCAAAACAGTTGCTGCATTAATGAAGAGACCCAAGATTAAACCCAAACCCGAGACTAAGTGCTTCTGTAATCAGGGGAACAGTCACTGAGGCGGAGCAACTCTAGATACTTGGTAGATAAGAAGGCTGGCAAAAGTCGAAAGAAGTATATTTGATATACATGATGTTGATGTGTACTTTACTAGTACTCCTAGTAGCATGAGGGTATTGGATACCGGTTCGGTTGCTAAGTGATTAGTAACACGAAATGAAAGCTACGGCATAAACGGAGACTAGCTAAAGGCGAGGTGACGATACGTGTTGGAAGTGTTTCCAAGGTTGATATGATCAAAAGTCGCACGCTCCCTCTACCATCGGGATTGGTGTTAAACCTAAATAATTGTTATTTGGTGCTTGCATTAAGCATGAACATGATTGGATCGTGTTTATTGCAATACAATTATTCATTTAAAGAGAATAATGGTTACTCTATTTTCTTTAATAATCACCTTCAATGGTTTATTGAATATCGATCGTAGTGTTACACATGTTCATGATATTGGTGCCAAAAGATACGAGGTAATGATGATAGTACCACTTACTTGTGGCACTGCCGCTTGAGTCATGTTGGTATAAATTGCATGAAGAGGCTCCATGCTGATGGATCTTTATACTCACTTGATTTTGAATCACTAGTGACATGCAAATCATACCACATGAGCAAGGCCTTGTTTTTCATTGAGATGAAATAAGATAGTAACTTGTTGGAAGTGATACATTTTGATGTATCCAGTCCAATGGGTGCTGAGGCACGCAGTGGATATCATTATGTTCTTACTTCAATGACGATTTGAGTAGATACTAGAGTATTTGCTTAATGAATCACAAGTCTGAAATATTGAAAAGTTCAATTCTGTTTCGGAGTGAAGTTCGTCGTAACAAGAGGATAAACTGTCTACGATATGATCACAGAAATGAATATCTGAGTTACGAGTTTTGGTACGTAGTTAAAACAAAGTGGAAATTGTTTCGCGGTTCATGCCACCTAGAACATCATAGTGTGATGATGTGTCTGAACGTCATAGCCACACACTATTTAGTATGGTGCATGCTATGATGTCTCTTATCGAATTACCACTATCGTTTATGGGTTAAGCATTAGAGACAACCACATTCACTTTGAATAGGGCACCACGTATTTCCGTTGAGATGACACAGTATAGACTGAGGTTTTGAGAAATCTAAACTGTCGTTTCTTGAAAGTTTGGGGTTTCGACACTTATGTGAAAAAGTTTCAGTCTGATAAGCTCGAACCCAAAGCGGATAAATGCATCTTCATAGGATATCCAAAACAGTTGGGTACATCTCCTATCTCAGATCCGAAAGCAAAGTGTTTGTTTCTAGAAACGGATCCTTTCTCGAGGAAAGGTTTCTCTCGAAAGAATTGAGTGGGAGGGTGGTAGAACCTGATGAGGTTATTAAACCATCACTTCGACTAGTGTGTAGCAGGGCGCAGGAAGTTTTTCCTGTGGCGCCTACACCAATTGAAGTGAAAGCTGATGATGGTGATCGTCGAGCATCGGGTCAAGTTACTACAAGCCTCGTAGGTTGACAAGGTCGCGTACTACTACAGAGTGGTACGGTAACCCTGTCTTGGAGGTCATGTTGTTGAGCAACAGTGAACCTACGAGTTATGGAGAAAGCAATGGTGGGCCCGGATTCCGACAAATGGCTGGAGGCCATGAAATCCGAGAGAGGATCCATGTATGAAAACAAAGTGTAGACTTTGGAAGAACTACTTGATGGTCATAGGACTATTGAGTAAAGATGGATCTTTAAAAGGAAGACAGACGATGATAGTGATAAGTCGCTATTAAGGAAAGCTCGACTTGTCGCAAAGATGTTTCCGACAAGATCAAACAGTTGACTATGATGAGACTTTCTCACTCGTAGCGATGCTAAAAGTCTGTTAGAATTATGTTAGTAGTTGCTCCATTATTTATGAAATATTGCATGTAGGATGTCAAAACATTGTTTCCTCGACGGTTTCCTTGAGCAAACATTGTATGAGATACAACCATGAGGTTTTGTCGATCCTAAAGACACTAGCAAGTATGCAAGCTCCAGCGATCCTTCAATGGACTGGTGCAAGCATCTCGGAGTTGGAATATACACTTTGATGAGATGATCAAAGATTTTGGGTTTGTACAAGGTTTATGAGAAACTTGTATTTCCAAAGAAGTGAGTGGGAGCACTATAGAATTTCTGATAAGTATATGTGGTTGACATATTGTGGATCAGAAGTAATGTAGAATTTCTGTAAACCATACAAGGTTATTTGAAAGGAGTTTTCAAAGGAATATCTGGATTGAGCTACTTGAACGTTGAGCATCAAAGATCTATGGAGATAGATCGAAAGCGCTTAATGGAAGTTTCAACAAGATGCATGCCTTGACAAGTTTTTGAAGGAGTTCAAAATAGATCAGCAAAGAAGGAGTTCTTGGTTGCGTTGTAAGGTGTGAATTTGAGTAAAACTCAAAACTCGACCACGGCAGAATAAAGAGAATAGACGAAGGTCGTCTTCTATGTCTTAGCCGTAGAATCTGAAGTATGCCATGCTTTGTACCGCACCTGATGTGTGCCTTGACTCAAGGTCTGTTGAGAGGTACAGAGAGTGATCCATGATTGAATCACTAGCAGTGGTCAAAATTTATCCTTAGTAACTAATGGACTAAGGAATTTTTCTCGATTATGTAGGTGGTTAAAGAGTTCGTTGTAAAGGGTTACGTCGATGTAAGCTTTGACACTAATCCGAATAACTATGAGTAATGAAACGGATTCGTATAGTAGAGTAGATGTTTGGAGTATTTCCGAATAGCACATAGTAGCAGCATCTATAAGATGACATAAAGATTTGTAAAGAACACACGAATCTGAAAATTTCAGAACCGTTGACTAAAACCTCTCTCATGAGCAAGACGTGATGAGACCCCATAACTATATGGGTGTTGGATTCGTTGGAATCACATGGTGATGTGAACTAGATTATTGACTCTAGTGCAAGTGGGAGACTGTTGGAAATATGCCCTAGAGGTAATAATAAATTAGTTATTATTATATTTCTTTGTTCATGATAATCGTTTATTATCCATGCTATAATTGTATTGATTGGAAACACAATACTTGTGTGGATACATAGACAAAACACTGTCCCTAGTAAGCCTCTAGTTGACTAGCTCGTTGATCAAAGATGGCCAAGGTTTCTTGGCCATAGGCAAGTGTTGTTACTTGATAACGGGATCACATCATTAGGAGAATCATGTGATGGACTAGACCCAAACTAATAGACGTAGCATGTTGATCGTGTCATTTTGTTGCTACTATTTTCTGCGTGTCAAGTATTTGTTCCTATGACCATGAGATCATATAACTCACTGACACCGGAGGAATACTTTGTGTGTATCAAATGTCGCAACGTAACTGGGTGACTATAAAGATGCTCTACAGGTATCTCCGAAGGTGTTAGTTGAGTTAGTATGGATCGAGACTGGGATTTGTCACTCCGTGTGACGGAGAGGTATCTCGGGGCCCACTCGGTAATACAACATCACACACAAGCCTTGCAAGCAATGTGACTTAGTGTAAGTTGCGGGATCTTGTATTACGGAACGAGTAAAGAGACTTGCCGGTAAACGAGATTGAAATAGGTATGCGGATGCTGACGATCGAATCTCGGGCAAGTAACATACCGAAGGACAAAGGGAAAGACATACGGGATTATATGAATCCTTGGCACTGAGGTTCAAACGATAAGATCTTCGTAGAATATGTAGGATCCAATATGGGCATCCAGGTCCCGCTATTGGATATTGACCGAGGAGTCTCTCGGGTCATGTCTACATAGTTCTCGAACCCGCAGGGTCTGCACACTTAAGGTTTGACGTTGTTTTATGCGTATTTGAGTTATATGGTTCGTTACCGAATGTTGTTCGGCGTCCCGGATGAGATCATGGACGTCACAAGGGTTTCCGGAATGGTCCGGAAACGAAGATTGATATATAGGATGACCTCATTTGATTACCGGAAGGTTTTCGGAGTTACCCGGAATGTACTCGGAATGACGAATGGGTTCCGGGAGTTCACCGGGGGGGGGGGGCAACCCACCCCGGGGAAGCCCATAGGCCTTGAGGATGGCGCACCAGCCCTTAGTGGGCTGGTGGGACAGCCCAAAAGGGCCCTATGCGCATTGGAAGAAAAATCAAAGAGAAAAAAAAAGAGGAGGTGGGAAGGGAAGGAAGGACTCCCACCCACCAAACCAAGTCCAACACGGTTTGGGGGGGAGACCTTCCCCCCTTGGCTCGGCCGAAGCCCTTGGGGCTCCTTGAGCCCCAAGGCAAGCCCCCTCTCCCACCTATATATACGGATGTTTTAGGGCTGATTTGAGACGACTTTTCCACGGCAGCCCGACCACATACCTCCACGGTTTTTCCTCTAGATCGCGTTTCTGTGGAGCTCGGGCGGAGCCCTGCAGAGACGAGATCATCACCAACCTCCGGAGCGCCGTCACGCTGCCGGAGAACTCTTCTACCTCTCCGTCTCTCTTGCTGGATCAAGAAGGCCGAGATCATCGTCGAGCTGTACGTGTGCTGAACGCGGAGGTGCCGTCCGTTCGGTACTAGATCGTGGGACTGATCGCGGGATTGTTCGCGGGGCGGATCGAGGGACGTGAGGATGTTCCACTACATCAACCGCGTTCACTAACACTTCTGCTGTACGGTCTACAAGGGTACGTAGATCACTCATCCCCTCTCGTAGATGGACATCACCATGATAGGTCTTCGTGCGCGTAGGAAAATTTTTGTTTCCCATGCGACGTTCCTCATCAGTAGAATTATATAATATGCATTAATCATGTAAGTTCATGTTAGATGAAGGGGTGACAATGGATATAGCTTGTTGTGTGGCTGCTCGAGACATCGTACACATCCTCGAAAGTACCATCCCGACTTCTGCGATGTATTCTGCCAGCTATTGTTGATGCTTGAGTGTGTCTAAAGCTTTTATCCTCTTGTAACTCCAAGACCAGACATGTCTGATACTTATACCCTTGCATAAGTAGTAAGCCATATATGTACTGTTGTATATTCCCTAACAATCATGTTAGTGTTTACAAGTCAATTTCTTTCTCGCGAGAAAAGGTGAGCCAACTTTAAATTTAATATTTTTGTCATGAACTTAATTTCCATGTAATTATGCTTGACTGAAATGACATTAGAAATTATCTTGTTGCAAATTTCTATATAAAAGTGTATATTTTTTGTTTATACCTTTATTAAATTTATGTATAGACTAAGTTCTTTATGAAATCATCATCATTGCTATCCTTGTGATTCCAATCCTTGACATCACATAGTGTACAACCATTAGTCATCAAATATATAGCTTCAACCTATTTTTCGTGAATTTAGTTTGTAACATTTTATAAATTAAAATAAAAAGTATTCTTTTTGCAAAAGTAATAAAAAGTATTCCTTACTAATCAGTGATACTAAGTTGGGGAATTTCATATTCCCTAATCAAGTCAAGGCCCAAATGTGAGCCATCAAACCATAAATAATAGATGGGTGTTGCAAATTGATCACATATCTTGAAATTATGACAATATTCACTCGGATGGAGATTTGATGGCTGAGGAGGCTTCTTGGTCAGAAAAATAGAACATGTCCCAAATTTTGTTGAGCAGAGGTTCTATGTGCAAGGTCATCTGATATACCAAATAATATGATTTTGCACCATTAATGATGAAATCAGATCCATACACAAAAGAAGTGAAATCAAATGATATGCAGTACCAAGTAATCCGTTTGATTCTCTAAAAGATTTATTTATTTTTGCGTATTTAGTGTAATACTTTTGGACCTTTGACTGTACATAATTAAGTTAAAAAGTATTTATTTTTCCAAAATTAATAAAAAATATTCCTTACTAATCAGTGATAGGAAGTAGGGAAACTTCATATTTCCCTAATCAAGTCAAGGCCCAGATGTGAGCCATCAAACCCAAAAATAATACTCCGATGGGTGCTGCAAATTGACCAAATATTTGAAAATTTGACCGCATTCACTCGGATGAAAATTTGATGGCTGCGGGGGTTTATAGGTCGGAAAAATAGAACATGTCCCAAATAGCTGCAGAGGTTCTATGTGTAAGGTCATCTCACAACTAAACAGTATGATTTTACACCATTAAGGGTGAAATCAGATCCGATACACAAAAGAAGTGAAATCAAATGATATACGGTACCAAGTAATCCGTCTGATTCTCTAAAAGTTTTTTTTTATTTTAACATATTTAGTGTATTAGTTTTGGACCTTTGCCGATAGATAATTAAATGTCATGTTAGAAGATTAGTTATTTTTCTTCGGCAATTAGACCCATCCTAGCACCTTTTTGTTCCAGCGACATGCATGCATATATAGCAAGCTAGGCAGGCCAGCATGCGTATCTGAAGGGCATACATGCACATGTTTTTGTTCCAGGTAATTTCAATCATCCATATACCAGAGTTAGGGGGTCAGCGAACGTCCTTTTTTCGGACTGATTATCGCACGTCCTTTTTCAAAACTTGAAACCTGATCAGCGATGTCTATTTTTTTTATTAGACCAGCCCACATGTTTTTTTCCAGCTAACTGCATGTGCATGCCCCTTCAACTGACGGCCTTTCTTATCTACCTCCTCCGTTCCTAAATATAAGTCTTTTTTAAAATTTCATTAGAAGACTATATGCGAAGCAAAATAAATGAATCTCCACTTTAAAATATGTCTATATACATGCAATGACAATGCAGGGAGCGAAACGTAGTCTTCTAGTGAACATGTAAAATGACTTATATTTAGGAACAGAGGGAGTAATGGCTATGCAGGGAGCGAAATGTTTTCTTCCACTATAATTAATAATGGTATTGGTGGGTAATTTTTTTAAAGTTGGAATCTTATCTAATGGCTATAAATCATGAGTCTATAAAGATAATGGTCGGATTTTTTCTTTTATACAAAAGGATCGATAGATGTAAATCGAGTATATTTGTATACTCCAACCGTTTCGTAATGTAGTATGTATAGATTTTTTCTAAAAGTTAAGTTTTGTAAACTTTGATCAAATTTATTAAAAAAAACTATTTATATCTATATATAATACCAAATATGAAATATGAAATCACATTATGATGAATTTAATTATATCTGTTGGGCATTCTAGATGTAAATTTTGATCAAATTTGGTGAAGTTTGACTATAAGAAAATCAATATGCTACATTATGAAGCGAAGGGAATATTATTTTGCATTAGTTTATTTGTATTTCTAGCATCTATTAATACAATTATTTCCGGTCTTTTACCTGTACTGTGTTCTCCGTGGCCTTCTTGTACAAGAAAATTCAGTTATGGGCTGCATTTGCACAGCTTAGATCCGGCCAACATAATTAGCTTTAGCACCCTGTGTTTACAAGCAAAGGCACCTCAACCTAGGTAGGAAATCATAGCAAAAAACAAAACATGGCTAGAAAATTCATGCACGTTTTTGGCTGTACTGACTTCTCTTTGCATTTGCTCTCCTTCATGTCGATAGTTTAATTCTGTGCAACATTATTAGCTTTAGCACCCTGTGTTTGCAAGCAAAGGCACCTCAACCTAGCTAGCTAGCTAGCTACTTGTAGCCAGTACACTTATTTTTTCACCTTTAACGGCTGTCTGGATGAAGATTTTCTTTCAGTACAACGTGCAACTAACATGACTTGCCCGTCTATGAAAGCTTGCCAAAATAAGCTAATTTGTGCACATGCTTTAAATGGGCTGTTCGTTGTTGATCTGGCATCACATTTATGTTTAAGCTGCTGGAATAGTTATGACGATGCTGAGGCATGCATCATTAAGACTGTCATGTTAATCTATATTATACTACACAAAAAAGTGAAGTTGAGACCAATATGTTATAGGTAATTATTAAGTTGGAGGAATTCTGTAAAATTATCGTTTATGTGTGTGTGTGTGTGTGTGTGTGTGTGTGTGTGTGTGTGTGTGTGCACTCTATGCTTTTGATCCATTCATATATTCTCGCGAGGGCGGCAGCCCATATTGGACATGTGGCTTTTCAAGAGTGGCGTGGTTTTAAAAAATAACTAAAAATGTATTAAAATTCTTCTGCAGGTTATTCATTATGTACATACCGGCTCTATACTTGGTTTATCCCACCAAGATCGGAGAGACTTTTTTACGATGACATCTATCCAGGTGTAGCTTACTGCCAGGGAGTTCTTCCGATAGGTCCTCATATTTTGTTGCTTCTCTAAAATGATTATTTATTTCCTTGTAGACGACATATTATTTTCTTTAGGCCTCATTTGGCACGAGAAATTTGGAGGGGTTTTGAGTGAATTTTTCATGCGTGGTCCAGAACCTGCTACAATCCTCTTTGGACCATTTACGCTAGTAAAAAACAGGGCTTTCGTCCTAGCACCGATTGAACAATAGTCCCGGTCGCTTTACGAACCGGGACTTATGCGATCATTAGTCCCGGTTTAAACGGCTAGGAGCGGATGGACGACACTGCCATCTTTAGTCCCGGTTGGTGTGAGACCTTTAGTCCCGGTTTGCATTACCAACCGGGGCTAAAGGTTTTGACCCTTTAGTCCCGGTTGATAACATTAACTCGGACTAAATGGTCTACCTTTAATTACGGTTGGCATTACAAACCAAGACTAAAGGACCCTTAAGTCCCGGTTGATAACACCAACCCAGACTAAAGGTCCTTGATAGGCTATTTCAAAAGGAAAGCATCCCATCCCAAGTCACACGTTCTGTGTAGGTGGGGTGCTAAGCTGCGCATGGCAATACACATGAGGTCTTGAGTTCAAACACCTCGAGTTGCATTTATGGGAGGCATTATTTTTTTTACCATGGCACGCGATAGCTGCCACGTGGTGGGACTTTTAGTCCCGGGTTGTGTTCAACCGGGACTAAAGGGGGAGGGCTTTAGTCTCTATTTATTAGTCCCTGTGGGTGCATCGGGACTAAAGACCCTTCCCAACCGGGACTATATGTCCTTTTTCTACCAGTGTTGGTAGAGGAGGTTTCGCTCGCCCAATCCACCCAATCCCCCTTCGATTCGCTCCAATCCACATGGGTCAGAAAGCACGAGGAGGCTCTCATGGAACTGGAGCCACGAAGTCTTCGCCTTCTATGGCCACCTCCTCGACGTGCCGCCGCTGACCGTCACATCCTCCTCGCATTGCCGACGGCCACAATCTCCTCGATGCGTCACTGCCGGTACATACATCCGCGCCGCCCTCTCCCATTTCCAACCTCCACCATGCGGCCCCAGCCTCCTCAACGCTCCTCCGGCCTCCGCCGACCCAGCCTCCTCCACATCGGCCAAAGATCTGGCCCTTTTCCTGGCATGCCCATCCATGCTAGCCGGAGATCCTCTGGACGACATGCGGTAGTGCCCTGTTTACCCCCCTAGGCAATTGTGGATGAGTGGATGTTAGTTGTGAAGTTGTTGGCAGGTTCTTGTGCTTGCAAGCTCCTTTCATTTCTCACAAGGGAGCCTTTAGGAGCGGGCGGGGGGGGGGGGGGGGGGTGTTGCCTGTGAGAATGTGTGCGCAAAAAGGTTGTAATTTCTTCTGAGAAAAACAAAGCTGGAAATTGATATTGGTAGAGACTACGGGTGAATGCGAATAGCTGATATATCTATGCATCATTTTCATTTTAACCACTAATAATACTTGTAACTGATTATATGAGCCTATTTGTTGTTTTGCGTAATTTGGTTGGACCTTTGTTGCAACTACATTTCTTGTGTGAGCTTTTGAAGTTGTAATTATATTTTTAACTACGGTATAGTTATTTTGCAAATCATTTGCACTAGTCCATGTGTACCAAATAGTAGAGGTATGTGAGGGGTTTGAGGGTTGGAAAGGATTGGGTGAAAGGGAAGGATTCACCAAATCCTTCTAAATCCCCTCCCCCATAACCTCTCAAATACTCTTTTACCAAACAAAGCCTTAGAGAGGATGAGTGAGTGCGCTAGTACACCACATCATCTCCTTTAGGGGTTTCATATTGTGTTAGCTAGCTACCACATATAGAGAGAAGTGACCTCTCTTTCTCCGTGCTTGGTCGACGGTAGCTACTACATATAAAGAGAACTCAACGCTAGCTAGTAAGCAAATGAAGGAACCATTAATTACACAACATCGTCATGAACATATATAAAGAGAAGTGACCTCTCTTTCTCCGTGCTTGGTCGAACAACTCGACGCTACTACATATTGTACACGATCATGCATATATAAAATATATAACATCTCTTGCAATCCCCAACTAGCTAATATCTATCCACCAAAATCGGTAAGGAAATCCTGATGATATTCCCCGTCGGATGGTATGACATGCTCACCAAAGAATCCCGCCAATTCCTCTTGAATTGCTCGTACGGTATCAGTTGGTAGGAGTTCTTCCCGCTTCCGCTCGATCTAATTTAAAGAAGGGGGTCTATATATATATATACATATATATATATATATATGAATGAATGAAACTCAACACAGTTGATGGTAAAAAATAAAAATGTGAATATTGTTTACGTACATCAAGTTCTTTAAAACATCCACCCTTCTCACAGGCCGTGTGGTGAATCCACTCACAAACGAAGTGTCCACATAAATTAGTCTCAGTTTCCTGCCTCAAGCAGTACTTTACGAGAATAGAGTTCAATCAAAATAATAATCAAACATGATAATGGTATTGAAACTAGAATGAATGAGAGATGCGCGGAACTAGCTAGTACTACTTACTTTGCAGAAGGTAAATCACAACTCCTTATTCCATTCTCCCTTAGCTTTCTTGGTGAACTTTTTCCAAAACCTGGATGGCAAACAAAATGATTACTTGATATCACTAAAAGAAAGAAAATTGTCGATATGGTATGATATCAGTAACCTGCGCCAACTCTGTAGGGTCTTTACGTAGCGAGTCCAAAACAAGTACTACTCCCTCGTCAACCCTAATGATTAGTACAACAAAGTGAAACCAGCGCACTCATAACTCATCAATTACACTTAACCTCGAGTAAGCGAAACATAATATGCAAAAGACAACTAATAGCACTCACCCGAAGTTGTAAGGAAATAGTATTTCCCTTCTGTCATGTTGTCGAAGTAATGCAGTTAGCAAGTTGTTGTCTGTGTCCTTAAGATTATTACATATGTTATGTGCATTTAAGGTATGTGGGTTAATGAACCCAATGTCATATATTTTTCCTCTTTTGCATTCCAGGATCTTCAATCTGCGTAATATAGAAAGGATAATTACACATGCAATAATGAAGGAGATGAGCTAGAGACTTAATTACATAAATAATACTTGTTGACAATAGGAACTGACGATCGTTTTGTCGAGGGCGTGTTGATTGTATAATTGAAATAATTCGTCAAATTCAACAAACAATGACCCGTTTCCATTGTAAAAGTGCTCATCTTTAAATCCCACGTAGATACTGTTGATCGAATCATTGCAGGCTTTCAGGTAGCAATCATGCAGTCTTCGCATCATCATTGATAGTTCCGTGAGCTGCTCGGGTTTGACGAGAGGCTTCCCATGCTGGTATCTAAGGGCTGCTATCGGTGCAGTTTCGAACTGTACATCATCGCTTACAAAATCAGCACGACTGAAACCAGGATAATTAGCGGCCACTACCCTCGAATCAATATTAGCGACATCGAGTAAACAACTTGAGCGGGGGGCATGATTGCTTCTCCTGTTCTCTAAGATGGGGAATTTTTTTCCCACTTCTCGAACCACTAGTCCTTAATCTTTCCGACTGTTTTCTTCAACATGTGTCTTTTGAAGAATTTTCTCATAGTGTGATGCCAAAGGATGCGGTACCAATGGTGGTCGCTCAAGGGCATCCAGACATCGCTCGCATTTAACGGATCAACTTTCTCCTTTGGAGGTGGATGTTTTGGTGCGAAATGGGCCTTATTATAGGCAGACACGATTTTAATGTTTTCCTCGGCAGTCCTCTCATATGGTAACTTTGGAAGAGGCTTGAGGCTTGGACCATATTTGAAGTTTCCTGTCTCCTCTACTGCTAGCCGCCGGAGCGCCGGCGTCTCTCTTCCACCGTTGCTGACTAATACATCTCCAATGTATCTATAATTTTTGATTGTTCCATGCTATTATGTTATCTGTTTTAGATGCTTTATATGGCGATTTCTATTATTTTGGGACTAACCTATTAATCTAGAGCCTAGTACCAGTTTTTGTTTTTTCCATGTTTTTTAGTATTGCTGATAAGGAATATTAAATGGAGTCCAAACGGAACAAAATCTCCGGAAAAAAAATTCTTGGACCAGAAGACACCTAGTAGACTTGGAGTAGGGGGCAGGGCATCTGCCGGGAGGCCACAAGCCTGCAGGGCGCGTCCTAGGGGGGTGCCCACGCCCCCTGACTTGTGGACCCCCTGGCTTGTGGGCCCCGTGCAGGTCTCCTAACCCTATTGTTTGTCCTATAAATTCCCAAATGTTCCCATATCTGCAAAGAGAGCCACGAAAATACTTTTACGTCGCGAGGAGCCTCTATTCCCGAGAGATCCAATCTGGGAGCCTTTTCTGGTAATCTGCCGGAGAGGCAATTGATCACAGAGGGCATCTACATCAACTCCATTGACCCTCCGATGATGTGTGAGTAATTCACCACTGACCTACGGGTCCATAGCTAGTAGCTAGATGGCTTCTTAACTCTCTTTGATCTTGAATACCATGTTTTTCATGATCTTCATGGGGATCTATCCGATGTAATACTCTTTTACGGTGTGTTTGTCGAGATCCGATGAATTGTGAGTTTGTGTTCAGATTATCCATGAATATTATTTGACTCTCTTCTGAATTCTTATATGCATGATTTCATATCTTTGCATGCCTCTTCGAATTATTTGTTTGGTTTGGCCAACTAGATTGGTAATTCTTGCAATGGGAGAAGTGCTTGGTTTTGGGTTCAATCTTGCGGTGCACTCACCCAGTGACATAGTAGGGGTAGCGAGGCACGTATTGTATTGTTGCCATCAAGGATAAAAAGATGGGGTTTTCATCATATTGCTTGAGTTTATCCCTCTACATCATGTCATCTTACTTAATGCGTTACTCTGTTCTTCATGAACTTAATACTCTAGATGCACGCAGTAGTCGGTCGATGTGTGGAGTAATAGTAGTAGATGCAGAATCGTTTCGGTCTACTTGACATGGACGTGATGCCTATATGCATAATCATTGCCTTGGATATCTTCATAACTATTTTCTTTTCTATCAATTGCTCGACAATAATTTGTTCACCCACCGTATTATTTTCCTTTATGAGAGAAGCCTCCAGTGAAACCTATGCCCCCCGGGTCTATTTTCCATATTATATTTTCAGATCTATAAACTAAAAACACCAAAAATACTTTACTATAATTTATTTAATTTTATTTTACTTTTAGATCTATCATATTTTATATCTATCTCTATCAGATCTCATCCTTGCAAATAACTCTGAAGGGATTGACAACCCCTTTATAGTGTTGGGTGCACGAGTTTGATTATTTGTGTAGGTACTACCATTGGGGCCTTGCTTGTTCCTCCTACTGGATTGATACCTTGGTGATACGTCCATTTTGCGTCATGCTTTCATGTTGATATTTATTGCTTCTTGGGCTGTTATATTACTTGTGGTACCATATTTATGCCTTTTCTCTCTTATTTTGCAAGGATTATTTGAAGAGGGAGAATTCATGTAGCTGGAATTCTGGACTGCAAAAGGAGCAAATCCTAGTCCACTATTCTGGACATCTCCAAATGCCCTGAAAATTTACGTGGATTTTTTCTGAAATATATTAAAAATACTGGGTGAAAGAACTACCGGAGGGGGGCACTAGGGCCCCACAAGCTTGCCCATCGCCACCACCCCCTGGTAGCGCAGGGCAGGCTTGTGGGCAGCCCACTGGCCCACTACCCCCTCTTTTGCTATATGATGCGTCCTGACCTGGAAAAAAAAATCATTCGGGAGCTTTTTCGTGGTTTCGCCGCCGCCGCGAGGCGGGACTTGAGCAGATCCAATCTAGAGCTCCGGCAGGACGATCTTGCCGGGGAAATTTCCCTCCCGAAGGGGGGAATCGTCGCCATCTTCATCACCAACACTCCTCTCGTCGGAGGGGAGGCATCTTCATCAACATCTTCATCAGCACCATCTCCTCTCCAATCCCTAGTTCATCTCTTGTAACCAATCTTCGTCTCGCAACTCACATTGGTACTTGTAAGGTTGCTAGTAGTGTTGATTACTCTTTGTAGTTGATGCTTGTTGGATTACTTGGTGGAAGAGTTTATGTTCAGATCCTTGATGCTATTCATTACACCTCTGGTCATGATTATTATTATGTCTTGTGAGTAGTTACTTTTGTTCCTCACGACATGGGATAAGTCATGCTCATAATAGTCATGTGAATTTGATATTCGTTCGGTATTTTGATATGATGTATGTTGTTTTTCCTCTAGTGGTGTTATGTGAACGTCGACTACATAACACATCATGATATTTGGGCCTAGAGGAAGGCATTGGGAAGTAGTAAGTAGATGATGGGTTGCTGGAGTGACAGAAGCTTAAACCCCAGTTTATGCGCTGCTTCGTGAGGGGCTCATTTGGATCCACTAGTTTAATGCTATGGTTAGACTTTGTCTTAATTCTTCTTTTGTAGTTGCGGATGCTTGCGAGAGAGGTTAATCATAAGTGGGTTGCTTGTCCAAGTAAGGGCAGTACCCAAGCGCCGGTCCACCCACATATCAAACTATCAAAGTAACGAACGCGAATCATATGAACATGATGAAACTAGCATGACAGAAATTCCCGTGTGTCCTCGGGAGCGTTTTTCCTCCTATAAGATTTTGTTCAGGCTTGCCCCTTGCTACAAAAGGGATTGGGCCACTTGCTGCACCGTTGCTACCACTTGTTACTTGTTACTCTTTGCTTGCTACGTTGCACGTCGCTACACAATCACTTGTTACCGCTACTTTCAGTGCTTGCAGTTATTACCTTGCTGAAATCCGTTTATCAAAGCCTTCTGCTCCTCGTTGGGTTCGACACTCTTAATTATCGAAAGGACTACGATTGACCCCCTATACTTGTGGGTCATCACTTGGTTCTCAACAAACTGAGGGAAATACTTATCTACTTCGCTGCATCACCCTTTCATTTTTGGTATTTTCAGAAAATACCAAAAAACTTTGCCTTTTTATTCACCATTTTTCCATTCATCTTTTTGTTTGCTTGCTTGTGTGCTATATTGCTTGCTTTGTCACGATGACTCAAGAGAATACCAAGTTATGTGACTTCTCCACTACTAATAATAATGACTTCATTAGTACTCCGATTGCTCCTGCCACTAGTGTGGAACCTTGTGAAATTAATGCCGCTTTGCTCAATCTTGTTATGAAAGAACAATTTTCTGGCCTTCCTAGTGAAGATGCCGCATCCCATCTAAATACTTTTGTTGAGTTGTGTGATATGCAAAATAAGAATGGATAATGAAATAGCTGTAATTGAACAATTCCATTACCCACAAGCCCCCCATCTGCCACCAGGGGGCGGCGGTGGGCAGGCTTGTGGCCTCCCTGGCGCCCCCTGACCTACCTCCTTCGCCTATATATTCCCTAAAATACAGCAGAAGATCAGGGGATCCACGAAAATACTTTTCCGCCGCCGCAAGCTTCCGTTTCCGCGAGATCTCATCTGGAGACCCTTCCCGGTGCCCTTCCGAAGGGGACTTTGGAGTTGGAGGGCTTCTACATCAACATCATCGCCCCTCCAATGACTCGTGAGTAGTTCACTTCAGACCTACGAGTCCGTAGTTAGTAGCCAGATGGCTTCTTCTCTCTCTTGGATCTTCAATACAAAGTTCTCCATGATCTTCATGGAGATCTATCCGATGTAATCCTCTTTGGCGGTGTGTTTCTCGAGATCCGATGAATTGTGGATTTGTGATCAGATTATCTATGATATATATTTGAGTCTTTTCTGATTTCTTATTTGCATGATTTGATATCCTTGTAAGTCTATCCGAGTCTTGGGTTTTGTTTGGCCAACTAGATCTATGATTCTTGCAATGGGAGAAGTGCTTGGTTTTGGGTTCTTACCGTGTGGTGACCTTTCCCAGTGATAGTAGGGGCAGCAAGGCACACACCGTGTAGTTGACATCAAGGGTAACAAGGTGGGCTCTGTCGTAGATATGAGATTGTCCATCTACATCATGTCATCTTGCTTAAGGCGCTACTCTGTTCTTTTGGACTTAATACACTAGATGCATGCTGGATAGCGGTCGACGTGTGGAGTAATAGTAGTAGATGCAGAAAGTATCGATCTACTTGTTTTGGACATGATGCCTATAGATATAATCATTTCCATAGATGACGTCACGACTTTGCGCGGTTCTATCAATTGCTCGACAGTAATTTGTTCACCCACCGTCTACTTGCTTTCATGAGAGAAACCACTAGTAAACACTACGGCCCCCGGGTCTATTCACACTTATCGTTTCCACTTTCGCTTTTACTTTGCCTTGTTACTTTGTTGCTTTCAGTTCTCACTTGGCGAACAATCTATAAGGGATTGACAACCACTTCATAGCGTTGGGAGCAAGCTTTTGTGTTTGTGCAGGCACTTGAGATTCTCCTTCACTGGATAGATACCTTGGTTCTCAAACTGAGGGAAATACTTACCACCGCTGCGCTACATCACCCTTTCCGCTTCGAGGGAACACCAACGCAAGGCTCCAAGGCCACGGGGGAAATCCTTTGCATATTTGCCTAGGAAGTCCCTTAAGGCGTAGTCGTAGCAGAAGGATTCCTGGTGTCGTTGCTGAGGAGAATCAAGACAAGAATAGTCTCCCGTCAGCACGTGTTTCTGGCGGCATTGGATGGTCTTTTGTTGCAGTAGCAGAAGTATTTCTGGCGCCGTTGCCAGGGAAGGAGATATCTATCCAAGTAGGTCTCACAAACTCATCTCTTGCATTTACTTTTTTTTTTGCCAGTTGCCTCTCGTTTTCCTCTCCCCCACTTCACATTTGCCTTTCTTCTTTTCCTTTTTCGTTTGCCTTTTCGTTCGCCCTTTTCTCTCGCTTGCTTTTTGTTCGCTTGTGTGCCATGTGCCTTCATTTTGCTTGCATATTCGCTTGCTGAAAATCTAGTGATATGGATCGTCATCCACTAGCTAATCTCTTTATGAGACCCACTTATGTGGAACGAATAGCTAGTGAGTTGAGTGCACTTGACTATCTTTATGGAGTTTTGCTTGAGATGCGTGAATCTCAAAATTGTGAGGAAGAAATTTATGAAGTGATTCACGAGGTCTCCTTGGATGAAAAGCATGATTGCAATGGTTTCACTATATATTCTATTAGTGATAATCATGCTAAAAATATGCAAAACCCTAAGCTTGGGGATGCTAGTTTTGCTTTGTCCACTACTTGTTGCAATAACCATGATTGGGGTGATGATCTTTCTTATGATCTTGAAAATTTGTTCAAACCTGATGATGAATATGACATTTGCAACAATATTGAAAGTGGGATTGGAGAAGTCATGACTTTATTCGATGATAATCCCACTATTTTTGAAGAGCGTCAACTTTGCATGCATGTGGATCATGAAAAGAATATCCTATGTGATAGTTACATTGTTGAATTCATTCATGATGCTACTGAAAATTACTATGAGAGAGGATCATATGCTTCTACTTATTGCAATAGTATCAAGCTTCCTCTCCATGTGTTGAAATTTTTGAGGCTATCCTTGTTTTCCCTTCCTATGCTAGTTGATTCTTGCTCCAACAAGTTGTTTGTTCACAAAATCCCTATGCATAGGAAGTGGGTTAGACTTAAATGTGCTAGCCATATGCTCCATGATGCTCTCGTTGTGTTTCAATCCTTACCTTTTATGTGAGCATCATTGAAATCAATGCCTAGCTAAGGGCGTTAAACAATAGCGCTTGTTGGGAGGCAACCCAACGAATCTATCCTTTTTCTTTCTGTTTTGTGTTTTCCACACTTTCATAATTCTGTTATGATTGTGTTTTTTGTGTTTCTTTTTGCGTTTGTACCAAAGCAAAACCATTATGATTAGTCTTGGGGATGATCGTTTGGTCATGCGGGAAAAGACAGAAACTTTCTGTTCACGAAAAGAATTTTCATTTTTGTTCTGTAAGAGCTTTTGAGTTTATTCTTTTTGCTGCTGATGTCTACGCAAATTCTTCAGACTGTCCTAATTTTTAAGAATTTCTGAAGTACCCGAAGAATACGAAATATACAGATTTCTACAGACTGGTATGCTGTTAACAGATTTTGTTTTTGTTGTGTTGGTTGCTTATTTTGATGAAACTATGGATAGTGTCGGGGGGTATTAGCCATGGAAGATTGAAAATACAGTAACCCAACATCAGCATAAGTAGAATTTAAGATTGCTACAGTACCTAAGGAAGTGGTGGTTTGCTTTCTCATACTAATGTTATCACGAGTTTCTGTTTAAGTTTCGTGTTGTGAAGTTTTCAAGTTTTGGGTGAAGTTCTTATGGACAAAGAGATAAAGAGTGGCAAGAGCTCAAGATTGGGGATGCCCAAGGCACCCCGAGAGATTCAAGGATGTCGTAAAAGCCTAAGCTTGGGGATGCCCCGGGAAGGCATCCCCTCTCTCGTCTTCAATCCATCGGTAACGTTACTTGGGGCTATATTTTTATTCACCACATGTTATGTGTTTTTGCTTGGAGCGTCTTGTATCGTAGGAGTCTTTTATTTTTGTTGTGTCACAATCATCCTTGCTGCACACCCAGAGAGAGAGACATGCACTCACCATGATTTTGTCGAGCTTCACTTATATCTTTTGGTAGACAATTCAGCTCACATGTGCTTCACTTATATCTTTTGAGCTAGATACTTTTGCTCTATGTGCTTCACGTATATCTTTTAGAGCACATCGGTGCGTGCCTTGGTAGTTGATGTATGCTTTGAAACTAGTCTCAAAAGGGGTAGTTATCCAAAGGGATACGAAAACTTCCACCTTCATGTGCATTGAATAGTTAGAGAAGTTTGATTCATCTCAATTAGTTTTGAGTTGTGGTTTTGGTAATATTGAAGTCATGCTAGTAAGGTGTTGTGGATCTAGAAATACTTGTTTTGAATTTAGTGATTCCCGTAGCATGCACGTATGGTGAACCGCTATGTGATGAAATCTGAGCATGATTAGTTTATTGATTGTCATCCTTTGCGTGGCGGTCGGGATCGCGCGATGGTTTATACCTACCAACCCTTCCCCTAGGAGTATGCGTTGAATGCTTAGTTTAGATTACTAATAAAACTTTTGCAACAAGTATATGAGTTCTTCATGACTAATGTTGAGTCCATGGTTTAGATGCACTTTCACCTTCCACCATCACTATCTTCTTAGTGTCGTGCAACTTTCGCCGGTGCACAAAACCCACCATTAGCCTCCCTCAAAACAGCCACCATACCTACCTACTATGGCTTTTTCAAAGTCATTCCGAGATATATTGCCATGCAACTACCACCATGACATGTGCCACCACGTCTACATTGCCATTGCATGATCGTAAGATAGCTAGCATGATGTTTCCATTAATGTCTATGCCATGCTAGATCATTGTCACGGTACACTACCGAAGGCATTCCATATAGAGTCATCGTTGCTCTAAGTTTTGAGTTGAAAGTGTGATGATCATCATTAATGGAGCATTGTCCCATGTGAGGAAATTAAATAGGCCAAAGATGCCTACCAAAAAAATAGGCCAAAGAGCCCACCAAAAAAATGAGAGAAAAAGAGAGAAGGGACAATGCTACCACTTTTCCACACTTGTGCATATTAAGCACCATGATCTTCATGATTGAGAGTCTCTCGTTTTGTCACAACCATATAGCTAGTGGTAAATTTTCATTATATAAGTTGGCTTGTATATTCCAATGATAGGCTTCCTCAAAATTGCCTTAGGTCTTCGTGAGCAAGCAAGTTGGATGCACACCCACTAATTTTGTTTAAGAGCTTTCACATACTCTTAGGTCTAGTGCATCATTTGTATGGCAATCCCTACTCATTCACATTGATATCTATTGATGAGCATCTCCACAGCTCATTGATATGCCTAGTTAATGTGACCATCTTCTCCTTGTTTTGTCTTGCAACCTCCACAACACTCCACACCATCTATAGTGCTAAAACCATGGCTCACGCTCTTGTATTGCGTGAGAGTTGAAAAGGTTTGAGAAAGTAAAAGTGTGAAACAATTACTTGGCCAATACCGGGGTTGTGCATGATTTAAATTGTTGTGCAATGATGATAGAGCATAGCCAGACTATATGCTTTTGTAGGGATAACTTTCTTTTGGCCTTGTTATTTTGAAAGTTCATGATTACCTTGCTAGTTTGCTTGAATTATTATTGTTTCCACGTCAATAGAAAACTATTGTTTTGAATCTAATGGATCTGAACATTCACGTCACATAAGAGGAGTTACAAAGGACATCTATGCTAGGTAGCATGAAAGCATCAAAAATTCATTCTTTATCACTTCCCTACTCGAGGACGAGCAGGAGTTAAGCTTGGGGATGCTTGATACGTCTCAAAGTATCTATAATTTTTGATGGTTTCATGTTGTTATCTTGTCATCTTTTGATGTTTTATGTACGTTTTATATCTTTTTTGGGACTAACTTATTAATTCTGTGTTTTTGGCTCTTTTCAGATCTGATTTTGGAATGGAGTCCAAACGAAATAAAATCCCCAAAATGATTTTTTCCCGAACGAAATAAGATCAGGGGGCTTGTGGGCCAAGCCAGGAGGGCTACAGGGAGCCCACAAGCCCCCCATCCGCCACCAGGGGGCGGCGGTGGGCAGGCTTGTGGCCTCCCTGGCGCCCCCCTTACCTAGCTCCTTCGCCTATATATTCCTTAAATACAGCAAAAAATCAGGGGATCCACGAAAGTACTTTTCCGCTGCCGCAAGCTTCCGTTTCCGCGAGATCTCATCTGGAGACCCTTCCAGGTGCCCTGCCGGAGGGGACTTTGGAGTTGGAGGGCTTCTACATCAACATCATCGCACCTCCAATGACTCGTGAGTAGTTCACTTCAGACCTATGGGTCCGTAGTTAGTAGCTAGATGGCTTCTTCTCTCTCTTGGATCTTCAATACAAAGTTCTCCATGATCTTCATGGAGATCTATCCGATGTAATCCTCTTTGGCGGTGTGTTTGTCGAGATCCGATGAATTGTGGATTTGTGATCAGGTTATCTATGATATATATTTGAGTCTTTGCTGATTTCTTATTTGCATGATTTGATATCCTTGTAAGTCTCTCCGAGTCTTGGGTTTTGTTTGGCCAACTAGATCTACGATTCTTGCAATGGGAGAAGTGCTTGGTTTTGGGTTCTTACCATGTGGTGACCTTTCCCAGTGACAGTAGGGGAAGCAAGGCACACATCGTGTAGTTGCCATCAAGGGTAACAAGGTGGGCTCTGTCGTAGATATGAGATTGTCCATCTACATCATGTCATCTTGCTTAAGGTGTTACTCTGTTCTTTTGGACTTAATACACTAGATGCATGCTGGATAGCGGTCGACGTGTGGAGTAATAGTAGTAGATGCACAAAGTATCGGTCTACTTGTTTTGGACATGATGCCTATAGATATAATCATTGCCATAGATGACGTCACGACTTTGTACGGTTCTATCAATTGCTCGACAGTAATTTGTTCGCCCACCGTCTACTTGCTTTCATGAGAGAAGCCACTAGTAAACACTACGCCCCCCGGGTCTATTCACACTTATCGTTTCCACTTTCGCTTTTACTTTGCTTTGTTACTTTGTTGCTTTCAGTTCTCACTTGGCGAACAATCTATAAGGGATTGACAACCCCTTCATAGCGTTGGGAGCAAGCTTTTTGTGTTTGTGCAGGCACTTGAGATACTCCTTCACTAGATCGATACCTTGGTTCTCAAACTGAGGGAAATACTTACCACCGCTGCGCTACATCACCCTTTCCGCTTCGAGGGAACACCAACGCAAGGCTCCAAGGCCACGGGAGAAATCCTTTGCATATTTGCCTAGGAAGTCGCTTAAGACGTAGCCGTAGCAGAAGGATTCCTGGTGCCGTTGCTGAGGAGAATCAAGACAAGAATAGTCTCCCGTCAGCACGTGTTTCTGGTGCCATTGGAAGGTCTTTTATCACAGTAGCATGAACATGTTGCACAATCTTGGGAGAGGATGAAACTAATGATTAGGAATTGCCTCGTGCATGGTTTGAGTTTATGGATGATTATACAATTTTTTTATGCAGGATTGAATTTTCCTTCTAGAAATCTTTTAGATTCCGCCGCAGGTGGTACTTTTATGGAAATCACATTAGGAGAAGCTACTAAACTCCTAGATAATATTATGGAAAATTACTCTCAATGGCATACCTAAAGATCTCCTACTGGTAAAAAAGGGCATGCTATGGAAGAAATGAACACCTTGAGTGGAAAGATGGATGAATTAATGAAGTTGTTTGCTAGTAAGAGTGCTCCTATTGATCCCAGTGTTATGCCTTTGTCTTCTTTGATTGGAAATAATAATGAATCTCTGGATGTGAATTTTGTTGGTAGGAACAATTTTGCCAATAGCGTGTATAGAGGTAATTTCAATCCTAGGCCGTTTCCTAGTAATTCCTCTAACAATTATGGTAATTCCTACAACAATTCTTATGGAAATTTTAATAAGATGTCGTGTGATCTTGAGAATAGTATTAAAGAATTCATTAGCTCTCAAAAAGGTTTCAATGCTATGATTGAATAAAAATTGCTCAAGATTGATGATTTGGCTAGGAACGTTGATACAATTTCTCATGAGATTGATTCTTTGAAAATTAGATCTATTCCACCCAAGCATGATATTAATTAGTCTTTAAAAGCTATGAGAATTTCTATTGATGAGTGTAAGGAAAGAACCGCTAGAATACGTGCTAAGCGTGAATGGCTTGAAAAGGTGTTTTCTCGTGATAATATTGATGAAGATCTTAAAGTGATTGGTGTGAAACCTATTGAATATTTGTTTTCCAGCATAAATCTTGAAAAATATGGGACTGGAGATGAGTCAACTTTAGTTAAGAGGCGTCCCAATGATTCGGAGTTCATAGATCTTAGTGATAAGATTGAAAAAAGTGGGATGGAAGAGGTCAAAACTTTAAATAGCAATGAGCCCACTCTTTCGGATTTCAAGGATTTTAAGTATGGTAGTTTCTGTTTAATTGATTGTGTTTCCTTGTTGCAATCCATGTTGAATTATCCACATGCTTATAGTAAAAAAAAGCTTTTACTAAACATATTGTGGATGCCATGATGAAATCTTTTGAAGAAAAACATGAGTTAGAAGTTTCTATACCGAGAAAGCTTTATGATGTGTGGGAACCTACTATTACGATTAAAATCAAAGATTATGAGTGCCATGCTTTGTGTGATTTGGGTGCTAGCGTTTCCATGATTCCAAAAACTTGATGTGATGTGCTAGGATTCCGTGAATTTGATGATTGTTCCTTAAATTTGCATCTAGCGGATTCTACAATTAAGAAACATGCGGGAAGGATTAATGATGTTCTTACTATTGCAAAATAGGAATTATGTGCCCGAACATTTCATTGTTCTTCATATGGAATGCAATCCTACATGTCCTATTATTCTTGGTAGACCCTTCCTTAAAATGATTGGTGCAACTACTGACATGAAATAAGGTAATATTAGATTCCAATTTCCATTAAGGGAAGACATGGATCACTTTCCTAGAAAGAAAATAAGATTACCTTATGAATCTATTATGAGAGCTACCTATGGATTGCATACCAAAGATGATAATACCTAGATCTATCGCATTATGCCTAGCTAGGGGCGTTAAACAATAGCGCTTGTTCGGAGGCAACCCAATTTTATTTGTTTTGCTTTTATTTTTGCTTCTGTTTTTGAGTGATGCACACATTATTACCTATTTAATAATTGTGTTTTCTTGTTTGAATTAGTGTTTGATCCAAGTAAGACCTTTGGGATGGTCTATGGAGTTTGCAAGTTGATTTTACTGAAAAACAGAAACTTTCACTCTGAGACCAGGAATTTAATAAATTCACTCACAGGTGGTTTCAATCTGAAATTTTTACAAAATATTGGTTTGCAAATTTCCAATATTTTCCTAAATTTTCCAAATTTCTAGAGTTACACAAGTATTCGAAGTAAATAGATTGCTACAGACTGATCTATTTTCACAGATTCTGTTTTCTTTGTGTTGTTTGCTTATTTTGATGAATCTATGGGTTGTATCGGGGGGGGGGGGGGGGTATGAACCATGAAGAAGTTGGAATACAGTAAATATTACATCAATATAAATAAACAATGAGTTCACAACAGTACCTAAATTGGTTATTTATTTTTCTTATACTAACGGATCTCATGAGTTTTCTGTTGAGTTTTGTGTTGTGAAGTTTTCAAGTTTTGGGTAAAGATTTGATGGACTATGGAATAAGGAGTGGCAAGAGCCTAAGCTTGGGCATGCCCAAGGCACCCCAAGTAATATTCAATTATACCAAAGATCCTAAGCTTTGGGCTGCCCCAGAAGGCATCACCTCTTTCGTCTTCAATCCATCGGTAAATTTAGTTGAGGCTATATTTTTATTCAGCATATGATATGTGTTTTGCTTGGAGCGTTGTGTATGATATGAGTCTTTACTTTTTCGTTTGCCACAATCATCCTTGCTGGACACATATTTTGAGAGCGATACACACTGAATCGTGATTCTTTTATAATACTCTTTGTGCTTCACTAATATCTTTTGAGCTAGGCAATGTTGCTCTAGTACTTCATTTATATCTTTTAGAGCACGGCGGTGTTGTGTTTTATATAAACTAATAAACTCTCATACCTCACTTATATTATTTTGAGAGTTCTTTAAACAACACGCTAATTGGTTTTGGTTACGAATTTTGTCCTAATATAATAGGCATCCAAGAGGGATATAATAAAAACTTTCATATTAAGTGCATTTAATATGGTGAGAAGTTTGATTCCTTGCATATAGTTTTGAGATATGAAGATGGTGATATGAGAGTCATGCTAGTAAGTAATTGTGAATTAGAAAAAAATACTTGTGTTAAATCTTGTGATTCCCGTAGCATGCACATATGGTGAACCGTTATGCGATGAAGTCGGAGCATGATTTGTTTAATGATTGTAAACCTTTGTGTGGAGGTCGGGATCACGCGATGGTTAAGTCCTACCAACCCTTCCCCTAGGAGCATGCGTCTAATAGTTTGCTTAGATAACTAATAGGCTTTTGCAATAAGTATGTGAGTTCGTTATGACTAATGTTGAGTTCATGGATTATACGCACTCTCACCCTTCCACCTTTGCTAGCCTCTCTAGTACCATGCAACTTTTGCCGGTACATTAAACCCACCTTCCTCAAAATAGCCACCGTATATTTTCCTCAAAACAGACACCATACCTACCTATTATGGAATTTTCATAGCCATTCCGAGATATATTTCTATGCAACACCACCGTCCCGTTTTCATGACACACACCATCACTTCCATATTGCTTATAGTCATACTTTGTTCTAGTTATCGAGTTGTAATATTTTGAGTTATAAGTAAATAAAAGTGTGATGATTTGCATCATTAGAGCATTGTCCCGTGTGATAAAAGGATGATGGAAGCTGTGATTCCCTCAGAAGTTGGAATGAGTCTCCAGACTTTACAAAAAAAGAGGCCAGCGAAGCCCATAAAAAAAGAGGCCAAAGAAGCCCATCCAAAAAAGGGGGAAATGAGAGAAAGAGAGAAGGGACAACGCTACTATCTTTTTCTACACTTGTGCTTCAGAGTAGCACCATGTTCTTCATAGAGAGTCTCCTATTTTGTCACTTTCATATAACTAGTGGAATTAAATCGTTCGCACAACCATTTAGTTTTCTTTTTGAGCTTTCGTACACTTATAGCTCTAGTGCATTTGTTGCATGGAAATCCCTACTCACTCATATTAATATATATTGATGGGCATCTCCATAGCCCGTTGATATGCCTAGTTGATGTCAGACTATCTTCTTCTTCTTTTTGCAACCTCCACCACACTCTATTCCACCTATAGTGCTATATCCATGGCTCACGCTCATGTATTGCGTGAGAGTTTAAAAGGTTTGAGAACATAAAAAGTGTGAAACAATTGCTTGATTTTCATGGGGGTTGTGCATGATTCAGATACTTTGTGTGGTCTAGTGATACCGTATTATTTTCCTTTATGAGAGAAGCCTCTAGTTTTCCACTTTTGATGTTTCACACTTTTGATGTTCCCAAACCTTTTCTATTCTCACGCAATACATGAGAGTGAGCCATGTATATAGCACTATAGTTGGAATAGAGTATGGTGGAGGTTGCAAAAAAGGAGAAGATAGTCTCAGATCAACTAGGCATATCAACGGGCTATGGAGATGCCCATCAATAGATTTCAATGTGAATGAGTAGGGACTGCCGTGCAACAAATGCACTAGAGCTATAAGTGTATGAAAGCTCAAAAAGGAAACTAAGTGGTTGTGCAAAAGATGTAATTCCACTAGTTATATGAAATTCACAAAATAGGAGACTCATTATGAAGAACATGGTGCTACTTCGAAGCACAAGTGTGGAAAAAGATAGTAGCATTGTCCCTTCTCTCTTTCTCTCATTTTTTTGGCTTCTTTGGCCTCTTTTATTTTTTTGCAAAGTCTGTAGACTCATCCCAACTTGTGAGGGAATCATAGCTTCCATGAACCTTTTCTCACACGGGACAATGCTCTAAAAATGCAAGTCATCACACTTTTATTTACTTACAACTCAAAGATTACAACCCAATATGTAGAACAAAATATGACTCTATAAGAAGTATGGAAGTGATGGTGCGTGTCCTAAAAACAGGACGATGGTGTTGCATGGAAATATATCTTGGAATGGCTATGAAAATGCCATAATAGGTAGATATGGTGGCTGTTTTGAGGAAAATATATGGTGGCTGTTTTGAGGAAGGTGGGTTTAATGTACCGGCGAAAGTTGCGCGGTACAAGAGAGGCTAGCAAAGGTGGAAGGGTGAGAGTGTGTATAATCCATGAACTCCACATTAGTCATAAATAACTCACATACTTATTGCAAAATCCTATTAGTTATCAAAGAAAAGTATTAGACGCATGCTCCTAGGAGAATGGTTGGTAGGAGTTAACCATCGCACGATCCCGACATCCACACAAAGGTTGACAATCATTAAACAAATCATGCTCCGACTTCATCACATAACGGTTCACCATACGTGCATGCTATGGGAATCGCAAGCTTTAACACAAGTATTTCTTCCAATTCACAATTACTTACTAGCATGACTCTCATATTACCATCTTCATATCTCAAAACTATATGCAAGGAATCAAACTTCTCATCATATTCAATGCACTTAATATGAAAGTTTTTATTATATCCCTCTTGGATGCCCATTATATTAGGACTAAATTCATAACCTAAACCAATTACCATGCTGTTTAAAGAACTCTCAAAATAATATAAGTGAGGTAAGAGAGTTTAATAACTTCTATAAAACACAACACCGTCGAGCTCTAAAAGATATAAGTGAAGCACTAGAGCAACATTGCCTAGCTCAAAAGGTATAAGTGAAGCACAAATAGTATTCTAATAAATTCACGATTCAGCGTGTATCTCTCAAAATATGTGTGCAGCAAGGATGATTGTGGAAAACTAAAAAGTAAAGACTCATATCATACAAGACGCTCCAAGCAAAACACATATCATGTGGTGAATAAAAATATAGCCTCAAATAAATTTACCGATGGATTGAAGACGAAAGAGGGGATGCCTTCCAGGGCATCCCCAAGCTTAAGCTCTTTGGTATCCTTGAATATGGCTTGGGGTGCCTTGGGCATCCCCAAGATTAGGCTCTTGCCACTCCTTATTCCGTAGTCTATCAAATCTTTACCCAAAACTTGAAAACTTCACAACACAAAACTCAACAGAAAACTCATGAGATTCGTTAGTATAAGAAAAATAAATCACCACTTTAGGTACTGTTGTAAACGCATTCTTTATTTATATTTATGTAATATTTACTGTATTCCAACTTCTCCAGGGTTCATACCCCCCGATGCAACCCGTAGATTCATCAAAATAAGCAAACAACACAAAGAAAACAGAAACTGTCAAAAACAGAAAGTCTATAGCAATCTGTTTACTTCGAATGATTATGTAACTCCAAAATTTTTGAAACATTAGGAAAATCTTGGAAATTTATAAATAAATGTCGTGTAAAAAATTCATATCAAAAGAACATTCCAGTAAATTTACAAAATTCCTGGACTGAGAGCGAAATTTTCTATTTTTCAGCAAAATCAACTTGCAAACACCGTAGACCATCCCAAAGATCTTACTTGGATCAAACATGAATTAAAACAAGAAACCACAATTGTTACAGAGGTAATAATGTGTGAAGCACTCAAAAACAAAAGCAAAAAAATAAAATTTGGTTGCCTCCCAACAAGTGCTATTGTTTAACACCCCTAGCTAGGCATAATGCAATAGATCAAGGTATTGTCATCTTTGGTATGCAACTCCTCAATTGCACACTTGTGAACCCTAGGAGATCCTTTGGTTTTATCAATAATCATACTCCTAGGTGAGAAATCCAGAATTTCACTTGTAGTAATAAGTTCCCTGATAAAGCTAGGGTGAACGATTATCATGTTAAGATCTTCATCACCTTTTCTAGAGGATTCACCCTTATTTTTAGGAACATAAACAAACTTGGTAGTCTTAGGAGGAGGAGTGGTTTGAATAGAGGCAAAGGCGGAACCCAAGTTGGTAATAATGTCCTCAAGCTTTCCAATTCTAGAAGAATCTTGATCCAATTTTTCGTTAACTATGGGTTCCTTTTACATTAGGTTTTTTAAAGTCACTCCTACCTTAGATCCATATTGAGTAATATAATTATGAATATTTTTGTCCAAGTTTTCAGTGAGCTCAACGGTAGGAACTTTATTTTCAATAGCATCAAGCCTTCGCATCACATGTTCAAAGTTAAGATTGTTTCATTAACCATGAGTGGGGGTGAACCTACCAGATTTGTCATAGCATTATAAGAATCAAATTATGGCTACCCAAGAAGTTTCCTCCCATAATGGTATCCAAAACATATCTATTCCAAGGAGAGGCACCCACATAAAAATTGCGAAGGAGAACGATAGTAGATTGCTTGCGAATAGATCTATTTTGAGCATTGCAAATTCTATACCAAGCATCTTTTTAGTTTTCTCCCTCCCTTTGCTTAAAATTAAGACCTTCATTCTCATGAATACTAGCGATAGTAGCAAGGCCAGCCATGAGTTTAAGCGATCTAACACCTAAGCAAACAAGAAGCAAAGAAAAAGATAGAAGGAAAAAGGGCGAATAAAAAGGCAAATCTTTTTGGTATTTTTTGAAAATCCTTTTAGAAGTGGGGCACAGGAAAACGAGAGGCAAAAGGCAAATAAAGTGAATGCAAGAGATGAGTTTGTGATGGGTACTTGGTAGGCTTGATCTTGCTATGTATCCTCCCCGGCAACGGCGCTAGAAATCCTTCTTGCTACTTCTTCAGCTTGCGCTGGTTTACCCTTGAAGAGGAAAGGGTGATGTAGCAAAGTAGATAAGTATTTCCCTCGGTTTGTTGATAACCAAGGTATCAATCGAGTAGGAGGAACAAGTAAGGCCCCAATCGTAGTACCTACACAAATAATCAAGCACTTGCACCCAACACTAAAAAGGGGTTGTCAATCCCTTCAGAGTTATTTGCATGGATGAGATATGATAGAGATAGATATAAAAGATTGCGGCAACAAAAGTAAATAAATTGAAGCAAGATATTTTTGGTTTATAGATCTGAAAGTATAATACGGAAAATAGACCCGGGGCCATAGGTTTCACTAGAGGCTTCTCTCATAAAGGAAAATAATACGGTTGGTGAAAAATTATTGTCGAGCAATTGATAGAAAAGCGAATAATTATGAAGATATCCAAGGCAATGATTATGCATATAGGCATCACGTTCGTGTCAAGTAGACCGAAACGATTCTGCATCTACTACTATTACTCCACACATCGACCGACTCCTTCGTGCATCTAGAGTATTAAGTTCATGAAGAACAGAGTAACGCATTAAGTAAGATGACATGATGTAGAGGGATAAACTCAAGCAATATGATGAAAACCCCATATTTTTATCCTCGATGGCAACCATACAATATGTGCCTCGCTACCCCTACTATGTCACTCGGTGAGGACTCTGCAAGATTGAACCCAAAACTAAGCACTTCTCCCATTGCAAGAAGTGCCAATCTAGTTGGCCAAACCAAACAAATAACTCGAAGAGACTTGCTAAGATATGAAATCATGCATATAAGGATTCAAAAGAGATTCAAATAATATTCATAGATAATCAAAACATAAACTCACAATTCATCAGATCTCGACAAACACATCGCAAAAGAATATTACATCGAATGGATCTCCATGAAGATCATGAAGAACATGGTATTGAAGGTCAAAGAGAGAGAAGAAGCCATCTAGCTACTAGCTATGGACCCCTAGGTCTATGGTGAACTACTCACGCATCATCGGAGGGGCAATGGAGTTGATGTAGATGCCCTCCGTGATCAATTCCCTCTCCGATAGTTTACCGAAAAGGCTCCCAGATTGGATCTCAGGGAACAGAGGCTCTCGGGGGTGGAAAAGTATTTTCGTGGCTCTTTTTAGCGATGGGGGAATATTTGGGAATTTATAGGCTGAAGAATAGGGTTATGAGACCTGCACGGGACCCACAAGCCAGGGGGCGCGCCCTGCAGGCTTGTGCTCTCCCATCAGGTGTCCTGCCCCCTACTCCAAGTCTCCTGGGTTTCTTCTCGTCCAAGAAAAATCATTCCGAATATTTTATTCCGTTTGGACTCCGTTTAATATTCCTTATGTGCAATACTCAAAAACATGGAAAAAAACTGAAACTAGCACTCGACTCTAGATTAATAGATTAGTCCCAAAAGTAATATAAAACAACATATTAATGCATATAAAACATCCAAAATAGATAATATAATAGCATGGAACAAAAAAAATTATAGATACGTTGGAGACGTATTAGCGGGAAGGAAGTACACTCAAGCTCACATAGTATGACAACGATCTCTTCTTGTAGCCTTCGGAGCTTCTTCACACGGATGGACTTTCAAGAGATAACGTCGAATAACTTGTAGAGACTAGTAAGCGTCTCACGGACGTGCTTGTCCATTATCCCTCTAATGGCAACCGGGAGTATCTGCGTCATCATCACGTGACAGTCATGGGACTTCATCCCGCTAAACATTTTCTTCTTGGTGTCTAGAACTCTGCTTATCTTCCCACAGTAACCAGAACTGGCTTTCATTCTCGTAAGGCACTTGATGAATTGATCGGTCTCCTTCGCACTTAAGGTGAAGCAAGAAGGGGCAACAATTCTCCTCCTTATTGTTGAGTTTTCTTCCCCTTGGCCCCGCCGCCGTTTCCGTCTCCGTCTCCTCCGTCAACTTTTTATGGAGCATGTGGAGGTCCCTCCTGATCTCCAAATCTTCCAAGTCTTTCCTTGCCTTGGCCCATCCTTGGTCTTCTCCGACATGTTCATCAGTGTGCCAAACAAGCTCTCGAGGACATTCTTTGTGATATGCATTTGATCAAGGAATTGATGTTTGTCGTGATTGGGCCGGTACTCCAAGTCCCAGAAAGAAACCTCGTCTTCCATACCTTCAGCAGCGGCTCCGGTGCCTTTTCCATCTTTCCTGGCATGGGGCACTATTCCCAGTTATTCAACAACTCGTTGATTTCGGCGCGGCTCCTCTTACATGGAGGTCCACGATGCTCAGCCAAACCATTGAATAGATCTCCACATTTTCTTCACGGGTCATCCTTTTCGAGCCATCTATGATGCCCCATGTACACGATTTTCCCAGACCCGCCATCTTTCGTTGACGTAAGTGATACGTCTCCAATGTATCTATAATTTTTTATGGTTCCATGCTATTATCTTGTCAAACTTTGGATGTTTTGTATGCCTTTTATATCTTTTTTGGGACTAACTTATTAACTCAGTGTCAAGTGCCAGTTCTTGTTTTTTCCGTGTTTTTGACCCTTTTCAGAGAAGGATTTTAAATGGTCTCCAAACGGAATAAAACTTCCGAAAAGATTTTTTCCTGAATAGAAGATACGCACGAGACTTGAGAACCAAGGCAGGGGCCACCACGGGACCCTACAAGCCACCTAGGCGCGGCCAGGGGGCCCGCGCCTAGCAGGCTTGTGGGCCCCCTGTGGCTCATCTGCCCTACCTCTTCCGCCTATAAATTTAGAAAAATTCCAAAACTGCGTGAGAGATCCACGAAAATATTTTTCCGCCGCCGCAAGCTTCTGTCTCCGCAAGATCCCATCTGGGGCACGTTCTAGTGCCCTGTCGGAGGGGGGATTCGGATACGGAGGGCTTCTTCAACAACACCATGACCTCTCCGATGATGCGCGAGTAGTTCACCAAAAACCTTCGGGTTCATAGCTAGTAGCTAGATGGCTTATTCTCTCTCTTGGATCTTCAATACAAAGTTCTCCATGATCTTCATGGAGATCTATCTGATGTAATCTTCTTTTGCGGTGTGTTTGTAGAGATCCGATGAATTGTGGATGTATGATCAGATTATCTATGAATCTTATTTGAATTTCTTCTGATCTCTTATATGCATGATTTCATATCCTTGTAATTCTCTTCGAGTTGTGGGTTTTGTTTGGCCAACCAGATCTATGATTCTTGCAATGGGAGTAGTGCTTGGTTTTGGGTTCATACTTCCTAACATAGCGGTTCACCATATGTTAACCATCACGCGATCCCGACCTGAACACAAAGGATGACAATCAATAGATCAATTATGCTCCGACTTCCTAACATAGCGGTTCACCATACGTGCATGCTACGGGAATCAATAACTTCAACACCAGTATCTCTAGATTCACAATACCCTACTAACATAGCTCTCAATATTACCGAATCCACGTCTCAAAACTAATTGTGAGGAATCAAGACTTCTCTTTCTACTCAATGCACATGAAGATGGAGGTTTTTGTATCCTCTTTGGGTACCTATCACCTTTGGGACTACTTTCATAGCATAAGCCAACTACCAAGTCATACACCGCCGTGCTCTAAAATATATAAGTGAAGCACATAGAGCAAAAGTATCTAGCTGAAAAAAATATAAGTGAAGCACTATGAGCATTCTAGCAAAATCACGATGAGTGCATGTCTCTCTCTCAAAAAGGTGTGAAGAAAGGATGATTGTGACACAACAAAAAGAAAAGACTCCTACGATACAAGACGCTCCAAGCAAAACACATATCATGTGGTGAATAAAAATATAGCTCCAAGTAATGTTACCGATGGATTGAAGACGAAAGAGGGGATGCCTTCCCGGGGCATCCCTAAGCTTAGGCTTTTTGGTGTCCTTGAATTTGGCTTGGGATGCCTTGGGAATCCCCAAGCTTGAGCTCTTTCCACTCCTTATCACTTTGTCCATGAGAACATCACCCAAAACTTCAAAACTTCACAACACAAAACTTAAATAGAAACTCGTGATAACATTAGCACAAGAAAACAAACTACCACTTCTTTTGGTACTATAGAAAACTTGAATTCTATCTATATTGGTGTTGGGATACTGTATTCTCACTTTTCCATGGCTAGTACCCCCCGATACTAACCATAGTTTTATCAAAACAAGCAACCAATTTAACAAAAACAGAATCTGTCAAAAACATACCAGTATGTAGCAATCTGTATACTTCGTATACTTCTCGTACCTCAAAAATTCTGAACAATTACGACTTCCTGGGAAAAAGGCATATCAACCATAAGAAAAAATAATCAACTCAAAAGCTCTTTCTGAATAAAAATGAAAAATAATCTGGTGAGCAAAACATTTCTGTCTTTTTCCAGCAGGATCAAACAACCATCACCAAGACTAGCCATAAAGGTTTTGCTTGGCTCAAACACAAAAGGAAACACAAAAAACACAATAAAAACAGAATTATGATGGTGTGGAAGCAACAAAACAGAAATAAAAAGATAAATTCATTGGGTTGCCTCCCAACAAGCGCTATTGTTTAACGCCCTTAGCTAGGCATAAAAGCGATAGAATCACGTATCGTCGTCTTTGGTGATCAAACCATAAGTATCCCTCATCATGAATTCATAAGGCAATCTTATTTTCTTTCTAGGAAATTGTTACATGCCCTTCCTTAAAGGAAATTGAAATTTAATATTCCCTTCCTTCATATCGATGATAGCATCGATAGTCCTTAGGAAAGGTCTACCAAGAATAATAGGGCATGTAGGATTGCAATCAATGTCAAGCACAATGAAATCCACGGGTACATAGTTCCTATTTGCAACAATAAGAACATCATTGATCCTTCCCATGGTTTTCTTGACAGTAGAATCTGCAATATGCAAATTAAGAGAACACTCTTCAATCTCATTAAAACCCAGAACATCACATAAAGACTTTGGTATCGCGGAAACACTACCACCTAAATCACACAAAGCATTGCATTCATAGTTTTTGATTTTGATTTTGGTGGTAGGTCCCCAGTCATCATGAAGCTTTCTAGGGATAGAGACTTCCAATTCAAGTTTCTCTTCAAGAGACTTTATCATAGCTTCGACGATATGACCGGTAAAGGCCTTGTTTTGGCTATAAGCGTGTGGAGAGTTTAACATGGATTGCATCAAGGAAATGCATTCAATCAAGGAGCAACTATCATAATTGAATTCCTTGAAAGCCATAGTAGTAATTTCATTACTACTCAAAGTTTCTTCTACTCCACTTTCAATGCTTTTAGCATCAAGATAGATGGACTCCGAATCATTGGGGCACTTTTCAACCAAAGTGGATTCATATCCAGCCCCATAATCATTAGGTTTGACACAAGAAAACAAATATTTAATGGGAGTCACACCAAGCACTTTAAGATCTTCGTGATTCTTATCACGACAACACGCCTTTTTAAGCCATTCATGTCTAGCACGAATTTGGGCGGTTCTTTCTTTGCTCTCAATCATGGAAACACGCATAGCTTTCAAAGTTTCATCCATGTTGATCTTGGGTGGAGCACATCTAACTTTAAAAGCATCAACATCACTAGACATTCTATCAACACTCTTAGCCAAATCGTCAATTTTGAGTAGTTTTTCCTCTATGGACGCATTGAAAATATTTTGTGAGTTGATGAACTCTTTGATATTACTCTCTAGATCAGAGGGTAATCTATTGTAATTTCCATGAGTATTGTTGTAGGAGTTGCCAAAGTTATTAGAGGAGTTACTAGGAAAGGGCCTAGGAACATAGTTTCCTCTAAAAGCATTGTTGTTGCCAAAATTATTCCTACCAACAAAAATAACGTCCAAGCTAGCGTTGCTACTCTCAATCAAGAGAGACAAGGGCATATCAATAGGATCTAAAGGAGCACTTCTACTAGCAACCAAATTCATTAACTCATCCATCTTAGCACTCAACGAGTTAATTTCTTCTATAGTGTGTACCTTCTTACTAGTAGGTGACCTTTCACTATGCCACTTAGAGTAATTCGTCAATATTTTGTCTAGGAGCTTTGTGGCTTCCCCTAACGTGATTTCCATGAACGTTCCACCTTAGGCGGAGTCCAAGATATTTCTAGAAGCGAAATTCAAGCCAGCGTAAAAGATTTGAATAATCATCCAAAGACTCAAGCCATGAGCGGGACAATTTCTAATCATCAATTTCATTCTCTCCCAAGATTGTGCAACATGTTCATGATCAAGTTGCTTGAAATTCATGATATCATTACGGAGAGAGATGATCTTAGCCGGCGGAAAATACTTGGATATATAAGCATCTTTGCACTTATCCCAAGAATCGATACTACTTTTGGGCAAAGAAGAAAACCAAGTTTTTGCGCGACCTCGCAACGAGAAAGGAAAAAGCTTTAATTTAATCACATCATTATCCACATCTTTCTTCTTTTGCATATCGCAAAGCTCAATGAATGTATTGAGATGGGATGCGACATCTTCACTAGGAAGGCTGGAAAATTGCTCTTTCATTACAAGATTCAGCAAAGCGGCATTGATTTCGTATGACTCCGCACTAGTGGTGGGAGCAATCGGAGTACTAATAAAATCATTATTATTAGTATTCGAGAAGTCACAAAGTTTGGTGTTTTCATTCATGGTGACTTCGGCAAGCAAGTAAGCACACAAGCGAACAAAGAGCAACCGAGAAAAGGGGCGAACGAAAAGGCAAACGGAAAAGGGCAAATGAAAAAGGCAAATTGTGAAGTGGGGGAGAGGAAAACGAGAGGCAACTGGCAAACAAAGCAAATGCAAGAGATGAGTCGGCGACACTTACTTGGATGAGTTCTTGACTTGATCCTCCCCGGCAACGGAGCTAGATATTCTTCTGCTACGGCAACAAAAGTCCTTCCACGGCAGTGGTGCCAGAGATCCTTATGTCGTCTCTTGAGCTTGCGTTGGTTTTTCCCTTGAAGAGGAAAGGGTGATGCAGCACAGGAGAAGTAAGTATTTCCCTCAGTTTGTGAACCAAGGTATCAATCCAGTAGGAGAATCTCGTCAAGTCCAGAGTACCTGTGCAAACACAAAAGAGCTTGCACCCAACGCTTTAAAGGGGTTGTCAATCCCTTCAAGATTGATTGCAAAGTGAGATCTGAAGGTGGAAAGTGCAAGGAAGTAAAATGTGTAAGGCTGACAATATGATGTGGAGTAGACCCGGGGCCATAGTGTTCACTAGAGGCTTCTCTCAAAATAGCAAATATCACGGTGGGTGAACAAATTAATATCGAGCAATTGATAGAACCGCGCAAAGTCATGACGATATCTAAGGCAATGATCATACTTATAGGCATCACGTCCGAGACAAGTAGACCGATACTTTCTGCCTCTACTACTATTACTCCACACATCGACCGCTATCCAGCATGCATCTAGTGTATTGAGTTCATCACGAACAGAGTAACGTCTTAAGCAAGATGACATGATGTAGAGAGATAAACTCAAACCAATGATGAAAACCCCAACTTTTTACCCTTGATGGCAACAACACGATGCGTGCCTCGCTACCTCTTCTGTCACCGGGTGAGTTCACCGCACGGTATGAACTCAAAACCAAGCACTTCTCCCATTGCAAGAATCATAGATCTGGTTGGCCAAACAAAACCCACAACTCGAAGAGAATTAAAAGGATATGAAATCATGCATAAGAGAGATCAGAAGAAACTCAAATAAGATTCATAGATAATCTGATCATAAATCCACAATTCATCGGATTTCAACAAACACACCGCAAAAGAATATTAAATTGGATACATCTCCATGAAGATCATGGAGAACTTTGTATTGAAGATCCAAGAGAGAGAAGAAGCTATCTAGTTACTAGCTATGGACCCGTAGGTCTATGGTGAACTACTCACGCATCATCTGAGAGGTCATGGTGTTGATGAACAAGCCCGCCATATCCGAATCCCCCCTTCGACAGCGCACCAGAACATGCCCCAGATGGTATCTTGCGGAGACACAAGCTTGCGGCGGCGGAAAAGTACTTTCGATGATCTCCTGATTTTTTATGGAATTTTAGGGAATATATAGGTGCAAAACCTAGGGCAACGGAGCCTCAGGGAGCCACAAGCCAGGGGGCCGCGGGCCCCCTAGCCGCGCCATGAGGGCTTGTGGGGTCCCCGGTGGCCCCCTGCCCTGATTCTCCGGCTCCCCGATCTTTTTCTGTTACGGAAAAAATCTTTTTGGGAGTTTCATTCCGTTTGGACTCCGTTCAAAATCCTCCTCTTAAAGGGGTCAAAAACATGGAAAAAAACTGGAACTGGCACTTGGCACTGAGTTAATAAGTTAGACCCAAAAAATATATAAAAGGCATGCAACACATCCAAAGTTTGACAAGATAATAGCATGAAACCATCAAAAATTATAGATACGTTGGAGACGTATCATGCATCCGCAGTATCCATGGAATACCTGGCCTGAGGTGTACCCGTAACTAAGATAGTCGTGCACCGTCGTCAACAACGCGTCTCTCATATAGAAATAATCTCGTGTGCTGGCGTCCCATGTCTTGACCGACGATTTCCATAACGTGTCTGGCTCGTCTTTTAGAAGCCCATATACAGTTTAATATTATTTCCCGGTTGTTTTGGCCCTTGAATTAGCACGCTCATGTGTATGTACTTTGTCTTCATGCACTTCCATGGGGCGAAGTTGTACATCCATAGAAAGACACACCATGTTCTGTGGTTGGTGCTCTGGTTTCCCAACGGATTCATGCCATCGGTACTCGCACCAAGCATGATGGTCCTTGCATCTTCTCTGAAAAATCGATATTCTGTGTGGAATGCTCTCCACTAGCTAGAATTTGCGAGGTGTGTGAGCTTCGGATCATCTCCATCATCGGGCTTCTTCCTCTCCACGTGCCAGCGCATGAGCTTTGCTTCCTTCGGATCTACGAAATACCGCTGCAGACGGGGAGTGATCGTAAAGTACCATGCAACTTTCTAAGGAGCTTTCTTTCCTTCCTTCCATTATCGAGATGCATTGCGCACTGGACACTTGGTTTTTCCCGCGTGCTCCTGCTACTGCAACAAAAGACCTTCCAACGGCGCCAGAAACAAGCGTGCTAACGGGAGACTATTCTTGTCTTGATACTCCTCAGCAACGGCACCAGGAATCCTTCGGCTACGGCTATGCCTTTAGGGACTTCCTTGGAAAATACGCAAAGGATTCCCTCGTGGCCTTGGAGGCTTGCGTTGGTCTTCCCTCGAAGCGGAAAGGGTGATGTAGCATAGCGGCGGTAAGTATTTCCCTCAGTTTTGAGAACCAAGGTATCGATCCAGTGAAGGAATATCACAAGTACCTACACAAACACAAAGAGCTTGCACCCAACTCTATGAAGGGGTTGTCAATCCCTTATAGATTGTTTGCCAAGTGAGAACTGAAAGCAAAAGAGAAACAAAGAAAAGTAAAAGCAAAAGTGGAAACAAAAGGTGTGAATAGACCCGGGGGCCATAGTGTTCACTAGTGGTTTCTGTCATGAAAGCAAGTAGACGGTGGGTGAACGAATTACTGTCGAGCAATTGATAGAACCGTGCAAAGTCGTGACGTTATCTATGGCAATGATTATATCTATAGGCATCACGTCCAAAACAAGTAGACCGATACTTTCTGCATCTACTACTATTACTCCACACCTCGACCGCTATCTAGCATGCATCTAGTGTATTAAGTTCATGAGAATAGAGTAACGCCTTAAGCAAGATGACATGATGTAGAAGTAAAATCTCATATCTACGATAAAAGCCCATCTTGTTACCTTTGATGGCAACAACATGATGCGTGCCTGATGACCCACAAGTATAGGGGATCAATCGTAGTCCTTTTGATAAGTAAGAGTGTCGAACCCAACGAGGAGTAGAAGGATCTGATAAACGGATTTTAGCAAGGTAATAACTGCAAGCACTGAAAGTAGCGGTAGCAAGTGATTGTGTAGCGAGGTGAAACGTAGCAAGCAAAGAGTAACAAGTAACAAGTAGTAGCAATGGTGCAGCAAGTGGCCCAATCCCTTTTGTAGCAAGGGACAAGCCTGAACAAAGTCTTATAGGAGGAAAAACGCTCCCGAGGACACACGGGAATTTCTGTCATGCTAGTTTCATCATGTTCATATGATTCACGTTCGTTACTTTGATAGTTTGATATGTGGGTGGACCGGCACTTGGGTACTGCCCTTACTTGGACAAGCATCCCACTTATGATTAACCTCTCTCGCAAGCATCCGCAACTAAAAAGAAGAATTAAGACAAAGTCTAACCATAGCATTAAACTAGTGGATCCAAATCAGCCCCTCACGAAGCAACGCATAGACTGGGGTTTAAGCTTCTGTCACTCCAGAAACCCATGAACTACTTACTACTTCCCAATGCCTTCCTCTAGGCCCAAATATGGTGAAGTGTTATGTAGTCGACATTCACATAACACCACTAGAGGAAAAGACAGCATACAACATATCAAAATACCGAACGAATATCAAATTCACATGACTATTATTAACATGACTTATCCCATGTCCTCAGGAACAAAAGTAACTACTCACAAAACATAATCATAATCATGATCACACGTGTAATGAATAGCATCAAGGATCTGAACATAAACTCTTCCACCAAGTAATCCAACTAGCATCAACTGCAAAGAGTAATCAACACTACTAGCAACCTTACAAGTACCAATCGGAGTTGCGAGACGAAGATTGGTTACAAGAGATGAACTAGGGATAGGATAGGAGATGGTGCTGATGGAGATGTTGATGAAGGTGCCTCCCCTCCGACGAGAGGAGTGTTGGTGATGACGATGGCGATGATTTCCCCCTCCCGGAGGGAAGTTTCCCCGACAGGATCGTCTTGCCGGAGCTCTAGATTGGATCTGCTCAAGTTCCGCCTCGTGGCGGTGGCGAAACCACGAAAAAGCTCCCTAATGATTTTTTTCTGGACCAAAACCCTTCATATAGCAAAAGGGGGAGCTAGTGAGCCGTCAGGCAGCCCACAAGCTTGCCCTGCGCCACCAGGGGGTGGTGGCGGTGGCAGGGCTTGTGGAGCCCTGGTGGCCCCCCTCCGGTAGTTCTTTCGCCCAGTATTTTTTATATAATCCCAAAAAAATCCATGTAACTTTTCAGGGCATTTGGAGATGTGCATAATAGTGGACAAAGATTTGCTCCTTTTCCAGTCCAGAATTCCGGCTGCCTGAATTCTCCCTCTTCAAATAAACCTTGCAAAATAAGAGAGAAAAGGCATAAATACGGTACCACAAAGTAATATAACAGCCCAAAAAGCAATAAATATCAACATGAAAGCATGATGCAAAATGGACGTATCAACTCCCCCAAGCTTAGACCTCGCTTGTCCTCAAGCGAAAACCAAGTTCCATAAACATGTCCACATGTTGAGGGACGAAGGTGTCGATAAAACATAATACGGACAAGAGGGCATCATGATCACAGATAGGACAGCAATACATCATAAAGATTCTTATGGGAAAGTAACAATTCCTTCACAAAGCAAAGCATGAAGCAAAAACCTTACCGAGAAGTAACCAACAATAGTCCATAGTCACTGAAGCAATTGCAATTTATCACAACATCAGAAAGAGTCAATTAAGACCTTGTAAGGCAAACCCACATACTCAATCGTCTCTTTTGTTTTCCACAATTGTTACAACTCACGTGGTACTCATGGTGTCAAAGTTTCAGCTGGACACAGAGGAAGATAGGGGCTTATAGTTTTGCCTCCCAACCATTTACCTCAAGGGTAAAGTCAACAACAATAAAGCATAAGTACTCAACTCCAAGTTGATATATGAATATAGATCTTTCCCAAACATGTGACGTTAGCCAAGACAAAGGCAAAAATAGGGTATTGGTGATGATCACCATGACTCTTACAAGGGCAAAAAGTAAAGGTACAAGATAGGCCCTTCACAGAGGGAAGCAGAGGTTGTCATGCGCTTTTGAGGTTTGAATGCGTGTCCTCTTAGTGCGGAGGAACGTCACTTTATATTGCCTCTTGTGATAAAGAACTTTATTATGCAGTCTGTCGCTTTTATGTCTTCCTCGTCACAGGTTCGTACAAAGCTTATTTTCCACACACTAATAGATCATGCATATTAGAGAGCAATTTTTATTGCATGCACCGATGACAGCTTATTTGAAGGATCTTATTCAATCCATAGGTAGGTATGGTGGACTCTCATGGCAAAACTGGTTGGAGGTTTATGGATGCACAAATAGTATCTCTACTTGGTGTGGGAGTTTTGGCTAATATGAGGTGGAAGCAATCGTCGCATGCTAAGGGATCTCTAATCATATAACATTGTTTGGAACCAAGCAAACACAATTCATTATGTTGTCTTCCTTGTCCAACATCTACTCCTAGGCATGTAATAGTTTGGTGAGTGCTTCACAATTGTAAAAAGTGTCTAAGATGTTATATTTATATGTGAACCTCTCTTTCCTTATTACTTCTTATTAATTGCAACAATGACCGAGGTCTATGTTGATTTATTCTCAACAAGTTTCAATCATCATACGTGTCAAAAGTGAAGTTATCACTTTCCATAAGATCGTCTCGTGATCTTTCATGCTATCGTTCTTTTCATGGCACAAACCAAAGCCCTTGACTAGGACACTCTTTATTATATAGCTCGTAAGCTCGAATAAATTGGGGGAGAGACAAAATCAAAAGACTCAAACTAAAAACTAAAGACTTATTCCTCTAAAAGAAGAAATAAAAACTGAAAAGGAAAGAACTAAAACAAAGGTAAAAGCAAAAGATATAAAGGTGATACGATACGAGGGCAACTCCCCCAAGCTTGGCAGAAGCCAAGGGGATTGCCCATACCAATGCTTAATTGTCTTCCTTTGGTGGTGATGGTGGTGTTGTTGTTGAAGCAGTCTTGAGCTTGTCTAATTTCCACTTGAGAAAAAAGTTCTGCTCCCTTAGATCGTCATTTTCTTCCTCAAGTTTCAACACTCTATGGCAAAGTTCGAGCTTACTCTCCTGCAAGAAACGAGAAGGGATAAACAAGGTCTTAGGCTTCTTCCTATGGTGAGGGAGGCTTGACTTCTTGAACTCCACATGGGTGTTTGCAGGTTGAGGTAGAGGAGCCTCCTCTTCATCGGAACTCGTTTGCTCCTTCCCTTTGGGCTCATAGTCCTCTTCCTCATCGGTGGTCCAGCCATATGGTTCCAAGTTCCCATTAATCCTAGAGTTAGCATGATCATCGGCCACATAGATCTCTTCTTCTGAATCATGAGAAGACATCTTGACCTAAATCTGCGGCAGACAACAAGCTCGAAACGAAAACAGAGGAAAACTACGTGATACGGAGATCAAAACCTTCGGGCGACTATATATTGATTTTTTCTGGGCCAGAAGGAGTCCTCCGCAAGAAAACGGAGTCCGGGAGGCACACGAGGTTCCCACAAGCTTGCCCTCCGCCACCAGGGGGTAGGGGCGGTGGCAGGGCTTGTGGCCGCCTCGTTCGCTCTCCGGACTGCTTTTTATTTTCCGAATTTTCAAATAATTCCAAAACAGAAGAAATTTCCTATTGGAAAAGTATCGGAGTCCAATTTCTTACCTAAACAGACACCTCTTCATTTTCAGGGTCTGAAACAGGCTGATAAACATCCCTTATGTACTCCTCTGGAGTTATGCCATTGATGATATTGGTCTCAACATTTATGGGAGTACGAGAGATCCAATGCTTGATTCTTTGCCCATTTACCGCTCTAGGAAAATTTCCTTCCGTGTTATTGATTTTGATGGCACCGGAACGATATACTTCCTCGACAACATAGGGACATTCCTATTTAGAGAGAAGCTTGCCTGCAAAGAATCTCAAACGAGAATTGTATAACAAGACATAATCACCTACATTGAACTCTCGTTTCTGTACTCGTTTGTCGTGCCATCTCTTAACATTTTCCTTGAACATCTTGGCATTCTCATATGCCTGGGCTCTCCATACATCTAACGAGCTGATATCAAACAACCGCTTCTCACCGGCAAGTTTGAAATCAAAGTTGAGCTCTTTGATTGCCCAATAAGCTTTGTGTTCCAGGTCAAGAGGTAAATGGCAGGCCTTACCGTAAACCATTTTATACGGTGACATGCCCATGGGATTATTATAAGCAGTCCTATAAGCCCATAGTGCATCTTCAAGTTTGCTAGACTAGTTATTTCGAGATCTATTGACGGTCTTTTGTAAGATCAACTTGATCTCCCTATTACTCAACTCAACTTGACCACTATAGTGAGGATGATAAGGAGAAGCAACTCTATGGTTGACATCATACTTAGCTAGCATCTTGCGGAAAACACCATGAATGAAGTGTGAACCGCCATCAGTCATCAAGTATCTAGGGACTCCAAATCTTGGGAATATGACTTCTTCAAGCATCTTAATAGAGGTGTGGTGATCAGCATTTTTAATGGGGATAGCTTCTACCCACTTAGTAACGTAATCCACAGCAACTAAGATGTGAGTGTACCCATTGGAACTCGGGAAGGGTCCCATATAATCAAAGACCCAGACATCAAATGGTTCAATGACAAGTGAATAGTTCATAGGCATATGTTGACGCTTACTAATGTTCCCTATCCTTTGGCATTCGTCACAAGGCAAGAAAAACTTACGGGCATCCTTGAAAAGAGTGGGCCAATAGAAACCTGATTGCAATACCTTATGGGCGGTTCTATCTCCAGCATGGTGACCTCTGTAGGCTTCGGAATGACACTTCTGTAGGATCTGACCATGTTCATGTTCAGGCACACAACGTCTAATAACACCATCTACTCCTTCCTTATAAAGGTGAGGATCATCCCAAAAGTAGTGTCCCAAATCAAAGAAGAATTTCTTCTTTTGCTGATAGGTGAAACTGGGTGGTATGTATTTGGCTACGATATAGTTTGCATAATCGGCATACCACGGTGCACTAAGTGAAGTGCGGATGACATTTAATTGCTCATCAGGAAAGCTGTCATCAATAGGTAGTGGGTCATCAAGGACATTCTCTAGCCTAGACAAGTTATCTGCTACAGGGTTGTCAGCACCCTTTCGGTCAACGACGTGCAAATCAAATTCCTGTAGCAGGAGAACCCATCTGATCAGCCTAGGTTTAGCGTACTTCTTCTCCATGAGGTACTTAATAGCAGCATGATCAGAGTAAATAGTGACTTTGGAGTCAACTATGTAAGATCTGAACTTTTCACATGCAAACACGACTGCTAAAAATTCCTTCTCCGTAGTGGCATAGTTTCTTTGGGCACTGTCTAGAGTTTTACTAGCGTAGTGAATGACATTCAATTTCTTGTCAACTCTTTGTCCTAGAACAGCACCAACAGCATAATCACTAGCGTCACACATGATTTCAAAGGGCAAGTTCCAGTCAGGTGGTTGAACAATAGGTGCGGTTATCAAAGCCTTCTTAAGTATTTCGAAGGCTTCCTCACAATCCTCATCAAAAACAAAAGGAACATCCTTCTGCAAGAGGTTGGTAAGAAGCCTAGAAATATTATAGAAGTCTTTAATGAACCTTCTATAGAAACAAGCATGACCTAGGAAACTTCGTATACCTCTGATATCTGTGGGGCAAGGCATTTTGTCAATTGCATCAACCTTAGCCTTATCAACTTCAATGCCTCTCTCAGAAATTTTGTGTCCTAAGACGATACCTTCATTAACCATAAAATGGCACTTCTCCCAATTCAAGACGAGGTTGGTTCCTTTGCATCTCTGTAAGACTCGATCAAGGTTGCTGAGGCAATCATCAAAGGAAGACCCGTAAACGGAGAAGTCATCCATGAAAACCTCGACGATCTTTTCACAAAAGTCAGAGAATATAGCCATCATACATCTTTGGAAGGTGGCAGGTGCATTACATAAACCAAAAGGCATACGTCTATAGGCAAAGGTACCGAAAGGGCACGTGAAAGTGGTTTCATCTTGATTAGATTGTGCAACAGGTATTTGCGAGAAACCTGAATAACCGTCTAGAAAGCAGAAGTGTGTGTGTTTTGATAGCCTTTCTAGCATTTGGTCGATGAACGGTAAAGGATAATGATCTTTCCTGGTTGCCTTGTTCAGTTTCCGGAAGTCTATCACCATACTATAGCCGGTAATAATCCTTTGTGGGATTAGTTCATCCTTCTCATTAGGAACGACGGTGATACCTCCCTTCTTAGGTACGCAATGTACTGGACTTACCCAATCACTATGAGCAACATGATAAATGATTCCTGCTTCCAGAAGCTTTAATACTTCTTTTCTAACGACCTCTTTCATCTTAGGATTTAATCTCCTTTGATGATCAGCAACTGGTTTAAAGTCAGGATTGGTTTTAATCTTGTGCTGACATAGAGTAGGACTAATACCCTTAAGATCATCAAGAGTATATCCAATAGCAGCGCGGTGCTTCCTCAGAGTTTTTAGTAACTTCTTATCTTCGCGCTCTGAGAGGAGAGCACTAATAATGACAGGATATATCTCCTTCTCATCAGGATAGGCATACTTAAGAGTATCAGGCAACTGTTTAAGCTCGAACATAGGATCACCCTTTGGTGGGGGAGGATCCCCAAGCAGTTCAACAGGCAGATTATTCTTGAGAATAGGATATTGTTCTAAGACAATTTTATCTATCTCATCTCTCTTCTCCATATGCATATCATTTTCATGCTCAAGCAGATATTGCTCTAAAGGATCCGTAGGAGGTACGACAACAGAGGCAAGAGCAATGATTTCATCCCTACCAGACGACTCTCTTTCATGGGGTTGTCTTCCAAACTTGGAGAAGTTAAATTCATGAGACACACCCTCGAAACTTACTGTGACAGTCTGCTTAATGCAACCAATGTGAGCATTGACAGTGTTGAGAAAGGGTCTACCAAATATAATGGGTCAAAAGCTATCTTGTGCAATACCAAGGACGAGGAAATCAGTAGGATACTTCGTCTTACCACACAGGACTTCTACGTCTCTCACAATTCCCAGAGGGCAGATAGTGTCTCTATTAGCTAGCATAATAGTGACATCAATGGGTTCTAACTCAGCAGGTGCAATCTCATCTTTGATTTCATCATATAGAGAACGGGGTATTGCACTAACACTAGCTCCCATATCACCTAAACCATGGTAACAGTGATCTCCTATCTTAACAGAAACAACGGGCAGGCCAACTACAGGTCTATGTTTGTCTTTCGCGTGAGGTTTAGCAATTCTAGCGGAGTCCTCACAGAATTTGATAACATGCCCGTCTATGTCTTCGGCTAAGAGATCTTTGATAATAGCAACACTAGGTTCAACTCTAATCTCCTCAGGGGGTGCAACTGATCTAATTTAACCCCTACGTATCACAGTTGGAGCTTTAGAATAATCCTTTATCCTAGCAGGGTATGGTGGTTTCTCAGTGTAAGCACAAGGAACAACAGGATCACTAAATGCAATGACTTTCTCCTCAACTAGATTGGTTTTGGCTATGTTTCTTTCTACAGGAGGATGATATTTAAACCACTTCTCTTTGGGAAGATCAACATGAGCAGCAAAAGATTCACATAGAGAAGATACTATCTCAGAGTCAAGTCCATACTTAGCGCTAAAATCTCTAGAAGTGTTTGTCTCAACAAAAGATTTAACGCAATCAAACTGGAAATTCATACCTGACTCCTTACCTTCCTCCAGCTCCCAATCTTCAGAGTTGCATTTGATTCTCTGCAATAAATTCCACTTGTGATCAATATCCTTCTTCATAAAAGAACCGGCATAAGAAGTGTCAAGCATGGTACGATCTTCATGAGAAAGCCGAGCATAAAAGTTTTGAGTGATGATTTCCCTTGAGAGCTCATGATTGGGGCATGAATATAGCATTGATTTAAGCCTCCCCCAAGCTTGAGCTATGCTTTCCCTATCATGAGGCCAAAAGTTATAAATAAAGTTCCGATCACGATGTACTAAATGCATAGGATAGAACTTTTGATGAAATTCCAATTTCAACCGATTGTAGCCCCATGATCCAGTATCATCACGTAGCCTATACCATGTCAACGCCTTATCCTTCAAAGATAAAGGAAAGACTTTATTCTTTACCTCATCCTCGGGCAAACCTGCAAGCTTAAATAAACCACAAACTTCATCTACATAGATCAGTTGCAAGTCTGGATGTTAAGATCCATCTCGTGTGAAAGGATTAGCCAGCAGTTTCTCAAGCATACCCGAAGGAATTTCAAAAAAGATATTTTCAGTAGGTACCTCAGGTTGAGTAGAAACTCCTCGTGCTTCCGTTCGTGGTGAAGATACCTTGAACAAATTCCTCAAAGGAACAGTTTCCATAGTGACAAGTGACAATAAATTTCAGCACAGTATAAAAATGTGTCCTTACCAATTTCTACTTACCAAAGGTGCTTCACTCCCTGGCAACGGCGCCTGAAAACAGTCTTGATGACCCACAAGTATAGGGGATCAATCGTAGTCCTTTCGATAAGTAAGAGTGTCGAACCCAACGAGGAGTAGAAGGCTCTCATAAACGGATTTCAGCAAGGTAATAACTGCAAGCACTTAAAGTAGCGGTAACAAGTGATTGTGTAGCGAGGTGAAACGTAGCAAGCAAAGAGTAACAAGTAACAAGTAGTAGCAACGGTGCAGCAAGTGGCCCAGTCCCCTTTGTAGCAAGGGACAAGCCTGAACAAAGTCTTATAGGAGGAAAAACGCTCCCGAGGACACACGGGAATTTCTGTCATGCTAGTTTCATCATGTTCATATGATTCGCGTTCGTTACTTTGGTAGTTTGATATGTGGGTGGACCGGCACTTGGGTACTGACCTTACTTGGACAAGCATACCACTTATGATTAACCTCTCTCGCAAGCATCCGCAACTACAAAACAAGAATTAAGACAAAGTCTAACCATAGCATTAAACTAGTGGATCCAAATCAGCCCCTCACGAAGCAACGCATAGACTTGGGTTTAAGCTTCTGTCACTCCAGCAACCCATCATCTACTTACTACTTCCCAATGCCTTCCTCCAGGCCCAAATATGGTGAAGTGTTATGTAGTCGACGTTCACATAACACCAGTAGAGGAAAAGACAACATACAGCATATCGAAATACCGAACGAATATCAAATTCACATGACTATTATTAACATGACTTATCCCATGTCCTGAGGAACAAAAGTAACTACTCACAAAACATAATCATAATCATGATCAGAGGTGTAATGAATAGCATCAAGGATCTGAACATAAAGTCTTCCACCAAGTAATCCAACTAGCATCAACTACAAAGAGTAATCAACACTACTAGCAACCTTACAAGTACCAATCGGAGTTGCGAGACAAAGATTGGTTACAAGAGATGAACTAGGGATTGGAGAGGAGATGGTGCTGATGAAGATGTTGATGAAGATGCCTCCCCTCCGATGAGAGGAGTGTTGTTGATGACGATGGCGACGATTTCCCCCTCCGGGAGGGAAGTTTCCCCGACAGGATCGTCCTGCCGGAGCTCTAGATTGGATCTGCTCAAGTTCCACCTCGTGGCAGCGGTGAAACCATGAAAAAGCTCCCTAATGATTTTTTCTGGACCAAAACCCTTCATATAGCAAAAGTGGGGAGCTAGTCGGCCGTCAGGCGGCCCACAAGCTTGCCCTGCACCACGAGGGGGGTGGTGGCGGTGGCAGGGCTTGTGGAGCCCTGGTGGCCCCCCTCCGGTAGTTCTTTCACCCAGTATTTTTTATATAATCCCAAAAAAATCCACGTAACTTTTCAAGGCATTTGGAGATGTGCAGAATAGTGGACTAAGATTTGCTCCTTTTCCAGTCCAGAATTCCAGCTGCCTGAATTCTCCCTCTTCAAATAAACCTTGCAAAATAAGCGAGAAAAGGCATAAATATGGTACCACAAAGTAATATAATAGCCCAAAAAGCAATAAATATCAACATGAAAGCATGATGCAAAATGGACGTATCAGTGCCTTGCTGCCCCTTCTGTCACTGGGAAAGGTCGCCACACGGTATGAAACCAAAACCAAGCACTTCTCCCATTGCAAGAATCATAGATCTAGTTGGCCAAACAAAACCCAAGAATCGGAGAGACTTACAAGTATATCAAATCATGCATAAAAGAAATCAGCAAAGACTCAAATATATATCATAGATAATCTGATCACAAATCCACAATTCATCAGATCTCGACAAACACACCGCCAAAGAGGATTACATCGGATAGACCTCCATGAAGATCATGGAGAACTTTGTATTGAACATCCAAGAGAGAGAATAAGCCATCTAGCTACTAACTACGGACCCGTAGGTCTGAAGTGAACTACTCACGAGTCATTGGAGGGGCGATGATGTTGATGAAGAAGCCCTCCAACTCCAAAGTCCCCTCCGGCAGGGCATCGGGAAGGGTGTCCAGATGAGATCTCGTGGAAACGGAAGCTTGCGGCGGCGGAAAAGTGTTTTCGTGGATTCCCTGATTTTTTCTCGAATTTTAGGGAATTTATAGGCCAAAGACCTAGGGCAGGGGAGTGCTAGGGGGGCCACAAGCTTGGTTGTCGCGGCCTCCCCCCGGCCGCGGCAACAGGGCTTGTGGGCCCCCTGCGGGCCCACTGCCTTGGCCCTCAAGCCTCCCGATCTTCTTCCGTTCTGAAAAAATTTATTTCGGGGATTTTATTCCGTTTGGACTCCATTCCAAAATCAGATCTGAAAAGAGTCAAAAACACAGAAAAACAGGAATTTGCGCTTGGCACTGAATCAATAAGTTAGTCCCAAAAAAGATACAAAAGGTAAACAAAACATCCAAAGTTTACAAGATAATAGCGTGAAACCATCAAAAATTATAGATACGTTTGAGACGTATCAAGCATCCCCAAGCTTAACTCCTGCTCGTCCTCGGGTAGGGAAGTGATAAAGAATGAATTTTTGATGCTTTCATGCTACCTAGCATAGATGTCCTTTGTAACTCCTCTTATCTGACGTGAATGTCCAGATCCATTAGATTCAAAACAATAGTTTGCTATTGACGTGGAAACAATAATAATTCAAGCAAACTAGCAAGGTAATCATGAACTTGCAAAATAACAAGGCCAAAAGAAAGTTATCCCTACAAAATCACATAGTCTGGCTATGCTCTATCATCATTGCACAACGAATTTAAATCATGCATAACCCCGGTATTGGCCAAGTAATTGTTTTCGCACCTTTACTTTCTCAAACTTTTTCAACTCTCACGCAATACATGAGCGTGAGCCATGGTTTTAGCTCTATAAGTGGTGTGGAGTGTGGTGGAGGTTGCAAGACAAACAAGGAGAAGATGGTCACATTGACTAGGCATATCAATGAGCTATGGAGATGCTCATCAATAGATATCAACGTGAATGAGTAGGGATTGCCATACAAATGATGCACTAGAACTAAGAGTATGTGAAAGCTCTTAAAGAAAACTAGTGGGTGTGCATCCAACTTGCTTGCTCACGAAGACCTAAGGCAAATTTGAGGAAGCCTATCATTGGAATATACAAGCCAAGTTATACAATGAAAAATTTCCCACTAGCTATATGGTGGTGACAAAACGAGAGACTCTCAATCATGAAGATCATGGTGCTTAATATGCTCCAGTGTGGAAAGGTGGTAGCATTGTCCCTTCTCTCTTTTTCTCTCATTTTTTTGGATGGGCTCTTTGGCCTCTTTTTTTGGTGGGCATCTTTGGCCTCTTTTTGTATATGGGCTTTGCTGGCGTCTTTTATTTCCGCACATGGGACAATGCTCCATCAATGATGATCATCACACTTACATCTCGAAACTTAGAGCAATGATGACTCTATATGGAATGCCTTCGGTAGTGTACCGTGACAATGATCTAGCATGGCATGGACATGAATGGAAACATCATGCTAGCTATCTTACGATCATGCATTGGCAATGTAGACGTGGTGGCACATGTCATGGTGGTAGTTGCATGGAAATATATCTCGGAATGACTTTGAAAAAGCCATAGTAGGTAGGTATGGTGGCTGTTTTGAGGGAGGCTAATGGTGGGTTTAGTGCACCGGCGAAAGTTGCACGGCACTAAGAAGATAGTGATGGTGGAAGGTGAAAGTGCATCTAAACCATGGACTCAACATTAGTCATGAAGAACTCATATACTTGTTGCAAAAAAATTATTAGTAATCGAAACAAAGCATTCAACGCATACTCCTAGGGGAAGTGTTGGTAGGTATAAACCATCGCGCGATCCCGCCTGCCACACAAAGGATGACAGTCAATAGACTAATCATGGTCAGACTTCATCACATAGCGGTTGCTACGGTAATCACTAACTTCAACACAAGTATTTCTAGATCCACAACACCTTACTAGCATAACTTCAATATTACCACAACCACAACTCAAAACTAATTGAGATGAATCAAACTTCTCTAACTATTCAATGCACATGAAGGTGGAAGTTTTCATATCCCTTTCGATAACTACCCCTTTTGAGACTACTTTCAAAGCATAGATCAACTACCAAGCCACGCACCGCCGTGCTCTAAAAGATATAAGTGAAGCACATAGAGCAAAATCAACTAGCTTCAAAAGATATAAGTAAAGCACATGTGAGCTGAATTGTCTAACCAACGGATATAAGTGAAGCTCGACAAAATCAAGGTGAGTGCATGTCTATCTCTCTAGGTGTGCAGCAAGGATGATTGTGACACAACAAAAGTAAAAGACTTCTACGATACAAGACGCTCCAAGCAAAACACATAACATGTGGTGAATAAAAATATAGCCACAAGTAACGTTACCGATGGATTGAAGACGAAAGAGGGGATGCCTTCGCGGGGCATCCCCAAGATTAGGCTTTTACGGCATCCTTGAATCATCTTGGGGTGCCTTGGGAATCCCCAAGCTTTAGCTCTTAACACTCTTTATCTTTTTGTCCATAAGAACTTCACCCAAAACTTGAAAACTTCACAACCCGAAACTTAAACAGAAACTCGTGATAACATTAGTATAAGAAAGCAAACCACCACTTCCTTAGGTACTGTAGCAAACTTAAATTCTACTTATGTTGATGTTGGGTTACTGTATTTTCAATCTTCCATGGCCAATACCCCCCGATATTATCCATAGTTTCATCAAAATAAGCAACCAACACAACAAAAACAGAATCTGTTAACAACAGACCAGTCGGTAGCAATTTGTATACTTCGTATACTTCTGGTACCTCAAAAATTCTGAAAAATTACGACAGTCTGAAGAATTTGCGTAGCAATCAGCAGCAGAAAGAATCAACTCAAAATCTCTTACAGAAAAAAAATGAAAATTCTTTTCGTGAGCAGAAAGTTTCTGTCTTTTCCAGCATGACCAAACGATCATCCCCAAGACTAATCATAACGGTTTTGATTGGCACAAACGCAAAAAGAAACACAAAAAACACAATCATAACAGAATAATGAAAGTGTGGAAAACACAAAACATAAAGGAAAATGATAGATTCATTGGGTTGCCTCCCAACAAGCGCTATTGTTTAACGCCCTTAGCTAGGAAAAAGGTGATGGAATCACGTATAGTCATCTTTGGTGCTCAAACCATAAGTAGTGTGATCATTTATCATCTTAAGATCTTCATCTTTATTGGATGACTCACCACTAGCTTTAGGAACAAAAACAGACTTGACGGTCTTTTTGAGAGTGAGATTTGGAGTATTTTGCACAGCGGCAAAAGCGGAACCCAAGTTGGTTATGACGTCCTCTAGTTTGCAAATTCTAGAGGAATCATTAGCTATGGGTTCCTTCTCCCCTAAATTTTTCAAAACATTTCCCACTTTGGATCCGTCCTGAGTAATTTGATTGTGGATCTTTCTATCCAAACCCCCAATAAGTTCAATTGTGGCAATTTTGTTTTTCATAAGCGTCAAGCCTTTGCATCACGTGTTCCAAGGTTAAGGTAGTTCCATTAACCATGAGCGGGGGTGAGCCTACCAAATTCATGATAGCTCCATAGGAGTCAACAGTATGGCTCCCCAAAAAATTTCCCGCCTACGATGGTGTCAAGAATATACCTATTCCAAGGAGAGATTCCAACATAAAAACTACGAAGAAGAACAGTAGTGGATTTCTTACGAGTAGATCTACTCTGAGCATTGCAAATCCGGTACCAAGCGTCCTTTAAATTTTCTTCCTCATTTTGCCTGAAATTGAGAACTTCATTCTCAGGGATATCGTTTGGAGTTGTGGGTCTATCCATTGATGGACTATCCCACACACAAACGAGCAGGAAGTAAGCGAGTGAAGCGGGCAAAAGAGAACGGCAAAGGAAGACAGCAAAAAGGCAAAAGGCAAAAGAAAACGACAAAGGAGAAAGGGAAAATGAAAATGGCAAATGTGAAGTGGGGGAGAGGAAAAAGAGAGGCAACTGGCAAAAAAGTAAATGCAAGAGATGAGTTTGTGAGACCTACTTGGATAGATCTCTCCTTCCCCGGCAACAGCGCCAGAAATACTTCTGCTACTGCAACAAAAGACCTTCCAACGGCGCCAGAAACAAGCGTGCTGACGGGAGACTATTCTTGTCTTGATACTCCTCAGCAACGGCACCAGGAATCCTTCTGCTACGGCTACGCCTATAGAGACTTCCTTGGCAAATATGCAAAGGATTCCCCCGTGGCCTTGGAGCCTTGCGTTGGTGTTCCCTCGAAGCGAAAAGGGTGTTGTAGCACAGCGGCGGTAAGTATTTCCCTCGGTTTTGAGAACCAAGGTATCGATCCAGTGAAGTAATATCACAAGTACCTACACAAACACAAAGAGCTTGCACCCAACGCTATGAAGGGGTTGTCAATCCCTTATAGATTGTTTGCCAAGTGAGAACTGAAAGCAGAAAAGAAACAAAGCAAAGTAAAAGCGAAAGTGGAAACGATAGGTGTGAATACACCCGGGGGCCGTAGTGTTCACTAGTGGCTTCTCTCATGAAAGCAAGTAGACGGTGGGTGAACGAATTACTGTTGATCAATTGATAGAACCGCGCAAAGTCGTGACGTTATCTATGGCAATGATTATATCTACAGGCATCACGTCCAAAACAAGTAGACCGATACTTTCCGCATCTACTACTATTACTCCACACGTCGACCGCTATCCAGCATGCATCTAGTGTATTAAGTTCATGAGAACAGAGTAATGCCTTAAGCAAGATGACATGATGTAGATGGACAATCTCATATCTATGATAAAAGCCCATCTTGTTACCCTTGATGGCAACAACACAATGCGTCCCTTGTTGCCCCTTCTGTCACTTGGAAAGGTCACCACACGGTATGAACCCAAAACCAAGCACTTCTCCCATTGCAAGAATCATAGATCTAGTTGGCCAAACAAAACCCAAGACTCGGAGAGACTTATAAGGATATCAAATCATGCATAAAAGAAATCAGCAAAGACTCAAATATATATCATAGATAATGTGATCACAAATCCACAATTCATCGGATCTCGACAAACACACCGCCAAAGAGGATTACATCGGATAGATCTCCATGAAGATCATGGAGAACTTTGTATTGAAGATCCAAGAGAGAGAAGAAGCCATCTAGCTACTAACTACGGACCCATATGTCTGAAGTGAACTACTCACGAGTCATTGGAGGGGCGATGATGTTGATGAAGAAGCCCTCCAACTCCAAATTCCCCTCCGGCAGGGCACTGGGAAGGGTCTCAAGATGAGATCTCGCAGAAATGGAAGCTTGCGGCGGCGGAAAAGTGTTTTCGTGGATTCCCTGATTTTTTTCTGGAATTTTAGGGAATTTATAGGCCAAAGACCTAGGGCAGGGAGTGCCAGGGGGGCCACAAGCTTGGTTGCCGCGGCCTCCCCCTGGCCGCGGCAACAGGGCTTGTGGGCCCACTGTCTTGGCCCTCAAGCCTCCCGATCTTCTTCCGTTCTGGAAAAAAATATTTTGGGGATTTTATTCCGTTTGGACTCCGTTTCAAAATCACATCTGAAAAGAGTCAAAAACACAGAAAAAACAGGAACTGGCGCTTGGCACTGAATTAATAAGTTAGTCCCGAAAAAGATACAAAAGGTAAACAAAACATCCAAAGTTGACAAGATAATAGGGTGAAACCATCAAAAATTATAGATACGTTTGAGATATATTAGCTCCCCCTGATAAATCATGCAATCATTGATGCATGTGTGGTATCTAATGTGCGGAAGATCAAGAGGTCAAACGATTTTCTTGGGCTCCTCGACACTAGTAGGACACAGGTTTCCCGCGTGAAGAACTTTATTATGTAGATACTTCAAATGCTCATCGAGGCTTTTGTTTGTCCATTTGTTTTTGGCCTTCTTCTTTAGAACTTCGAGTGTGAAACTCAAGCGGGTCACCACGGGATCGCAACCGTCATACAATGGAGTCTTCGAGTCTACTTCAAGTTGCGCCAGCTTAGCCTCCTCTCTAGAAGCAATTCCATCACTAGTCATATTCTTGCGAACGAGGTCTCAAACATGATGGTCCTGCACGACTGAACTTAGTAGCATCGAAGAGTGCGGCGTGTCCGTCACCTCTTCTCCGCTATGTTTGGACTCTTTTTCGCCGTGTCCGGAATCTTCCCCGCCACCATGTCCAAATTCTTCCCCGCCGCCATGTCCGGACTCTTCCCGCCGTCGTGTCCGGCGCCATTGTCTTCGTGTCGATCGGTCATATCTTTGTCTAACCCTATGTCGTGGACATCCTCATCATCATCTTCACATATCCACTCAGTATAGCCATCGATGAAACCATTCATCAGGAAGTGTGCCTTCAAACTGCCCCGATCAAAGGGTCCGAAATTACTCCTTCTTTGCATCTTGTGCACGGACATCTAATCCCAGTCCAATTATTTGCATACATGTCCATCAACACGGATTGCAAGTATCGCTCCACCTTCCTTCCACTCACCTTCATGACTGCATGGTATAACAAGCAAAAGGGTTATAAACAAAATGCATGCATGTATCAGTCATAAAAAAAATTCATGACCTTGCCTAAAAATAGGACATATTGAGTTTGCTCGAAATTCGCTGAAACGGAAATAAATCGACATTTCGGCAAAACATAAGCAACTCACGGGGCATGTCACTCACAAAAATCTCTTCATATCACAAACACACATATTGCCATTCTTGAAATGCACAACTTTTGTACTAACCTATATCTCGAAAGAGACTGTGCACGGTTAGATCATTAGGCCTTCGCGGCCTATTGGGATTGAAAGTGGACGGCTAAATAGCTATCTAGATCTAGTTGTTGGGAGGAGAGATGACTCTAGCTAACTAATGAAGAGGGAGAGAGGTGATCTAGCTAGATCTATATGTATGGAAGGAGGGAGAGCCAAATAAATGTGGAAGATAGAGCTAGAAGAGACCATTTATGGAGGAGAATGTTGGGAGCAGAGATGATTCTAGCTAACTAATGGAGAGGGAGAGAGATGATCTAGCTAGATCTATATGTATTGAAGGAGGGAGAGCCAAATAAATGTGGAAGATAGAGCTAGAAGAGACCATTTATGGAGGAGAATTATGGTGGAGGGGGCATTAATGGGGAGAGAAGAGAGGTAGAAGGAAGAGAGAAGAAGGGCAACAATGATGGCGAAGTAACTTAGAGAGGGGAGAGGGGAAAGGGGGGGAAGGAAAATGGGAGGAAGGGGGATACAAGGGTGTGGGTGAAAAGGTGCCACCAGCCATGCGTAGCAGTAACGCTGGTTTCCTTAGGGTGCTACTGCTATTGCACTTAGTAGTAGCGCTTTTCCGGAGCAGCACTACTACTAACTTGGGCCCAATAGCAACAACGCTGGTTTCCTCGGGGCGCTATTGCTATTGGTATTAGCAGTAGCGTTGTTTTCAAGGGCGCGCTGCTATTACAGCTGTTGTCGGTAGGCTCGTTGGACCCCACTTAGCAGTAGCGCTCCTCATCTCTCCAGTGCTACTGCTAAGTCCTTACTTGTAGCGCTGCTAAAAGCAAGCACTACTGCTAAGTAGCAGTAGCGCTTGCTCTTTTCCAATGCTACTAATAGTTTCCTACCTATAAGGTGTTTCCTACTAGTGCATGCATAAATGCAAAGGCATCAAAATTCCCATGCCTACCAAGGGTCACCTCTGCACAGATGAAAATGGTAAAGATTTTGATCGGCAGGTATATCGCTCTATGATTGGCTCTTTATTGTACCTATATGCATCTAGGCCAGATATTATGCTTAGTGTTTGCATGTGTGCGTGTTTCCAAGCAACACAGAAGGAATCACACCATAAGACTGTGAAGCATATTCTTCGATATGTAGCTCACACACCAACGCTTGGAGTATGGTACCACAAGGGTTCAAACCTTCATCTCGTTGGATACTCTGACTCTAACTATGTTGGTGACCATGTGGATCGCAAGTCAACATCAGGCACGTGACATTTTCTCGAATGATCCTTAGTGTGTTGGTCCTCAAAGATGCAGAACTGAGATCATTGCTGCTAGTTCGTGATGTGCTCAACTGTTGTGCATGAAGCAAACCCTCAAGGACTACGACATCAACATGAAAAATGTGCCACTCTGCTGCAACGATGAAAGTGCAATAAAGATTGCATACAACCCAGTACAACACTCGAAGACCAAGCACATCCAGATTCGTCGTCATTTTCTTTGTGATCATGTACTCAAGGGCAACATCGTTATCGACCACGTGAAGGCTGAAGGACAACTAGCAAGTATCTTCACTAAGCACTTGGATGGAAATAGGTTTTGCAAGTTACGGTGTGAGCTAAATATCTTAGAATCTTCGAATGTTGTGTGAAAGCACACACATCCTAACACTTATGCAAAATTCATGACTTAGATGTGCAACACACGAAGTAACGTTTTTCTTCAGTCAATGAAGAATAGCACTCTAAGTGTGAAGAAATTAATGAAGAATATGATTCTTAAGACCCTACGACAATTGTACGCGGTGCGTGAAATCATCATTCTTATACGGTAGGTCACGCCACCAACAAAATTTGAAATTCTTCAAAGTTGAGATTTTTGCAAATTCTTCAAATCTTCAAAGTCTTCAGATTTTCAAATTCCTCAAGTCTGCAAATTCTTCAATAGTTCAGATTCTTCAAACTTCTCAAAATGTGTTCTTCATTGACTATATACTTATTTATGAGCTTTCAAAGTCCTCAACATCATTCACTTATTTCTAAGTCTTCATATTGGTTTTGCCTCTGCGTGAATGTGATCGGACCCATTCCCCCTCTATGCTAACCTCAACCGAGGCTGTTCTCAAATTCTTCATATGCGTTATTTTTGAAACTCGTTCAAAGTCTTCACTAAATCCTTGTCATCTAAAGAATTTGCTAACAATGTCCTCAAAATTTATCTCAAAAAATTTCAGCCGTTGCTGCTCAAATCACACCCACTACCCACGATTGGATAAGCACGATCTACACGATCTCCACTAACTCCACCGCTTAATATGTGTGTGCCACCTGTCGAGCGGAGAGGATGGGCCATGGGCAATCTGGTCTAAAACCTTCGGGCCGGACCATTTTCACCTGGGTTATAAATACTCCACTCTCACCCCTCGGTCATTTCTTCCTCTCGCTTCCACTTCTCACCGCTCGAAGCCAGACCTAGCGCCGCCGCTGGAAATCATCGTCGCCCTACTCACGTCGATCGCGGATCTCCTTCCTCCGCTGCCGCCGTAGCTATCTTCAGCCGCCAAGTTAGGGCGTTGAAGATCTGAACTGGCGAGTTTCTGTTTCACCCTCCCCAGCTTGTCGCGTTCTTTGTGTTCTTCAACCGGGTAATTAAAATATAAATTTGTTGCCTCTGTAGATCTTTGTGTATTTATAAAATCTTCAAAAAGTGTTATTCCTCAGCAAATGCATCAAATGAACACTTCCATGTCTAGAACAATTGATAAATTTCACTAAGTTACTCAATTCTTCAAGAGATTCCTTAATTGTGTGGATTTTCATATCTGCACAACTCTGGAACCCAAGACAAGAACACTTAGCAAAAGTCCTCAAAAACAGTAGTGGTCAATTTTCTCAAACTTGAGTCATTTTTAAAAATCTTCTAAGATCGCATATAACATCTTCAAATTCTTCGCACATATACTATGTCTCATCAACTTAGCTCATTTGCAGCATTTCTTGAAGAAAATTTGCGTACCTCATTACATTCCTCAAAAGTTCATATTCCTTAAGTGAAGAAGATGGCTGATAAGAAGAAACAGAAGGGTGGAAAGAAGGCTGATACCAACACTGCTTTTGAGATACCTGACGTCATCTATGATGATTACTGCACCCCTGATGAAGCAGTTTATGGAAAAGAGACAAAAGAAAAGTGAAAAACATGCTTGTAGAAAATTGAGAGGAGATGGGCCAAAGAATGGAAGGAGTACACGTATGTGACTCCTAAATACATGAAGAAATTCTCCTTGAAGCCGCCATGCAAAAAGCCTCCTCTGGGCAATCAACAAGTTGATGATCCCATTAGCCTTGACTCGATTGAACACTATCCTGAAGAATGGGCAAGGCAACATGCCAAACTGCACAAAGTTCCAAAATAGACCATGAAGAGATTCAATGAGGAATCTAATGTCGTAGCTGCTGCTGCATCCTCCTGTGCTGCTGAGGCTTCTGGTATTGAAACTGCTCCAAAGTGACCTCTGTTGAAGAAGTCAGCTGTCAAGCCTAAGTCCTCACCTGCAACTTCCTCACATCAAATTCCTTAGTCAGCTCCTAAGGTGGCAGCAAAGTCCTCTACCAATGAAGTTGACTACAAGTCAGAATCCAGTGGGGACTTCAATTGCCTCACGGTCCTCTCCTTCTGGCTCTGCACATACTTCTTCTAGTGCAAACGTGAAGAAGAAGATGACCGTTGGGTGAGGAAAAAGGCCCAGCCCTGGCAAAGTCCTAAATGTTCCTTCTGGATCTGAAGAAGAAGAAGAAGTTGATGATGGAGTACTTACTGCTATCATCAGAAATAAACAAGAAAGGGTCGCACAGGCCAAAGGCACAACCATTCCCCTCATGATGGATCCAAAGGTGGTACGAGACTTCATTGATCTCTGGTACGAAGATCCTCAAACACCTATTGAGTTCTTGAACCTTCCACCTGGACCTAGTCATATGCTGACAGCCTTCATCAATGAGGAAAAATGGAAGGTTCAGAAGGCCAAATAAGCTAGAAAAGCATAGCCTCTCAAAGAGAGCTTTGTGAATAAAAACATTCTGACTATGACCCCTAATCATCTCCTCACCACTCAAACTTAGATCAAAAACCTCAGCGAAGAATGTCGTCGCTTTCACGCGGCCTAGAACGGTGCAAAAGTCAGATTCGTCAATATTACAAACAAGGTCATCACAGACCACAAAAAACGGGTTGCAACCTCTAGACAACCTCAAATTCCTCATGTCGGCTACACCGTTAAACTGCCTGACGATTCTGGCATGGATGAAGAAATCCGTGCTACTGACGAACCTGCGAGGGCAGCTGACGAAATGGATGCACGTGAAGAAACTATTACTACAAGGACGACTGCATCAACCATGCCTGAAGAATCTGCTCCGGCACCAAAATCTTCACAAGTGAAGAAAGTGAAGCTTCCTTCTGCATCAGAAGTGAAGGAAATGAAGGCGGCTGAAAAGGAAGCAGCAAAGAAGATAAAGGCTTCAACAAGTTCAAAGTCCTCACAAGTAAAAAGCTGGAGGACTTTGACAAGTTCCTCAAGAGCACCTATTGACGATACCCCTATCAACACGACACCCTCTTACGTGGTAGTGCCCCTAGGTGTCGAACACATCATCCCAGTAGGGGACGAAGAAACGGAAGATACTCAATCAACTGCTTCCACAAAACCAATTGATGAAGAAATTGAAGCATAACCAAATCCTTCAATTGCTCACGCCTCATCTCCTCAGCCACAACCGAACAAAAATGTGGGAGATGAAGAAAAAGATGAAGAAGTGGACATTGGAAACACATCACTAGTGATCAATGACGAATACTGGGAAAAGGCTCATCCTAACTCACCATTAACAACTCCACTTCCTTAAGTTCTTTAGTCCTGTGCGACCACTGAAGAAATTCATACAGGGTCTGAAGACAAGAACACTCCGATGAAGTCCATCCCGGAGACTGAATCAACTACAGCAGCTGAAGACACTACCAGTCAAACAACTACCGAGGAAAGTGTTGCACCAGAAATTGATGAATCTGTGCAGCATATTCCTCACACTCACAAAAGTGTGGCTGGAGAAAATGTTTCTCAGAGTGAAGACATGGCCTCTGAACGTCATGTTGATAATCCTGAGTCTGCAGTGGTCGTGGCTGAAATTCCTTAAACTGAAGCTCTTCGAAGACTTGTGGGCCATTTAAATCCAAATCTTCAACCCTAGACTCTTCAGCCTTACACTAGAACAAAAAGGCCAAAATTTGACAAAGCAACATTCTTCGATGAACATCACTATTTCATCGGCACAAATCCATTTGAATCTCCAAGGATAAGGCGAAAGAGATTCTGGACCACTACTCAGCTGAACTACTATGGTGATGTACTCTTCAACAATAACAAAGTATTTCAGCATCAGAAAATTCCACATACAGATATGGATAACATTCCTTTCTTTGATCTAGTCCTTCGCATTATTTTCGAAGTTGTACTACTGCCATTCTGCATGGACATCTATGACTCGAATGAGGAAACCATCCTTCAATTCTATGCTACCTTGCACATCTCAGGTTCAGTATCAGATGTCAACACTCATCAGAAAGCTCCTACCAGGGAATTACTTCATGCAGTCCTAGTTCCAATTCACTCAAAAGGAGCCAGATGCATTTATGAAGAAACTGAACTGCCAAATCACATGATGCAAGTGTCGATGAATCTGTTGGCTCCTCGAAAGCCGCTGATACGTCTCCAACGTATCTATAATTTTTGATGGTTCCATGCTATTATCTTATCAACTTTGGATGTTTTATATGCATGAATATGCTATTTTATATCTTTTTTGGGACTAACGTATTAACTCAGTGCCTAGTGCCAGTTTCTGTTTTTTCCGAGTTTTTGACCTTTCTCAGAAAAGAATATCAAACGGAGTCCAAATGGAATAAAACTTTCGCGATGATTTTTTTGGACCAAACGAGACCCCCGAAGCTTTGGAAGAAGGCCAGAAGAGCCACGAGGGAGTCACAAGCCCAGGAGGCCTGCCCCCTCCCCCTAGGTCGTGCCTAGCAGGCTTGTGACCTCCTCGTGGGCCCAATCAACGTAATTCCACCGTCATAAATTCCTATAAATACAGAAACCCCCAAAAAGAAACCTAGATCGGGAGTTTCGCCGCCGCAAGCCTCTGTAGCCACCAAAAATCAATCTGGAGCCCGTTCCGGCACCCTGACGGAGGGGGAATCCATCTCCGGTGGCCATCTTCATCATCCCGGCAATCTCCATCACGAGGAGGGAGTAGTTCACCCTCGGGGCTGAGGGTATGTACCAGTAGCTATGTGTTTGATCTCTCTCTCTCGTGTTCTTGAGATGTCATGATCTCGATGTACCGCGGGTGTCGTGGTTTTGTCACGGCAGATGTCCTCGTGAAAGGACTTAGTACTGGAGCCATCGCACCTTGGTGGCGACTCAAAGGGGTTAAACGGGAGGAACACGGCGATTTACCCAGGTTCGGCCCCTCGAGAGGAGGTAATAGCCTACGTCCTGCTTTGTGTGTATTGATGTGGATTCGATTACAAGGGAGGCGTAACTCGCCTAACCTAGCACTCGATGATTTTCTCCCCCCTCACCTCCTTAGGACTCGCCTTTATATATAGGTCGAGGCCTTAGGGTTTACAAGAGTCCCTTCCTTCTTACACTTCGTGACCATTGTGGTCTCTAAGTCGCCGTCCTTCAAAACCCGGAGACTTTCCAGAAATCATAACCGTCCCGCGGCCTTGAACCGGCCAGGCTGAAGCCCGAGTAACCTAGAGGATGAATCGCCTTACTGGTAACCCGGCCCATCTTGGGCGGGTCACTTAATAAGTAATATCCCCAACATTAGGCGCCAGATTGACTTGAACTTTCACGCCAATGCTTCCGCTCAGTTGAAGGTGATTCACTCCTTCGTCTTTCTCCATACGTCAGAAATTGTAACTCGCCATCTGGCACCGAAAAAATCTTTGAGTCGCCAAACCATTTCCTGATGGCATCTTCTTATCCCTCGATTCTCGGGAAAACTAACATAATCCCAACGGATCTTTAGTGCATCGTTATCCCAAAATCTTCGGACGTCATCATGGCGAATCTTTTTATTCCCCAGCGGTTCCCGCTCACGGCGCCTCGATTCCAGCGCCCGTCCTGATAAATAGACGGAGGGGACAGGGCTGGAGCTTCCCACCTACCAGTCTCGTCAGTCCCGCCTCCCCATTATCACAGCAAAAGGCCTCATCGCTTCCCGAGGGCTCCGCTGTCGGCCGCACCTTCCGCCCTCGTCCAAGAAGCTTCAGCGCCGCCCATAAGCCGTTGCCGTCGTCAAGCTTCGCACCTCGGACGATCCGTCCGCCGCCATTGACCATTGCATCATCACCGACCACCTCGTTGCTCGCCTCGAACTCCGCCGCCGCCGAAGATCTCTTCGTTCGTCGGGACCCCCGCATTTCTTCAACGATCTCCGTCACCGTCGGCCTTCTTCGATCGAGAGCATCAGGTTAGGCCTTCATTCACCTTCTTAGGAGTAGGTTCATTCCTTGCTTGAGCTTTCGCCATTGCCGTAGCTTCGAAGCTTTTCGCTCATAGTTGCTCATCTTCCTCGAATCGATTAGCACGAGCACCGATAGGGTAGCCACTGCCCTGAATAATTTTAATTATCCGCTGTACTCGCGAATCTTTGAACACAATGTCTTCACCAAACGAGGGGCGTCACTTGATAATAAATTGCTCGTGCCCAGTTATATTCGTAGGTTTTCACATCTTTTTTGTAGATCCATTCCTCATTTACTGTTTGCGAAAAGCCGTTTGTAGCCTTCATCCCCCCTTAGTGCTTCGGAACGAATAGATTTTACCATCCGCAGAAACGTAGCCTTTGGGAATAACCCTACTTCCATAAGTCGCCATAGCAACCAAACCCGACCTCTTGGTCTAGCGGGTTAGATGAACCGATTCCATCCCATATAGTAGATGTCCAAGACATGTAATATCATACTTTTACCTACTTGTAGCATGGGCGCCGTCTTCAAGAGTGACTGGCTTCCTACCAAGGTTGATGATTCTGTCTTAGCTAATTATGTGAAGGCGGGCTGTTTGGATCCTCAAGATGTCATTGGATGGCGCACCGGGTTGGGAGAGGATCTCCCTAACCCCAAAGAAGGGGAAATAGTAGTTTTTGTTGAACATTTGGAACGGGGTTTTAAGCCGCCCGGATCGAAATTTCTTAGGGACGCTTTGACCTTCATGAACGTCCGACTCCAGGATCTGGGACCCAATTCCATAAGCAATTTGAGCCAGTTCCAAGTTCTTTGTGAAGCTTATCTGCGGATCGAGCCTTCTGTCCCTCTATTCTGGCATTTTTTTTCATCTGAATCGCCAGACGGAATTCCACAATGGCCCCAGTTTGGAACTCGGCGGCGTCAACGTCCAGCGCCGTAGGGATAGTCTGTTCCCTTCACTCATCATGCCTAGCCATCCCAAGGGCTGGGGCGAATCTTGGTTTTATTGTCAAGAGACGTCTCCTGCTGGTGAGAATAAGCTTCTGGGTTACAGGCCAACCCGGCTTCCGGTCAACTTCAAGCTCCCAGACAAGCTCACCGAGGAAGAAGAGTCGGAGTTCATCCCAATATTATCTGAGCTGAGATCCCTGACGAACAATGGTCTTACCGGGGTTGACCTGATCCGCTGCTGGGTCGAATGGCGGATTCTTCCTCTGAGCCGCCGAGATGGTCTGATGTGTGAGTTTGATGGCACTCTGGATCATCCTCAATGCTACTTTCACACAGCACTAACAGAAAAGGACATTGTTGCCATCATCAAAAAGTTGACCGGCGAGCCTGCGGGAAAGTGCGGCCAAATCGGCCTTAAGCCCTTTTGCAAGATTAACCCGGCGCCCAAGGTAACCAAAACTGACCCGCCCTCGGTATTTATCCCTTCTGTTTCATTGCCGTCATGATTTCATAATATATACCTTTTCAGAAAGGCGATAAGTTCTGGTCCAGGAGACCTAAAAAGCAAGCCATGAAAACTGCTAAGCCGCCCTCTAAGAAAGCCAAGGGCAAAGGAAAATCTGATGCGGCTGAGCCATCCGAAGTCGACGAATCTCAAGTCGGTGATGCACTTTCAGAGGTACAAATCCGTCCTCTTTTCACTCGCCACCTATCACTTTTGACCTTTTATTTATATCTTTCTCTCTCCTTGTAATAGAATGAAGATAACGAAAGCCAAGAAGACTCTGTTGAGGTAATTTCTGTTTCCTCCGATTCATCTCCTTCTCCACCTAAGACGGCCCGGCGAATATGTGGGAAAGTCCCCTTCTCACATCCAAATTCTTATTTGGACCCAAATTTCTTACTGAAGAAAGCACAACACGCCTCAAACCGGAAAACACGAAGTCACTCTAGCGATCTGGTATCTGGTTTACCAGCAACGAACAAAAGAAAGCCAAGCGAGGTACTTTTATGAGTAACCATTATTCGTGCTTCTTTGGATCACATTTGTAACCCGCCTGTATTATTGATATATAACTCTTGCAGAACTCTCCTCCCACTTCCGGCGACTCAGTGATGTCAACACTTCCACCAATGATTCGAGTTCCGGGGTAAGTCTTTTGATAACCTTGCCTCGACTTTTGAGAATAACGATCTTTTCAATTCCTTAACGTGCTTATTCCCTTTTGTTAGGGCACAAGCCAAGAAAAGGAAAACCAGTGGATCAATTCCTGATGCAACTTTAGAACCCCCAAAGAAATCAACTCCGACTCAAGACGATCCGGATTATGCTGAGCCTGCGATTCAAGTGGATCTTCCTGAGTCGCCGAAGGAAACAATGGATGCCTCTAAATCGCCGAACCCATTGATGACAACAGAAGACCCAGATGTTGTAGTTATTACTGGCTCTGGCTTTTCAAAGCCGGCAGCAACAGTTTTGTCCAAACATGTAGCATCCTCCTCTCAGGCCATTCCCGAGTCTGGGCTCTCCAAGGCGAAACTTTCCGACTATGCAAATCTGGAGTTTAAGGAACTCTGTTCTGGCTTTGCAAGTCGCCTGGAGGCGAGCTATGAGATGGAGAAAAACCTGCTGAAGATGTTAAACAACAAACATGAGGTAAATTTTGTTATACTTATATTATTCCCAGTAACCCCCAAGGGTCGGGTCATCAGTAAAAAGATGAGCCGGGTCTTGAAAATTTAGAAAAAGCTTCGCGACCAGTAACCCCCAAGGGCCGGGTCATCAGTAAAAAGATGAGCCGGGTCTTGAAAATTTAGAAAAAGCTTCGCGACCAGTCTTGATTTCTGTATAATTTCTCCTGAAAAAAATTATACATTAGCCCCCAAGTGTCAGGGATATTGCTTTGCAGTAATTCTGAGACTTGTCCTTATTTTAAACTTTCAATAGGAAAACCTTGCTCAGACCGAATTGGCGCTGGGCGATTTAAGGAAAAACTTAGCTGAACAACAAGACGCCGGAACTCAGTCGGAGGAGAAGTGTAAATTGGCTCTGGCCGAACTGGAAAAACTCAAAGCCGAGTTAGAAAAAACTCAAGCTGACCAAAACGCCGCTTTGAAGAGAGCAGAGAAAGCTGAAGCGAAGCTGGTGACTGTTCAACAGGAGTTATCCGGCTTAAAACGTCATATCTCTAACATGACGCAAGCCATCTTTGGTAAGCCTTACCTAAATCTTCAACCTTATCCCCCCCCCCTTTTCTTTAAATTTCTGATGTTAAGTCACTAATCATCATATTTCTGGTCCAAGAGTCGCCAACCTGCAAGAAGACTGTGTGTTGATGCTGAAGGCGATTTATACGCTGACAGAGCAGCTGTACACAGGTAGTGTGTTGACCGTCAAAGCTGTGATGGGTGCCAAAGAGCCTATTACTTCCATCAAGAAGGTACTTGGATGTTTGTCCACACTTCCTCCCGAGATTGGCGAGTTAACTCGGTCAGCCGCACGGAAAGGTGTCCTGACTGCCCTGAGTCGCTGCTTAGCGTATGCCCCAGAGATCAATTTAGAAGAAGTAGCCGCTGGCTTCCCTCAGCTTAAGGACGATGGATCGGAATTTGTTGAAGAGGATTACCAAAAAGTTGTCAAGGATTCTCGGCTGGCTGCAACTCGACTCGCCGCAAGCCTTGATTTAACGAAGTACCAGGCGGCTTATGACAGTAGGAATAAGAAAGTCAGCCCGCCAACCTTCGTGGTGACCAACCTAATTCCTCGGCGACCCAAGAATCCTTTCGACTGGGAAGCAAACTTGGCATCAATTTTGACCGACGAAGACGACTTTGCTGCTTTGGCCAGGTGCAATTGGGTATTGGGCGATTTACAAATCGAAGTTGGTCAGAGCTCACGCCAGGATTTAGCGAAGTAGACTTTCCTGAATTTGGCCTGCGAGCCATGTAATAGTCAGTACTGTTTTTTGATGATATCTTCTGCGAGAAAAACCCTTATATCTCTTTTTAAAGCGATTTGAAATATTTGGCCCGCCTTTATAAGAGTCTTCTATAATGCTTTAATCCGCCAAGGATGAAACAAATCTTAGCACCCCCGTGTCTTAAATTTTGAAAACATCACCTGTGAAAACAAATGAACTATGGATAGTTTCAACAAGTATGTAAAAAGGAAAAAGGGTTTAAAACCTTCAAGATTAAATCATAATAAAGGTAACTTCGTCGGCTCATACGGTCGCGACAGGGGGAGGCGAGTCAGAAAGCTCGTGCGCCCACCCTAAATGCAGGTTTCGTCGGCTCATACGGTCGCGACAGGGGGAGGTGAGTCAGAAAGCTCGTGCACCCACCCTAAATGCAGGTTTCGTCGGCTCATACGGTCGCGACAGGGGGAGGCGAGTCAGAAAGCTCGTGCGCCCACCCTAAATGCAGGTTTCGTCGGCTCATACGGTCGCGACAGGGGGAGGCGAGTCAGAAAGCTCGTGCACCCACCCTAAATGCAGGTTTCGTCGGCTCATACGGTCGCGACAGGGGGAGGCGAGTCAGAAAGCTCGTGCACCCACCCTAAATGCAGGTTTCGTCGGCTCATAAGGTCGCGACAGGGGGAGGCGAGTCAGAAAGCTCGTGCACCCACCCTAAATGCAAGTTTCGTCGGCTCATACGGTCGCGACAGGATGACACAATTTGCACTTTTTAATGAAGAAGCCCCCAAGTTGGAGAGTGTTTTATTACTTCATAATGAAACTGAAAAACTTACAAAACGTGGAACTTTAAGAGCTCAAGTGTAGTAAGGCCGCAAATGAGCAATATTCCAGGGGCGAGTTGACTCAGCCTGTGTAGTCGGTCGATTAGGCCGAAGATCCATCAAATAATAAGAGCGGAGGTTCTTACTGACGACGAACGGCCCTTCCCAAGGGGGTGTGCTTGTGCATGCCTGCCCGATCTTGTATCAGACGAAGTACTAAGTCGCCCTCCTGAAAAGTCCGACTCTTAACCCGGCGACTATGATAACGCCGTAGATCTTGCTGGTAGATAGCCGAACGAGCCGCAGCCAGGTCACGCGCCTCTTCCAAGGCATCCAAGGAATCCTGACGCGCCAGCTCATTATCTTGCTCCACATATGCAGCGACTCTAAGAGAATCGTGTCTTATGTCAGTAGGAAGGACAGCCTCTGCTCCATAGACCAAAAAGAAAGGAGTGAACCCCGTGGATCGATTCGGGGTGGTCCGAATACTCCACAGTACCGAAGGTAACTCTTCAACCCAACACCCTGGAGTCCTTTCCAGGGGAACCATGAGCCGAGGTTTAATCCCTCGCAAGACTTCCTGATTCGCCCGCTCTGCTTGCCCGTTGGACTGCGGGTGAGCAACTGCAGAAATATCAAGCCGGATATGTTCTCGACGACAAAAATCCAGCATCGCTCCTTGGGACAAGTTAGTACCATTGTCCGTGATAATACTGTGTGGATATCCCAAACGGAAAATCAGCTTTTTCAGAAATTTGACCGCTGTCTCTGCATCGCAAGCTCCAACAGGTTCCGCCTCAACCCATTTAGTGAACTTATCAACTGCTACCAATAAGTGAGTTTTCTTGTTAGAGGACATTTTAAAGGGACCGACCATGTCCAGCCCCCAGACCGCGAAGGGCCAAGTAATGGGAATCATCCTCAATTCTTGAGCCGGCACATGAGCCTGTCTCCCATATCGTTGGCACCCCTCGCACCGCCGTACTATGTCTTCCGCATCTGCATGAGCCGTCAGCCAAAAGAAACCATGTCGAAAAGCCTTTGATACCAAAGAACGTGACCCGGCGTGATGCCCGCAGTCTGCAGAATGAATGTCATATAGGATCACGCATCCTTCCTCGGAGGAAACACACCGCTGAAAGACCCCAGAAGCACTCCGTTTATATAACTCGCCATTAATGATGACCATGTATTTGCTACGTCGAACGATCTGGCGAGCCAAAACTTCGTCGGTGGGTAATTCGCCGCGAGTGAGATAAGCCAGATAAGGAAGAACCCAGTCCGGAGTGACATGGAGAGCCGCCACAAGCTGAGACTCGGGATCTGGTATCGTCAACTCCTCCTCCGTGGGTAAAGCCACAGACGGTTTATGCAAGATATCCAAAAAAACATTAGGGGGGATCGGTTTTCTTTGTGAGCCGAGTCGCGAGAGAGCATCAGCTGCTTCGTTGAGTCACCGATCAACATGATCCACCTGATATCCATGAAAATAGCCCGCCACATCAGACACAGCTCGTCTGTAAGCCGCCATCATAGGATCCCGAGAGTCCCAGGTACCCGAAACCTGTTGCGCCACCAAATCTGAATCACCAAAACATCTAACTCGGGTTAGGTTCATCTCTTTTTCCAGTCGCAAACCGTGAAGCAGAGCTTCATATTCCGCCGCATTATTCGTGCAGGGAAACATGAGTCGGAGAACATAACAGAACTTATCTCCTTGAGGGGATATCAGCACCACACCAGCCCCCGAGCCCTCCAACTGCCTGGATCCATCAAAGTAAATAGTCCAATAGGTAAGGTCAGGCCGATCTTCCGGAGCATGAAGTTCCGTCCAATCGTTAACGAAATCAACTAGTGCCTGGGATTTGATGGTTGTGCGGGGGGTATATTGTATGTGATGAGACCCAAGCACTATCGCCCATTTGGCGATTCGCCCTGTTGCCTCCCGATTTTGGATGACGTCACCGAGGGGAGCGGAACTGACCACAGTAATCGGGTGCTCCTGGAAATAATGTTTAAGCTTTCGACTCGCCATAAACACCCCATAGACCAGTTTTAGCCAATGCGGGTATCGCTGTTTGGAAAGAGTTAACACCTCACTGATAAAATATACCGGACGTTGCACCGGGTATTCCTTTCCTTCCTCCTTTGTTTCGACGACCACAGCCACGCTGACTGCCTTGGTATTTGTCGTGATATACAGGAGCATAGGCTCCTTTTCAGTTGGGGCTGCCAGGACCGGCGGGTTAACCAATTGATGTTTCAAGGCCAGAAGCGCCTCGTCTGCCTCATCTGTCCATACAAATCGGTCGGATTTCCTCAACAATTGATAAAGAGGAATCGCCTTTTCCCCAAGGCGGCTCACGAAACGACTTAGAGCCGCAATGCGGCCCGCCAATCGCTGAACTTGATTAACATTCGTCGGCTTCCCGAGAGAGGTAACCGCTTCAATTTTGTCCGGGTTAGCCTCGATGCCGCGCTCCGATACCAAGAAACCCAGTAATTTTCCTGCAGGTACACCAAAAACGCACTTGGTAGGATTTAGCTTCATCTGATATACTCGTAAATTATCAAAGGTTTCCTTAAGGTCTTCCAAAAGTGTCTCCCCCTGGCGGGTCTTGATCACAATGTCGTCGACGTAAGCATGGACGTTGCGGCCAATTTGGTTATGAAGACAATTCTGGATGCAGCGTTGATAAGTCGCCCCTGCACTCTTGAGTCCGAACGGCATGGACACATAGCAAAAGGCCCCGAAGGGGGTTATGAAGGCCGTCTTCTCCTGATCTTCCATGGCCATCTTGATCTGATGATAACCTGAATAGGCGTCCAAAAAGCACAATCGTTCGCATCCCGCCACCGAGTCAATGATTTGATCGATGCGGGGAAGAGCGAAAGGATCTTTGGGACAAGCTCTGTTGAGATCCGTATAGTCAATACACATACGGAAAGTGCCATTCTTCTTGAGTACTAACACCGGGTTAGCCAACCATTTGGGGTGAAAAACTTCCACGATGAACCCGGCGGCTAAAAGACGGGTGACTTCTTCTCCAATCGCCTTGCGTCGCTCCTCCTTAAATCTGCGAAGGTACTGTTGGACAGGTTTGCATTTTGGGTCAACATTAAGATGGTGCTCAGCGAATTCTCTCGGTACACCCGGCATGTCAGAGGGCTTCCATGCAAAGATGTCCTGATTCTCACGGATGAATTCGATGAGCGCGCTTTCCTATTTGGGGTCCAGACCCGTCCCAATGGTGAACTGCTTGGATGAATCGCCAGGCACGAAATCGATTGTCTTAGTATCATCCGTCGGTTTGAACTTGAGGGGCGACTCAGAATCTGTAGTCGGCTTCTTGAGTGGTCACATGTCTGCCGGGTCAACAATGGCCCGATGATGTTTGAGCTCTTCCGCCGCACAGGCGACTTCCGCATAAGCCGCGTCCCCTTCCTCACACTCCTTTGCGATTCTTCTATCTCCATCAATCGTGATGGATCCTTTAGGACCAGGCATTTTGAGCTTGAGGTAGACGTAGCACGGGCGGGCCATGAAACGGGCGTAAGCCGGTCGCCCGAACAGCGCATGGTACGGGCTTTTCAGCTTGACCACCTCGAAGATTAGAGACTCCGACCTGTAATTCTGCGCAGTTCCAAACGCTACTGAGAGCCTGACCCGGCCTATGGGATAAGCCGACTTGCCCGGGACAATGCCGTGGAAAACCGTGGTTGAAGGCATCAAGTCTTTCTCCAATAGATTCATCCTCCGGAAGGTGTCGAAGTATAGGATATTAATGTTGCTGCCACCATCCATTAATACCTTTGACAGGGTGTAACCCCCCACTTGGGGAGCCACGACTAATGCCAGGTCGCCCGGGTTATCTATTCTTGGCGGGTGATCCTCTCTGCTCCATGTTATGGTCTGCTCGGACCAGTGGAGATATCTGGGAATCGCTGGCTCAGTTACACTGTACGCCCGGTGATTTACCTTTTTATCACGCCTGCAAGCATTAGTGGTGAAAACGTGGTACTGCCCATTACTTAGCTGTTTGGGATTGCTGCGGAAGCCCCCATTGTCATCCTGGTCCTGTGGAGCCCCCTGTGGGGGCGGCTGCTGGAAAACTCCCGGCGGGTTGTACCGCCGCTGGTGGTGCACCGGGTACTGGCTGCCGCCTGGTTGCGGGCCTCCCTGAGCCCCCTGTTCGGGAAAGCCGCCAAAGGGGTTCTGCCTTTGGTTGGATGCGGCGAGTTGGTCCTGGCGCCGGTTCGGATCGTCGTTTTGGCTCTTCTTGATTGCCTCCGCCCGAAATTCTCGCATCACGAAACAGTTCTCCCAAGAGTGGCCCGCCGGGCCGTCGGCCGTGGCGTGGGGCGGGCAAGGGCCTTTGAGCAGCTCTTCATAGTTACGCGGCCTTTTCCCACTGAAACCTCGATTCTTCTTTTTGCCGTCATTGGCGTTGGTGTTGGCAACCAAGTCTGAGGGCTCCTCCTGTGGCCTACGCTTGCCGTTGGTCCCGTGATTGTGACGGTTGCGGCCCTGGAAACGGGTGTGATTTTTTGTCGAATCGCCCTTTTTGGGCGAGTTACCCTTACCATCCTCGCCGGGATCCTTGGTATCATCGGCCTCGGCATACCTAGTGAGGGTGTCCATCAGTTCGCCCATGTCTTGAACTTTCCGTTTGAGTCGCCCCAATTTCTGGACCAACGGTTCATAGTGGCAGTTGTGTTCGAGGATAAGCACAGCTTGTGCTGCCGTGATACCATCTGACGAATGAATAATTTCTGCGACCCATCGTGACCAATGGTGTGCTGACTCATCCGGGCGTTGTACGCAGTGTTGTAAGTCGACGATCGTCATCGGTCGTTTACAGGTTCCCCGGAAGTTTTTGATGAAACGCTCTTTCAGCTCGGCCCAGGACTGGATAGAATTGGGAGGTAAGTTTTTCAGCCAAGTGCGCGCCGACCCCTCGAGCATCATGGTGAAATATCTGGCGCAAACCGCCTCATTTACGTCGAGCATGTCCATGGCAATCTCGTAACCCTCGATCCATGACGTTGGTTCGAGGTCTGGTGTATAATTAGGCACTTTCCTTGGTCCCTTAAAGTCTTTGGGCATCCTTTCGTTCCGAAGGGCCGGGGATAAGCATGGTACCCCAACTCGCCCTCCGCCACCTGCGAGGGGGGCTGGGGCGTCTTGGATATTAGGGGGATCTCGGCCCGGCGGGTTCCGCTCGGGCGGGTTGTTCTGCGTGAAGTGTCGCGGCCCACTGTTTACGGCAGGCTGGTCCTCTGGCCTGCTCTTGGTATAGCTTGCCTGAGGGGTGGAGTGCAACCTCTCGAGGCTATGTGAGAACTGGGCGTTTTGAACCACCGTTGTTTTCAACATCTCGATGGCGTTCCTCGCTTCAATCTCAGCTGGGGTGTTGCCGTGAATCGGAAGGGACTCCAGGTGGCGAGTTGCGGCAAGCACGTTATCCACCGGGTTGGAGAAGTGGCCTTGACGGGTCCGGAAACGAGGAATTTGACCCTCGGTCGGCTGAACCGGCGGGTTAGGTGGGCGGCCCGGTCCTCCTGCTGGGGCGGCTCCCATCCCGGGGGTTCGAGGGGTGTCGAACAGACGGGTCGGCTTGAGGTCATGGGGCAGGCGACCCTGGTGTCTCCGCTGATGGACGGCGTCGGACGCGCGCTGCTGTCTTTCGAGCCGTCAGTTGTCAGTGTTCAATCGCATCCTTTCGGCCGTGATTTGGGCTTGTCGAGTCTCGATCCTGGCGGACTCCATCTCAGCCTCCTGATGGGCCTTTGCCACCGCCTCCCTGAGCTTTGCTAACTCTGCATTTATCTCCTCTTGGTTCTCTGGCATGAGGGGAGTCGCCATTAGTCTCGTGATTTCCGCCGCTAAATCCACCAGGACCGCGGATGCACTTCTCGATGTCCCGCCGGTCCCATCGCCTCCGGTAGGGTTTTGTGTGGGTTGAGTTTCCCCAGCCATGTAAATGGCGTTCTGGCGGCGGGTTCGATCAAGGATTTCCGGATCCATGGCCAGTGACAAGCCTCCGAGACCGTCCCCATGGAGAGACCGGATGGAATCTGAATCGCCCATGGATGACTCATCGTCAGAGTTGACCGGGGTAACTTCCTGAGTCGCCGAGTGTTCTGGTTCCTCCGATCCCTGCGTGAACCCCACAAAGACCGGGCGAGTGAGATTCTGTGTTGTGACTGGGCGGACGTACCTGGCCGGCTCGACGATGTTGGTGGAGATGTCCGGCTCAGGAACGGATGATCCGATCATGCCGATGAAGATGTTGATCTTGCCGAAGGGGACCCTGTAGCCCGATTCGATCGAATTCGCTTCAGGTCCCCATCGCTGGTTGTCGATGTAGGTTATCCCGCGGCGGCTCCGAGTCATGAGCGTCGTCGCATAACTCCCAAACCCTGGTAGGGCTCCCTTTGAGAACTCAACTCCACCGTGCGTAGGCCCCATGGTGGGCGCCAACTGTCGTGGTTTTGTCACGGCAGATGTCCTCGTGAAAGGACTTAGTACTGGAGCCATCGCACCTTGGTGGCGACTCAAAGGGGTTAAACGGGAGGAACACGGCGATTTACCCAGGTTCGGCCCCTCGAGAGGAGGTAATAGCCTACGTCCTGCTTTGTGTGTATTGATGTGGATTCGATTACAAGGGAGGCGTAACTCGCCTAACCTAGCACTCAATGATTTTCTCCCCCCTCACCTCCTTAGGACTCGCCTTTATATATAGGTCGAGGCCTTAGGGTTTACAAGAGTCCCTTCCTTCTTACACTTCTTGACCATTGTGGTCTCTAAGTCGCCGTCCTTCAAAACCCAGAGACTTTCCAGAAATCATAACCGTCCCGCGGCCTTGAACCGGCCAGGCTGAAGCCCGAGTAACCTAGAGGATGAATCGCCTTACTGGTAACCCGGCCCATCTTGGGCGGGTCACTTAATAAGTAATATCCCCAACAGCGGGCTTGGCTACTATAGTTGGATCGTATGATTTTCTTTCCCCTCTCCCTTCTTGTAATGAATTGAGTTTCCCCTTTGAAGTTATCTTATCAGATTGAGTCTTTAAGAACACTTGATGTATGCCTTGCACGTGTCTATCTATGGTGACAATGGGATATTCATGTGAGTACTTGATGTATGTTTTGGTGATCAACTTGCGGGTTTCGTGACATCGGGAACCTATGCATATGGGTTGGCACACGTTTTGACTCTCTGGTAGAAACTTTGGGGCATGCTACTGCAACAAAAGACCTTCCAACGGTGCCAGAAACGTGCTGACGGGAGACTGTTCTTGTCTTGATACTCCTCAGCAACGGCACCAGGAATCCTTCTGCTACGGCTACGCCTTAAGGGACTTCCTAGGCAAATATGCAAAGGATTTCCCCCGTGGCCTTGGAGCCTTGCGTTGGTGTTCCCTCGAAGCGGAAAGGGTGATGTAGCGGAGCGGTGGTAAGTATTTCCCTCAGTTTGAGAACCAAGGTATCGATCTAGTGAAGGAGTATCTCAAGTGCCTGCACAAACACAAAAAGCTTGCTCCCAACGCTATGAAGGGGTTGTCAATCCCTTATAGATTGTTCGCCAAGTGAGAACTGAAAGCAACAAAGTAACAAAGCAAAGTAAAAGCGAAAGTGGAAACGATAGGTGTGAATAGACCCGGGGGCCGTAGTGTTCACTAGTGGCTTCTCTCATGAAAGTAAGTAGACGGTGGGTGAACGAATTACTGTCGAGCAATTGATAGAACCGCGCAAAGTCATGACATCATCTATGGCAATGATTATATCTATAGGCATCACGTCCAAAACAAGTAGACCGATACTTTCTGCATCTACTACTATTACTCCACACGTCGACCGCTATCCAGCATGCATCTAGTGTATTAAGTCCAAAAAACAGAGTAACGCCTTAAGCAAGATGACATGATGTAGATGGACAATCTCATATCTACGACAAAGCCCACCTTGTTACCCTGGGAAAGGTCACCACACGGTACGAACCCAAAACCAAGCACTTCTCCCATTGCAAGAATCATAGATCTAGTTGTCCAAACAAAACCCAAGACTCGGAGAGACTTACAAGGATATCAAATCATGCATATAAGAAATCAGCAAAGACTCAAATATATATCATAGATAATCTGATCACAAATCCACAATTCATCGGATCTCGACAAACACACCGCCAAAGAGGATTACATCGGATAGATCTCCATGAAGATCATGGAGAACTTTGTATTGAAGATCCAAGAGAGAGAAGAAGTCATCTAGCTACTAACTACGGACCAGTAGGTCTGAAGTGAACTACTCACTAGTCATTGGAGGGGCGATGATGTTGATGTAGAAGCCCTCCAACTCCAAAGTCAGGGCACCGGGAAGGGTCTCCAGATGAGATCTCGTGGAAACGGAAGCTTGCGGCGGCGGAAAAGTGTTTTCGAGGATTCCCTGATTTTTTCTGTATTTTAGGGAACGTATAGGCGAAGGAGCTAGGTCAGGGGGGCGCCAGGGAGGCCACAACCCTGCTAGTCGCCGCACCCTCTGGTGGCGGCTACAAGGCTTGTGGGCTCCCTGTGGCTCTCCTGGCTTGGCCGACAAGCCCCCTGATCTTCTTCCGTTCGGGAAAAATTTATTTCGGGGATTTTATTCCGTTTGGACTCCATTCCAAAATCAGATCTGAAAAGAGCCAAAAACGTAGAAAAAATAGGAACTGGCACTTGGCACTGAATTAATAAGTTAGTCCAAAAAAAGATATAAAAGGTACGTAAAACATCCAAAGATGACAAGATAACAGCATGAAACCATCAAAAATTATAGATACGTTTGAGACGTATCAGGGCACTCTTTGAAGTTCTATGTGTTGGTTGAATAGATGATTCTGAGATTGTGTGATGCGTATCGTATAATCATGCCCACAGATACTTGAGGTGATAATGGAGTATCTAGGTGACATTAGGGTCTTGGTTGATGTGTGTCTTAAGGTGTTATTCTAGTACGAACTCTAGGATAGATTGAACGGAAAGAATAGATTCGTGTTATTTTACTACGGACTCTTGAATAGATCGATCAGAAAGAATAACTTTCTGGTGGTTTCGTACCCGACAATAATCTCTTCCTTTGTTCTCCGCTAGTAGTGACTTTGGAGTGACTCTTTGTTGCATGTTGAGGGCTAGTTATATGATCCAATTATGTTATCATTGTTGAGAGAACTTATACTAGTGAAAGTATGAACCCTAGGCCTTGTTTCCACGCATTGCAATACCGTTCGTGCTCGCTTTTACAATTAGTTACCTTGCTGTTTTTGTAATTTCAGATTACAAAAACCTATATCTGCCATCCATATTGCACTTGTATCACCATCTCTTCGCCGAACTAGTGCACCTATACAACTTACCATTGTATTGGGTGTGTTGGGGAAACAAGAGACTCTTTGTTATTTGGTTGCAGGGTTGCTTGAGAGAGACCATCTTCATCCTACGCCTCCCGCCGATTGATAAACCTCAGGTCACCCACTTGAGGGAAAATTTCTACTATCCTACAAACCTCTGCACTTGGAGGCCCAACAACGTCTACAAGGAGAAGGTTGCGTAGTAGACATCAAGCTCTTTTCTAGCGCCGTTGCCGGGGAGGTTAGTGCTTGAAGGTATATCTTTAGATCTTGCAATCGAATCTTTTACTTTCTAGTTTTACCACTAGTTTAGTCTATAAAAGAAAACTACAAAAAAATGGAATTGAGTTGGCCACATATGCTTCATATTTTCAATGTCTTTCCTGAAAATGATGGGAAGGAAAATTGTGCTCAAGTGCTAGAAGAAGAATTACATAGAATGCTTGGCATGAAATATGTGAATGATGAGCATGATTGCAATGTTGTTAGTATGAATACTTTGAATATCCATGATGCTAATGATATGCAAAGCTACAAGCTTGGGGATGCTATGTTTGATGAAGATGATCTTTTTAGTTCCCCCACTTTGAATGATCAAATTTATTATGATGAAAGCATGCCCCTATTTATGATGATTATTGTGATAATACTTATGCTATAAAGAAGAGGGATGATAAAACTTTTCATACTCTTGAGTATCCTTTCACTGAACATCACTCTTTTAATGTGGAAACAATTTGTAGTGCTCAAGTCTTTTACGATACTCCCACTACTATTGATGAGAATAAATTTGCTATTGTGGAGAGTAGTAAAATTTCTATGCTTGTAGATCATGAAAGGAATGCTTTAGGTTCTGGTTATATTGTTGAATTCATTCATGATGCTACTGAAAATTATTATGAGAGATGATCATATGCTTCTATGTATTGCAATAATATCAAGTTTCCCCTCTATGTGTTGAAATTTTTGAAGCTATACTTGTTTTGCCTTCCTATGCTAGATGATTCTTGCTCCAATAAGTTGTTTGTTCACAAAATCCCTATGCATAGGAAGTGGGTTAGACTTAAATGTGCTAGCCATATGCTCCATGATGCTTCCATTATGTTTCAATCCTTATCTTTTATGTGAGTATCATTGAAATCATCATGCCTAGCTTGAAAGGCATTAAAGAAAAGTGCTTGTTGGGAGACAACCCAGTATGTATCCTTACTGTTTTTGTGTGTTAACATGATTAAGCTACTGTATTAATCATGTTTTATTGCCTTACTTTCAATAAAGTGCCAAGTAAAGCCTTTATGATTAGTTTGGGTGATAGTTGTTTGATCATGCTGAAAAAGACAGAAACTTTGCGCTCACGAAATTATTTTTCCATTCCTATTCAGACATATATATTGAGCTGATTATTTTTTTGCTGATTGATATACAAATTTCCTTAATTTGCATAATTTTTTTCAGAATTTTTGGAGGTGCAGAAGTATGGTTAGCATTCAGATCATTATAGACTGTTCTGTTTTTGACAGATTCTTTTTTCAATGCATAGTTTGCTTGTTTTGGTGTTTCCATAGATTATATTGAGTAATATATATTGTGTAAATAGTAAGATACAGTAGGCATTGTGTGAAAATAATTATGAGTCTTGTTTTGACAGTACCCAAGTGACTGATTTGCTCGTTATCATACTAACCCATCTCACGAAGTTCCGTTAAGTTTTGTGTTGTGAAGTTTTCAAGTTTTGGGTAGAGTTTCGATGGACTATGGAACAAGGAGTGGCAAGAGACTAAGCTTGGGGATGCCCAAGGCACCCCAAAGCCATATTCAAGGACGCCAAAGAGCCTAAGCTTGGGGATGCCCCGGGAAGGCATCCCCTCTTTTGTCTTCAATCCATCGGTAACTTTACTTGGGGCTACATTTTTATTCACCACATGATATGTATTTTGCTTGGAGCGTCATCTTATTTTGTTTGAATAAGGTACTTAGGATCTGAAATTCTTAGATGGGAGAGTATTCATATTGCCAAATAATTATTCAACTACTCATTGATCTTCACTTATATATTTTGGAGTAGTTTGTCTTTTACTCTCATGCTTCACTTATATCATTTTGAGGTTCTTAAACAACATGGTAATTGGCGTGTGCTATGAAATTAGTCCTAAATATGATATGCATCCAAAGAGCATATAATAAAAACTTCCATATTCAAGTGCATTGATTAGTAAGAGAAGTTTGATTCCTCACAATTAGTTTTGAGATATGGATATGGTAATATTAGAGTCATGTTAGTAGGGTGTTGTGAAACTAGAAATACTTGTGTTGAGGTTAGTTATTCCTGTAGCATGCACGTATGGTGAACCTCTATGTTAGAAAGTCGGAGCATGAGTCATTTATTGATTGTCATCCTTTGTGTGGCTGTCGGGATCGCGCGATGGTTAACACCTACCAACCCTTCCCCTAGGAGTATGCGTTTAGCACTTTGTTTTGATTACTAATAAAAACTTTCGCAATAATTATATGAGTTCTTCATGACTAATGTGAGTCCATGGTATAGATGCACTTTTACCTTCCACCATTGCTAGCCTCTCTAGTACCGCGCAACTTTCGCTGGTGCACAAACCCACCATATACCTTCCTCAAAACAGCCACCATACCTACCTATTATGGCATTTTCGTAGCCATTCCGAGATATATTGCCATGCAACTCCCACCGTTCCGTATTATGACATGTGCCGTCACTTTCATATTGACATTGCATGATCGTAAGATAGCTAGCGAGATGTTTCAACGTCATACGCTAAGCTAGATCATGTACACTGCCGGAGGCATTTCATATAGAGTCATCCTTGTTCTAAGTATTGAGTTGTAAGTAAATAAAAGTGTGATAATCATCATTATTAAAGCATTGTCCCATTTTAGGAAATGGAAAAAAATAAAAAAAAAATAGGCCAAAGAGCCCAAAAAAATGAGAGAAAAAGAGAGAGGGAACAATGCTACTATCTTTTTCCACAGTTGTGCTTCAAAATAGCACCATGTTCTTCATGATAGAGAGTCTCTTGTTTTGTCACTTCCATATACTAGTGGGAATTTTCATTTTATAAATTGGCTTGTATATTCAAATGACGGGCTTCCTCAAAATTGCCCTAGGTCTTCGTGAGCAAGCAAGTTGGGTGCACACCCACTAGTTTTCTTTTTGAGCTTCCATACACTTATAGCTCTAGTGCATCCGTTGCATGGCAATCCCTACTCATTCACATTGATATCTATTAATGGGCATCTCCATAGCCCATTGATATGGTGAGTCAATGTGACCATCTCCTCCTTTTTGCCTCACAACCTCCACCACACTCTATTCCACCTATAGTGCTATATCCATGGCTCACGCTCATGTATTGCGTGAGAGTTGAAAAAGTTTGCGAAAGTAAGAGTGCAAAAACAATTACTTGGCCAATACCGTGGTTGTGCATGATTTAAATTCGTTGTGTGGGGATGATGGAGCATATCCAGACTATATGATTTTGTAGGGATAACTTTCTTTGGCCTTGTTATTTCAAAAGCTCATGATTACTTTGCTAGTATGCTCGAAGTATTATTGTTTTCATGTCAATAGTAAACTATTGTTTTGAATCTTACGGATCTGAACATTCATGCCACAAGAAAGAAGTTACAAAGGACAAATATGTTAGGTAGCATTCCACATCGAAAATTCGGTCTTTATCACTTCCTTACTCGAGGACGAGCAGGAGTTAAGCTTGGGGATGCTTGATACGTCTCCAATGTATCTATAATTATTGATGGTTCCATGCTATTATCTTGTCAACTGTGGATGTTTTATATGCATGAATATGCTATTTTATATATTTTTTGGGACTAACCTATTAACTCAGTGCCTAGTGCCAGTTTCTGTTTTTTACGAGTTTTTGACCTTTTTCAGAAAAGAATATCAAACGGAGTCCAAATGGAATAAAACTTTCGTGATGATTTTTTTTTGGACCAAAAGAGACCCTCGAAGCTTTGGAAGAAGGCCAGAAGAGCCATGAGGGAGTCACAAGCCCAGGAGGCCCGCCCCCCTAGGCTGTGCCTAGCAGGCTTGTGACCTCCTCGTGGGCCCAACCGACGTAATTCCACCGCCATAAATTCCTATAAATACAGAAACCCCCAAAAAGAAACCTAGATCGGGAGTTCCGCCGCCGCAAGCCTCTGTAGCCACCAAAAACCAATCTAGAGCCCGTTCCGGCACCCTGCCGGAGGGGGAATCCATCTTCGGTGGCCATCTTCATCATCCAGACGATTTCCATGACGAGGAGGGAGTAGTTCACCCTCAGGGCTGAGGGTATGTACCAGTAGCTATGTGTTTGATCTCTCTCTCTCTCGTGTTCTTGAGATGTCATGATCTCGATGTACCGGGGGTTTGCTACTATAGTTGGATCCTATGATGTTCTTCCCCCTCTCCCTTCTTGTAATGAATTGAGTTTCCCCTTTGAAGTTATCTTATCAGATTGAGTCTTTAAGAACACTTGATGTATGTCTTGCACGTGTCTATCTGTGGTGACAATGGGATATTCATGTGAGTACTTGATGTATGTTTTGGTGATCAACTTGCGGGTTTCGTGACATCGGGAACCTACGCATATGGGTTGGCACATGTTTTGACTCTCCGGTAGAAATTTTGGGGCACTCTTTGAAGTTCTATGTGCTGGTTGAATAGATGATTCTGAGATTGTGTGATGCATATCGTATAATCATGCCCACGGATACTTGAGGTGACAATGGAGTATCTAGGTGACATTAGGGTCTTGGTTGATGTGTGTCTTAAGGTGTTATTCCAGTACGAACTCTAGGATAGATTGAACGGAAAGAATAGCTTCGTGTTATTTTACTACAGACTCTTGAATAGATCGATCAGAAAGAATAACTTTGTGGTGGTTTCGTACCCGACAATAATCTCTTCGTTTGTTCTCCTCTATTAGTGACTTTGGAGTGACTCTTTGTTGCATGTTGAGGGCTAGTTATATGATCCAATTATGTTATCATTGTTGAGAGAACTTATACTAGTGAAAGTATGAACCCTAGGCCTTGTTTCCACGCATTGCAATACCGTTCGTGCTCGCTTTTACTATTGTTCTATGTCAAAGGATTGTTCTATGTGCCAACTAGAGTATACCGCATATTGACCAAAACTCTCATTCCTATCAAAGGCCATAACACTGAAGAAGAAGATGTTGTGGGAATCATGAAGAATTTGCTATTTAATATCATCCATGGGATTCCAGCAAATCTTCACGATTTCTTCAGGAGGACTTTGACCAACAATGCTCTATCACCTTTTGATCTGAAGCCTTATGCGTTGTGTATTATGAAAGTCATCACGACCAGATCTTCAATTCCTTACGAGGCAGATTTTCACAATCACCTCACCTACCTGCCTCCATTTGAAGTCGTCAAGAAATCCTTCGAGCTGATTGTAGGCAAAGGCAAATATGTGATTGATGAAGGATCTCGGCCCCTTGATGGCCAATTTCGCAAAGTTGTATCTTATTCCACAAATGATGACATTGATTCTCAAGACTCAGCTGCAAGAGGTAAAGCCCCACGTGAGTCCGCATCACGTGTGATGACTGACCGTGAGCTATTTCTAAGTCTTCATGAAAAGGTGGATCGCAACCACAAGTGGGTAAAGCGTCAGTTTGGTGCCATTGTGCATGATCTCAATGCAATGCAAAATGTTGTGAAGAAACATCGCTATTATCTTCATGAGATCTTCGACCACACATGGGCCATTCTGTCTCACCTCAAGACCTCTGAGGAACTCATTGAAATGGAGTTCTAGCAAGATTCTGATTGGTCCTGGCCGGCCAAGAAGAAGTTCAAGAAAATTCCAGTTCCTCACTTGGTGGTCATTTCATATTCTTCAACGCGCACAACTAATGAAGCCGAAGATCTTGATGACATAGCTACGACGAACGACCCCAAAAACGTTGGCGCTTCTCCTCCATCAACAAGTTGATATTCTTCAAGGGTGTTAGTCCTTTGTTTTGTCCCTTTTCGTCACTCGATGATAAAGGGGGAGAAATCTAAGTTAGTCTTCAAGCGGGTGTACTTTATGGGCTTTTTAACTATATGTTCTTTAAGTTGCGACTCTCGTTATTCTGGAGAGTTTGGTTGTATGAGTTGTAAACTTATGCCTAGTGGTTGTCTCACACTTTTGAATCGTTCTTTTCTCGCATGCTTATTCCTCACATTGATTAATGCATGCATGCTGAAATTTGTTAGACTCCACCTTTCATCATGCATTTCAATTTCCTCATGATATATATCAAATGCTTGCATGGATTACAAGGTATAGGGGGAGATCTCCGTGGTATAAATCCTCAATGTGCATTTGCAATCCAAAGCAATTTCCTCAAATATGCACATCCTCAATGGGAGTTTCTCTATATCTTGCAATCAAATTCCTCAAATAATGTACTTACATTTCATATTATCATCCCCGCTGAAAACTTAATCTATGTATCATCAATCATCAAAAAGGGGGAGATCGTAAGTGCATCTAGTGCCCCTTAGTGATTTCGATGTATTGAAGATTTATAGGTTAAGACACTAATGTGTTTGTGAGTGCACACACGCTCTATAAGTCGCTGAGGAGTATGATTTATTCGAATAATATCGACCCTTAAAAATGCATGTCTTTGGCTGAAGACTTTGGTATTTCCTCGAAGACTTTGAAAGTGAGGAAATTGGTGTGTCCATGAAGAAACTGGTGCGAGGACTTTGAAGCTTGGAGACTTTTGTTTTCGTTGTTTCATTTCATGTATTATGTGTCATAGGAACGCCGTACTCTTAAAGGGGGTCGAGGTAAAACTAAGGAAAAGTTTCCGAGTGATGCTCATCTCAAAGCCTACACATACAAATCCTTCGAGTGAAGCCTTTGGAAATCTTTTATAGTTTAGTCAAATTCTTCACTTAGAGAGACCAAGATCTTCTAGTCTCTGAGGAATTTCTCTAACTAAGGAGATAGGTTTTCGCGAGTGCGAATTACCTACGAGTGAGGAAGATGAGTGGCATGAGGAGTTTCACAGTTCAAATGTTCCGACCGTTGTTGCGTTGCGCGCCAGCTGTCCCCAACCTTATCCACATAACGATCATGTCATTGGGGCATTTATGTCAAATCATGTTGGATTGCTCCCAAGCTATAAATAGTCGCCCCCATAACCACTAGCTGGTTGACTGCTTCGCGAGAGAAACTGACACTTGTCATTTGAGAGCAACCCATTCCTCGAAGACTTTGAGAGAAATTCATCAGTGAGGAAAAACCCCAAACATGCAAACCAAAACCCGAAAACCGCAAAGTGATAATGCATCACTGAAGAGATTGTTCCTGTGTGGAATTGTCGCTTGTTACCTTTAAGGACTGTACATCCTCCAGACGGTTAGGTGCCATGGTCTAGAGCATCCAGCGGTAAATTGTGGATCGTCGGCTGACCGAGTTTGTGAGGGTTTGTAAGTCTGCCCTCAAGACTTACCACGGGTGTTGGGCGAGGACTGTGTGTTCTTGTCTCAAGGAGAATACGGTAAGGACTGTGTGTCCTGGGACTGTGTGTCCTTTGGTTTAAGCACCAAGCCGCTCCAAACGAGACGTATGACTATCACAACAGTTGGAAGTGGGTCATCAAACCATTGTGTTCATCGAGCACATGGTTCTATTTCCTCAACCCTTTTATTTCCTCGGTTGTAGGTTGATGACTTTGATCATTACTGTTTGAAGAATTTGACTAAAGACTTTCTCAATTTTCTTACTCCAAATTCTTCACTTAACTTGTTCTTCACCCGCATATCCTTAACACACTACTTGTGCACCCGAAAATTTTATTTCACTCTGAAGACTATGCTATGGTTGTTTTGCACGCTTGCGTGAGTACCCATTCTGCTGCACGCAGTTCATGACTGCGGACTTTCCTGAAAAGAAATTTCCTCAGTGACAAATTTATAAAAATCGCCTATTCACTCCCTCTAGTCGATATAACACACTTTCACTTATCCCCTTGAATGATACACATTTCTTCCCTGGCTTGCCATGCTCGCACATCACCCCCAAATCATCAGTAGCACCAGTGTACAATGGGTCATCGATTGTACCTGGGATCTGGTAAACAAAAACAAAACATGTTCAAATCAATCTGTAGGCACACAAACCCTAAATCTCAAAAGAATAAATCGAAACCCTAGTCAAACCAACAGACCTAAATAGGGGAGTCGTAGGAATCGAGGAACTACAGGTCGGAGTCCTTAGTGCTCTCGCCGTCGCTCCAAGACACCATGGCGGCCTGTGGCGAGCAGAGAGGAGAGGAGTCTGAGGGAGGTCGCGAGAGTGAGAGAGGAATAGAAGAGCGAGGGAGGTCGCGAGAGCGAGAGAGGACCAGAGGAGCGAGGGAGAGGAGTGTGGACTGGCGCCGCGCGGTCGGTCGGCCTGTCTGAAGCGAGGGGTGTTGGAATTATGCCCTAGAGGCAATAATAAATATAGTTATTATTATAATTCCTGTATCAAGATAATCGTTTATTATCCATGCTATAATTGTATTGAATGAAGAATCATTTACATGTGTGGATACAAAGACAAAACACTGTCCCTAGCAAGCCTCTAGTTGGCTAGCCAGTTGATCAAAGATAGTCAGTGTCTTCTGATTATGAACAAGGTGTTGTTGCTTGATAACTGGATCGCGTCATTAGGAGAATCACGTGATGGACTAGACCCAAACTAATAGACGTAGCATGTTGATCGTGTCATTTTGTTGCTACTGTTTTCTGCGTGTCAAGTATTTGTTCCTATGACCATGAGATCATATAACTCACTAACACCGGAGGAATACTTTGTGTGTATCAAACGTCGCAACGTAACTGGGTGACTATAAAGATGCTCTACAGGTATCTCCGAAGATGTTCGTTGAGTTAGTATGGATCAAGACTGGGATTTGTCACTCCGTGTGACGGAGAGGTATCTCGGGTCCCACTCGGTAATACAACATCACACACAAGCCTTGCAAGCAATGTAACTTAGTGTAAGTTGCGGGATCTTGTATTACGGAACGAGTAAAGAGACTTGCCGGTAAACGAGATTGAAATAGGTATGTGGATACTGACGATCGAATCTCGGGCAAGTAACATACCGAAGGACAAAGGGAATGACATACGGGATTATATGAATCCTTGGCACTGAGGTTCAAACGATAAGATCTTCGTAGAATATGTAGGATCCAATATGGGCATCCAGGTCCCGCTATTGGATATTGACCGAGGAGTCTCTCGGGTCATGTCTACATAGTTCTCGAACCCGCAGGGTCTCATACTTAAGGTTCGACGTTGTTTTATGCGTATTTGAGTTATATGGTTGGTTACCGAATGTTGTTCGGAGTCCCGGATGAGATCACGGACGTCACGAGGGTTTCCGGAATGGTCCGGAAATGAAGATTGATATATAGGATGACCTCATTTGAATACCGGAAGGTTTTCGGAGTTACCAGGAATGTACCGGGAATGACGAATGGGTTCCGGGAGTTCACCGGGGGGGCAACCCACCCCGGGGAAGCCCATAGGCCTTGAGGGTGGCGCACCAGCCCTTAGTGGGCTGGTGGGACAGCCCAAAAGGGCCCTATGCGCATTGGAAGAAAAATCAAAGAGAAAGAAAAAAAAGGAGGAGGTGGGAAGGGAAGGAAGGACTCCCACCCACCAAACCAAGTCCAACTCGGTTTGGGGGGAGACCTTCCCCCCTTGGCTCGGCCGACCCCCTTGGGGCTCCTTGAGCCCCAAGGCAAGGCCCCCCCTCTCCCACCTATATATACGGAGGTTTTAGGGCTGATTTGAGACGACTTTTCCACGGCAGCCCGACCACATACCTCCACGGTTTTTCCTCTAGATCGCGTTTCTGCGGAGCTCGGGCGGAGCCCTGCTGAGACAAGGTCATCACCAACCTCCGGAGCGCCGTCACGCTGCCGGAGAACTCTTCTACCTCTCCGTCTCTCTTGCTGGATCAAGAAGGCCGAGATCATCGTCGAGCTGTACGTGTGCTGAACGCGGAGGTGCCGCCCATTCGGTACTAGATCGTGGGACTGATCGCGGGATTGTTCGCGGGGCGGATCGAGGGACATGAGGACGTTCCACTACATCAACCACGTTCACTAACGCTTCTGTTGTATGGTCTACAAGGGTACGTAGATCACTCATCCCCTCTCGTAGATGGACATCACCATGATAGGTCTTCGTGCGCGTAGGAAAAATTTTGTTTCCCATGCGACGTTCCCCAAAAGTGGCATCATGAGCTAGGTTCATGCGTAGATGTCTTCTCGAGTAGAACACAAAAGTTTTTGTGGGCGGTGATGTGCGTTTTGCTGCCCTCCTTAGTATTTTCTTGATTCCGCGGTATTGTTGGATTGAAGCGGCTTGGACCGACATTACTCGTACGCTTACGAGAGACTGGTTTCATCGCTACGAGTAACCCCGTTGCTCAAAGATGACTGGCAAGTGTCTGTTTCTCCAACTTTAGTTGAATCGGATTTGACCCAGGAGGTCCTTGGATGAGGTTAAATAGCAACTCATATATCTCCGTTGTGGTGTTTGCGTAAGTAAGATGCGATCCTACGAGATACCCATGGTCACCACGTAAAACATGCAACAACAAAATTAGAGGACGTCTAACTTGTTTTTGCAGGGTATGCTTGTGATGTCATATGGCCAACGATGTGATGTGATATATTGGATGTATGAGATGATCATGTTGTAATAGATAATATCGACTTGCACGTCGATGGTACGGCAACCGGCAGGAGCCATAGGGTTGTCTTTGTACTAATGTTTGTGCTTGCAGATGCGTTTACTATTTTGCTAGGATGTAGCTTTAGTAGTAATAGCATGAGTAGCACGACAACCCCGATGGCGACACGTTGATGGAGATCATGGTGTGGCGCCGGTGACAAGAAGATCGTTCCGATGCTTTGGTGATGGAGATCAAGAAGCACGTGATGATGGTCATATCATGTCACTTATGAATTGCATGTGATGTTAATCCTTTTATGCACCTTATTTTGCTTAGAACGACGGTAGCATTATGAGGTGATCTCTCACTAAAATTTCAAGACGAAATTGTGTTCTCCCCGACTGTGCACCGTTGCTACAATACGTCGTTTCGAGACACCACGTGATGATCGGGTGTGATAGACTCAACGTTCACATACGACGGGTGCAAAACAGTTGCGCACGCGGAACACTCGGGTTAAGCTTGACGAGCCTAGCATGTGCAGACATGGCCTCGGAACACATGAGACCGAAAGGTCGATCATGAATCATATAGATGATATGATTAGCATAGGGATGCTTACCACTGAAACTATACTCAACCCATGTGATGATCGGGCTTGAGCTAGTGTAAGTGGATCATGAACCACTCAAATGACTGGAGAGATGTACTTTTTGAGTGGGAGTTTAGTGTATAATTTCATTAAGTTAAACTCTAATTATCTTGAACATAGTCTAAGTCCACTTTGAATATATTTGTGTTGTAGATCATGGCTCACGCGACAGTCACCCTGAATTTTAATACGTTCCTAGAGAAAGCTAAGTTGAAAGATGATGGAAGCAACTTTGTAGACTGGGCTCGTAATCTTAAGCTAATCTTACAAACTGGGAAGAAGGATTATGTCCTTAATGCTGCGCTAGGAGATGAACCACCCGCTACGGCTGATCAGGATGTTAAGAACGCTTGGTTAGCACGTAAGGAGGACTACTCATTAGTTCAATGTGCAGTCTTGTATGGCTTAGAACCGGGACTTCAACGTCGCTTTAAGCGTCATGGAGCATTTGAGATGTTCCAGGAGTTGAAGTTTATCTTTCAGAAGAACGCCCGGATCGAGAGGTATGAGACCTCCGATAAATTCTATGCTTGCAAGATGGAGGAGAACTCGTCTGTCAGTGAACATGTGCTCAAAATGTCTGGGTACTCAAACCGCCTAGCTAAGCTGGGGATTGAACTCCCGCAAGAGGCTATCACTGACAGAATCCTTCAATCACTGCCGCCAAGCTATAAAGGCTTTGTGTTGAACTACAACATGCAAGGGATGAACAAGTCTCCCGGCAAGTTGTTTGCGATGCTGAAAGTCGCAGAGTCTGAACTCCGTAAAGAGCATCAAGTGTTGATGGTGAATAAGACCACTAGTTTCAAGAGAAACGGCAAAGGCAAGAAGGGTAATTCAAAGAAGAGCGGCAAGCCTGTTGCCAATCCGACGAAGAAACCCAAAGCTGGACCTAAGCCTGAAACGGAGTGTTACTATTGCAAGGGTATGGGTCACTGGAAGCGCAATTGCCCCAAGTATCTGGCAGATAAGAAGGCGGCCAAAGAAAAATCAGGTATATTTGATATACAAGTTATTGATGTGTACTTAACCGGCTCTCGTAGTAGTGCCTGGGTATTCGATACCGGTTCTGTTGCTCATATTTGCAACTCGAAACAGGAACTGCGGAATAGACGAAGGCTGGCGAAAGATGAAGTGACGATGCGCGTAGGAAATGGTTCCATGGTTGATGCAATCGCCGTCGGCACAGTTTCACTTCAGTTACCATCAAGATTAGTTATGAACTTAAATCATTGTAATTTAGTGCCTGCGTTGAGCATGAACATTATATCTGGATCTTGTTTATTGCGAGACGGTTACTCTTTTAAGTCAGAGAATAATGGTTGTTCTATTTCTATGAGTAACATCTTTTATGGTCATGCACCCAATGTGAGAGGATTGTTCATATTGAATCTTGATAGCGATACACACATACATAACACTGAGACCAAAAGAGTTAGAGTTAACAATGATAGCGCCATGTTTTTATGGCACTGCCGCTTAGGTCATATTGGTGTAAAGCGCATGAAGAAACTCCATGCCGATGGACTTTTGGAGTCACTTGACTTTGATTCACTTGACACGTGCGAACCATGCCTCATGGGCAAGATGACTAAGACTCCGTTCTCCGGAACAATGGAGCGTGCAAGTGACTTGTTGGAAATCATACATACCGATGTGTGTGGTCCGATGAGTGTGGAGGCGCGCGGCGGATATCGTTATTTTCTCACCTTCACTAACGATTTGAGTAGATATGGTTATGTCTACTTGATGAAGCACAAGTCTGAAACATTTGAAAAGTTCGAGCAATTTCAGAGTGAAGTTGAAAATCATCGTACCAAGAAGATCAAGTTCCTACGGTCTGATCGTGGGGGTGAATATCTGAGTTTCGAGTTTGGTGCTCACTTAAGACAATGTGGAATTGTTTCACAGTTGACACCGCCTGGAACACCACAGCGTAATGGTGTGTCCGAACGTCGTAATCGTACTTTATTAGAGATGGTGCGATCTATGATGTCTCTTACCGATTTGCCGTTATCGTTTTGGGGTTATGCATTAGAAACAGCTACATTCACTTTAAATAGGGCACCATCAAAATCCATTGAGACGACACCATACGAACTGTGGTATGGCAAAAGGCCAAAGTTGTCGTTTCTTAAAGTTTGGGGATGTGATGCTTATGTCAAAAAACTTCAGCCTGAAAAGCTGGAACCCATAGCGGAAAAGTGCATCTTCATAGGTTACCCAAAAGAGACAGTTGGGTGCACCTTCTATCTCAAATCCGAGGGAAAGTGTTTGTTGCTAAAAACGGAGCTTTTCTCGATAAGGAGTTTCTCTCGAGAGAATTGAGTGGGAGGAAGATAGAACTTGACGAGGTTGTCGAACCTCTCATCCCTCTGGATGGTGGCGCAGGGCAAGGGGAAACCTCTGTCGTTGCGACGCCGGTAGAGGAGGAAGTTAATGATGATGATCATGAAACTCCGGTTCAAGTTTCTGTCGAACCACGCAGGTCGACGAGACCACGTGCTGCTCTAGAGTGGTACGGTAATCCCGTCTTATCAATCATGTTGTTGGACAACAATGAACCTGCAAATTATGAAGAAGCAATGGTGGGCCCAGATTCCAACAAATGGCTAGAAGCCATGAAGTCCGAGATAGAATCCATGTATGAGAACAAAGTGTGGACTTTGGAGGTACTGCCTGAGGGCCGCAAGGCTATTCAGAACAAATGGATCTTTAAGAGGAAGACGGACGCTGACGGCAATGTGACCGTTTATAAAGCTCGACTTGTGGCAAAGGGTTTTCACAAGTTCAAGGAGTTGACTACGATGAGACATTCTCACCCGTAGCGATGCTTAAGTCCGTCAGAATCATGTTAGCAATAGCTGCATTTTTCGATTATGAAATCTGGCAGATGGATGTCAAAACGGCGTTCCTTAACGGTTTCCTTAAGGAAGAATTGTATATGATGCAACCCGAAGGTTTTGTCGATCCTAAGAATGCTAACAAGGTGTGCAAGCTCCAACGATTCATTTATGGACTGGTGCAAGCATCTCGGAGTTGCAACAAACGCTTTGATGAGGTGATCAAAGCATTTGGGTTTATACAAGTGGTTGGAGAATCTTGTATTTACAAGAAAGTGAGTGGGAGCTCTGTGGCGTTTCTAATATTATATGTGGATGACATATTGCTGATTGGAAACAACGTAGAGTTTTTGGAGAGCATAAAGGATTACTTGAATAAAAGTTTCTCTATGAAGGACCTAGGAGAAGCTGCTTACATTCTAGGCATTAAGATCTATAGGGATAGATCAAAACGCCTGATAGGACTTTCACAAAGCACATACCTTGATAAAGTTTTGAAGAGGTTCAAAATGGAACAGTCTAAGAAGGGGTTCTTGCCAGTTTTACAAGGTACGAGATTGAGTAAGACTCAGTGCCCAGCAACTGATGAGGATAGAGAGCATATGCGCTCCGTCCCCTATGCTTCAGCCATAGGCTCTATCATGTATGCAATGCTGTGCACTAGACCGGACGTTAGCCTGGCCATAAGTATGGCAGGTAGGTTCCAGAGTAATCCAGGAGTGGATCACTGGACAGCGGTCAAGAATATCCTGAAGTACCTGAAAAGGACTAAGGAGATGTTTCTCGTGTATGGAGGTGACGAAGAGCTCGCCGTAAAAGGTTACGTTGATACAAGCTTTGACACAGATCCGGACGACTCTAAGTCGCAAACCGGATACGTATTTATTCTTAATGGGGGTGCGGTAAGCTGGTGCAGTTCCAAGCAAAGCGTCGTAGCAGATTCTACATGTGAAGCGGAGTACATGGCTGCCTCGGAGGCGGCTAAGGAGGGTGTCTGGATGAAGCAGTTCATGACGGATCTTGGAGTGGTGCCAAGCGCACTGAATCCAATAACCTTGTTCCGTGACAACACGGGTGCCATTGCCTTAGCAAAGGAACCATGGTTTCACAAGAAGTCCAGACACATCAAACGACGCTTCAACCACATCCGCGACTACGTCGAAGGGGAGGACGTAGATATATGCAAAGTGCACACGGATCTGAATGTAGCACACCCGCTGACTAAACCTCTTCCACGGCCAAAGCATGATCAACACCCGAACTGTATGGGTGTTAGATTTATTACAATGTAATTCGCATGATGATGTGAGGGCTAGATTATTGACTCTAGTGCAAGTGGGAGACTGTTGGAATTATGCCCTAGAGGCAATAATAAATATAGTTATTATTATAATTCCTGTATCAAGATAATCGTTTATTATCCATGCTATAATTGTATTGAATGAAGACTCATTTACATGTGTGGATACATAGACAAAACACTGTCCCTAGCAAGCCTCTAGTTGGCTAGCCAGTTGATCAAAGATAGTCAGTGTCTTCTGATTATGAACAAGGTGTTGTTGCTTGATAACTGGATCACGTCATTAGGAGAATCACGTGATGGACTAGACCCAAACTAATAGACGTAGCATGTTGATCGTGTCATTTTGTTGCTACTGTTTTCTGCGTGTCAAGTATTTGTTCCTATGACCATGAGATCATATAACTCACTAACATCGGAAGAATACTTTGTGTGTATCAAACGTCGCAACGTAACTGGGTGACTATAAAGATGCTCTACAGGTATCTCCGAAGGTGTTCGTTGAGTTAGTATGGATCAAGACTAGGATTTGTCACTCCGTGTGACGGAGAGGTATCTCGGGGCCCACTCGGTAATACAACATCACACACAAGCCTTGCAAGCAATGTAACTTAGTGTAAGTTGCGGGATCTTGTATTACGGAGCGAGTAAAGAGACTTGCCGGTAAACGAGATTGAAATAGGTATGCGGATACTGACGATCGAATCTCGGGCAAGTAACATACCGAAGGACAAAGGGAATGACATACGGGATTATATGAATCCTTGGCACTGAGGTTCAAACGATAAGATCTTCGTAGAATATGTGGGATCCAATATGGGCATCCAGGTCCCGCTATTGGATATTGACCGAGGAGTCTCTCGGGTCATGTCTACATAGTTCTCGAACCCGCAGGGTCTGCACACTTAAGGTTCGACGTTGTTTTATGCGTATTTGAGTTATATGGTTGGTTACCGAATGTTGTTCGGAGTCCCGGATGAGATCACGGACGTCACGAGGGTTTCCGGAATGGTCCGGAAACGAAGATTGATATATAGGATGACCTCATTTGATTACCGGAAGGTTTTCGGAGTTACCGGGAATGACGAATGGGTTCCGGGAGTTCACCGGGGGGGCAACCCACCCCGGGGAAGCCCATAGGCCTTGAGGGTGGCGCACCAGCCCTTAGTGGGCTGGTGGGACAGCCCAAAAGGGCCCTATGCGCATTGGAAGAAAAATCAAAGAAAAAGAAAAAAAAAAGGAGGAGGTGGGAAGGGAAGGAAGGACTCCCACCCACCAAACCAAGTGCAACTCGGTTTGGGGGGGAGACCTTCCCCCCTTGGCTCGGCCGACCCCCTTGGGGCTCCTTGAGCCCCAAGGCAAGGCCCCCCCTCTCCCACCTATATATACGGAGGTTTTAGGGCTGATTTGAGACGATTTTTCCACGGCAGCCCGACCACATACCTCCACGGTTTTTCCTCTAGATCGCGTTTCTGCGGAGATCGGGCGGAGCCCTGCTGAGACAAGGTCATCACCAACCTCCGGAGCGCCGTCACGCTGCCGGAGAACTCTTCTACCTCTCCGTCTCTCTTGCTGGATCAAGAAGGCCGAGATCATCGTCGAGCTGTACGTGTGCTGAACGCGGAGGTGCCGTCCGTTCGGTACTAGATCGTGGGACTGATCGCGGGATTGTTCGCGGGACGGATCGAGGGACATGAGGACGTTCCACTACATCAACCGCGTTCACTAACGCTTCTGCTGTACGGTCTACAAGGGTACGTAGATCACTCATCCCCTCTCGTGGATGGACATCACCATGATAGGTCTTCGTGCGCGTAGGAAAATTTTTGTTTCCGATGCGACGTTCCCCAACAAGGGGGGCAGTGGGATTCCACGTGACGGCGCCGTTGCCCAGCCGTTAGGCTAGGTGGGGTCAAAACGGGCCCAGCTATCGGGAAAATGGTTAAAAGCAGCAAAACACTCGATCAATGCATATTGTTGAAAATATGAGCAATATACCATAGGATTTTATTAAAATAAAATCTAGGGAAAACATGACTATCATAAAATAGATCAAACAAGACATGGAATATAAAGATGAGACGACGAAAGACATGTGCACATATGATCTAGAAGAGAACATATGTAGAGTCGTACTATATACACAAGGGATCATATGAAGTGATGAGCAGAAACGGAACATATCTAGAAGTGAAACTGTAGCAAAAAGTTGTGATAGGAACTCAATGAAAACGAACATGAGTATGTACTGTGTTGCAGCAGCTGTATGGTTGGTGTTGGCGTTGTCGTTGGCCATGTTACCAAAGAGGTGGTCGACGTCAGGGAAGTAGTCGTCGTCCGGAAAGAGATCGTCGGTGTTCGTGATGGAAGCCAGTAGTCGCACTGAGCGCTCCCCAAAAATCTTATCGCCCTTCTCTCGTACAGGACTCGAAGAGACGTAGTTTTGAAGGCCTAGTGTCCCAACCTACGGTGCACGACGTAAGACGGGACGGGGAAGGACGTAGCAGCAGCACAGAGAAAGGAACCGTTAGCGATAGGGAAGTTCTGATGCGTCTTCTATGGACAGGAGCGACCTCTCTTTTATAGGCGAAGGGGAAGGAGGCGGGAGACCAGCGACTGGAGCCGAAGAGAGCGAGGGATACGAAACAAACGGACAGCAGTGTTCGCTTTCAATATCCACTACGGCAAAAATATGTTCAGCTTCTCCGAGTGATCTTTCGTATACCAGTCGTGCGTGGCAAAAATTTAGTTCGGCTAGTTCCCGCGGCGCGTCGTGATGAGGCGGGCGGAGGAGGAGGAGGAGCGCGCGTGTATGTCTCTCTTGTTCTCAAGCTCATACATCTGTGAAAACATCCTCCCTTATAAGGAGGTCTAACTCCCACTAAACTAGCAATGTGAGACTAAACATTTCCACCTCTTGCCTTGCACAAATGGGCTGCATGGGCCTCTAGGATTTATTAAGAATTTTTTGAAATTATATATTAAACTGACCCATAAATAGACAAAATTCCAGCACATATTGCAAAGTGTTTACTGAATACGCAATGTTTTTTGCAAAACATTAGTCACCTGGTGATTTTCTGCAATCGATGCCCCAAATGCGGTGGTTTCTTTGCAATTCCCTCCAATCCAAAGGGCAAAGGCATAATTATGAAGAAAAAAACCCGGTACTCAAAAAATTCTGAAAACATTCGCAGAAATATTAGATATGAGTTGACTAGTTCTGTTAAATTTTCAAGATTTTAACACGCTCCAGTAATTATGTGAATGTTTTTTAGAATAGCAGCAAAACTATGTGATGGGCTTGAGTGAGGAGGCGGTCGTCGGAGACCCTGGTGTGGCGGTTACGGTCCTAGACTGGGGTTGTGGCCTTGTGGGCTTATATTGGATTACTCGTGGTATCATGTGTGATGGGGTGGAGCTCCCGTCTGCTGTTATTTTTTGTCCCAATGATTGTCACCGAACACATTGGTGGAGGGGTTTAGGCGCCTGTGAGTGGAGGACGACTGTAGTAGTGCATGTTAGAATGCACCATAATTTCTAACCTCCCCGTACAAATGGGAGAAATATGATGATCTGAGATACTGTAACAAATAGTGGTAGCATTACTATCAATTGATTAAAACTTTTTATTCATGCAACTCTTAATTATAACCAATTTCCTACAATAATTTTGCGCGTTGTTTTCTGCTATCTATACATTTGGGTTATTTATTCCTTTAATTAATAAGTGTATCTACTATTCAGGAGCTCATTCATAACTCGGAGCCAAAAAGTAATTACCTTGTGTGTGCTTTATGTATGTGATTTTGACTTTGATTGTTTAAGGGGGGGACAAGTGCTAAATCAAATTTCCCTTTGGTCTACTTTTGCAAGCTAAAATGACAACTAAGTGGAATATCCTACCTATGGGAAGCTATCAACTTCAAAGAAAAGACCAACAAAGGTATGTCTTTTCTGATCTAGATAATGTATCGACTTGATATTTCATAATGGAGATCTTTGTACGATACACTATCACGAGATTGTCAGATCTTATTATACTATCAAATGACAAGAAGTACTTCCACAAGAATCATTTGGCAGTGAAGTCACGGCAAGAAATAACAATATAAATATTTTACCAAGATCCCAAAAGACATCCAAAGTATGTGTTTTTTTCCCACAAGCAAGAAACTAAAATATTATGATGCATCCACCCAAAAACTGAGTCACCCACACTCCTGTTTGTACTGAAGAATTCGTCGTTCGTGACTCGGTTTGTTTACTCAATTTTGGGGGCAATCATTGGATTGTGAGCTTGAGGCATGAGTGCCCAAAGCATATGTCCACGACTGATTAAGTATTTAATTAATTGGCAACTAACTATAGCCCAGATCACGCTATCAAGCTCATCCACAAGTTAATTTCCGAAGCTATATAATATGCAATATAATAATAATAATGTACTTTCCACTCATGCGTGTGAGCTTTTCCTAACATGCTCCCGTTTTGCCCGTAAAGTAACTAGACCAGGCACTACATAGCAACAAAAGAATATACTTTGTAAAGCTTAGGCGAGATTATCCATAAGAGCTTAAGTTATCTAATCACATAGAAAGTATGCACATGACATAAAAATGAAAAAGAAAGAACTACAAAGTCAACTAGGTAACACAGAGAATAATTTGGAACTAATGAACACACTTATAAAACACAAAAGTAATTAACAAAGATATGTTCCTATAGTACTTTAGTCACTCCCTAATCATCACTTAATAATGGTCTCCTGTCATTTGGCCTATTAACAAAACATGATGAGGAATCTTATGATCAAGGTTAGTCAACAGAAGGAATGATCATGGATAGCTGTATACGTATATACAAACAAACGCATACATGCAGACGCGTCTCCAACGGATGCATGCTCTCTTTCACGTCATTTGCCGGGAAGGTGCAGCATCTCTGGACTATACGTTACCCGCAGGTTCTTTTCCGGTCTTGCATTCTTTTCTTCTTTTGGAAGGTAGGATGCAATTATCAGCAAATCATTTTTGGCAGCGTGTCACTGTGTTTGTCATATTCTTTTGCCACCTATTCTGACATATCCACATCTCTATTTTTCTATATATATGTATGGATTTAATAGCTGCAAAATGTTTTGATACACTAAAATTGGGATGTACCACCTACTAGTACTGATTTGTTAACCACCGGAAAAAAAAACGATACACATTTTTGTCTGACGAGCTAAAAATAGGTTATAATTGCTCACAGAAGCTAGGGTTATGATACGTTATGTCGTTTCTTTTGAACGTGATTGTGCTACTTTCGTCCCAGCACCTATCGTTGAATATTTCGGTTTGTTGCTTTGTCATACAAAGCGGGGGTAAACCCTTTTTCGGCTAGGGTTATGACATGCAAGCGACTTGGAAAGACGAGGAGGACGTAGGAGGCTATGACATCTCTGTAGGTGGCATAACGATAACCTAGTTTGGGACGGAGGGCGGGGATAAGTGGCACCCTGCATGAATATAATAAATGTAAAATGTTGAAATTCTAATACGATCAAATCACTTACTACTCCTACTAGCCATGGAGACGACGTCTATCTCTTACTCAAGTGAGACTTAACTAATTCGCATTTTATTTACAATTTTTTTAATGTAAAACAAAAAGAAATGTGTTTATGTAATTGTTCATCTAGCTAGTACAAAAACGGACAGAGAATTAATTCTTAGTTTTGTTTACACATATGCTCACACAAATTAAAAATATATATTGGTGGTGATGTAATAAATGAAAAAAATCTTGGTTTCATTTGCACCAGTTATAAAGTAAAATTTTGAGGTTGCAATGGCTCTATGAAGGGTATAATTTGGAGTTTACACTATTTGTAGGGCAGCGCATGGACAGGAATTTTTGGAACATGGTTTCATGCGCACCAGTTAGAACAGTAGATAAAAACATACTAGAAGAAAATCAAGCAATTCTTAAATTCTAGGTTATGAAAGTTGATCGTCATTCTGCTAACGTGTGAAGATTCTTGAATAAATGATACCCATGATCCTTGAATAACGTCAGGATTGTATTATCTTCCCTAAGAATAACATGGGTGTCATGCATTTCTTCGCAAAACTGCACACGTTAGAAGAATGGCAACCAAGTTTGATGCTTCGAAATGTCAGATTTTTTTTCCTAGTAGTTTTTTCTCTCTCAATTTTTGCTGCTAACACGGGTGCGTGTGGAACTATGTTCACCTTGGTATTTTCGGACGGGGCATGGTGTAACCCAACACCGTAGCCTTAATTCATGTAAAGGCAGACATGCATCGTCTTTAATTTAGCTCTGCTCTCCAAGGCAAGCAGACACTTCAATCACACATGATTTATGGCTTGCATCAGTCAAAGCATGGCACACTTAATTTTCCCCCACCCCAATTGGAGGGGGGGCTCCCACTCTCTCTGGGTCCAAATTTTTCCGGGCCCCTGAAGTGTAGACACATACATGCTCTGTTTGGCATATATGTACGGTTAATTTCGCCCCTCCCATTTTAATCCCACCAATTATTCATGCATGTCCCCAGCCAGCCACCCATATTGCCCTCCCTCCCTCCCCCCAACACAGGCCCAAAAAAATCTCAAGCCTCCATATAACCTTTGGAGACAGAGAGAGAGAGGGGCACCAGCACGAGCACCCGTCGAAAAATACTGCATAAATAAAGGGGAGAAAGGGAGAGAGAGAGAGACAGAAGTGAAGAGGGGAGAGAAGAAGAAGTGGTCACTGCAGACAGAAGAGAAGATCAAAAGAGATCGGGCGATGCAGCACGAGATTGGAGGGCAACAACAAGCGCAGCAGCAGCAGCAGCAGCAGCAGCAGCCGGCAGAAGGGGCAGACGAGCGAAGCAGCCAGCAGCGCCAACGGCTTCTTCCACTCCTCTCCCTCGAGCTCCAGCTGCAGCTCTAGCTCGATCTGATTCATCCAGCTTCTTCTTCCTCCTCTCCCTCTCTCCGAATTGACTGATAGAGGGAGGAGGAGGAGGAGGAGGATTAGCGAGAAGCTGGTGCGGCGCGGCGCGGCGGGCGGCCATGGACGACACCTTCAAGTCGCTCTCCATGGACTACCTCAACCTGCTCATCAACGGCCAGGCCTTCAGCGACGTGACGTTCAGCGTGGAGGGCCGGCTGGTGCACGCGCACCGCTGCATCCTCGCCGCGCGCAGCCTCTTCTTCCGCAAGTTCTTCTGCGGCGCCGCGGCGGACCAGGCCGCGGCCGCGGCCGCAGCCGGCTCCCCCGGCGCGGTGCTCATGGACCACCTCAGCCCGCGCTCGCCCTCCGGTGCATCCGCCTCCTCCCCGCGCGGCGCCGGAGGCTCCGGCTCGGCCTCCGCGGCGGCCATGGCGCCGGGAGCGGTGATACCCGTGAACTCGGTGAGCTACGAGGTGTTCCTGCTGGTGCTCCAGTTCCTGTACAGCGGGCAGGTGTCGCTGGTGCCGCAGAAGGGGGAGCCCAGGCCCGGGTGCGGCGAGCGCGGCTGCTGGCACACCCACTGCGCAGCCGCCGTCGACCTGGCCCTCGACACCCTCACCGTCGCCCGCTCCTTCGGCGTCGAGGAGCTCGCCCTCCTCACCCAGGTAATTAATTAGTTACATGCTCTCCCTAATTAATCCCCAATTCTCAATTCTTGCTCACCGCCCCATCTCTTTTTCCCCATGAACAAAAAAATCAAGAAAGTTCCAATCTCTCTCTCTCTCCTGGGGCTGGGTGGGGATCGATCGCCGATTGTGGGGATCAAGATGGGGTTGGTTATGTTGGGATCGGCGAGCATTCTGATCTCTGCAGCAGCATTGATTTGATCTCTGTCCGTACCTTTTTAAACCAAGTTATACTCGACTGTGTAGCGCAGTATGTCGTCGACGTCGTCGTCGTCGTCGCCGTCGACCCGTCGTGTCGTCTGCAGGCAGCGCGCGCACGCGTGCGTGCGTGCGTATATGCATATGCATACGTACGTGCGCGCTTTCTTCCTCCTCCTGCCGCCTGCCTGCCTGCCTGCCCGCCGCTTTCTTTCCTTCTCTCTTTACCCGTCCATCCATCCGTCTTTCCGTCACCCATCATCGATCCACCACACCACACCCCCCCTTGCTTTCAGCTCTTGTTGCTAGCTAGGGTTCGTTAATGGTAAATTTCTCCTTTCCTTTTGGTCACTGTTGCTCCTTCCCATGCCACCATGGCCGCCACTGTTGGGGCACGAGCAGCACACCACGGCTGCAAGTAGCGAGCGATTCGGCAGCACTCGGAAAGGCACACACTTTCTTGCTTTGTTTCTGCTCCTCATTTGCGATTTGGCGCTAGGGTTTAGTTTTCTTTGTGAGACGGTTAATTGATTTCCCTTTCTCCAAAACTTTTCCCCCCAATCCCTTTAATCCTGTCTCCAATCAGCGCCATGATGCTGCGCGCTATACATACATACTGTTGAGCCCTTCTGTTCCTCCGCCTTATATTTTATGCACAGGGACGGACAATCCACTATGCACATCTCATATATGGGTAGAGATCTTTTCCTTTATATCGTCTCCTCTAGTAAGCTCTCTCGGTCTCTCCATGCCATATTGATATACCTGTGAGCTGTGAGCTGTGAGCTTTTGCAACTTGTGAGTGTACATATGATGGATGTGGAAAAAGTATTGAGCTTTTTGCGACGGTCATGGCTTTGTGGTTTTGCAGAAGCAGCTGGCGGGCATGGTGGAGAAGGCGTCCATCGAGGACGTGATGAAGGTGCTCATGGCGTCGCGCAAGCAGGACCTGCACCAGCTCTGGAACACCTGCTCCCACCTCGTCGCCAAGTCCGGCCTCCCGCCGGAGGTGCTCGCCAAGCACCTCCCCCTCGACGTCGTCGCCAAGATCGACGACCTGCGCCTCAAGTCCTCCATGTCCCGCCGCTCCCCCTTTCTCGCCCACCACCAGCAGCATCAGCAGCACCACCACCAGGGCTCCGTCATCGACGCCTCCGCAGCCGAGCTCGACGACCACAACAAGATCCGCCGGATGCGCCGCGCGCTCGACTCCTCCGACGTAGAGCTCGTCAAGCTCATGGTCATGGGGGAGGGGCTCAACCTCGACGAGGCGCTCGCGCTGCACTACGCCGTCGAGAACTGTAGCCGGGAGGTGGTCAAGGCGCTGCTGGAGCTGGGCGCTGCCGACGTCAACCACCCGGCTGGGCCCGCTGGGAAGACGCCGCTGCACGTTGCCGCCGAGATGGTCTGCCCGGACATGGTGGCCGTGCTCCTCGACCACCACGCCGACCCCAACGTGCGCACCGTCGACGGGGTCACGCCGCTCGACATCCTCCGCACGCTCACCTCCGACTTCCTCTTCAAGGGCGCCGTGCCGGGCCTCACCCACATCGAGCCCAACAAGCTCCGCCTCTGCCTCGAGCTCGTGCAGTCGGCGGCCATGGTCATGTCCAGGGAGGACGCGGCCGGCAATGCGATGGTGCCCATGTACAGCGACCACCATCCGGGCGCTGGCGGCGGTGGCGTGTACAGCGGCACCGGCGGGACGAGCACGAGCATGAACCTGAGCTTGGACAACAGGATGGTGTACCTGAACCTAGGGATGGACGTGATGAACCACGGCGACGGCGGCGGCGGCGACGGCGGAGGGAGCAGATCAGGGCAAGGAGGCCCCTCTTCGTTGTTCTCCCCTCATGGCTTCCCATGAGACATGGCTGCTCTACTATCTCCTTGTAAGGCTTAGAACTAATTAATCATATGTTATTTATATCCACATTATCACAGGAGATCGGTCGACGAGAATGCATGATCAGATGATCCTTTTGGGCTGTTAATTAAGTAGTGTCTTTTGTAGAGAGATCATGCATGCATGGATGTTGAATTTCAATAGTTAATTTCCTGGTGACTTGATATGTGTTCGTTAGGCTCTACATTCATTTCTGTTTTTTGATTAGATAATTAGTGAGGTCTTCTTTTGAGAATTTTGAGAGGTGATGTTTTAAAACAAAAACAAAAAATATTTCTGTTCTGTGCATGTGTGTGTTGGTATAGCTAGGTGGGTCATGTTCTTTGATGCACTGAAACATGGACAAGAAAGGTCGATTGGTACTTGATTTTCATATCATGCCTTACTACTTTTTTCTGCTCAAATGATCCTTTTGAAACCACACAAGGTCGATTGGGCTATATGACACTATTTACTATATTGTCTTCCCTATACGCCAGTGCTCCATTTGTTCACAAATGTACGATTTTTGGCCGCTTATCGCATATAATATCTTAGTGGATGTACTCCATATTTAGCGCCGGGCAGCACTTACTTTGCTCTCCTTGATGGAATTTGTTTGGCGTAAATTCTTATTTTCTGCCAGTTAACCAATGAAAATTATTTTACTTATAGCAAAGTGCATTTAATAGAGGACTCTTGTATATGTACTCCCTCCATCCTAAAATAAGTGATGTTGGTTTTAGTTAAAATTTGAAAATTTAAACTCAAACTCTCTCATTTATTTTGGGTCGGAGGGAGGGCTACGTATCTACATACGTTTTGCTATCTCAAGTGATGGCAGTACTGTTCTTGAAAAGAGAAAAACATGGTAGTGACAATTTTCTCTTTGGGGTTATATATTTGAGGCTGAGAAAATTTTGAGATTATTTGGGCGCAATGAGAGGGAGGGGAGGGGAGGGGCACACAAGCATGTGGGGGTTGGCATGAAGAGGGGAGACAACGAGAATCTAACTTGAGCTTATGAATGATGGAAGCGATCGATGCTGGTCAATGCTTTAACCCCACAACCCCTCCCATTTTGTTCTTATTGCAAATTCGGCTGGCTTCCATGTTACTACAACCTATGCAAATGAGCAGAGGGGGGAGGGAGGGAGATTACTGCAAAAAGGAAAATCACTCTTCATTTTTACCTTTCCTTTTCCTCCACTTCTTTTGTTGACCTTTGTGTTAGTTTCCTCAGAGGTGTGGGTTCCCACCCTTTTCGCTCTCTACACATTTACCTTTTATCTATTATTGGTGTCTCTTTGGCTGGGTATAGGATACTGGGATGAGGGAGAGAGAGAGAGAGGGAGAGATTTTATACAAGTATCTAACTTTGAAACAATGGCAAATCTTGAGTCTTAACTATAAGCCGGAGGCCATATCCTAGTGAGGGGAGGGAGGGAGAGAAGGGCTGTCCCCCCTCCTCTCACACACCATCTTTCTCTCTCTCATGGATCTATAGTGCATGACTATTGCATGGTATTGATTGTCTCTCTTTCTCTCTCTGGTGCATGCAACGCTTTCCATGCAACAATGGCCTATCTATCTGTCTTTATGGCCCAATAGTGCTTGGGCTGGCCTCACGCACTGCCCCATCCCACGCACAAAATAGTTGTAGTGGGGCTTGCATTGGGCACACAGCGAGGCTGTGGACAAATGTATCCCTTGTCTTGCATGAGTGCAACATTGTGTAGTGTCACTGTGGACTCACGCATAAAGTCACAGCCTCGCAGGGCTAACACCCCACCTATACATGTGTAGATCAGTAATGTTGTGTTGCTGCATCAACCCTATGATGGATCCTTGCATGTATGATGGCCCTGCTGCTCATCTATTCTTTCCTGGCCTTGCAACCATTCACTTTCCATTTGTGTGTCTCTTTTAGCGTCTTCGTGCAAAGCCTACATATGTACACGCCCACTGTTTCTGGCCACTGATTTGCTGCTGTAGCGAGCCTGCAGCCAGGTTAATTAATTTGACTGCCTGCTTGTGTTTGACTAGATCCATGTGCATACCCCCATTCCCTTGGAGAGGAAAAAAATTAGCAAGATCAAGATGCTCAGGTGCATGTACATTGTACATGCACTTATGTATGTGGGTGTGTGTGTGTATTCTCTTGCGTATGTGTCTGATACGGGGACAGCTAGAGAGGTAATCGGACAGCGATGAATTGTTCTCTTCTTTCTGCTAGTACAAAATAGTTATTATATAAGCCTAGGTCTTCCCTGAGCTCACCAGCTCCTAGCTAGCAATAATATATTATCATAGCTAACGTACAGCCTATGCTGGCTATAGATACAATTGACACACAATTGACAGGAATGTTTTTGAATGTATACTGGTTTCGAGAAGGCACTACATATTTATACTATGACATGATTTGATTTGATCTGCATGCATGTATGCGGTGTGCTTTTAAACTGATAATATAATGAAATGTTGTCCCCTAAAGATACAAATGCATGTGACCAGCTCCTCAATAATTAATGGCCATGCTGTTTTTATTTGGTAGGAAATAATGGCAAGATTCATGTCACTATATTCGGTTTATATATTTTATTACTGACGTATTCTTTAAATAAAGGTTATGTTGTTTTGGATATATAGTTAGCACAATATGATTAGCACTACACTTGTGTTGTGATGCATTTTACATCAATATTTATCTTTTTACGTCCTGCAAAGGACTCGCTTCATCCATGTATGCAAGTCCACTTGTCTTTTCTTCACTCAAATTGGTTTCAGTTTGATCAAGAACTTAATTTTTTTATAATGCTAATCAAGCTTAAAACGGTTTGGTTTTATAAACATAAGCACAATAAAAATGGTTTTATTTGAGTAAAGACAAGGCTGAGAGAGAGAGAGATCTTGCATAACTGGAATCATGCATTAGGTTAGTTGAAGCATAATTTTGTATTTTGTACCCCCCCCCCCCCCCTCACCCTATGTTTATAATCTGTATTACTTCGTCCGACTCCCAAAAGAGGATACGTTCTCCCTTGATTTCACTAAATAGTAATGTTTTGGACATTTATACAGGTTTCAAAACATTTTTTACTGTGGTGTGCATATAACAATCAAAAATACTAATACTTGTGGAAACAATGTATGCATATGATTTTCAAGTTCCCAGCCCATATTGCAAAAACATATTGGTAAAAAGAATATAAAAAATCCCAAATGTTATTTTCCCATGAAATCAAGAGAGCACTATGCTTTTTTATCCATCATGAACCAAGAGGATATCACTATATTTTGCTCTTCAAATATATAATTGTTAACTAGTCCAGCACATTTTTTGTAATTGTTCTTAAATGTGGCACCTATGTACTAATAAGCGGAGCTACTATGTGCGCATACAAATTATAGGCAACTTAATTCCATTCTCTTTCAAATGCTTTTTGGAGCTCAGCCTCCATGGACGCCAGTTTTTGAAAAACCCAAAATTCATTAAAATTCATATTTTTACAATTCAAAAAATATGAAAAAATCCAGATATATATGGAGGTATAAAACACATGTGTGTAATTTTTTAGGACGAAATACATTGAAATGAGGGTTCTGCAAAAAAGACAAATCTGAGGCTTTTCAACACATGATACCATTCATCCTCAAAGTCCAAAAAATTGTGTTTTTTGTACAGATCGCATTTACAGGTATTTCATCTTGAATTTTTACTCATATATACATTTCATCCTTGTATAGTTGAAAAGTTTGAATTTTTTATTTTTTAAAAATAAAGGGCTCCATGAAGCTCGGTCATCAAAATGCCCTACTCATATTTACATATCATATAAGTATGCGCGCGGGGGGGGGGGGGGGGGGGGGGGCAAAGACTCGTGCCTAAACACCTCCAATGAGGGCTGTGCAGCTATGACTGTACATCGACGGAGAAAAAAGAGGCACTGATAGATGCCCTGTTGTCGATAGATGCCTTGCATGCGCCACAACCGCATTTTAGGAGCTTCTAAGCATGGCCACACCTGCCTGGTGAAGGTGAGCTCAAGGACGCCGACATGGTCAATGAGGCTGTGGAGGAGGAAGGTATGCAGGGACAATGTTGGCAAAAAGGTAGAGAAGAATCGTTGAAGGGAGGTGGTAGAAGGGGAAGTGGTAAAGTTTGATCAAGATAGAGGGAAAAGGCAAATGGGAAGGGAGGAACGTTAGCTGTGTGTGGAGGAGGGGGTAGGCAACATCGACAGTAGAATCACCCGCAAAAAAAAAAAAAACATCGACAGTAGAATAGAAAATGGGAGAAGAGAAGACATATGAGACCGGAGGACGGACTCACTTCTTTTCCGAATTATAGTGACATGCGAGTTAAAATGAGAAAAAAAGGGGCTCTCCTTTGTTTAAAAAAACTAGTTTACAGGTTTTTCAGTGGCTGATTAAACTCTTCCATGGTCAAATGGAGGGCAATGTGTTGCAAGCTCTTTATTGGCTAGTCCTTACTAGCCTAATTAGTCCCGACCTTTCTTATGGACTAAAGGCTGTGTTGTTGTTGTTACCACGGCATTGCTTCCATGCTATTACGGGCCTAAGTATCACGCAAAAGCTAAATCTCACTTACTGTGGGAATAAAGTCATGCTCGCCTCGGATGTTCCCGCTTTCTGTGTTTTTTCTATTGAGTTTTATTGTTCTTATTTTTTTCACTTATTTAAGTTTTTTATTTCTGTCTGACTTTTCGTAAAGCTCATGCTTTTTAAAATGTGCAAAATAAAATATTACAAATACTTCTAAAAATGCAGAGATAATGTTTTAAACACATATTGACCATTTTTAACAAATACCATATTCATTTTTATAAAACATGCAAACATTTTTCTAAATGTCATGAGCATTTGTTTAATGATATGAATAATTTTCCCATAATTACACCAACAAATTATTACATTTTAAAAATAGAACAGAAATATATTGAAAATGTCTCCAAGTGCATGCGTATTTTTTAGACGTCATGTACAATGTTCTGCATCATATGAACATTGTTTTTGACAAATTACGCGAACAGAATTTTATTTTATGTGAAAAAATGGGGGGTGAGCTAATCCAAATTTCTAAAAATAAATTTTATTTCATACATACTAAGAATATTTATTTATAAATATAAAGGAAGAAACAATCAAGAAAAAATTGAACGGAACAAAGGGAATTTCGTAATCGAAGAGCGTTGTGGCAAATTCCATTACCTTCGCACAGTGAGGGGACTATTTCTTGCTTTAAGCGTATGGGATCTCTCCCAGCTAACGACTATTTTGTGGATGACCCGGCTCGTTGGCTCGATTCTGGGATCTCCATGTTTGGTGGTTGCACTACTAACCACTGCGTCACCATTAACTTGGTGTACAAAATTAAGGGCTTCCCTAGTTTTAGTCTATATTTTCGTACTATATGTCAAAAAAATCTATTTAATAAGTTATCCACATTTTCTGATACAAGTTCAACATTGTCCAGACGCTTACTCAACATTTTTTAAATAATTCCTCAATATTTTAATAGTTACTCAAAATTTTAAAATACTGGTTCAACACTTTTTGAATATTCATTGAACATTTTTCAGTACTTATTCAACTTTTTTCAAATACTTGATGAACATTTTAAATACTTATTCAACATTGCCAATTACTTGTTCAATATTTTTAAAGTCTTATTCAACATTTTTATAATATTTATTTAACATTTTTAAATACTTATTCAACATTTTTTAAAATGTTTTTTGAAGAATTTTTTGTAAAATATATACTTATAATACTTTAAAGTACAAAGAAAAGTTAAAAAAGAAAGCAAAAACGAAAAGAAAAAATTTGAATAGAAAAACAGAAAGCAGGTTGGTGTTCTCGAAGGGGAACTTTTAGGACTTTGGTATATATACACCCTATATGCAAAAATAATTTATCAATTCAACAAAACTTTTAAAAATCTAAAACTATTTTTGAAATAAAATTGACCTTCCATTATAATTTTAAGAAAAAATAAAAAAATACACTTCGACTTTTTTTCAAAAAAGACAAACTTTTGGTCAATAGAGTGGGAATATTGACCTATAATAGCAAATAAAATTTGTCTTTATTATCCAAGAGTCAATGTTGACCTTTTTCATGTAAATTTATATACTAATGCAAAACAAAGTCAAGTTTAATCAAAAAATACTTCAGAACTATTTTAACTTTTTAATTATTTATTAGATAAAATTCCTCATATAGGGTATATATACAACCAGAAACCAAAATATACTTTGCGGTGTTTTCCCCATGCGTGGGCCGGACCAAGTGGCGGTTCCCTTCTACGAGGGGTTACCTTGTGAAGCAACTATATGAGCAGTGCTCCATCGGGAGCCTCCCAATGGTGACTCTCACACTTCGTTACTTGGCGCGTTCTCAACCGTCACAACGTGTCGTGCTCTGGGTGCTACCTTCGGGTGTGTTTTTTTCACACGCATTTTTGGTATTTTAAATAAATTTTCCAGGGTTTTTTGGCTTTTCGGTTTTCCAAAGGTCTTTCTTGCAAAAAACATGTTTTTTCTTTTTTTGAGAGGTACGGATTTGCTTCCGCCAGAAGCATGGTTATTCTCTAGAAAACAAAAAAAACATTTTTTTTCTTGAGAGACATGGTTTTGCTTCCGCCCGAGACGCGACCGTGCCTCTAAAAACATGTTTTTTTACTTTCTGGAGAGACACGGTTTTGTTTCCAGTTGTGACTCTCGGACACGAAAAAAAACGTGTTTTTCCTTTTTTCCAGAGGGGCAGATTTGCTTCCACGAGAGGCACGGTCGTGTGCCTAAAAACAACAAAATAATACATTTTTTTCTTTTCTTGAGAGGCATGATTTTTTACTTGCGCAAGAGGAACATATTTGCTTCACTGTTTTTCCTTACTCCAAATTATACCTAGCCAAAACTTCGGTTGGGTCGGGCCTAAAAATCCACGCTACAAAACTCAAGCCCAGACCCGGCCCAAACCAACCGTCTGGCCTAGTTTCTGGGCCCAAACCCAGCTTGAGCCATAAAAAGCCCGACCCAACATAGACATAAAAATCTAGTTTTTGCAGGCCCGAGCCCGGCCTAGCCCGACCTTCGGGCTTGATTCTGAGCCCTAGACCTGGCCCACTAAGAAGGCTAGGCCCGGCCTTGCCCAAGAATTTCGGGTTGGGATGGGTCGAGCTGGCCGGGCCAGGCATGACTAGGTCTACTTGAAATGCACGATTTTGTTTTCCAAAGAGACACGGATTTTCTTCTGCAAGAGGCATGACCGTAAAATGTTTTTCCTTTTTTTCCTACCTTGAGAAGCACGATTTTCTCGTCCTGTTTTTTTTATGAAAAAGATGTTCGTTAAAACCTATCAACATTGGATTTAGTTTTGAAGCTTTCGATGCGAGGAATCCAACAGAAAAAACAGTTTGAGATTTGAACGCATGATTTAAAAGATAAATAATTTTAAATAAACAGATCTATGAAAAATATATAATAATTAGTGTGCGCCAAGTGACACACGTATAATACGCCACTTGTCCTAACCTGAAAACGTGAAACTGACCTTTAAAAAGAATACACCTCCATTAATGATTATGGTTCACTCTTATTCGCTTAATGCGAGACATAGGGCGATGAGCGACTGATATATGGGCCAGCCCTTTTTAAACTGATGTACGTTCAACATAATTCCTCTTTCGGGAGCCTTCTGTAAGATTTCTCAACCGACTTTTTCCTTCAGGCCTTGTTTGGTATTAGTGTATTTTAGGAAATGAGTGGAGATTATCCCGGTCAAACTCCTAAATCCCCACATATCACATAACACCATTTGGTTCTAGTGTATTTGACATGTTTCATCCTCATATTTCCCCATAAATCTCCAAATTCTAGTGCATTTATCTGAATACCCAATACACTACCCCTACCTAGTGGATTGAGGATAAATGGGGGTTTGAAGGGATTGGGTGAAGGTAGGGGTTTCATCCAATCCCTGTGGGGATTATCTCCACCAATCTCCTCAAAAACCCTAGTACCAAACAAGGCCTCACAGGTTTAGTCCTGGTTTTCATGTTGGTTTTTATTTTGCTTTCTCTTTCTTTTTATTTTACATTTCAGAAAATAGTAAATTTAAAAAATGTTCGTAGATCAACAAAAATATTTACAATTCTCAGAAATCAAATCAAAATAAAATAACATTATTTTTCTGTCTATTTTTAAATTTTACATTTTCCTTTTCTTATTACTAGCAAAAGGGCCCGTGTGTTGTAACGGGAGAAAAAAAAATCTTAATCCTCAATGGCCATTATCACATTATGTTGCATCATCGAGATACAGTTCGTTGCAACCGACGTGTACATAACATACTGTTGATAAAGATCTTTATGCACACCAAGCAATATTGTCTCGCTTCTTTTACCATTATAAATTTCTTTTTTCTTTTTCTTTCTTTCCCCACCTCTTCCACCCACCTATATTGCTCAAAGTATGTGCACATCAGCTATTTTATTACGTATTCCTTCTGGTCCCTCCCTCCTTCACGAACCCTATCTCCAATTGCACAATAGACATGAAATTATCTTTTGAATTTGTGTATTGTATTATTTGGGAAAATGGGTGGAAAATTTGTGCAATGTGCATGCAGTCATCAGATTAATTACATATATGATGAGTCTTTTTTGTAAGACAAAACTACCTCGACATCCATCTCTGTATAGATAAATGCAGCAAATTAAAACTCTCTCTCTATATATGTAATGATGCTATATGAAACAATTTAGTTAGAAAGATCCGGTAATCCATAATAACAACTAGCAGGGAGATGGCGCGGCGGCACGCCGCGCCTGTCTTTGAGTTGGTGTTTGTGTGAGTTATGGTTTTCTTTTGTTGGAAGTGGGTTAAGTGCAAAGTGTGATTTATGTTGTTTTTTTGTCCAACTATTTGTGGTATTTTTTTTGTGTTTTGTTTTTTGTTTCATGCAGATGTATTTGAACATGATGATTATTTTTATATAGATTTTGTGTATGTTGATGTTTTGGAGGTACCTTTGTGTGAATAGTATTCTTTTGATACTTTGGAAAGCACAAATAGTATGAATAATGATGATATGGTTAGATGGATATAGGAGATATATTATGGTTTTTGTTACGCGTGAATAATCTTGATTGGCACCCCGGGCCTCTACCACGCCCATGACCACAAGAAGGAGAGCTAAGGTCAAGAAATCCGGGATGACATCAGTGGGAAACAAATGCGTTGAACACTCTGGACGGTCAAAAACCAGACACATAAATTGGGAGCAGGAGCAGTAAGCTACTGACGAAAGGAATATACGTGGCAGCAGACAACCATATCCATGATCGGACAGATGAAAAATGTGGCGACAATAGATATGCAGCGGAGTTAACATGATCATAGTTTAATATCGACAGGTGCATGAAGGATGGAAGACTAAAGAGACAGGACGGCATTACAGCTACGTAGGTTATAAAACATAAGGGATCACTTACAAAATAAACTGATAGATAACAGGTAGTTCAGCGGGAAGTCTAATACAAAAGAGGCGCATAGGGGTGAGACGTTCAGTCCTTTCCAGCAAATTTTGCACCCCATGTACATCTAGTCTGTAAGAGATACTACTTGAGTTATTTTGACTCTGAACTTGAACAAAGTTTTCTGTAAATTCAGTTAAAAAATATAGTTAGGTTAAAGTATTAATTTTATACTGTTTCTCAAGAGTTTACAAAACCGACATGAAGAAATTCAACATATGGAACAATTTGAATGGAATAACGCACATATATATATTATAATGGTTGACTTATTTTTTGTATAAAGAATTGAGGGAGCAAACGATTGTTTGAAATGGTTCCTACATAACTGGAATTTTAATTGATAGTAGACGCAAATAATTAGTGTGCGAAAAGAAGAAGAAAATTGAAAGTAAAAAAATGCAATTAATGTATAGGGTAGTTATATAGATATAAAGTACCAGAGTGGTAGCGGGGTCTACTCCTTTGAAGGCGCTAATAGTGGTTTCGATTTTTTCTTGTCGAGCTTGTTCAGAACTGCGAACTTCAATTTCGTATGGCTGATTTTTGATTCTACATAATAACAACGTATTATACAGAGTTAACGCAATGTAATCATGTGGATTCGTATCAAAGATGGTATACCATAAGATACACACCTGTCTAATATTGCTTTCATTTCAGGAATATCTACATTTACGTACCACCTTGTACATGATATGCCTTTAAGAGCTAGTGTTCCTAGATAGTATATACAAAAAACTGGTTTCAGCGACCCATTTTAGCTTCTTGAAGGAATAATGAATTAAGCAGAATTTTGCAATTTTTACCTGCATATTGATCGACCATGATGCCGACAAACATTATAACGACCGGTTCTCTTTTTGATAAAGTACGCAAGTTGTCTGCATCAAAATTTTGTGCGAATTCTCCCCAAAGCGTGACAGTTGCTTTTTTTCTACTGAAGTTAGAGTTCAAAATGAAGTAATTGTGTGTCTTACGGTATGATAATGTCTACATAAATGGTGAGTATAAAAAGGCATAGCATAAGAGGTATACTGTCCGTCAGTGATAGTTATCTGACGTCTTGGTTCCTTGGCAGCACCGGTAGGAGGCAGTAGATCAGTAACACTAACCATGAGACCGACAGTATCTATCAATTTGGACAAATATTGTATTACTTGGAATCAAAATTGCAGGTATGTTTAAAGCTTACATAAAAGGATGGTTAGAGAGTACCTGACATTAAGACTTTTGATCCAATACGTTTTTCATGTTCTGAAAATGGCAATGCGTTATGAGCAATTAAGGGGAAATCCACCGGCTGGGGAATAATAGGAGTAACAACGGTTGTTTTTATAAAGAGAGCCTATGTGGATGATCTGCTGCTTTGTACGTATTTTTTGGCCTTTCGATGAGGTAGTGCTGAATCTTGTATATTTATCCTTCTCTGATTCTTTTTCTAAACTGCTCTGGAATTTCTGGTGGAATCACCCCTTCGATAACTCCGCCCTAGAGAATCAATTTGGTAAAAGAATTTAAAGTGCGTATGAAAAAGAAGTATGTTTTCAACAAAGCAAATGTGACATTGATATACATTCAGTTTACTTGCCTTACAGTCAACCATGACAAAGTTGATGCCGAAATATTTAGATCTGTCAATGGTATAGTGATCCTATATCCTGCTGATGCGAACGATGAAAGTAAGGCCACATGCACCCTTTACAAAGTCTTTGAAGAGAGCCCCTTCCTCCACGGTAACCTACAATGTGTAAAAATTGACACGATTCAGAGCTAGTTACAGTACATAGCATGAGTGAAAATGTGAAAACTGAAAATTAAGACTGAACATAATAGATAGGTTCAGCAATGTTAAGTTATGATTTTTTTGTGTGACATGTAAAAATAAAAACATCAGCAGCATAATTGCAAAGACAATACGCAAGCGGCAACAAAAAAATGTAATACATTAGCAATTACGAAAGCAGAGAGGTTAATAATAACGTGCAAGTAGTAGAGAAAAAACAGCATGAGACACTGATATGTAATATCACAAAAGAACAAAGAGAAGAAGAGGTTCACCTGAAAAAGTCAAGGAAGCACTTTTGTTACATGGCATCTCTTGTATTGACCGCTTCCCCTCACGAATATCTCGACGACGACGTTGTGCTTCTGCAGGATCAACAGGCCCATCTGCAAAGGAAAAAACATAAAAATACAAAAAACTTAACCAAAGTATGTACATTAGATGAAATCAAAAAAGCAAACAACTACAACAGTAGGTATACCAACAGAGTACGCACCGACAGCGCGCAATTGGAAACCAGACGATTCTGTGCAAGAAGAAAGCAGAGGACCACCAGATGAATTAAGAAACAAAGAAGCACGTACATCACATCGACCAACATGAGAAGATGCAGTGGATGGCAGCTTAGGCGAAGACCGTATAGGAATCCCGCTCGGAAAACATCCATCTAGTGATTCGAGGGATTCAACCAGAGGAAAAGAGTCTCGAAGGAGCCACAATTTGGAAAAACAGACTTGTTGACCCGACTACGGACAACACGGCGACGCACGCCGCGCCGAGGCAACCCCCCACGGACGCCACCAGACGGCATAAGAGCTGCCGACCGCCGACCGCCGACGGACGTCTCGAGCAGATTGGTGAGCCGCCGCAGCCGCCGCAACCATACTGACGACCAAACCGAGAGAAGAGCAGGGCAACGCTTCGTATGTTATCTATCGTTAAAAGAAAAGGCCAACAAAGCCCAAGTATACGTGTGAATACGTAAAGGAACGACCCACCGCTTAACTGAAAAATATGGAACGTCGCGAGGATCGTTCGAGCAAGCTCTTTTCATTGCGCTAGCCCAGTCAAAGCGGTGAACCGGTAGACATGTCAAATTGATGACCAACACAGAGTCGGGCATAGTGGGCCATGAGCAGCCAGTCCAGTAAAAAGAAAAGAATGCATAGGGAAGGAGAGGAGGAAATAGGGAACACGTGTCAGCAGAAGGCAATCCATTGATAACACGTCCAGGAGAGTAAAAAAAAGAACAAGGAGGGAATCAAGTATACGCGTGTCAACATGCGGTAACTCCTGCTCACAACCGCAAACGCACGACGGGAGTCCTTGCTTAGCCGCTATAATTCTTATATATATATATGACAAATTTTATCTACAAGCAATGATAGTTACCACCTATTTATCTTTCTGCCACGTGTGCTCCCACCAAACGGGTTAGTGGATCCAAGTGATCCATTAACATTTCACTGTAACTAATTTTTAATTAAATG